>NC_143068.1:14359833-14982666 GCF_052426305.1 Pelodiscus sinensis | reverse complement strand
GAACGTCTTGAAAACGTGTGCATTTAGCAGCATGTTGTAAGGATGTGAGACATGGGTGATAATGAAAGATTCGAAGAGAAGGATATTGGCGTTTGAGAGGAGTTGCTATAGAAAGATCCTGAGAATAGGATGGATGCAGAAGGTCACCAACGAGGAATTATATAGGAAGATACAGCCAAAAAAGAGCCTACTGCAGAAGGTTATGCAATGGAAGTTACAGCTACTCGGGCATATCTGCAGAACGAATGATGAGCAAAAAGTTAAGACTCTGGTATTCAGCATAATGGATGGTCTGAATAAGAGAGTCAGACTCCACAGAGAATGGGTAGATGATATAGTAGATTGGTGCGGAGCTCGTCTACAGAAATGAAGCCACTCCGCACTGGACAGGGAAGATGGAAGGAAATAGTGAGGGAGGGAGGCATCAGACACCAATCGGCATTGAGCCCATGGTGGTTGATGATGATGCAGAGGTGGGTAAAGGCACGAAGCCTGTTACCTGAGGGAGCATACTCAGAGACCAGAAAGGGGACAGAGATGCAGCTAGCCTTGTCAGTGTCACTGCTGGTTTCCAGAATGCACCAAGAAAACAACAAAGTGGAGTGATTCCAAGGAATGTGGAATCTTTGGGAGCTCTTAGGTACTCGGTAGTCTTTATAAATCCAGCCACATTTTTAGGTGCCTAATTCTAGATTTAAGGGCCTACCTTAAGACATTCACTTCTGAAAATGTTGGCCTTTCACACAAAACCCAAATGATGGTCCTATTCTGAACCGCTACTATCCCCTGTAAGAGTTGCAGGAACCTTCTTAAGAGAGCCATTACCATTTTCTTCTCATTCTTTGCCATCCAGAGCACGGAGTCCATCTCCAATTCACTCTGCTCTTCTGGTGGTGAGTGGATGTCCTCTTTGCATTCCTGGGAATTAAAGAATTGCAATACACAGATGTTGCACAACTGGACCCAACTATATACCATCCAGTGCAATAGTTACTGCACTTTTACTGGCCATCACCCGTATAATTATTCCATGTACAGTAAAACTCCGGTGGTCCGGCATCCAGTGGTCCGGTACGCCTGATGGTCCAGCACCAACTGCAACCCAGAAGTGCTCCAGCAGCTGCTTCAAGTTGTTAGAGTAATTGATTAACTGCGGCTGGATCCACAGCCAACACGCAGTTAATGTAACTTTCCTCTCTACTGCCGGGGGGGGGGGACCAGGGGAAGGTAGGGGTCGGTGGGAGAGGGAGAGGGGCAGCAGGAGGGGGTGAGGGTGTGCCAAAGCAGCCGCATTCAGGACGTTCTGGTCAGTTACAGTCACTCCGGCTGGATCCACAGCCGACACACAGTTAATGTAATTTTCCTCTCCACTGCCGGGAGGGGGGGAGGCAGGGGAAGGTAGGGGTCGGTGGGAGAGTCCTCTCCCTCTCCCTCCCCCTCTCCCACCAACCCCTACCTTCCCCTGCCCCCCTCCTCCCGGCAGTAAAGAGGAAAATTACATTAACTGCGTGTCGGCTGTGGATCCAGCCGGAGTGACTGTAACTGACCAGAACGTCCTGAATGCGGCTGCTTTGGCACACCCTCGCCCCCTCCTCCTCTCTCTCCCCCTCTCCCACCGACCCCTACCTTCCCCTGCCCCCCCTCCTCCCGGCAGTAGAGAGGAAAATTACATTAACTGCGTGTCGGCTGTGGATCCAGCCGGAGTGACTGTAACTGACCAGAACGTCCTGAATGCGGCTGCTTTGGCACACCCTCGCCCCCTCCTCCTCTCTCTCCCCCTCTCCCACCGACCCCTACCTTCCCCTGCCCCCCCTCCTCCCGGCAGTAGAGAGGAAAATTACATTAACTGCGTGTCGGCTGTGGATCCAGCCGGAGTGACTGTAACTGACCAGAACGTCCTAAATGCGGCTGCCTGCCTGTCACCGCCTCTCCTCTTCGGCTCACAGGCTCTGCCTCCCTGCAGCAGGAGGGAGGGTTTGGCACACCCCCACCCCCTCCTCCGCTTCTCCTTCGAGACCCGCCCCTGCCAGAGTACCTCCTGATAGTCCGGCATTTCTGATAATCCGGCACCACCTGGGTCCCAAGAGTGCCAGATTATCGGAAGTCTACTGTACATGATCCAGGGTGGAACAGGAACAACAGACACAGCCCATTTTCACATTTGTGTAGTGCACAGGACAAGAGGGATGAATATTTAAATAACTTTCTTCCAGGCCTCCCTCATAAATTCCAAGAGGAAAATGGAGAAACCATGTGTAGGGATACAGATTTTTGGTTTCTTCATTTCTCTCCTGAAAGTGGCTATATTTAACTATGGCAACGTTTGTGATCAGGCTTGTCCACTCTGCATTTTGACCCAGGCATTACCTTATGAATTAGAGCCCACTCTTGTAGCAACATGACCAGTGAATAATATAATACAAGCAGCAAAAGAGGATTTAAAAACACAGGCCAGCTTAATCCAGAATGAATCTGTAGCTTCCAGATTTCTGTGGCGTTTGGCTTGATGAGTGCCACCATCCCCAGGAGCCTGGAGAAAGAAAAATTAGAGACCGTGTTAGCACTGCTTGTCTTCTATAATTTTTACTATTTCTCTTTTTATATTGAGCATTTTAAGAATAGTGTCAAATACCACTAACTACTCCTAAAAATCAGAGCTCAATGATCAACCTCATTTTTCTTGTTCTGGCAAATGTTATTTATTTGCAACTCAGAGTACTTAATAAAGAAACCAGGACAAATTCCTGAATGTGGCCTGGTACTTAGAGAAGGCGAGTGGGCATGATTCCTCGGGTAAACTCCTGGCCCATTGAAAACAATAGCAAAAATCCTATTGATTTTATGTGGGCCAGAATATCTCTGGATTTCATTCTATTCTCCTGCCTCGATTTTCCTGTGTGATTGTGAGGGAATTATTTAGCCTCATTGTCTCCATTTATGAAATGGAGATTATGATAAAACATAGAAGACTTGTGGCTTAAATAATGTTTCCATGAATTTCCATGAACTTCTCATATAAAAGATACAAGGCAACAGCAAAGTAATGGCAGTCCTAAAAGCTTAAAAGCAAAAATGTTCCCTCTAGAACTTTCTTCTTAGGAAATACTGATATGTTATTTCGAGTCCTGTGGTGCCTTATAGACTAACAGATGTATTGGAGCATAAGCTTTCGTGGGCAAAGACCCACTTCATCAGACGCATGTGCTACAGGACTCCTTGTCGCTTTTGCCACAGGGATCCTAAGGTGCCACAGGACTCCTTGTTGCTTTTGCAGATCCAGACTAACACGGCTACCTCTCTGATATGTTAATTGTTTTCATACTGCTTCAATGGGTCATAGAATCATACAATACTGGAACTGGAAAGGACCTTGAGAGGTCATCAAGTCCAGTCCCCTGCCCTCACAGCAGGACCAAGCATCATCTAGATCATCCCTGACAGATGTTTTTCTAACCTGGTCTTAAAAATCACTTAATGATGGAGCAGATGAGTCTACTTAGGATCATTTGTATATATTTCAATCCTGCCTTTAGACTGGTGTATTTAAGTATTAACCCTATCCTTTCCTGTACGAAACTTGACGTCTTTACCTGGCATAAATGTCATCAGGAGGAACCAAGTCCTGAAAGTACGGCAGCTGGTACAGGTATAGGGCCACAAGGTGACCTGCACTGAATATAGCCATCATCACGCACAAGCTGCTGAAGGTGGCCAAGGTAATGGGACGATGACAAGCCCACCAGGAGCACAAGCCCAGGAAGGTGAAAAAGTAGACAGCAGAAGTCACAGAAGGCAAAATTATACCTAGGGGGGAAAATAGTCCATGAAAGGGCTTTTATTTCACAGCAAGCAGGATACACAGGTGAGACCAAAGTGGCTCCTCAATTGAAGGACAGTGACCACAATGAGTACGAGAAGCCACTGTGGAAGCATCATTGATGAAAAATGAAGCAAGAAGAACAGAGTCTCCAGTAACCCCTTCAATCATTTTAATGAGCTAGAAAAGAAAGAGAGGCCTTCCCAGGTTTTAGTGAGCCCATTGCAGAGAAATTCCCTTCTCTAATCTCTCATGGTAGGAGATCAGAGTAGGTGTGAAAAGGTCTCCTTGCAACTCTGAAAGGGAAATGCTGCCCCATATGTGATTGCAATTTTGCAGCAATAACCTGTGAGGATAAAGGCTGACAACAACACAACAGTGCACAAGACAAAGAAAAAAGTCATTGGGCAACAGCAAATAACAAACAAGAACAGTTGGGCAATGAAGAAAATTGCATCTATCTGGATGCCAAGTTTTTCATTCATTGTGTATGGGATGTAGACTCTTCCTTCTTCACACACCTACCCTCCATACACACACACACACACCCAGCAGGCCTGAAAGAGAGCAACTGCGCTAGGCCCCTGTGACTCAGGCAGCACTGAGGGCAGGGGTAGGGAGTGCAGTCCGAGTGGCACTGAGGGCTAACCACCCCCATTCCTGCCCCTTTTTCCTGAGGATCTCACCCCTTCAGGGAGTGCAGAGCTGCCCTCTCCCCCCAACCTTGCCCTGTTAGTCTGTTAGCCCTCCTGCTCCTTTTAACCTCCTGCTTTAACATTCTTACCTGCTAAGCCTAATAGAAGAGTGGCTACCACCTTTCCAGCGCTGGTCAGGATGGCTTCAAATATGATTTTCAAGCCTGCTAGGAATGCAGTGATTTTCTGAATGAACCCTGGGTTTTGGTCACCTGCCTCTTTTCCCAAATCCTCTTCAGAAAAATAGTCGGTCTCTTCTTCCTCACTGTCTCCTGCTTCTGTTTCATTGTCCTGTAGAAACAAGAAAGACTCTAAGCAGGAAGGGAGCATGAAAACCAAGTTGCTACCAGACAGAGCCGAAACTCCTTGAACGCGCCATCATAGAATCATAAGGTTAGGGTTGGAAGAGATCCCAGGAGGTCATCAAGTCTAGCCCCCTGCTAAAAGCAGGACCAATCCCAAATAAATCATCCCAGCCAAGGCTTTGTCAAGCCAGGACTTAAAAACCCCTAGGGATGGAGATTCCACCACCTCCCTACGTAACCCATCCCAGTGCTTCACCACCCTCCTAGTGAAATACATTTTCCTAATATCCAACCTGGACTGTCCCCACTGCAACTTGAGACCATTGTTCCTCAGTCTGTCATCTGTCACCATTGAGAACAGCTTTTCTCCATCTTCTTTGGACCCTCCCTTCAGATAGTTAAAGGCTGCTGTCAAATCCTCCCTCACTTTCTCTTCTGTAGACTAAATAAACCCAAATCCCTCAGCTTCTCCTCGGAAGTCCCAGACCCCTAATAATTTTTGTTGCATTCTGCTAGACTCTCTCCAACGCGTCCACATCCTTTCTGTAATGGGAGGCCCAGAACTGGATGCAGTACTCCAGATGTGGCTTCACCAGTGCTGAATAAAGGGGAATAATCACCTCTCTAGATCTGCTGGCAATGCTCCTCCTAATGCACCCCAATATGCCATTAGCCTTCTTGGCTACAAGGGCGCACTGTTGACCTATATCATCTCAGTTGTAGATGATATGGGTCAACAGCATGGATATGCTGTAGTGCAGAATTAGTCACAAAATCCTACTGGAAAAATAATAGCTATGGCACATTTGAGTCCTCAAATACTTCACTGAAAACCTACCGTCCGAGGTGTGAACCCTTGTTCCTGTGATCGTATCAAGCTAAGCAGACAGTTATGAATAGGGAGAAAACAAATCTCATGTCTGTGTACATAAGACAGGGCTCACTCCGCTGGCTGAGAGAGTGGAATTGTTTCTTTAGTTCTCTGCATAGCGGTCCCATTACAAGGCAGTCATCTCACGTTGTTTCTGTGAGCATGAGCACATCTAGTGTGAATGTAACCCAGTGCCCACGTGGCTTCCCCATACACAGCCCAATTCTTTTTTGCCCCATCTGAAAATGTCCAATGAGTTGGCCTATTAAAGTCTTAATTCACATAAGAGGATGCTGAACATACCACCTCCTCCTCCTCGTCCTCCTCACCATCCTCTTCCTCCGCCTGCTCCTGATCTTCAGAAGGAAGCTGCATTTTGGAAATGGGAGGTTTCAACTGTTTTTTACAAAGCCTTCTAACCATGAATCCAGTGAAAAACATTCCAATATCAGGAGCCAGTAGGCGGATGATATTTCCAGCATCAATTTTGCTGAGCCTGCAGAGTGAAAAGCGGACACGTGAAGCATAAAGCTAGTGCTTAAAGATGGCAGCCTGACTTTTCCCAGTTTTGTTTTAATAATTAACCAGAAAACGAATCCCAGAAATGTATCTATGCATTAGTAAAAGGACATAAGAATGCAGTGCGCTTGGTTTTCCTATTGCAATTTGCTTATTTATAGTTTTGGTATTTAGCGGCAGAGAACACAGTATTAAATAGCAGGCAACATTGCACTCAGATACTGAGCAAAATTTTTAAGCTGTCTTTTTTTTTTTTCTCCACAAGTGACTTTGAACATCTGCTGAAATGAAGAAATATAATCTTTAAATCTCTTAATCCTTTATTAGCAGAATATAATAAAACCCTTTATGAGCAAACTAACATAGTTTATAACAGTTGCAACATTAATAATTGATGATACTCAACAAAAATCAATAAATGGTTACTTTTAAATACAAAGGCAACAGGTCACTGAACAATCAGCTTTTGTACACTTTGTCAGAATTACCAGCTCTAGTGATGTGTTTCAAGTGCATTTAGTCAGCATCTCTGGTTCAAATGGCTATGAATTTGTAGTCTTATTTTTTTTCAGAGCAAACTGAAAGAACTGGCAAGCCTGGTAGAGTGGAGACGTCAGTACAAAAAATTTAAATGGATTTTTTTCCTTTATCCCAACAGGATAAGTTTTTTACAGATCTTTCACATAAGAAAAAAAAGAGGGGAGAGAGAGCTCCAATATTAAGGGTGTGTCTACACTGCAGGGCTTAACTCAAAATAACCTAGGTGAATTGAGCTACATCCGTTGAATAACTTATTTCGAAACAGGGAGCATCTACAGAGCACTTTTTTCAAAACAGAGTACTCTTCCTCTCCAACTTCCCTTATTCCTTGTACCAAGAGGGTTACAGGAGTCGGAGTAAGAAGTCCTCCAGCTTGACAGTATTTTGACACTATTTCGAAATAACTGCCTGCTGTGTAGATGCGGACTAAATTTTTTCGAAATAGTGTTGCTGTGTGCTAACAGACAATCCCATCTGTAACAGCAAAATATATATTTAATTGTCCATACTTACTAAATCAACCATGAAAATAGATACATATTGGATCTCCTTGGTCCGGTATCCTCAGGACCTCACTGGTCTTGGATGAGGGATTTTGCCGGACGAGGGAGGTCATTTCTTGCCCCTCTCGCCCCTCCCCCCCCACACTGCTGGCCCCACCCCTGCCCTGCCACCCCACTGGGCTTCCTAGTTCCTCCAGCAGCCCAGCCAGGCCACATGCTGGCCTTCCTAGTACCCCTCCCCCATGCTGGGTGCTAGGCTCCCAGGCTCCCCTGGACAGCCCAGCTGGGTCATGTGTCAGGCTCCCTTTCCCCCCCGGTATTGTGCTGGGCTCTCAGCCCCCTGTCCCCTGCATCACACCAGACTCCCGGACCCCCACACTCCTAGCAAGATGCCAGAGCTCTCTGATCCTGGAACATCCATGGTCCTGCTGGACCATGATGTTTCCACACCAGAGTCCCAGTGTATAGAAGTGCAACTTGTATTGCTCTTATTTTCAATTACAATACAATAGGGCCTAGAGGCTCCAGTCAGGTCCTCTGAGTGCTAGGTACTCCACAAACGTGATAGAGATTGTCTGTGACCGAAAGATTTGTCTTCCCTTCAAGATGTGCTCAGGTAGCTTATGAAATTAATGTAACTCCCTGAAATATCTGGTGTGATCATGTATGTGGCACTTTCTTACAGAGCTAAACAAATCTCTGATGTTTTTATTCAGCATTAAATTTTCAGTGTCTATATTTAAAGACAAGACATGCAACTAGTATCCTACCTGAGAATTCCAAAATGACCAAGCAAGTCCTCCCATCTGTAGTCTGGTTGAAAAGAACAAAGAGGCCTGTTTATAAACTGAGATTCCCTAATGTTCTCAAACTCAAACCTTCATTTTCATCTATAGGCTTTTCTCATTTTCCTGCCTGCATCCTTCTGGAAGGTAAACTTTAAACAACTGTGGAAGTACTATATAACATGCAGACCAATAATATAGGGAGCGCTCTTGCTATTGTTTTAACTGAGGGCAACATAATGCCCCAAAACAAGATTCATTGACGTGGGTCACTATACTGCAACAGAAGTGGGGTGACAGGATATAATCTATTTTGGGTTTAAAGAGTTTCAAAAGACTTCCATAGAGTATGCCTGCATTATCTGCATAAGCAAAATGTTTCATTTGCACATGCAAAGCATACGGGCTAAGATTCCTAAGGGGACTAGCAATGGTGGGATTTCAGTACTGAACATACATGTATAAATGCATTCTGAATAAAGGCTTTATAGAGGGGCAGCTTCAGGAGCAATGGGCTACAATGTTTGGACCCAGGGTTTGTTTCTGCCTAGAGTAGAAATGCAATTAAATGAGAAGTTGGGTTCAATCAAAATGTTTATAGCTCAGGGGTAATTGGACACAGAACCATCTCTAATGATGGCATTCTGCTCCCAAAGATGAATTCCTACCACAGGATAAATTATTGCGATGAAAATCGAATTTACCATTAGATGGCAGATAGTAGAAAACAATCTGAAATGCCACTTGGGTCGCAAGAAAAGTGAAGCTGGTGTAATTGATCACTCTAAACAACTGCTGTGTGCCTCCTGAAAAATAAAGTGTTGGCTTTGTTATGATAGCGCACCAAGTGTCCTACAAAACAGGTGACAAGCCAAGGTCCCTCCCCTGAGAGCCAACAGACAAAATCAGAGGGGTATATTGCATGGAGCAACAGCTCCCTACTCTTCCCAATTGCACTGTGGACAAAAGAAATTCCACCCACAGAAAGTCCAAACATCTGCCAGCCCAGGACAAGTGAGCAGGGCCAGCCCCCAGACTAACAAATAGCAAAGATGTGTAACAGTAGCTACATTCTTTAAACATCAGATAAAGGAAGTAAATAAGAGCGTAGCACAATATAAATTGTAGAAGTCCTCTATGGAATTCAACAAGGTAGAGTCTATTTATTCAGTTAACTTAATTTGGTTTAACACAATGTTGATAGTCTAGAACTTGAAGGCGGCCACCTACCTTTCATTGTGTCAGCTGTAGGCTTGGGAAATAGTGGAATAAGCAGTAGAAAGATGAGATAAGCCACAGACAACCCATTGTATCTGAATGATATTGCTGTGAAATAATCAAATGTGACTTTAGCTGAGACATAGGCTTCCTTTTTGTTCCAGATGATATACGTTGATGTCATTAACACTGGATCAGTAGAGGAATTTGGATATTTTATTTCAAAGATCTCACTCATTCGCTCTAACTTTTAAAATAACTCCACTCTTTGGTGTAGGGGCCAGGACTTGGTTTTCTGCTACTTTGCTCTGGCTCTTGCTGCTTTGATTTTATTGTTTACCCCTTGTTATTTCTTCAGTTAATCATTTTCAGATTCATTTTTCTTCTTTATTACTATTGTAATGGTTCCACAGTATCCTAGGTGCTCTGCCCATATAGCAAGCTATGCTCCCATTCCTAACATGCTTACAGCGTAAAGAGACAAACACTGTTCAAGTGGCTAGCATACTAGCCTTGGAGAAGCTGTTCAAGTGGCTAGCATACTAGCCTTGGAGTCAGTAGCTCCCTTCTCTGCCACAGACTTCCTGTGTGACCCTGAGCAAGTCACTTAGTATCTACTTTAATTCCTCATTTGTACAATGGGGATAATAACATTGCCTTACCTAGCAGGAGTAATATGAAGATGAATACATTAAAGACTCAGGGTGTGTCTAGACTACACCTCTCTGTCAACAGAGATGTAGATTAGGCACATCAAAATTGCTAATGAAGCAGGGATTTAAATATCGCACACTTCATTAGCATAAACATGACCGCCGCTTTTTTTCAAAACGGAGCTTTTTCCGAAAAAAATGGCATTCTAGACGCAGATTTATCGAAAATAAACTCTTTTTTGACAGATCCTGTAAACCTCATTTTTTGAGAAATACAGGGTTTGTCAAAAAAGGGTTTATTTTCAACAGATCTGCATCTAGACTGCCGATTTTTTTTTATTTTTTTTCTAAAATAAATGAGGCGTACAGATAGTGTGGAATGGCTTGCTAGTTCGAACTATCTAGCCCGTGCCGCGTGTAGCCGCGCGGCACAGGGTTCGAACAAGCCGGCATTTAAAAATGGCGCCGGCCGGCGTATGCAAATGAAGCCCGGGAAATTCAAATCCCGGGCTTCATTTGCAAGTGCGGTATGCCTACATTACCCCGCTAGTTCGAACTAGGGTGGTAGTGTAGACATACCCAGAGTGCTCTCCTCCTAACTGCGGCCCTCTGGTGGAGCTCCTCTATGAGCTGTCGCCCCCACTTTGGCCAGCGGGGCTCCCTGCCCCCAGACAGGCTCCCCTCTGGGCCACCACCCAGCTCTGGCTGGTGAGGCTCTGTGCCTCAGCCTGCCTCACTCCAGCCACAGCAGAGCTCCATGCCCCTGTCCAGCAGGGCTCCCTGCCCCCACCTGGCATGGCTTTTCTTGGGCCAGTCTCACTCTGTCTGCGGCATGGCTCCATGCCCTGGCTCGTGGGGCTCACTGCTTCCTCGCCACTGGCCCCACAGGCTGCCAGCCATGAACAGCCTCTGTGGCTGGGGCCCTCTGTCCTGCAATATCCGTGGTCTAGTCCTACACCACAGAGTAGGGGTGGGGAACATTTTTTGGGTTGGGAGCCACTGACCCACAGAAAAATCAGTGGGGGGCCGCACACAAGTGAGAACCAAAAAGAGAAAAAACCCTCACCAAAAATAAAACCCTCGTGGAAGCAGCCCCCAACTGAGGAGAAAGACACTCCCCACATTCCCCTGGCATACACCAGGGGGGCCCAGCCTAGTAGATTTTGCTCCAGGCCCATGGGGAGACAGTGTGGGGCTGGAGCATCAGCATAGGTTCCCTAATGCTGTAGGTGGGGGGGAACCCCGAGCCTCAGGGGCCAGATCCAGACATGCCAGGGGCTGCATCCAGCCTGCAAGCCTTAGGTTCCCCACTCCTGCCATAGAGGTTCAACCTGTCTGTAGGATCATATATATATTATTAGGATAAATATATATATTTATTAGGATAAAGAATTAATCATAAGGTAATTGGATGTATAAAGTGTGGGTGGGAATAGGTTTGTATGGGCAGGGAATATGCTGTAGTGGCATGTAGGAAGGGAATATGGATGAGTAAGTGGTTGTGAATATAGAGTTGGGTGTAGTTTGGATGAAATTTTTTCTTTGGCTAGCAATTTCTAAGATTTTTCATTATTGCATTGAGGAGAAATGCACTTGAAACATGCTTGACTTCGATATTTGCTTAAACTATTCCCACATACCCCCTCTGACAGGTAAAATCATTTACTACTTATAAGAGCTTGCACTGAAATCCAAAGGACCCTTGTTTTATTAAAGTGTTTGGGAATGGACCACTACACTTCAAAATCTATATTGACCCCAACCCTTTATTTCAAGTAAACTTTCAATTACACATGCAAACCATTAAAAATATACACCTCATTTAATCAGCTATAAAACTAATATTACCAATTTAAAAGACAACAAAAAATTGGCCAGCTTTGCAATGCAAAAAAGCATTGTATTTGGAAAAGGAACTTAGATTATAAACTATACAAAGAAACACTCAATCAAGCCAAATGTTATATGCAGTAAATGTAAAAACTGTAATGTAGTTGCAGACCTGTAGTTTCAAGGATTGTTTGCTTAGAGAGGATATAGGACAAAGCTGCAAATAATCTTTAGCTAATGTATTTTTATAATCAGTTAACCCTAATATAAACTTGCACTGCTGTAGGCTAAATTTCCTAAATGTAGTCTCTCTCTTTGTAACTGTAAAGTTTTACTGAGTATATGAAATACAAAGTGTTCTTCAAAATAAAAATGTACAGCTGTAATAAATCAAACCACAAGAAAAAAATATGAACTTAGGATAGCAGATTTGCCTCATGCCATAAAGTGAAAGCTACCCAAATTGAGAACCTTTATATGAAACTGACTACAGGTAATAGAGTAGAACAATGAAAGAAAATATTTCTCCATGTTATAAGATTAAAATTTAAGAGCTAGAGAAGCTGTACAAAAACAATAAGGTCTCAGCAGGATAAATTACATTATAAATGGGATACATTAAATTATAATAATATACCCAATTTTATCAATTCACATTTTATAATCAGGGCCTTCATTAGAAGAATACACTAAGCAGAGCTTCACTAAATAAGCAGACCTATCAATTGAGCAAAACAGTTGCCCCTGAAATAGGGACTATAATATTTTTGATAGTTATTTCACATTGCAAAAGAAATTTCTCTAAAAGTATTATCCATCAGGAAGTTGTTTTGGAGGAGAGACCATCTTACAACACGTCCTCCTAACACATATACTTGTGTATTACTTAGCATCATAGCACTTGAATAGAAGGTACAGGAAAATATTGTGTTTTCCATCTCCTATAAATTAATAATCCAACATTATACATAAATGTCTGACTAGTATTCTAATCTAATGCATTACAATTGTATTTTATAAAATATCTCTTGTTCAAATTGGAGCCAAATACTGTTTTCTAAAACCAACTTGTTAAAACTGCTTTCTTTTAGTCCTATTTTTTGGTTGAATTTTAAATTAATTTACCAGTTTCCTCCCCGGTCTTACATCAAAGGTAAATTTTACTACATTTTGTACAATCTTGATACTTTACTTTTTAAATGGAAATAGAAATGTTCTTACCTGCTATCAAGGAAAATGGCAAAACTAATCTGAAAAGCAGCCCACAGGCTAAATTATTCACCATGATCTTTTCTCTTCAGGGTGTTGTAGGGAACTGGGAGGCATTCATAACCCTGGTTCAGCTCTGGTGGCTTATGTTGCCTGAGAAAGAGGATGACCTTACAGTGAGCCTTTACTGATTTCCATCCCTTTTCTGTTGGTCCTTTTTAAATGTAAACCCCAAACATTACAAAAAGCATTAAAAATGTGATCAGCAAGGCAATCGATTTCCGAGTAAGAAATTGTTACAGCAACCAGAAGACTAACATCAGGTACTTGTCCAGTAATCCTCATTTTCTTTGAGATGGGAACTATTGATTCCTTCTTTCTTTCTTTCCCACTTTAATCCAGCCTTTTTCTCTTTAGTGCTGAACAAGTAATTTTACACTTGGATGTCAGATCTACATTGATCTTTCTTTCCAAAGTCTCCTTGCTTGTTGTGTTCTGGTCCTAATAAGTTGTCAGAATAGAACTATCCTCTAAACTGTAAGCATTATTTTTTTCCCAACCCCTCCCCCCCCAAATAGAGTAGAAGGTTTATGTGTTTATTTCTTTTTCCTGATGAGTTCCCAGTAGCCATTGAAAGTTTCACCCTGGATTACAAGCCAACTACAACCAATTATGTATTGAATATTTCGAGGTAAGGGTGTTGTGTAGAGACACATCCCAAATGTCTTAAAGTCCAGCACATAGCTTTTTCCGTAAAGCAATCACCAGTTTGTTTAAAAAGACGTGTAAATGGCAATATTAGTTGTTGCAACACTGTAACACTTTTCTTTGAGCCTGGACATTTCTAGACATTGGGAACATAAGCAACTCACTTGGAACCTGATCCAATGCCCATTAAAATCAGTGCGAGTCTTGCCACTGATTTCAATGACCATTGGATCAGATCTTTGGGCAGAAATTAAGCCCTAGTGCTTTCAGCAAGATAGTACAGGTTGTACCTCCCTTAACTGGGGCCCTCTGGTCGGGCAACATTTGTGGTCCAGCAATGGACCACGGCTGTTCCTGGACCACAGAGTCCAGGAACAGGGAGGTCTGGCAGCAGAGCAGGTGAGCAGTAGGGGCCACCAGCAATCCAGTGGAGGGAGGGGACAGGCGGCACAGCGGGGAGCTCTGTCCCCAGGAGCGGCCGTGAAGCTCTGTCCCCAGCTGTAGAGCCCCAGCTCCAGACCCGACCGTGGAGCCAGGCACCTACTGAGCTCTGCCTTGTTTGCAGAGCTCCAGCTGTGGGGCTGGCGACATCTAGAGAGCCCCCTGGGGGGCTGAGGCAGCAGCGGGGGCAGGCTGAAGCCCTAACCCAATGGTAGCACAGGCCAGGACAGGGGGGACCTCCCCAGGGCCAGCAAATCCCCTTGTTAGGGACCAGTCAGGTCCAGAGGGTGCCGGACCAGCGAGGTCCAACCTGTATTTGGTCCCTGGATCCTAACTTCGGTCATGGGCATATGTGCAGTAAATAAAGGGTTAATTATCTCACAAACCATTGTTCAGGAGGCTTAAAATCCACTGCAGTTTCACATGCAGAATTTATTTGTCACTGTGTTCATCCGGGAGGTCGTGAGGGAGAGTTTCAGCCAAGGCACCTGTGAGACTCTTCCCCAAGCATCTCCAGAAGGGGTTCCTGCATTGCCCTTGTGTGCCTTTCCTCCCTCAGCCCTCCCTTCCCCTGGCCCCTCTTCCCCCTCTCCCCTCCTGTGCAGAGTTTAGAAAATACTACTCTGGGTTGTTGTTTTTTATTTGGGGGATATATAACAGGGAAGGGATTGGGGAAAGAATCTGGAAAGGGGGAGAGAGGAGGCAGGGAGAAGGGAGCTCAGGAATGGGGTTGGGACTGGCACCTGCCTTGGGTAGCTCAGGAGGCTTTGGCTGCCTGTGAAGTCCCACCACCTCATGTTTGGGGGCCCCAGCGGCTAGGGTTGCCAGATGGCTGAAAGAAAAATACTGAATACCCCCCCCCCCAAAAAAAAAAACCTACCAGGAAAAAATTTTGTTGCAGGGGGAAAAAAAGGAGGGGGGGGGGGACCAAAGTTGTTGAGCAAAAAAAAAAACCTCTGAGAACCTGGATCACTGCTAGGGGTTACCAGGTAATCATTTAAAAAAAAACCTGGACACATTTGGGGGGGCAGGTGGAATGGGGGTGGCCGTGGGATATCGGGGGGGGACCAGCCGGAAGGGGGCGGGGCTGGCCGGGAGGAAGGGGGAGTGGGAAGAAGAGCTGGTGGGGGGCGGGGAAGGTACAGCGGGGGGGCAGGAGGAAGGGGGAGCAGGAAGAAGAGCTGGTAGGGGTTGGGGTGGGGTGGGGGAGGCCAGGAGGAAGAGGGAGTGGGAAGCACAGCTGATGGGGGAGATGCAGCGGGAGGGGCCGGAAGGAAGGCGGAGCAGCATGGGCCGGGGGAGAAAAAGAAGAGGAATGGGCAGGAGGGGAAACAGAGCTGGAGAGGTGCAGGGGGGGTGGCCGGGGAAGATCAGGAGGGGAAGTGGGGGAGAACCGGCCGGCTGGAAAAGGGGGGGGGATTAGCAATTTGGCCGGTGGGGAATGGGACTGACCCGGGCACTTGCTGCCTGTCCTGCGTAGGCTCCTGGTGATGCACGAGAGAGGAGGAGGCTTCCACCTCTTCTCACACTCAACCAATTGAGGGGTCCCAACAGCAATTGTGGCCCCGCCTCCCAGCTGGGACTCCCAGCCGCTCCCCCACCCACGCCAGGCTTCAATTTGGTGCGCAGCCGGAAAAATCAGAAAATACCGGACATTGCACGTGTCTGGTATTTTCTGATTTTTTTTTTTTACCGGACAGAGTACGCAAATACCGGACACCTGGCAACCCTACCAGAGGCCCCTGGGGGCTAGGAGGAGAAGCCAGGAGGACGAGTGAGTGAAGTTGGGGATGCGGGGGCGGGGAGACGGCAGGTGGCCTGCTCCGTGCACATGGCCATCCCTTCCATCACAAAGGTTATGGAGGAGCACATGGCCTCATGCTGTTGCGCCAGCTGGTCCCACATTGCCTTCCACTGCTCCTGGTCAGCCCGGCACTCCTCCCAGTCGATGGCCTGCTCCTCGTGCTCCTGGTCATGCCTCCAGATGAGGAACTGAAGACAGACCCTCTGGTCCCACAATAGGTCTTCATGAGTTCGCTTTCTCCGGATGATCCGCCAGAGTTGGGAAGGTGGCATGGGCGGTGGTGGACACAGCATACTCACAGCTGGCCCAGCTGTTAAGAAAAGTTAGGGCAGTTATACCAGGACATGTTGGCTGTGTCTACACTGGGCCACTTATTCCGGAAAATCAGCCGCTTTTCCGGAATACGCTGCGAGCTGTCTACACTGGCCCTTGAATTTCCAGAAAAGCAACGACGCTCTACTGTACAAAATCAGCCGCTATTCCGGAAAAACTATTCTGCTCCCGCTCGGGCATAAGTCCTTATTCCGGAACACTGTTCCGGAAAAGGGCCAGTGTAGACAGCCCAGTAATCTTTTCCGGAAAAAAGCCCCGATCGTGAAAATGGCGATCGGGGCTCTTTTCTGGAAAAGCGTGTCTACATTGGCAACAGACACTTTTCTGGAAAAAGGGCTTTTTCCAGAAAAGCAGCCTGCCAATGTAGACGCTCCTTTTCCGGAAAAACTGAAAATGGAATAGTATTCCATTTTAAGCAGTTCCGGAAATTCATGCCAGTGTAGACACAGCCACTGTGTATGAAGCCCAGCCCTAACCTTTGCACTAACACCAGAGGTCTTGGTTCAGGTGATGGCGATGTGCTTCGAGCAAGGCCATCTGTTGCCTAGAAAGCAGGCACTTTCCTGCAGGGGCACATATGTCCCAGGGGAGCCTCCGTAGCCCCACGACCCGGGGACAAGCAGGCATGGGAATTTGCTGACCAAGCCAGGAGCCTGTGGGCGTGAGGGAGATGGGGCAGCTCAGCTTCCTTCTGTGTTCTGCACACGCTGGGTTCAGTACTGGGTCCTGCAGAGAGAGAATTTCTATCCCTGCCTGCTGGGGTGGGGGACGTATCGGGGGAGGTGTATGTGAGTGGCAGATGCCACTTGCTGGAGAGAATGTTACTAGGGTTCCCCTTCTTTCTCCCCCCAGCAGGTTCTCATGCATGAGATCAATGTCCTCTGCACTACCACGCTTGAACGCAAACAGATGCTGAGTGAGTCTGGGCATGAGCCTGTGCTGTGTGCAGCACTGCTGTGTGTTTCCATGACCCCTGACTAGTTAATGGTGGCTTGTCATGGAAGGTGTCCCACTGCAGAGGCTGGAATAAGGCAGGCCTCTCCTGGAACCTTGTGAGAAGGAGCGAGGGGTTCCTCTGTGAGAGCATCATGGGTCCGAGTGCTCTGGACTTTCGCTCCACGTGAACCCACATGAACACACTGTTGTGCAACCCCCAGGGCTGAAAAGACCAAGCAAGGAGCATGCAGCCCCTTGTAGACCACCGCCTGCTCCTTGGTGTGTATAGGCAAAGTTATGGAACTCACCTGAAGTGCCTTCGCCGGGATTGTCTGAGGCCTGGGAGACATCCTGGGATGGGGGGACTGGCTCCACAGTGAGAAACAGCTCCTGGCTGGGGAGCATGGTTCTCTTCCTCCTTGTCCTCCACAACCCAGCCCACATGGAGGCTGACACTGGGCATGTCCTGGCTGTACTTGACAATGGTGGGGGAGGTGACCAGCCCCTTCCCTCCCAGGATGGCATCCAGCTGCTTGTAGTAGCAGCAGGTGTGAGGAGCCACCTCGGAGCATCCACTTTCCTCCCTGGCCTTATTGTAGGCCTGCCAGAGCTCTTTTATTTTCATGCGGGCCTAGTCAAGGGGCTGCATGTGTCCTTTTTCCACCAGGCTGGTGGCCATCTTGACATACACATCTGCATTCCTCCTCCTGGTACAGAGATCCTGGAGGTTGGTCTCCTCCCCCCACACTTGATGAGGTCCAGGATCTCTGCCCCAGTCCACACCGGTGCCCTCTTTCGCCCCTGGCTAGGGACAGCTGAGGGTGCTGCAGGAGTGCTGGCAACCGTGGGGGGCTCAAATGGAGCACTGGGGTCAGTCACTTTCAAAATAAACGTTATTCCTCATGAAAAGCTGGAGTTATTTCAAAATAACAGGCTTGGTAGTGTGGATGCTTCACTTGAAATTTTCAAAATATTTTGAAATAACTCCCTAGTGTAGACCAGGGCTTAGTGAGTTCTCCTCGTGAAGTAACGGTAGTTCGGACTAGGAAGCCTAGTCTGAACTACCTAGTCCGTGCTGCGTGTAGCCGCGCGGTACGGAGTCCGCACTAGCGGACATTTAAAAATGGCGGCGCCCGGCTTTATGCAAATGAAGCCCGGGAAATTCAAATCCCGGGCTTCATTTGCAACTCCGGTTGCCTACATTACCACCCTAGTTCGAACTAGGGTAGTAGTGTAGATATATCCTCAGATACTTCAGGGAGCTTTGAAAGTGGAGGGTCACCTGCCCACAGGGCAGCAAAGATCAATACACTGAGCAGAGTGATCAGGAAAAGCATTGAGGGATACTGACAGAAGCCAGTTCTGTCAACAAACAGCAGAGTCTATACTGGCTCTTTGTCAACAATAAAGGGAGAGGAAAAGAAAAATCTCTTGTAGGGGTAGAAACTTGGTAGTGTAGACAAAGCCTAAAATATAGTTAAGCTCTGGAATAGGGTTCCCAGAGAGGTTGTGGAATCCTCATCAATTGAGTTTTTTAATAACAAGTTTGGACAAACCCTTGTTAGGGGTAGTCTAGGTCAGTGGTCACCAATCAGTAGATCAAGATCTACTGGTACTGGTAGATCTTGGAGCCCTTGACTGGTGATCCTGGCAGGTTTGGCCAGGAGGCTATCAAGTGCTGGCACTTCATCTGCTCCTGTAAGCACTACTGTGTTGCTCCTGCCCTTTGCCTTGAAGCTGCCTCCCACCCTCCAGGAGCCTCCTGCTTGTTATGCGAGGCATAGGAAGAAGAGGAAGGGGTGCTGATATCAAGGTGCCCCTACCTCCACCTTGTACCCCATCATCCCTTCTCACCCTCTGCTCTGTGGAGGAGAGAGTTTGCTAGCTGCATTTGGGAGCGGCACAAGGCCACAGTAGGGGTAAGCCTGCCTTAGTCCCCTGCACCACCATCCAGAAGCCACGTGGTAAATGGTGCCCAGCTGGAGCCTGCATTCCAAACCCTGGTCCCAGTCCTGAACTCCTCCTGCACCCCAAACCAGTGCTCTAGCCTTGAGTCTCCCTGCACCCAAACTCCCTCCCAGAGCCTGCACCCTGAACCCCCCCCTTACCTCAACTCCCTACCCCAGGCTCAGCTCAGAACCCTTGCCACACTCCAAAACCTTTAGCCCAAGATCAGCATTTCCCTCTCCCGTGCACCCCAGCCCTCTGCCCCCAGCAGAGTGAGTGAGGATGGGTGAGAGAAAGAGGATGGAGTGAGCAGGGTCAGGGCCTTGGAGATGGGGTAGGAAAGAGGCGGGCAAGGGTGTTTGGGTTTGAGGTGGATCCTGGATTGCATTTAAATTCAAAATACAATCTCGGGCTTAAAAAGGTTGGAGACTATTGGTCTAGGTTTTCTTGGTCCTGCCTCAGTACAGGGGAGCCTGACTTGATGGACTCTTATGTTATGTCTACACTGCTGGGTTGTTGCGCCAGAAATATGCAAACAATCAGCGTAGCAGCATTGTGCAAGAGGGTTTTCTTGCGCAAGAAGGGGCAGTGTAGACAGCTCCTTCTGGCGCAAGAGCCTCTTCCACAAAAATGGCGGCTCATTAGGTATGCAAATGAGGCTCAGCGATATTCCACGCTTAGCCTCATTTGCATATTTCTGGCGCAACAACCTGTCAGTGTAGACATAGCCTTAAGGTGCCTGCCAGACTTACGTTTCTATGAATATAATGCTGATGTCTTAGTCTTGATGATAATCTCTACATTATCCTCAAATGTTGAAGAATATCCAAGAAAGAAGACACCATAAGTGAATCATTAGCAATATTTATACAAAACAATGAGCTAACATATATATGTCTTAGGTCTGAGTGTGACCTGCATTGGGGCAAGATTTTGATTTTTTGTTTGTTTGTTTGTTTTGAGATTCACGATGCTTAAGTAAATCTGATGACATCAAGTATAAAGAACAGAATTTTTCAAACACCATGGCTGCGTCTAGACTGGCATGATTTTGCGCAAATACTTTTAACGGAAAAGTTTTTCCATTAAAAGTATTTGCGCAAGAGAGTATCTATACTGGCATGTGCCTTTGCGCAAAAGATTTGCTTTTGCGCAAAAGCATCAGTGCTAGTGTAGACGCTCTCTTGCGCAAGAAAGCTCCAATGACCATTTTAGCCATCGGGCTTTCTTGCACAAGAAATTAACTTGGCCGTTAAGAATACTTGCACAAGAGGGCTTATCCCTGAGCGGGAGCGCCGGAGTATTTGCACAAGAACCACTGATTTTGTACAGTACAAAGTCAGTGTTCTTGCGCAAATACTCACGGCCAGTGTAGACAGGCGGCAAGATTTTGTGCAAAATCATGCCAGTCTAGATGCAGCCATGGTGTTTGAAAAATTCTGTTCTATATACTTGATGTCATTAGATTTACTTAAGCATTGTGAATCTCAAAACAAACAAACAAACAAACAAAAAATCAAAATCTTGCCCCAATGCAGGTCACACTCAGACCTAAGACATACAGGTAGTCCCCGGGTTACATGGATCCGACTTACATCAGATCCCTACTTACAAACGGGGTGAGGCAACCCCGCACTAGCTGCTTCCCCCCAGCAGACCAGGGAGACGCAAAGCTAGCACCCTCCCCAGCAGACCAGGGAGACGCGGAGCGGCTTTTCTCAGCAGACACCTCAACTTGAGAATAAAGGACTGAGGGTATGTCTACACTACAATGTTAGTTCGAACTAACGGATGTTAGTTCGAACTAACGGACGTTAGTTCGAACTAACATTCATAGCCGCTACACTAGCGAATTTTAATCGAACTAGCGGAGCGCTTAGTTCGAACTAGGTAATCCTCATTTTACGAGGATTAAGCCTAGTTCGAACTAGCTAGTTCGAATTAAGGGGTGTGTAGCCCCTTAATTCGAACTAGTGGGAGGCTAGCCCTCCCCAGGTTTCCCTGGTGGCCACTCTGGCCAACACCAGGGAAACTCTATGCCCCCCTCCCGGCCCCAGACCCCTTAAAGGGGCACGGGCTGGCTATGGTGCCCGTGCCAGGTGCAAGCCTGCCAGCACCCAGCCAGCAGACCCTGCACCTGGCACGGCACAGAGCCACCTACCCGATGTCCCCCAGCCCACCCCCTCTTCCCGGGACCAGGCTGGCGGTTCCCGGGAGCTTGCCCTGGACCGCAAGAGGCGGGCACCTTCCTGGGCTAGTGCGGACATCGTGGACATCGTCCACGATCTCCCCACTAGGCACAGGAAAGTGGCCGTCTAGGGCAGGATAGCTGCCAGCCTGGCCACCCAGGAGCAGGTGTGCATGAAAATCAAGGGGGTCCACTGAGACCCCCTGACCCTGAGCCCTGAGCTTACAATGGCCGTCCTGGGTCAGACCAAAGGTCCATCTAGCCCAGTAGTCTGTCTGCCGACAGCGGCCAACCCTAGGGACCCTGGAGGGGATGGACCGAAGACAGTGACCAAGCCATTTGTCTCGTGCCATCCCTCTCCAGCCTTCCACAAACTTTGGGCAGGGACACCACTCCTACCCCCTGGCTAAGACTACTCCATGGACCCAACCTCCATGACTTGATCTCACTTCCCTTTAAACTCTGTTCTAGTTGTAGCCTTCACAGCCTCCTGCAGCAAGGAGTTCCACAGGTTAACTATTTGCTTTGGGAAGAAGAACAACTTTCTCTTACTAGTTTCAAGCCTGCTACCCATTCCTTTCCTTTGGTGTCCTCTAGTCCTTCTTTATGGGAACTCAGGAAGAACTTTTCTGAATGCACCCTCTCCACCCAACCCCTGCTTTTAGAGACCTCTATCCTGTCCCCCCTCCGTCTCCTCTTTTCTAGGCTGAGAAGTCCCAGTCTCTGTAGCCTCTCTTCATCTGGGACCTGTTCCCAACCCCTGATCATGTTAGTTGCCCTCCCCTCTCCCAGCCTTTCTCTTCCCCTCTCCCACCTCCTTTTCCCAGTCTCCCCCAGTTTTGTTCAATAAAGACAGAGTCAATGTTGGAAGAAACGTTATCTTTATTTTGTACATCAAGAAGAAGGGGGGCTAGGGAAGGGTAAGTGGAAGGAGGTGAGGGAGGAATGGGGCACGAGCCCCCGATGGGGAGGACTGGGCTGGGTCTGCGGGCTTCTGGGGGTGGAAGCTCTCCTGCAGCCCCCTGATTGCTCCCTCTCCCCAGATGGCAGCCTGTGGCAAGTGCAGCCGGGCTGATGGCCGAGTGGTGTGATGTGCCCAATGTGGGTACTCCGGGCAATCCAAGCCAGGACTGCTTTGCAAGCGGGGCACCCCTTAGAACTGTGTGTCCGGGGTGGGGGTCGGGACCCTTTAAGCGCAGCCCTCGGCTAGCCTGAGACAGCATCTCCACGCTCTAAGTCCTCCTCTGATGCCCTGCCGGCACTGCTTCCGGCCATCCTTAAGCCCTGTTCAGAGTCCACTCAATGTGGACTTGCTAGTTCGAATTAGCAAATTGCTAGTTCGAATTAACTAATTCGAACTAAGTTAGTTCGAATTAGCGCTGTAGTGTAGACATACCCTGAGGGAAGTGAGGTGTGGGAGAATAAAACTGAGCTCTAGAGAAATGTTTGGCTAGAGTTTCCCCTACAATATGTACCAGTTCCGACTTACATACAAATTCAACTTAAGAACAAACCTACAGTCCCTATCTTGTACGTAACCCGGGGACTGCCTGTATATATGTTAGCTCATTGTTTTCTATAAATATTGCTAATGATTCACTTATGGTGTCTTCTTTCTTGGATATTCTTCACATTTCTCCTGCTTTACTGTTGATCCATTGACTTAATAGTAGATTATTCTCTAATTTTGCTTCGTGCGCTGTGGAAGTAATACACCTCTTTGCGAGAAATGGGTGCAAAATGTACTTATCCAGGTCCTCACCGAGTGGCAGTTGGCATTACTCAGTTGATTTCATTTGAGTTATGCCAGTTTACATTGCTAAGACTCTAAAGTCTTGTCTACATTGAAAACACCTGAATGGCACAGCTGCAGGGTTGCCCCTGCACTACTGTGGAACTTCCATGATGGGAGGGGTTCTCCCTTTAGTTTAGAATAATCAGCACTGTCTACAGGCACCTAGATTGCCTTTCACTTCATTGCTCATGGGTTTGGATTACTCACACCTTGAGCAACATAGCTAGATTGACCTAATTTTCTAGTTCAGACTTGACCTGAAGTCGTGTCTATATGAGGAAATTTGCCAGCACAATTATATTGATGTAATTATATCTCTGGTAATATATTAGTATACACTCTGGCTGTGTCTACATTGGCACCCCTTTCCGGAAAAGGGATGCTAATGAGACACTTCGGAATTGCAAATGCCGTGGGGGATTTAAATATCCCCCACGGCATTTGCATGAACATGGCTGCCGCTTTTTTCCGGCTCAGGGTTTTGCCGGAGAAAAGCGCCAGTCTAGACGGGATCTTGCGGAAAATAAACCCTTTTCTGGAAGATCCCTTATTCCTACTTTCAAGTTTATTTTCAGTCAGCACCTTTTCTCCCATAGGTGCTGTGAAGTAGCTGACAGTCAGTTATTAGATTACCAAAGCTGACCCAACACTGTATTTTTTCCTAGCTCTGGCTGGTGATTTAATCTTAGGGTATGTCTACGCAGCAAAGTTATTTCGATATAACAGCCGTTATTTTGAAATAACTTTACTAGCGTCTACACAGCCAAACTGCTATGCTGTGTTATTAAATCGAAATAGCGGAACGCTTATTTCGAATTTGGTAAACCTCATTCCACAAGAAATAATGCCAAATTTGAAATAGCTATTTTGAAATAAGTGCTGTGTAGATACTTATTTCAAAACGGGGCCTCCAGCCCTTCCCAGGGTGTCCTGGTGGCCACTCTGAGCACAACCAAGAAAACTCCTCTCTCTCCCCTTCTCCCTGGAGCCCTTAAAGAGGTAGACTCTGGCCATAGTGCCTGTGCCAGCTCCAAGCCCAGGCACTGCACCTGACCCAGTGGCCCCAGCACGAGCCAGGCAGCCAATGCCAGCCAGCCCTCCACCGCTCTCCCGGACTAGTCTGCCAGCTCCCAGGAGCCTGCCTGGTCCAGTGCGGAGATCAGGGACCTAATTCAGGTTTGGGGGGATGCCTTCAACATCCATGATCTCCACACTAAACAGAGGAACACAACCATCTACAGGCGGATGGCTGACAGCCTGGCCACCAAAGGCCACATGCGAACCCAGGAGTAGGTTCACATGAAAATAAAGGAGCTACGGCAGGCCTATGCCAGGGCCACAGGGGGCAACTCCCAACCAGGAGAAACCCAGACCTCTGCCCCTATTTTGTTGCCATGGACCACATCCTGGGGTGCAGGACAGTCCGTGCTTCCCAGGTGGTCATTGACCCTGGGGCAGAGCTTGCTGCCTCCTGCTGCTCCAGCCCCTGCTGCCTCCCCAGCTACCACTCCTCCTCCCACTCCTTCTCCTCCTCCCGCTTCTTCCTCCCCACGCCCCCAGGGATTCTGAGGCCCCTGCACCCGCAGTGCTGGGAGACAGTTGGGCCAGCAAGACCACCAACCCTGAGCCTTGAGCTTCTCCTCTCCCTTCCTCCCCTTACCTCCTCCTGCCAGCTCCCTCCTCCCAGGTTTCCCCCTCCTCTCTCCCACCTTCTTTCCCCAGTCTCACCTCAGTTTCATTCCCCCCTCACCCCAGTTTTGTTCAATGAAGAGGCTTTGTTGTAATGAACACGTGTCTTTTATTGTACAGCAGGAAGGGGGATTAGGGAGGGTAAGTGGAAGGACGTGAGGGAGGAATAAGGCACAAGCCCCCAGTGGGGCAGACCAGGGAGACTGTTACTGCCTGCAGAACGTGCTGCCAGGCTCGCAGCAACACATCCAGGAGGAGCGCCCAGGGGCAGCTCTGGCTCCATGCTGCAGAGTGCTGTGGTGTCCTGAGTGAGGGCAATCAGAGCACACAGAGAAAAACATGCTTTGCTGTCCCTCAGCGAGGTAGGCAAGCAAGCAGGGACACCTTAGAACCAGCTGACCGGGGGAGTCCCTTTAAGCACAGGTCTCAGCCTCAGGCAGCAGCCACACAAGGTTCCGGCTGGCCTTAAATGTGATTCAGCATCTTATCAGTGTGGACGTGCTATTTCGAAATACAAAATGCTATTTTGAAATGTATTTTGTGTCTAGATGCGTTATTTCAAAATAACTATTTCGAAATAAGATATTTTGAAATAATGCTGTAGTGTAGACATACCTTTAGATAGTAGAGCCCCCATTAGTAGTGTCACCTCAGTAAAAGGCACATCTACACAATCAAACTTTGCAGCTTTGTGGACTCAAAGCTGCTAAAGGTAATTCACGCTTCTGCCAAAAAAGCAATTATAAGCCATTTTGAGATTGGCACTAGGGGTACATGGCTCCTTTACAGGACATTTACATTATTTTCAGTTTTAAAACAAGAATTCATCACATGGTAAAACAGAACTCCTTTACAGAGACGATCCAGAAAGCTATGACATGTTTGTACTCCTTAGCAAATAATCCAGTTGGCCCAATTGTATCCTGAGGAGTCATAGTGCCACCCAGAGTTCCTCTCGTGCTCTGCAGATGCTCATTAGCCCATGCCCTCTAATGGCTTTAGATCAGGGGCCGGTGTCTTGACTGCATAATCTGGGCCAGAGAGGTTTGTCAGTGTCTCAGCAGAGCATTAATCCCTTTTGGGTATTTCTGAAGTTCTGTTTGCATGAATATGTCAGTTAGGAGACTGTTTCCAAACTAAATGCACATAATCTGTTTCTGTGCTGTAACTCCAGGATTACTCTACACCAGTGGTCTCTAAACTTTGTAAGCACAAGATCACTTTTTGAATTTAAGTCAGTCCAGGATTTTCCTCAAACCAAATACCCTTGCCCCCACCCCTTCTCCAAGGCCCTGTCCCTATACCGAGGCCCCGCCCCCCTTACACTGTGAAGATGGGGTACAGAAGAGGGGGACAGAGTGACATCAGTACCTCCCTGCCTCCAGGACTGGCTCTAGGTTTTTTGCCGCCCCAAGCAAAACATTTCCCCCCCCCCGCATCTTTTTGTCCAGGGAGGGTGCGTGCGCAAATGCAGCTTGCACGGTTTGCTGGGGGTGTGCATGCAAATGCAGCTTGTGCAGCTTCCTCAGGGGTGGGGTGCGCACAAACCCCAGGGCATTTTCATCTCCTAGGAGAGCACCAGGGACTCCCCACGTGGGGACGATGGGAGGGCAGGTTCATCCACAGCAAGCAGTTAAAGACTTCCAAAGCATGCAGCTGTTCACATCACCTAGTGCTGGAGTCCCGGTCCTCCTCCCCACTCTGCAAAGGAATTTTATCATTAGAAGCGTTATAATCACTCAGTCTCCAACCCCAACACATAAGCTGTCAAACTCTTGGTGTCCATTGACAAGAATCAGCCTCACTATACAACTTTTGTTTCAACTCCCCAGCTCAACTGTCCAGAACAAGACAGGCACCAGACAACAAAACCCCACTAACCTAGGACATATTCCACGAGCGCAGCCCTGTGCTTTCTCCTTCAGAAACAGACCAAACAGCCTCTGAAGCAGGGTGGATTAATTTAAATCGCTTTAATTTAAATCTCTAATTTTAATCGTGATTTAAATCGGCAAGCAGAAAACCTAGGTTTAAATGAGCAATTAAACATTTAAATTTTAAAATATTTTCCTACAGAATGGTTGAGTCTTATTGATTAGCAACCTTTACAACACATTGATTTACAACTAAATATAGCCTTTATGCCAAATTTGGTGCTTCTGTTTACTAACCAGGAGAATACACTCAGTACACTACCAACTAAATAAATGCCGAAATAATTGTGTAACTTAGATATAATCAGATTATTAATTTTTACAAAATGGTGTGTAATGGGAACACTTAAGAGACAGGTTTTACCCCATTTATTATTTGCTAAGTGGTGGCTACTTTTTAAAAAACATATGATTTGCATCTACTTCTGTCTGGATGGAAATTCTATTTAAAATAAACAAAACTACCTTAAATGTGAAGGACACATAACAAAAAAGTATCCAAACACATTTTGCATCTAAAATTCACTTATTAAACAAAGGAAATAACTATGGTGAATTTAACAGATCGAATCTAGTCATCATGTTCTTCAAGATGTTAGAATGTGCTCATAAACAGTTTTTTACTGAGAGAAGAGGAAAACAAGTTTTTCTGGTTTGTCAACTCTCGGTTTTGCAACGGTGAATGAACTAATCATTTAGTTGAACTAGCTGAATAAACCAAACTGATAAAAACATTCTGGCTCTGTCTACATTGGCATGATTTTGCGCAAAAACATGCGGCCTGTCTACACTGGTGGGGAGTTCTTGCGCAAGAACACTGACGTTCTAATGTGTGAAATCAGTACTTCTTGCGCAAGACCTATGATGCTTCCACTCAGGAAAAAGCCCTCCTGCTTGCGCAAGAGGCCAGTGTAGACAGGCAACATGAATTTCTTGCGCAAGAAAGCCTCATGGCTAAAATGGCCATTGGAGCTTTCTTGCGCAAGAGAGCGTCTACACTGGCACGGATGTTTTGCGCAAAAGCACGTCTCTTGCGCAAAAGCACATGCCAGTGTAGACGCTCTCTTGCGCAAATACTTTAATGCAAAAACTCTTGCATTAAAAGTATTTGCACAAAATCTTGCTAGTGTAGACATAGCCTCTCTCTTCACCTGCAGAAGAAGCTACTGCTGATGTAAACACTGGTTCTGGGTACTTACGCTAGTGAACTGGTAGAATTTCTTTAAAAGTTGACAGGAGACATGTTCTATTTAATTTTTAAATTGAATTCATAAGTTATTTAAATAAGTTATGATAATTTAGGCCGTAACATTTTTTAATTTTAAAGGTATATTATTTAAAACAAAGCCTATTTAAATGGGATCACAAGTCCAATTTTAATAAAGCTCTCCTGCCCCAGACAAGAAGGGACTTGGGGACACGGGCACTAAGAACACCAGAGTTCTCCTGCCTCAGACAAAGGGAGAGGGAGAATCACCTGGGTCCCAGGCAGGGATGAGGTTGTCAGGACACAGCACAAGGGGGCTGGGTTCCTGGACAGGTATGTGGGGAGGGGGGTTCAGGGCCCAGAGAGTAGGGGGAAGAGGGATTGTTTAGAGAGCCAGACAGGAGATGGGAATCCAGGTGGGAGGCAGGGGAAAGGGAGAAGAGGAGATGGGGTCCCAGCAGGGTTGCAGTGTTCCACTTCAAAAATCCTTCTGGAAAAATCATGACATGGGAAAGCTACTCTGGCACCAGCTGTCTGAAGAATCACTTTTGATAATGGGAGTGGAGTTAAATGACTATCAGCAAAATAGAAAAGCTCATCAAGTCCTCTTTGCCAGCCTAGGAAACTTAGCACTTAAAATGTAATTGACTTCGTAGAAAGGAAAGCACATTTCAAAATGGAATGGAAAATAAAGGCTCTCATATTATGTAGAGATAAAGAGACAGCTAACTGAAGGCAGGATAATATAATCTAAGATATAGATTTTGGCCCTTATTCGCTCTGCAGTTGCTAGAAACTATTGGCCTATTCTGCTTTCCCTTTTTATCTGTCCATCACCCTTGACCTCAGTCTAACCTTCAGTTCAGGCTGGTGGGGTTAATGGTCCAAGTGGCTTTCTGTAAAAGAATACAAAACCTAAAGGCCTCAGACTCTCAGAATTGTGTGCACATTTGAGTGCCTAATTTATATAAGTTTGTCATAAATGGCTAATTGCAGTCCAAGAGAACTGGACTATAGTAAGCTTTTGGTGCTCAAATACAAGATAAATCTATATGGTACACTTTGTTATGATTTGTCTCTTATGCCCGTGTATAGAATCCTGAAGGCTTGTGTAACGTAAATGTAAACTGCTTTGGTGGGGATTTTTAAATTCTTTTGTCTTGCAAAAAAAAATGGAACTGTGGAAATTAGGCCTGGAAAATACTTGCTTAGTCTTTCCCCCATGGCAGTGCATCAAGAATGACACATCCAACCTATATCGTCAAAAGAAAACATCATATGATTTAGTTCTTTACAAAGGCTTTTCAGTTCTAGCACAGAATGAATAATAAATATTTGACCTTCAAGGGAGGTGGTATGGTCTAGTGAAGTTAGTAGCATGATGCCAAACAGACCCCAATGTAACTTGGAAGCAGAATTTGGCCTCTTGAAGAGAAGCAAGCTATTGATTATATTATAATTAATTACAAAAAAGAAAATCTGTATTCAGGGTTAGAGATTTCCAAGTGTAATACTGGAGAGGAAGTTTTGTCTTGTGGTTAAGGCATTCAAGGTGTCCTGGATCTTTTCTGGGTGACCTTTGGCCGGTCACTTAATCTCTCTGAGCCAGTTCCCTTTAAAATGGGGGTAATAACCCTTCCTTTGTCTGTTTTGTCTACTTAGATTGTAAAATCTCTGGGGCAAGGACTGTCTCTCTGTGGGTGTGTCTAGACTACAGGGTTTTTTCGAAAAAAGTTGCCTTTTTTCGAAAAAATTTCCCCTGTGTCTAGACTGCTGCCGCATTCTTTCGAAAGTAAATCGAAAGAACACGGCAGTTTTTTCGACCGCGGAAAACTTTGTTTTACGAGGAATAACGCCTTTTTTCAAAAGCACTCTTTCAAAAAAAGGTGCTATGTAATTCAAACTGTGTTTTTTCAAAAGAGAGCATCCAGACTGCCTGGGTGCTCTCTTTCAAAAAAGTGGCTTGCTTTTTCAAAAGTACCGGTTGTAGTCTAGAAGCTCTTTTTTGAAAGAGACTTTTGAAGACCACAGATGTTGCTGGACCAGAGAGCACCGGATTAGAGAGGTTCACCCTGTAAACTTTGACAGGGGAAGGTAGTCAGCTTATCTGGGTTTTTTTGGCTTGTATTTCATAAGAAATTAAAACAGAATTTCAGGAAAGCTATGTCTACACTGCATCCCTCTTGCACAAAAACCCTTTTTGCGCCAGAGGCTTTTGTGCAAAAAGGAGCCATCTACACAGCTCCTTTTTGTGCAAAAACCCCGTCTTGTGCAAGAGCCATTCTTCCTGAAAAAATGAGGAAGAATGGCTCTTATACAAGAGGATATTTTTGCGTAAAAAGGAGCTGCGTAGATGGCTCCTTTTTGCGCAAAAGCCTCTTGCACAAAAACGGCCCCTAATTATTTATGCAAATGAAAGTGTGGCAATATGCTAATCTGCACTTCATTTGCATAGGCTTTGTGCAAGAGGGATGTAGTGTAGACATAGCCCTACTGTGGAGTCTGTGTACCGTGTGTGAGAAAACCAGGTAATGATCCGCAAAGGAAACTGAAGTAACATTGTTTTCAGTGTCCTTTTGGTGAGAATTACTATGAGATTGGGTAACTATGTTAGATAAATTACGAAAATGTCTATGCGTTTTTTCCAAAAAAATCAATATTTTATTTTCATGAAAAAGGGTAATTTTGGTAGGTTTGATTTTTTTTTTTTTTTTTTGAGCGGTGAACATTTTCCCCAGAACATCTGTATGTTTTCCAACCAGTTCTAGAACAGATGGCTTTATTCCCATTATGGATGCGTCTTTAGCAACAATTCTTTCAATAGGGGACAATAACATTTCTTGCTTATAGCACAGAAAGTAAAAGTTCTCTCTGAGTTCATCTACCCTGCTATAAAAGACACATGGCCAGGCCCAGTATTCCCTTTAAAGGGGAATACTACAGAATTTTTTTGAAAAAAATGGCTGTTTTTCATGAAAAACTTCAACTACGTCCACACTGCAATCGTGTTCTTATGAAAGAAAATCAAAAGAACAGAGGGGTTTTTCCGACAATGGTAATTCTCATTCTACAAGGAATAAGCCTTTTTCTGAAAGAGCTCTTTCAGAAAAAGGCATGTGTGGATGGGGAAGAGGGAGTTCTTTTGAAAGGAGAGGAAAGAGGAAAAAGCACAGGTACCCTGGTGGCCACTCTGTCCATAGTAATCACAGCTGAAATGCGAGAGAGCATCCATTCAGTGTGGACGCTATCTTTCGAAAAAGCAGATCGTTTTTCTGATGCGCTTTTGCAGTGTGGATGCTCTTTTTTGGAAGATCTCTTCCGGAAAAGATTCTTCCGAAAGAAGCCTGCAGTCTAGACATAGCTTACGCTGAGTGCTTGGGCAGCCATTCAAGAGAGATTCAGGTACCACCTGATTAGCAGAGGATTTACAGCCAGCAGGATATGGAACTGGTGGTGCACATCCTCACATACCATAGTGCACATGACAAAATGTATTGCACCTGTGGATGTAAAAAAAAATTAGAGGGAATATTTGCCAGGCCACCACTGGCCCACATCAGCTGACTTAGGCCTTTGGGGCTCAGGCTGCAAGACTAAGATGTAGATGTAGATGTAGATGTTTGATCTTGAGCTGAGCCTGGCTCTTAGACTCATCCCTCTCACAAGATTTCAGAAGCCAGGCTACAAGCCATGCCTACGCTGCTTATTTGTAGCCCTATGGTCCAAGTCCCATAAACCCAGGTCTACTGGCCTAGGCTCTGAGACTTGCTGCTACTGATTTTGTTATTGCAATGTAGACATACCCTGTAAGACTCCATTGGTAGCACTCTGGTTCCTGATCCAGAAAACCTTAATTTCATCTCACTCCATTGCTGACACTGCTGCATAGCGCTCTCCTCCAAGCATTGTATCTCAAAAGAAAGGCAAAATCCAGGTCTCATCAATGCAGAAGACTTTGTTTGTTTCCACGCGTTGGGTTTTCTGCATACTCAGTCATGCTACTGATAGGCTGTCATACGGAATTTCATATTTTCAAAAGGGCATTACAAATAGCAGGCTTAGGGAACCCCAGGCCGTGCCCCCAACTTCCCAGGCTTTTCCCCACTGGACCTTACTAGCATAGCTCTCTACACCAACACTAGAATGTGCTTCTAGGTCCTTTTTAATCAGGGAGAAAAAGACTAGAACCAGGTGTCACAGAATTCTTGTTGATGGAAGCTGCAAGGCTTGGTGTACACTAAAGCAGAAGGTCGACCTAAGATACACAACTACAGCTATGTTAATTGCGCAGCTGGAGCTGACATACTTTAAATCGCCATCCATGCAAATGCTCCCATCAGCTTCCCTTACTCCTTGTGAGGAGCAGGAGTAACGGTGCCGACGGGGGTATTCTCTGTGTTCAATTTAGTGTGTCTTCACTAGTCCTGCTAAATCAAACCCCGGAAGATGGACTGTGACAGCATCGATCTTGCATATATTGTAGAGGTGCCCGAACAAAATATGGCAATCAGGCTTGCCGATGGGGGGGAGGGAAAGGAGCAGTTGTCCCAGGGCTCGGTGATTCATAGAGACCCGAGGCTCTCAGCCAGCACCACTACTGTAGCAGCCAGAGCCCTGAGCCCCTTTAAATTGCCTCCAGAGCTCTGCTCAGCTCTCAAGGGTGGGGTAAAGGCCAACACTATAGTACAGGCAGCACTAAGGTCTGACTGCCCTGGCCCCACCCCTTCCACGTAAGGCCCCGCCCTTCCAAGGGCACGGAGCCAGCCCCTCCACCACATCTTTCCTGGGCACCCATGGAAGATGTCCGCCCCCAAATGGTGATAACAGCAAAATGCAACCAACATAGTGGGATGAGAAAAATGTATAAACCAATGAACAGTCCTCAACAATAGTTGCAGCCCAAAGAGTACGACATTGGCTCACGTCTGAGAACCTGCCAATGTCTGAATCAGTTAGAAACTGGCTGTGAAAGAGCAGAGAGAAATGCAAATAGTAAAGGAACAGCACAAATAATGTAAAGGAATTTTTTTTAATATTTCCATTTTAATACAGGTAATGTCATTAACAGTTTGCAAAAATAAAGTGTTTTTAAAACAGATCCCTATCCCTTAACTCTGACTCTGCTCTCTATAGTAAGGCACTGAATTGTAGTAGTGTCATGAGGAACATGCAAGTCATTACAGCAGTAATAATGAAGAGCTCTTTGTAAACTTGAAAGCTTGTCTCACCAATAGAAGACACTACCTCACTCACCTTGGCTCTCTGTTACAGCAGTGACATCTAGAGGATGAGAATTACCTACATTGTCTGCCTCTTTGTATACAACCCCCCTAACCTCATACAAATTCTTTCCAGCAACCAGGCAGCACACCTCCATCATACACATCCAAGAACCCACCCCTGCAATCAGCTCCGGTGCCAACTCTGTCCACACATCTCTACAAGCAACATCATCACAAGACCTAACCACACGAGCCATCATATCAGAGGCTCATACAACTGCTCATCCACCAGTGTGATCTGAGCCATCAGGTGCCAGCAATGCCCCTCTGCCAAGTATATTGGCCAAACTGGACAGTCTCTACGACAAAGGATAAATGGACACAAATCAGATATTCGAAATGGTAATGCACGGAAAACTGCTGGGGAACATTTTAACTTTCTCAGGCACTCACTAATGGATCTAAAAGTGTCTGTATTATTTCAAAGCAATTTCAAAACTCCCCTGGAGAGGGAAACTACAGAACAGGGTTTCATTTCCAAGTCTGACACCTTAACTAGAGGTTTAAACAAAGACCTGACCTGGATGGGCTGCTACTTTCCACCTCTTAATGACATAAAATGCTAAGCACCGGGTACTTAGCATACTTATAGCCCACTTGATTAGCCTCATTTAGCGTAGACACGTAATTGACAAAAACAGTTTCTCCCTTTTTTCTCTTCTCTTTCCCTCCCCATCTCCTCTCTTTCTCTGTTTGCAATCTGGGTCCCTTTACCCCATTCATCTGAAGAAGTGGGTTGTGCCTACGAAAGCTCATGATACCATCTTCATGTTTTGTTAGTCTCTAAGAGTATGTCTAGATTACATGCCTCTGCTGACAGAGGCATGTAAAATAGGCTACCCGACATAGTCAATGAAGCAGGGATTTAAAATAAAAATGGCCGCCACACTGTGCCGGCTCAGCTGATCATCAGCACAGCACATGAGTCAAGGTCGACAAGGGAAGCCTTTGTTGACTGCTCCCTTATGCCTCGTGAAATGAAGTTTACGGGAGTGGTCGACAAAGGCTTCGCTTGTTGACCGAGCCACTTCTTGACTTGCATGCTGTGCCGATGATTAGCTGAGCCAGCACAGCATGGCGGCCATTTTTATTTTAATGAAGCTGGGGATATTTAAATTCCCGCTTCATTGACTACGTCGAGTAGCCTATTTTACATGCCTCTGTCGGCAGAGGCATGTCGTCTAGACATACTCTAAGGTGCTGCAGAACTATTTGCTATTTTTTAAGTTTTCTCTGTTGCAGATGCTAACACAGCTACCCTTCTGAAATTTTTGTATGCAGTGAGATCAGTGATGGTCTTTCCATACCGTGAGTGAAATTCTACTGCCAGTTAATCTGAGTCAACACTGGTGTAAGTGAAAACAAAATTTCACTCCATGTAAGTATAATAAATCCACAGAGAAAATGCTTTGACTCTAAGCTTCTCAATGCCTCCCCATCATTCCTTATTTAATTAAGAATTGTGAGTACTGGTACTGCAAGCAATAAAAGAACCAAATCACAGTTCTGCCTTTAACGGACAATGCACGCGTAACACCAAGGAGTATCAATGTATCTTGCTGCCTTAGGATGTAATTGCAATGACCTGTAAGGAAGCCTGTGTCAAATTTGAGTGAGTGGCTCTGCAACCCTGTGGTCCAGGTCATAACTCATTAAAATTTGCCTCCCGCCACCATGACAGAGGGATGGATGGGCCATACCTGAACAGGGCTGTGACGTTGTGCACCAGGTCACAATGCCTGGAGCAGCTGGTCAGGACAGGAACTGCAAGAGCTGATGTTGCAGGGTAAGGTTTTAATTTTGCTAGGCTAGTTTTTGTTCTATTTCTTGTTATTTCGCATTTGTGAAAACCACAGGGCTCTAATAGTAAGTACAAGCAGGGCTGGGTTAATAAGAGGACTGATGACAACACCCTTCTGAAGTAACATTACTGTGATATTAAAAGGTGCTGTTGGCTGCCATCAGGTGAGTCTTTGATCCAAAGATAATCACAGATAGAGATAAAGCAGTGAGCATACTGCAGTTTCTTGTAAGCTGTGCGCTTGGGTTGCTACCCAGGACAGATTCAAATGCCGCCCATCTGATTAGTAGAGTCCCCCTAATGCCCACAGCCAGCAGCATATGTTTCTACTGGTGGTGCACATCTGCACATGCCTCTGTGCACATAACAAAATTTATTCCACACATGCATGGGGACAAAAATAGGGGGCATATTGCTTGACACTCTGTCAGATTAAAGGAAGGAACAATTAAGAGCCTTTATGTAGTAGAGACAACTACAAACTATTTTGTATCAGAGCATAAAAAAAGGAAAGAACAAAGAGAGGGCAGCGCTCAGTCTTTGTTCCTTCTCCTCCTCATACAGTGTCATTCAGCACTTACTGACAATATAGTTCTCTAAAGTCCCCAGATAGTACTCCCCAGTGCAAAGTTCTTTATGACAACAAACAGAGGGACTGCCCAAGTCATGGGTCAGATCAGAGCTGAACTGTGTGGAATGAGGAGCAACGTTCCCTCTAATTTCTTTCATCCATGTGTGGAATAAATTTTGTTCTGTGCACTAAGGCATATATATATGTACATCATCAAGAGAAACACATGCTGCCAGCTATGAGCGCTCTACTAATGAGCTGAACAGCACCAGAATCTCTCCTGGGTGGCCGCGGTATTGACAGGGAACACTGATGAGGGGGACTGTGGATTGCAAGCACAAGGTAGAAGACGTTGGCTTTCTAACCTGTGTGGCTGTGTCTAGACTGGCCACTTTTTCCGGAGCCAGAGAAGCAACATTACTTTAATGTGCGCAGGTCAGTAAAATTCTTGTTTGTACCTACAATTTGTAAGGAGGTTAAATATTAGTAATGCCAGTCGATCGCTCTTGCGTCTGAGCAGAGAGTTCAGTCCATGACTCAGTCTCTGCCATGCCCTGTGTCTACACATCAGCTCTTTGACAATATTTCAGTAACAGCATTCAACCCCTTCATGCAACCCATAGCAGATCCTGCGTGTCAAATCCATAGGTTTTGGGGGCTCGGACAGTTCTTAGAGGGCATGACAGTGATACGAGGTTGGAGGTGAGGCTGGCTCAGTGATATCCTCCTCTTTTGAATCCTTTAAAAACTGCCATGTGTGAAATCTTCATGTGAAATCTTCATGCTTCTTACAAACAGCCCCCAGGGCACCCAGAGTCTCCTATTCCAGGCACCTCCAGCTCTTGAGTGGGGCTTTTGGCTCCCCTTTGTGCCCTAGTGGATAGAGGGACAGGACTGGGATTCAGGTGACGTGCGGCCTAGTCCTGTCTCTGCTACTGGCCTTCTGGACAAGCCCTTTCACTGCCCCATGCCTCGGTTTCCCCTTCTGCCAAATGGGCAAAATGCTACTGACCTCTCTTGTAAGGTTCTTGGTGAGCTACAGATGAAAACTGCTGCAGAAGAGCTAAATATTGTTGTATTATTCTATTAAGGCAAAGTGTCCTGCAACAAGAGGGCTGGCAGGATTGCCCCTATGCCCACAAGCAATGGCTGCATTAGTACTCTGCGCCTCCAATCCCAGCGAATTTGGTCTTGTGACATCTGGGAGAAGGCCAAGTTCCTTCTTTGGAGGAACTTGTAACTTTTCATGAGTCTCTTTCATTGTGAAAGGATGGTCCTGCCATTTTTTTTTTTTTATTTAACTTCTTGTGTGTGCATGAGAACAGCAAACAGGCAAAAGTGAGGCTGGTCTCACACTTCAGCATAAACTGTTAATCTTCCAGCAGCTCAGACAAATGAGGAAATCTTTATTGGTAGAACTTTAACTACCTAATCACTCTTGAGTAAACTGGCTGCTATTTTTAAAGCACTGGAAGATAAGGTAATTCTCCATTAAATTATTCCAAACACTAAACAGCACAAATGGCCTTTAAAGTCAAAGGGCATAGCTGACTGTTGGTTTTTTTTTTCTTTTTTTAAGGAATTTTGTTGGAAGGTGCAAACTAAAATATTGTTGCCCTTGGCCCTAGCAAGTAGCCAGTACGTGGGGCCTTGCCAGGGTTGTTTCCATTAGAAGGAGAAATTGCTGATCATCAAGTCTGCTTTTTGTGCAATCCTGTTTATGTACAAAGAATGTTCATGACATTGTGTTTTCCGGAACACCCCAGGAACAAACAGCCAGCAGCGTTCTTGTTCTGAAACACAGGCACACAGTTAGGTCATCACACACACACCGAGTAAGGCCATGTCTAGATACAGCGCTGAAGCTGTACCGCTGAAGCACTTGAGGTGAAGGCGCTCTATGCTGATGGGACGGAGCGCTCCTGTTGGCATAAACCCCCACCTCTGTGAGCAGCATAAGCTTTGCATACAAATGCTTATGCCAGTGTAACATGTGCGACCAGGGGAGCGAAGCGGACAGGGGACTGCAGACAGGGGAGTTGAAGAGGGAGTTGGGCAGAGGGAGTGACTGATGGTGATGAAGACCCGTAGCGCTTGTGCCAGTACTTCTCCTGTCTCCTCCACCTGTGCCTGTATCCAGACAGAGAACCTGAGCATGGATGCCTCTACCCAGGTCCTGGTGTGGTCTTGCTGTATTTGTGGCTTGCAATTCCCACTGAGTGATCTCCAGGCTGGGGGAGACAACCGTTGTGAAAGGTGCCTGCTGGTGGAATCTCTCAGGCAGCAGGTGGGAGAGCTACAGGAGGAGGTGGCCAGGCTGAGGAGCATTCGAAGCCATGAGGAATTCCTGGACAGTATTCCTGTGGAGTCCACAGAGGTCACTGTCCTAGGATGTGGGACTGTTGACCAGCCACTTATGGAGGAGGCAGTGGTGCAGGGTGAGCACTGGCAGCTGGTTACTTCCGGCAGCAGGCAGTGTTCCACCCCTGCTCCTAACCCTCCCACTGTGTTGTTACATAACCGTTACACTTTACTTTCAGCAGGAGACAAGGAGTCACCCCCCACAGTGGAGGAGACCAGGCCTTGCACCACCAAGGTTGAGCAGTCTCCTGCCACCACTGCGAGGAGGAAACGTAGAGTAGTGGTGGTTGGAGACTCTCTTCTGAGGGGAACGGAGGCACCCATCTGTCGCCCTGACAGCTCATCTCGAGAGGTATGCTGTCTGCCAGGGGCCCGTATCCGAGATGTTACGGAGGCATTGTCGAGGATTATCCGGCCCTCTGACTACTACCCCATGCTACTCATCCACGTGGGCACAAATGATACTGCCAGGTGTGACACTGAGCGGATCAAGTGTGACTACAGGGCTTTGGGAGTACGGGTGAAGGAGTTTGGAGCGCAGGTGGTATTCTCTTCTATCCTTCCTGTCAAAGGTAGGGGCCCGGGCAGAGAGAGGTGCATCTTGGAGGTGAATGCCTGGCTGCGACGATGGTGTCGCCAGGAGGGATTCGGCTTCCTTGATCACGGGGTGCTCTTCCGGGAAGGACTGCTTGGCGGAGATGGAGTTCACCTTTCCAGGAGCGGGAAGGCCTTGTTTGGACACAGACTGGCTAACCTTGTGAGGAGGGCTTTAAACTAGGTTTGTCGGGGGCAGGTGAGCAAAGCCCACAGGTAAGTGCTGAATGTGCGGGACTGGGAGATGGGTTGGAAATGGGGGGGACTACGGCCTATAATGGCAAGGAGAAAGGAGGGTCAGGGCACAACAGGGAGGCAAGATCAAATCAGTATCTTAGATGCCTATATACAAATGCGAGAAGTATGGGTAATAAGCAGGAAGAACTGGAATTGATAACCAATAAATACAACTATGATATCATTGGTATTACAGAAACCTGGTGGGATGGGACGCATGATTGGAATGTTGGTATGGAAGGGTACGGCTTGCTCAGGAAGGACAGACAGGGAAAAAAGGGAGGAGGGGTTGCCTTGTATATTAAAAATGTACACACTTGGACTGAAGTGGAGATGAACGTAGGAGATAGCTGTGTAGAGAGTCTCTGGGTTAAGCTAAAAGGGGTAAAAAACGAGGGTGATATCATGCTAGGAGTCTACTACAGGCCACCTAGCCAGGTGGAAGAGATGGATGAGGCCTTTTTTAAACAATTAACAAAACTATCCAAAGCCCAAGATTTGGTGGTGATGGGGGACTTCAACTATCCAGACATATGTTGGGAAACTAACACAGCGAGGCACAGGCTATCCAATAAGTTTCTGGACTGCATTGGAGACAACTTTCTGTTTCAGAAGGTTGAAAAAGCTACCAGAGGAGAAGCTGTTCTGGATTTGGTTTTAACAAATAGGGAGGAACTAGTTGAGAACTTGAAAGTGGAAGACAGTATAGGGGACAGTGATCACGAAATAATAGAGTTCATGATCTTAAGGAAAGGTAGAAGGGAGACCAGCACAATTGAGGTTATGGATTTCAGGAAGGCAGATTTTGATAAGCTCAGAGAACTTGTAGCTAAGGTCCCATGGGAAGCAAGACTGAAGGGAAAAACAACTGAGGAGAGTTGGAAGTATTTCAAAGGGACGTTGTTAAGGGCCCAAAAGCAAACAATTCCGCTGTGTAGGAAAGATAGAAAATATGGCAAAAGACCAGCTTGGCTTAACAAGGAGATCTTGCATGATCTCAAAATTAAAAAGGAGTCATATAAAAAATGGAAACTAGGACAACTAACAAAGGATGAATATAGGCAAGCAACACGGGAATGCAGGGGCAAGATTAGAAAGGCAAAGGCACAAAATGAGATCAAACTAGCTACAGGCATAAAGGGAAACAAGAAGACCTTTTATAAATACATTAAAAGCAAGAGGAAGACCAAGGACAGGGTAGGCCCACTGCTTAGCGAGGAGGGAGAAGCAGTAACAGGGAACTTGGAAATGGCGGAGATGCTCAATGACTTCTTTGTTTCGGTCTTCACCGAGAAGTCTGCAGGTGTGCCTAACGTAGTGAATACAAGCAGAGAGAGGGTAAGTTTAGAAGATAGGATACACAAAGAACAAGTTAAAAATCACTTAGGAAAGTTAGATGTCAGCAAGTCACCAGGTCCTGATGAAATGCATCCCAGGATACTCAAGGAGCTGATAGAGGAGGTATCTGAGCCTTTAGCTATGATCTTTGAAAAATCATGGCAGACAGGGGAGATTCCAGAAGACTGGAAAAGGGCAAATATTGTGCCCATCTATAAAAAGGGGAATAAGAACAACCCAGGAAATTATAGACCGGTCAGTTTAACGTCTGTCCCAGGGAAGATAATGGAGCAGGTAATTAAGGAAATCGTATGCAAACACTTGGAAAGTAATAAAGTGATAGGGAATAGCCAGCATGGGTTTGTGAAGAACAAGTCATGTCAAACTAATCTGATAGCTTTCTTTGATAAGATAACGAGCCTTGTGGATAAGGGAGAAGCGGTGGATGTCATATACCTAGACTTTAGTAAGGCATTTGATACGGTCTCGCATGATATTCTTATTGATAAACTAGGCAAATATAACTTAGATAGGGCCACGATAAGGTGGGTGCATAATTGGCTGGATAACCGTAGTCAGAGAGTTGTTGTTAACGGTTCTAAATCCTGCTGGAAAGGGATAACAAGTGGAGTTCCTCAAGGGTCTGTTTTGGGACCCGTACTGTTCAATATCTTCATCAATGATGTAGATATTGGGATAGAGAGTACTCTTATTAAGTTTGCAGATGATACCAAACTGGGTGGGGTTGCAACTTCTTTGGAGGATAGGGACATAATTCAAAATGACCTTACCAAGTTAGAGAAATGGTCAGAGGTAAACAGGATGAGGTTTAATAAAGAGAAATGCAAAGTGCTCCACTTAGGAAGGAACAATCAGTTCCATACATACAAGATGGGAAGCGACTGTCTAGGAAGGAGCATGGCAGAAAGGGATCTAGGGGTCATAGTGGACCACAAGTTGAATATGAGTCAACAGTGTGATGCTGTTGCAAAAAAAGCAAATATGATTCTAGGTTGTATCAACAGGTGTGTTGTAAGCAAAACTCGTGAAGTCATTCTGCCGCTCTACTCTGCACTAGTTAGGCCTCAGCTGGAGTACTGTGTCCAGTTCTGGGCGCCACATTTCAAGAAAGATGTGGAGAAATTGGAAAGGGTACAGAGAAGAGCGACAAGAATGATTAAAGGTCTAGAGAACATGACCTATGAAGCCAGGCTTCATGAACTGGGCTTGTTTAGTTTGGAAAAAAGAAGATTAAGGGGGGACATGATAGCGGTTTTCAAATATCTAAAAGGGTGTCACAAGGAGGAAGGCGAAAATTTGTTCCTCTTGGTTTCTGAGGACAGGACAAGGAGTAATGGGCTTAAAGTGCAGCAGGGGAGGTTTAGATTGGACATTAGGAAAAAATTCCTAACTGTCAGGGTGGTCAAATATTGGAATAAATTGCCAAGGGAGGTGGTGGAATCTCCCTCTCTGGAGATATTTAAGAACAGGTTAGATAGACATCTGTCAGGGATGGTGTAGACGGAGCTTGATCCTGCCTTGAGGGCGGGGGGCTGGACTCGATGACCTCTCGAGGTCCCTTCCAGTCCTATGATTCTATGATTCTATGATTCTATGTCGCTCTCTGGGGTGGAATATTCACATATTGCTGACATAGGCTGTAGTTTAGACCTAGCCACAGACTCTGTTGTTCTCATGCACCCCTACATATGCACTTGCAAACCACCTCAAGGAAAACCACATGTGCTGTTTGGTTCAGCTTCTCCTTAGGCCTTCCTGTGCTGGTCCATGCCTTGGCTTGTGTTGTTTCACCTGCCCCCAGATAAAGAGGCAATTAACTGCTCCCTCATAGGCTCCCCTGAATAGGAGGTGGTTAGTCTGTCCCCTAGTTTCAGTAAGGGTGATGATTGCCCATAGATCAAAGCCCCCAACACCTCCTAGTATAAGAATCTACTAAAATAATATTCTGGGGCCAGATGACCAGGAGTAGCCCCAATGGCACTAATCCCAGGAATATCACTCGCCTATCAGGCTTGCCAACTTTCCTGACCAGACAGACCAGACTCCATTGCTGCAAATGGCATCTGGTTGGAGAAACTGGCCACCCTAATCTGGTTGTAGGGACTCTGGCTACTTTACTGAACTCCTGATTGCCACTCCCTGATTAAATTGAACACAAAGGTATGTCTGCGTGGCATTCTACTCAGGCTAGAGCCCAAGGGCCAAGTCTGTCCTTGCATAAATCAACCTGATTCAGCTCAGCAAAAGCTCAGGAACTGGGTCCGAGGACCCTGCTTGGGGTAGGTCAGTTAAGCATGTGGTTTCCTGTAGTGGGCCTTTACTACGTCTCTCTTTGTTGACAGACAGATTTCTCTCTGGGGGAATTCTGCACCACTGCACTTGCACAAAATTCATGTCCCTTGCAGATTTTTTGCTTTCCTGAAGAAAAATAACATGACCCTCTCCAGAAGGTGGGTGCATTGTTTTGGACACCCGAAGCAGCCAGCAGAGAGAGAGATCACCATGGGGCTGGTAACACCCCAGCTAGTAGCTCCTATCCACATCAAGATCAGCTGCTAGTCCTGGTTGGCTTGGGAGCAGGAAGGACAGGACTTCCTCTTCCCCTGCAAAGACCATTCGAGACTGGGTCAGACCCATACCTGGATCCCTCCCACTGACCACTGGAAAAGTAGCTGGAGTATAAAACTGGGAGATACTTTTCCCCAAGAAGGGGAGAAACATGGATGGTGACATAGTCAGAGGACTGAGTCATAAAGAGGATGCTGTAGATTCTGGACTGAGACAGGTCTGCAGGTAGAGAAGGTGGTGGGATAGGTGCCACCAAGAGAAGGTGCACTGCCTGGGAGAGCTAATCCCCAAGATGGCCAGCAGGAGGCACAGCTCTGGTGAGTGAAGTCCATCACGTGGCCATACGTGGTGTGCCTGATGTAGAGGGGCAGGCCCTAGGTATTTCTAGGGCAAGCCCTGCTCTTGCACTGCGTCAGAGTCAGGTGCTGAGTCCCTGTCCATGTCTGGGCAGCTCTCCCACCTCTGTACAGCCAGTGGCCTGTGCACCCCGCTGCCATGCTGGAGCCTTCACATGTATCTATTGAATTTTCAATTGTGCACAGAATTTTTTTTCAGGCACAGAATTCCGTCAGGGGTACAGATCATTGAAATGTCGTGAGAGCTGCAATTCGTACAAAAAGAAAGGCACGATGGTCAGAAATGAGTTTGTCCTGACACAACAAGACATAATTTGGAGAAAAGTAATTTTGCCTACTGTTCATGAAACGGGTAGTTTTCAATTGTATTTGGTGTTAGTAACTAATGCACAAGTGCAATCCAATGAATACTCAGCATCTGGATGCAATCCAGTGCTGTAACAAGACTGTTTGCCCAGTTATCTGCTTCAGTCGAGGGGCAATATCTCCTCCGTGCGGGAAACTGTTTTACACCATATTTACTGGCAGGGCCAACAGATGTCAGTACAGCCTGAATAACAGGGAAAGTTTCAATTACAAAAAGCTGTGCAGCTGCTGGAAGAATCTGTTCCTGTAGGGCCAGCCTTCTTTGGGAGTTTTACCCTAATGCACATGTAAGTGCACTCATGATGGGGAGGTAAACTTCCTTATGAACAGAATTAATCTGTGGCCTAATGGAGGTTTAAGAGGATTCCACCAGCTAAAAATATCCAGCGCCAAGTACTTTTAAAAACACTTTCAGGGATGTCTGTATACACACAGCCTCTGGCAGCCAGATCAGAGCCTCTCATTTATATTATCTATCACAGGTTGGACCTCCCTGGTCTGGCACCCTCAGCACCTGACTGGACCTGAAGGAGGCAGTTTGCCGGACCAAGGGAGATCAGTTCCAGTCCTCCTGCCAACAGACTCCAGGCTCTCCTGGGATCTGACAGCAGAATTGGCAGGGCTCCCCTTCTGGCTGCGGCTCTGCTGCAGACTCTGCTGCCGAGCCCCCTGGCTCTGCAGCCAGTCCCAGGGCTGCTGGGCTCAGCTGCTGCCAAGCTCTGTGGCCGCAGGGTTCTGCCACTGCTAGGCTTTGCCTCCAGTCCCAGAGCCACTGCCACCAGGCTCCACCACCACTGAGCTACACTGCCCCCAGACACCGCTGGGCTCCTAGATTCACTGCTAGCCCTAGTCACTGGGCTCCAGGCTCTGCTCCCTTTTGACGGCCTCTCTGGGGCTCTCTTGTCCAACAACATCCATGGATCTGCTGGGCACTTATGCAGCCACTCATGAGAGATTCAGATGCTGCCCAGCTGATTAATAGAGCACCCACAGCTGGGGGGGGAAGGGGTTCTTTCTACCAGTGGTGCACATTTGCCCATGCCTCAGTGCACATAAAAATTATTCTTTGCATGGATGGAAAAAAATCTACCCATGGATAGAAAAGATTAGAGGGAACACAGGTGGTGGCCGTATGACAGTGTGGAAATAAACCCCGGGGAAAACAAACTTGCTTTTTGTTTGTAACTTTAATACACCTTTTTACCCATAAGATGCAACGCTCTAAAACACACAGGCCCCATTGATAGCTAACTGTGAACAGAAACACTGTAGAACATTCATTACAATGGCCAGCCAGCATAGGTAGCATGCCTGATATACAGCTGTCAAGCAGCACACTGGTATGATGAATGGAGCAACAAATCTTGGGTGAGAGCGGCAAGAAAAACAGAAATCAAGATCCTCAAAGTGAAGGACCTAACGCCCATTGATTGGTGTGGCAGTTAGGCGCCTAGCGACCTTTGAAGATTGAGGCCTTAATTTTATAAAAAAAATACGTTGGGGTCTGTGACAGCAGCTGAGCCAGCCTCTGAAATGCTTAATGTGTATCAGGGATGACCCCCAACACCTTTAGCTTTCGCAATTCATAGCCTTGACACTGTGGGACTCACTGCATCAGGTTTGAATGTAAAAAAAATTGTTTAAGCCCCTGGCACCTAATTGCTTGAACCCTGGTGCCTTTCATCACAAATTGTGCACTGGCTCTCTGGTCATTGCCGCTCTAATTAGTCCAGAGCAAAGCCCATTAAGAAAAGCTGGGCCTAACTAATGGGCTGAGGAGAAGCTAGTGGGTAAATTAGGCCATTAGGCAGATGATACGAAAAGCACAGGAAGGATGTGGGAAAGGAGCAAGCAGAAAGAGGTCTCTTTTCCCTGCTTGGGTTAGGACCAGAAGGCTCCCTAGGATTGTAGGGGTGTATATAGTGTATAACTAATATTGTAAGTAAATTGCATGGGAAGTTTCTCCGAGCTGTGTGGACTTGAGCAAAGCCAGACGCAAGAAGGCCCTGCCCCTGGGTCTTTAATGCCCACAAAATCAGATCACATAAGTTACCTTGATTTTTAAGATGTCACCTAAGAGACCAACACACAGTGAACTGTGTAGTGCTGTCAGGAGCCTGAGGGTTTCAAACATGAAGCTCAGGCCAGTCAGCCATTTCTTGAAGCGACTGTATTTATGTGCCACGTCATCAGCAGAAAAACTTCATTCCACTTATACTGATGATTGACTTGAATCTGTTCTTTGAGCTAGATTTCCCCCTTGGTATTTGTGATGCCAGGATGGACGGTTGAGAACACCGTGAAGTAATATGGCCTTTGTTAACAGTCCTCCAGGAACAAATGCTGCCAGTCAAGGAAGCTGAGGTAATAATTCTCTTCATTTTACTGGTTAGAAGTACTGTTAATGTTAACTCATTAATTCTTTCCACACCATCCTCCTCCCCTTGTCTGTGTGTGAAGTGAGTAAGTATCATTATCTTCACTTTGCAACTGAGCTAGCTCAAGAGGAAGTGAAGAGAGATGGCAAAAGCCCCTGCCAGTAGAGGAACAATTAGGAGTGTCTGATTTATAATCCCCTATTCATCCCTGTAGATCAGTGCCTTTCCAGAAGGCAAGCAAAGGAGTTAAATATCTAGAGTAGGTCACTGGACAAGGACAGCAAATGCCTGATGGCAAAAACATGCAGAAGCGGTTAGAACATACTCCCATTAAAATCAATGGAAAATTCCCTCAGTCTTCAATGGACATAACTGTGCAAATACTCAGACCCATGTTTTCAAATGTTGGTGTCCAAGTACCTAAATCCATATTTCTGCTCTCATGTGACCTGGCCTTTTAAAAATGTTGTGTATGCTCAAGTCTAATTATCCTCACCAAGAATTTTAGGAGCTCTAAAAACCTGTCTGTCTTGGATACCTATGTATGACCACTTTCATTTAAGCTCAAGTGAGGGGGTATGGCATGGCCTGATCTTGGATGGAGAGCACCTTAGAGGTTGCAAGTGACTCTGCCATCTTAATATTTTTCAGAGACAAATAAAAGTTTCAAGTATGACTTGTTCAAGTGGGGGATTACTTGTTTTTGTTCAGAGGATGCTTTCACATGAATCATTTTTCCCCATCCCAAGATACAAATAAATACTGGTTGTACTTATTTATGTTTCTTCTGCTGCCATAGTTCCTGGTGTTCATCCCAGAGTAAGGTTCTTATGTATTTGTACAACTCTTTTTACTGCCAGACCTCCTGCTCTGCTCCTTAAGACCGCCACTTCTTTGTACTGATGATAGTGGCCCATCTACCTTCCAGGAGGGCAGCTGGTAGTTAGCAAGATCACATTCCTCGATTCATGGCAGTTCTAAGCATTACTTTTCATGGAAAACAGACATGAATGTAATGGTTTGTCAGGACTATTGATTCCTATGAAGAGTAGTTATCTCATACAGGGTTGAATGAGGACAGTCTAAGGACTGATCTACACTACAGCAGAAGGTCAGCTTAAGCTGAAATTGATGCATCTTAAATCGCATTTCTGCACTGTCCACACAGCAGGAGGTTGACGGGAGCAAGCTCTCCCATTAGCTTCTTTTACTCCAGGAGCCATGTGCAACAGAGAGGAACTAGTAGGGGAAATAGATGTGGGTGGCAACCTGCGAAGCAGTGATCGTGAGAGTGACCATGAGATGGTCAATTTCAGGATCATGACCAAAGGAAAAAAGGAGAGCAGCAAAATATAGACTCTCAACTTCAGAAAAGCAGACTTGACTCCGTCGGGGAACTCATGGGCAGGATCCCCTGGGATGCTGACGTGAAGGGGAAAGGAATCCAGGAGAGCTGGCTGTATTTTTAAGAAGCCTTATTGAAGGCGCAGGAACAAACTATCTCTACGTGCAGGAAGAAAAGCAAATATGGTAGGCGACCAGCTTGGCTTAAGAGTGAAATCTTTTTTGAGCTTAAACACAAAAAGGAAGCTCCCAAGAAGTGGAAACTTGGAGAAATAACCAGGGAGGAGTATAAATATATTGCTAAAGCATGCAGGGGTATAATCAGGAAGGCCAAAGCTCAATTGGAATTGCAGCTAGCAAGGGATATGAAAGATAACAATAAAGGTTTCTACAGGCATGTTAGCAATAAGAGGTCAGGGAAGACGTGGAACCTTTACTGGATGAGGGAGGTAACCTAGTGACAAATGATGTGGGAAAAGCTGAAGTACTCAATGCTTTTATTGCCTCTGTCTTCACAGACAAGGTCAGCTCCCAGACTACTGCACCAGGCAACACAGTATGGGAAGGAGATGGACAGCCCTCAGTGGAGAAAGAATAGGTTAAGAACTATTTAGAAAAGCTAGACATACACAAATCCATGCAGCCAGATCTAATGCATTGAAGGGTACTGAGAGAACTGACTGATGTGATTGTAGATCCATTAGCCATTATCTTTGAAAACTTGTGGTAATCAGGGGAGGTCCCAGATAATTGGAAAAAGGTGAATGTAGTGCCCATCTTTAAAAATGAGGACAGTCCAGGGAGCTACAGACCAGTCAGCCTCACCTCACTCCCTGGAAAAATCATGGAGCAATTCTTCAAGGAATCCATTTTGAAGCACTTGCAAGAGAGTAAAGTGATCAGGACCAGTCAACATGGATTCACCAAAGCCAAGTTATACCTGACCAATCTGATTGCCTTCTATGACAAGGTCAATTCTAGGGCCAGTTTTGTTCAACATCTTTATTAATGACCTGGATGAGGGGATACATGGCACCCTCAGCAAGTTTGCAGATGACACTAAGCTAGGGGGAGAGGTAGATATGTTGGAGGGTAGGAATAGGGTCCAGAGTTACCTAGACAAATTGGAGGATTGGTTCAAAAGAAATCTGATGAGGTTGAACAAAGATAAGTGCAGCGTCCTGTACTTGGGATGAAAGAATCCCAAGCACTGTTACAGGCTGGGGACCAAATGGCTAAGCAGCAGTTTGGCAGAAGAGGACGTGGGGATTACAGTAGATGAGAATCTGCATAAGAGTCAACAGTGTGCCCTTGTAGCCAAGAAGACTAGTGACATATTAGGGTGCATTAGTAGGAGCATTTCCAGCAGATCTAGAGAAGTGATTATTCCCCTTTATTCGGCACTGGTGAGGCCACACCTGGAGTATTGAGTCCAATTCTGGGGCCCCCCATTACATAAAGGATGAGGACGCATTAGAGAAGGTCCAGTGGAAGGCAACCAAAATGATTAGGGGGCTGGAGCACATGGCCTACAAGGAGAAGCTGAGGGATTCGGTATTGTTTAGTCTACAGAAGAGTGAGGGGGGATTTGATAGCAGCCTTTAACTACCTGAAGGGAGTTTCCAAAGAGGATGGAGAGAGGCTGTTCTTAGTAGTAATGGATGGTAGAATGAGGAGCAATGGTCTCAAGTTGCAGTGGGGGAGGTCTAGGTTGGATATTAGGAAAAACTGTTTTACTAAGCAGATGATGAAGCACTGGAATGGGTTGCCTAAGGAGGAGGTAGAATCTCCATCTCTAGAGGTTTTTAAGTCCCAGCTTGACAAAGCCTTGGCTGGGATGATTTAGTTGGGATTGGTCCTCCTTTTAGCAGGGGATGACCTCCTGAGATCTTTTCCAGCCCTATGATTCTATGAATACTCATAACTGAAATAGAAAACTAAGACTCTATCATGCTGCCACTGAATACAATGAAAATTTTCTGCCATTGATTTTAATCTGAGTAAGGTTGTGGCCAATAATCAGTACAGAAATTCTGATGAATATAGTGAGAAGATACAGTGATAGGAGGAAGTTGAATGAACTCAGAGTTATATGGTAAATATAGGCATGGACGTAACCAGGAGTAGACCAGGAGGTACATATTTTAATTTCAAGCTGTTCTTGTGTCTCCTTTTCTTGCCAGATACATATATCTAACTCCACCTGCTGTTTTAGTATGGTGAGCTCCTGTGTGTTCTAGGAATTGAAAGATATGCTGTGGGCCGAGGGGATGGACTGGCTTGTGTGTGTCTGAGTTTTAAATTGCTAGCTAACACCTTTGCCTATATTTTGGTAGGATATAGCTTTTAATACAGGTTGGTGCAGCAAGAATGGGTGTTGCTTGCTATGTAAAAGGCCCAGTGCAACAGCTGTTAAAAACACTTGGGCTATGTCTAAACTGCGCATTGTTGCGCAAGAAGATATGCAAATGAAGCAAGGCGATGAATATCACTGTGCCTCATTTGCATACCTAATGAGCCGCCATTTTGCGGAAGGGGCTTTTGTGCAAGAAGGAGCTGTCTACACGGCTCCTTGCACAAAAACCCCCTCTTGCTCAGGAGCCGTTCTTCCTGAAAATAAGCGGCAGAATGGCTTCTGCGCAAGAGGGGTTTTTTGTGCAAGAAAGACCAGTGTAAACAGCGCCTTCTTGCGCAAAAGCCCCTTCTGCAAAAATGGCAGCTCTTATGTATGCAAATGAGGCATGGCGATGAATATCACTGTGCCTCATTTGCATACCTAATTGTGCAACAATGCGCAGTGTAGACGTAACCCAGGGGAAAAAATCATAATTGGAAAGATTTTCAAATGGTAATTGCAGCCCAACCAACTAATCCCAAAATGTGAAGGTCTCATTGTGCATCACACAAAGCTGAAAATATTTTTCTTCTGAAGACCAAAGGGAGCTGATACTTTAGCTGACACTTCTATTCTATCTTTTCACTTTGTCCTTTATTCCCCCTGCTGGCAAGCCAAGGGCTCTTGTTCCTGTTTCACACAGAGCCCTGACTTTTGTAACATAGGGCATGTCTACATTAGGAAACTACTTCAAAATAATTAAATTTGACTTAACTCCCAATTTTACAAAATCAAAACAGCATGTCCCTATTAGGGGAAAGCTTCGAAATGAGTCCAAGGCAGGCTCTGTTAATGTGGAGGCGCTACCTTGACTTACAGCCCCAGAAAGCACTGAGGAGTAATTAGTTCAAATTACTCAGGGGAGTAGCTATTTCGAAATAGTTGCACCGGAGCATCCACACTAATGCTATTTCAAAATAATGATCTCAAAATTAGTGTTATTCCCCAAGAAAAGCAGGAGTACAGATTTCGAAATAAGCGGCCCCTTATTTCGAAATAACAGACTTGGTAGTGTGGATGCTTCACTTATAAATTTGACCTAAGGGTCGAAATAAAGCTCTAGTGTATATCAAGGCATATTGTGCCTCAAAGAATCATCTCATATCTGAATATAACCTTATTCGTGTTCTAGTACCTCTCCCCATTTGGGGTGGGAGTGGGATGAAAGAGCAATTAATAAAAGTGCCTGGCCTTTATAGTCCCTCACCATCTTACATTTCTTGCACTTGAATATATGGATGAAACAGAGAGAAGTCCTGTCACGGGCAAAAGACACCACAATGAGGGACACAGAAAGCTAGTAGTGAAGGAAATGCAGTGGGATGTGGGGTTGATTGATTTCTGCAGCACAGAATAACTGTTTCTACAATTTTGGGGTCATGGCCATCTACTGTGGTGAATTTTTCTGCAGGGCAGTAGTTTGTATAGCTACCTAATCATACTCTGATATTTATGAGGCATCAAATGCTGTAATACCCAGGCTCCAGAGCACTGCATTGGCATCTATTTCATTTGTTAGGTCCATTATAATAAACTGGAAAAAACAAACAGCAAAAAGTTAGATTCTGCTTGCCCAGGATGAGTGATACCTTACTCTACCATGGAGTAGAGTATTACTCAGAGGGAGCAAAGTTGGGTTCTGGCCTTAAATTATCTACTACAACGAAAGTGAGAAAACATTGTGTCAGATGGAGGTAAACTGGTTTGAAATAAGCAACATCCCTAAGACAGGGATATGACTTCCTCTGGAGTTCCAGAAACCCACTCTTGTGGCTTCATTGCAACTTTACCTTTTTCCTACTTGGTGTAATGCCAGATCCCAGAGCAATCGTTTTGTAAAGGAACAATGGAAGCAAGTATAGGATAACCATGGATGGGTGGGTTTTGCCCAAGAGAGCCACTAATGAAGCTAAAATTTTGCACGATTGTGTCTTCTCATATTATTTCCATTCCTGGATGGTGAAACAATTGTGAAGATCAGCTCTCATTATTTACACCCCGAAATGCTTTCTTCGGGAATTCAGTAAGCACCTTAAACATTAAGAACAAACATTGAAATGGCACACTCCCTTAATATCAGTAGAAATATGTCTCTGTTTTTTAAAGGGATTCTATCTAGGTTAGGATGGGGAACCCACAGCCCAGATGTGGCTCCCAGCTTGCCTGGATCTAACCCTCAAGGATGGGAGCTCTCCCCCAGCATTGGGAAGCTGGTGCTGGCACTTCAGCCCTGCAATACCCCGCTACCCACACTCTGCTCCTTGAACCCTGTCTCCTACCCAGCCCTTCCACCCCCAGCCTGCTCCTACACCCTATCATCCTCCCGGAACCACCAATACCCCAAGCCCAAAGCCCACTTCCAGAAGCCCCTTCCCACACAATGAACCCCTCATTTTTGGCTCCACCTCAGAGCCTAGGAAGCCCACAAAATCTACTAACCCGGGTCCCGTTATGCTCTGGTATGCAAGGGAATTGTGGGGAGTGTCTTTCTGCTTCTCAGTTCAGGGTCACGGCCATGAGGTGTTTTTGGTTTGGGGGAGTTTTATACTGCTTACTTTTGTGTGTACCCGGACTGATTTTTCTGTGGGTCAGTGGCCCCTGACCCAAAAAAGGTTCCCCACTCCTGATTCCGGTGAAATCTAGTTCAGTTTTATAAAAATAGGTGAAAGTTCGTGTCAGGTATTACACAGGCCTGGGCTCCCCCTACCTATGTTTATAGTTTTGCAATGACATTTTCTTACTTCCTAAGGATTACATTGTAACCTAGCCCTGTATGGCGACATAGAGGAGTAAAAGCACTGCTGGGCCTCCCTGCACGCACACACTACGTGCTCATGGAAGGCTTGCATAGATAGGAAGCCCAAACACTGGGATAAGAACTGGTTCCATGGAGTCGTCATTCCCCACAGCACACGAGTGAACAGGAAGGGACCAAAGATGCATAGGAAAGAACAGGGATTTGGTTGATTCCTGGTTTTGCCCTCCACTCCTGTGATAAATGGCTGAGCAGAGCACAAAGGAGGGAATGTACTGTGTATAGCAATGGGTTGGTGGAAAATGCTGCCCCTCCTACTTGTGCAAGAGAGGTTCTCCTGGGGAATTATGACTATGAAGGGTACCTTTGAGTTATATTTTTTTCCTTTTGGGCCAGTGCAGTTGCATGACATGCCTGTTACCAGCAGAGCCTCAATCTAGCCCTAAGTGCTTTTCTCTCCCCTGAAGTTTCCCGCAAAGGCCCTGGATTTTCAGTTATACACGAGTGTGAAGTTACTCAGATGCAGAATTGGGGCAAGCAATATCCCTTTCATTTAATCTTTTTTGGTTTGTTTTAATTGCTTTGCATTGTTTCTTTTTTCTGCAGTCTCTGGTTATCCTTGGGGTGAGGGGTAGCTCAGTGGTTTGAGCATTGGCCTACTAAACCCAGCCTTATGAGTTCAATCCTTGAGGAGGCCATTTAGAGATTGGGGGCAAAAATTGGTCAGGGATAGTACTTGGTCCTGCTGTGAAGGTAGGGGACTGGACTCAACCTTTAAACATCCCTTCCAGTTGCAGGAGATAGGCAATCTCCATTAATTTAATTATTTCCTTTGTTTTGTACAGTGCCTAGCACATTGCTGCTGCCAGAAATAATGTATCTAGCAGCGAGAGGAAAGAAAGTGAAAAAGACTAGTTTATTTTCAATCTATGGATCTGATCCTCCAACTACTGGGCTATATCATCACTATCTTTCCCCAGAAGTGTGGCTATGTCTAGACTGGCATGATTTTCCGCAAATGCTTTTAATGGAAAAGTTTTTCCATTAAAAGCATTTGCGGAAAAGAGCATCTAGATTGGCAGGATGCTTTTCCGCAAAAGCACTTTTTGCGGAAAAGCATCCGTGCCAATCTAGACACGGTTTTCCGCAAGAAAGCCCCGATCGCCATTTTCGCGATTGGGGCTTTTCTGCGCAAAACAATACCGCATTGTCTACACTGGCCCTCTTGCGCAAAAGCGTTTGCGCAAGAAGGCTTTTGCCCGAACGGGAGCAGCATAGTATTTCCACAAAAACACTGACAATCTTACATGAGATCGTCAGTGCTCTTGCGGAAATTCAAGCGGCCAGTGTAGACAGCTGGCAAGTTTTTCTGCAAGAGCAGCTGCTTTTGCAGAAAAACTTGCCAGTCTAGACGCAGCCAGAGGGTTGGTTTCCCGAGTACAGAAACAACTCTCATTTGCATGAATCTTCTCTAGGCCAAGTTCTCTCCCCTTCCCCCTCTCCCCCCCAATACAATTAGCCGCTCAATGTCTTTTTCCTCTATCAATATCAACTCTGCAGTGCAATGGCCGGCTTCCAAAGCCATCCGGGTGCATGATCACTAATGCATGTCTAGCAACCTCTGTATATTAATGAGTGTCTGGACCGTGGCACGTAGCTGTGTTCCTTCTGTGCTGGCTGACAGCAGCTTGAAAATGGCCCTGATTCACAAAAGATGAATAAATCATGGGATGCCAGCAGAGGATTCATAGGAATTAGCTACTGGGACCCCAAGTCTCTGAATTTGCATGGCTTCTGCTAGCTCTCCCATAATGCACTATGAGAAAAATCCCAAAATGCATAGAGCTCACCAGCAGGACAAAGCATCAGTGAAGACCTTGATAGAATTCTGAGTACTTACCTTAGAAAAAATGTCAGTATTGCATGTATACACTGATTCAAAGGGAAGTAGGTTAAAGCTGGACACGTGGATGCAATTATTTCAGAATAACTATTACAAAACTGTTCATGCAAACCTAATCCAGAGGCAGACAAATCATTCATGTCACCAAGCTCTGACATAGGAGAGCTACTGGAAGAAACGTGGCTCCCTAATGCCCAATTCTTATTCATTCAAAGCCATCCCATTGACCTCAGTGAGATGAATAGCATGAGTAGGAATGACAAGAATGAGCAATATAATATAAAACTCTTTGGGTCCTGGACTCTTTGCTGTAAGTTTCTGTAGTGCCTAGCACAGTTAGACTGTGTCCCTCCGGATGCAACCACAATGCAGATAACTAACAAAGTTCAAAGAAATTAAAAAACCACAAATAGTCTAGCAGCACCTTAAAGACTAACAAAACATGTAGATGGTATTATGAGCTTTTGTGGGCACAGCTCACTTCTTCAGATAAATGGAGTATTAAAGGTCCAGTTCCAAAATAAATAGTAGAGGATGGGGAGTGGGGAGAGAAGGAAGGGGAAAAGGTGACAAAAGTCAATTAGAGTGTTCATGTTACATGAAGCTGATAGAGAAGGTGCAAATTGTTATACCAGCTACATGTTTTGTTGGTTTTTAAGGTGCTGCTAGACTATTCATTATTTTTTATTTTTTTTCCAGTTACAGACTAACTTGGCTACCCCTCTGAAGCTTTTGAATATTCAGAGAGTAAACAAACAGCAAACATCTGACATCAAATAGATTTTAAAATTCTTGCCACTAAAAAAAATGCACTGCTGTAAATAGACATGGATTTACTCCAGTTGAAAACTGGAGGACATAGGATTTATTGTTGACACATTTAGGGGTTATAGGACTGTATGTAATGGCTGGAAGAGAGGGATCCAGGATCAGAAAGGTACCAATCTTCCACTGAAAACTGATAGTCAAAATTGATGGTGAATATCCTTCTCCCTAATATAACTGAAGATGGTGATCTATTTGTCCTCAAATAATTCTTGCTGTTCTATAATCCAGTAAGTGCACTGCTACAGAAGCAAAAAGTCATCATTCACCTAATGCCAAGGCTTATTCAAAGGCACAGCGAACCCACTGTCCAGTTGTGCAGAATATTTTTCCTTGAGCCTGCATAATAACATACACACTTCTCGGCAGGCTTTTACTGGTGGGGTCTGGTAGCTCAGGTGCCTAAAAGAAGTTGTGGTTATTTTAAAAATACCTGATTTTAATCTGACAGGGTCCCTTTAAAGTAGGAAGAGCCCTGAAGTGCACGGGTTGGGATGAAAATAAAAATGCTTTTGCTTCCTGTGTTTCCATGAGATATTTACAAATCTCGGCCATCGTATTTATTTTAAATCCCCCTCGGGGGGGGGGGGGGGATTGTCCGGCTTGGAACTGTCCTGGGAGCCAATTCCCAAGCAACCTCAAAGCGAAGAGTGGCTGGTGGTTAGCTCATGTAGGAGAGGGCGGAGGAAACAGGGAGCCACTTCCTACGCAACCCCGCACCACCCCACGCCGGACACACCCGTGTAAAAAAAAAAAAAAAAAAAAGCCAGTCTTATTGCGCCTGGGTTTTCTGGAGAATACGGTAGCCCTGCCTGGATCACGTGTTTATTTCCCCTTCTGAGTGTGGAAAGAGAGGAAAAAAAGCCCAAAGGGGGAGGGAAACATGCTGGTGAGCGCAGGGGAAGCGGTGCCACCGTAAGCGGCCGTAGCGACAGACGCTCCCCAAGCGCCCGGCTGGAGAGCATGCCCGGGGCTTGCTAACTGGGGAGACACCAGCCTGGGCAGAGCGCGCGCGCCCGGCAGCATGGGGATGTGCTACAGCCTGCGAGCCAGGCTAATCGGAGCCCACCACGCCATCGCCTACGGCGGGGATGGGGACCCGCACGCCGGACCGCTGGAGCACGCGGACCCGCAGCTGATCCACCGGCTACGGCAGGAGCTGGTCGCCAAGGAGAAGGCGGACAAGAAAAGGAGCAAGAGCATCGACAAGACGCTGAAAGCCGAGAAGCGGGAGTACAAGCACACCCACCGACTGCTCTTGCTGGGTGAGCCCGGGAGCGCTGCTGTGGGGCTGGGCTGGGGTGGGTGCATGCAGAGGTGACAGTCAGCGGGTGCTCTGGCAAGAACTGTCTGAGCTGTGGGGAGCTATTTAAAGAGCTGGCAAGGACCCGTTGCCATAAGACAGTACCTGTCAGAAAATTAAGTTCCTTTCACCCCTGGGTGTACGTGTGTGCAGGCGAATGAAGGCTGGGAAGTCACTCGCCTGTCTGTTGTCCTCCTCTGAGCACGGTTGCTGTTTAGATGCACTGCAGGGGGAGAAGAGGGCTGGCTGTTCCTTTTTGGCCGCTGTGTGTCTCGGTCTGAAACTCTGGAGATCTTACTCATTTACCGGGAAGCGTCTGGGAGACCAGGTTTCTTTCCCTGGCGTGGAGTTGGAGTCATGTGGCGTGTTACAAATGTATTATTCCGGAGGGTTCCGATGAACTGCAAGATGAACAAACACTCCCAACAGCTGGACCGCACCAAGCAGTGATTTGACAGGTCAAAGTGGATTGCGAATCAAGTATCTAGAGAGAGTTGCTTTGGTGTTGCTGTGCCTTGGTTCAGAGAAGCGTTCTTTTATTGGACCAGTTGTAAGAGGCAGGTTAAGTTATCCAAGGAGGGGCTAAATCACACAGCTGCAGAGTTGGGAAATCAAAGGGGTAAAGAGGGGATTTTTAAAAATGGAAATAAACAGAGACACTCTACAGGATGGATTTTCTGATTATTCCAAGGCAGATCTAAAAGTTGCTGAAAAGTTCCAAGTTTCATTCTTTGCCTCATGGCTTGTCATCTTGAATTATAACTAAAAAACTGTGAGGTTTTTTTACCTATTTGGTGTAATCTCTAGTATTTTTAGAGAGGAATCACTGTGATATATCTAGGTTGGGAAGGGCAATAATTTTTGATGGGGAGCCACTCCAAGATTTTGGAAAGTGATCAAGAGTCACATTTTTCCATGGGGGGGCCAGACAGAGGCATGGGCGAGCTGGGCAGCTGCCCAGGGTGCCAACCAATGGGGAGCACCTGATGACAGCAGTAAGGGGCACGCGGCTTCCCTTACAGCTGCCATCAGGTGCCGTGCATCCAGCTCCCGCAGCGCCAGCCCGCCCGCATCCCTGCAGCACCGGCCAGCAACGCCCTTTCCCCCACGGCCATGGGGCCCTACACGGCCTGGTGCGCATGCCAGCAGCGACAGCCGGGCCGAACTGGGCCGCGCTTGCGCTGTGAGCCCCAGGTGTGGGCCCCAGGTGTGGGCCCCATGCGGCGCACCAGCGGCCATAGCCGGGCCACGCATGTGACGTGCGCACTACTGGGCGGGCCTGCACTCCCTAGGGTGGCAGGCCCGCTCCCTACGGGCGGGCCCACTCCCGTGCCCATGGCACCAGAATGCCTCAGGACGGCCCTGGGAGGAGATACACAGTCTAGGAGGGAGGTTGGGTGCAGAAGGGTACAAAGGCTAAGGGACTGGGGTGCAGGAGATGGAGTGAGGTTTGAGAGGGAGTTTGGGAAAAGGAGAGGGTTGTGACCTGGGTCAGGGGATTAGGATGTAGGGTCAGGGAGGGAGTGTGGCTGCAGGAGAAGACTCTGGCATGGAGGAGGTGCAAAGTCTGAGAGGGAATTGTGACCTCTGGGAAAAGGGGGTGCAGACTGCAGAGGGTTTGGGTGGTGACCTGAGGAAGGGAAATGGGATACAGGGTCTAGGAGGGTGTGTGGGTTCAGGGGAGGATTCTGGCCTGGGGGAGGAGTGTAGGAGAGGGTACAGGATCTGGGAGGGAGTTGTGACGGAGGGGGCAGAGGGGTTTGGATGGTGACCTGGGGGAGGGAGTTGGGGTATGGGAGGGGCTGGGGTGCCAGAGGTAGGCTCTGGCTGGGAGGCATTTACCTAAGTGTCTAGTGGTCAGCAGCCCTGCAGCACTCCCAAGGCAGACTGGGCTCCCTGCCTGTTGCAGCCCCATATCACTTTAAACTGCAGGCTGTTCCCTCCATGTGGCTCTCAGCTCTGAGAGGGGGAAGAAGCTTGTGCTGCCCCCAGGCCAATCTCTCAGTTCCTATTGGCTGGCTGTTTCCAGCCAATAGGAGCTGAGGATTGGGCTGGGGGCGGGGAGGTTACATGAAGTCTCCCCCTCCCTACAGAGCAGAGAGCCCATTGACTGTGCTTTAAACTGTGGCAGCTGTATGCCTGAGGGTGCCAGCAGGGTAGTCCACAGGCCAGATCTGGTGGCTTGGCGGGCCGGATCTGGCTCCTGGGCAGTATTTTGCCCAGCCCTGATCTAGGTCCTTCTAATTGGCTTCAGCCAAATTACCGTTATTTCTTAGCAAAACTGTAACATGGCATTCATGCTGTGATGTGCATGCTGTTTAAACCACTATTGTATTTTCCAGTGCTAAATCTTGTGACTATATATTTTAGAAATGCGTGTCTATCTTTCTGTCCATCTGTGAGTCTGTCTGTTCAAGAACAACTCCTAAATGGTAAGAGCTAGGACCGCCAAATTTGGCATGCAGCTTCCACTGATCATAACATAAAGCAAGGTAAGAATCTGGTTATTCCAGGACAATGAGATGTGCCTGGAATTTGATTGTTGCTCACAAAATGGAAAGAGGGGATATGGGAGGAGGTACAGTTATTCTGTGGAATGACTATAGGGGAGCAGCAAGGGACCAAAGATAGGGACCAGGAGAGCTATAACCCTATTGGGCCAGCAGGAGGTAGGGATGGCTGTCTCTAAGTTGCTGTGATGAGAGAGGACTGTAGTTGTCCTCTTTCCCCTGCATATTGAACTTCTCATCCACAGCTCCACCCCGGAGCAATGATTTAAATGAAGAAAAACAAAACTTATTTGAGTTAAGGTCCTGAGCAACACCTGGTAAATCTTCAGTATTTACTGTTTGCAAGAGATATGTTCCATGTGATTCTTATCTGCTGTCAAGATTATATTAACACCAGCCTGTACATTAAAAAATGTGTATCTTGAGAGCTAGTCAGGAGCACAGTGAAGAGAATAATTGACTTCTCCAGGAAGAAAAGCAAAAATGGAAGGGGCCTAAAACTTCTTTCTTCTCTTATAAAGTGTGTGTGTGTATTTATATCCATGGTGTCCAACTGGTTCTGAAGCAGTAGCCACACTCAACTGGTCAAATAGCCACATGTATCTAGTGGCTACTGTGTTGGACACCACAGGTTAATATAAATACAGATATAGTTTATGCCACAATATAACATATGGAGTACTTACACATAAAACAGGTATCAAAATATTTGTAATGTATGAATAATATGGTGTATCCTTCCTAAATTACAGCATTTACGCTTTGAGGACTGAGTTTGGTTTTGTTGGAGGTTAGTTTAATGAATTTCCAAGTAAACTGTTACTAATTAATTTAAAAGAATGCTAAGTGGACCCTTTTGAGAAATACTTTGGTGAATTTAACTTTTTATCTTTTCAAAAATTGGTAATTTATTCACTAATCTGGAAACCAGTTCTGGACTGTAGCAAAATTGAAGGTCTAGACAAGCTTTACAAATGTTACTAAATTGTTAATGCTCTGTTATTGATACAGGTCCTGATCCTGCAACTTAAAATGTGGGGGTGGATTGCAGCACCAGTGTGGAAATGTGACATACGTGGAGCTCTGCATACATGCAGCAGTCCTACTTCAGATTGTGAATTGCAGGATTGAGACCTTCCCCACTTCTGTCTGTGGGTTTGATCTAACATCTCTAAATCAACTGGTGTCTTTCCATTGACTTCAGTGGGCTTTGCATTAGATCTGAAGCAGGGCTGGGCAAGATGCAGCCAGGGGGACAGATCCAGCCCACCTAACACTTTGATCCAGCCTCTGGATAGCATCTGGTCTCTTATTATTTATATCCTGCTGCCTGTATCACCGAATTTCCAGGTGGTGGCTCAGGTAACTGGATCCCATTTAAATAACTCGCCGCTTCCACTTGCAGTGCTACCCTGGCAGGGGTCAGAGCCGTGAGCCCGTTAAAGTGCTGCAGCAACCCCAGCTAGCTGCCAGGCAATGCGGTAGCAGTGGGGCTGGGACCTAGGAGTCTTTTTCTGTCTTTTTAATTCAGAGCCTCTGGCTCCAGACAACTCTAGGGAGAGGTCCTTTTGCCCCAGGCCCCACTCCTTCGGGGGGGGGAGGGAGAAGTGGAGTTGGCCGGTGACCATGTTGCAAATTTCATTATGTTCCCCCGTGAAAATTATTGCCCATCCCGGTCTGACGTCGTCATGTTGTTAATAAATATTTTCATTTACCTGTATGTGTCACCAAATAGACATTATGGTATCTAAGGCCTGTGTTTCTGGCTGACATGAACACCCTGTTCGCTGTGCAGTAAAATCACCTCCCTGAGTGATGCACAGTCATGGTCAACCTACATAATGAGAGGACAGACAATGCAGGGCCCTTATTGACCCTAACAGTTGGTCCCACAATATCTTATTTTCTGATACAGTGACATTAAACTTTGTATCACTGCTGTGGGTCACAGAGACTTGCACTACTGTGTTGTGGAATGTCAGGCACTGAGTCTCGTTGCTGCAGGGGGATCAGATGACCAGTGGGGATATGAAGGCAGCTACCTGCCTGTCCTGGAACTGCAGACTGTGCTGTGCCCCAGAATCAACCAGCAACATGCCCAGCTCCTAGCAGGGGGAGGGCTCCACATGCTGTCCCTGCCCCGAGCACTAGCTCCGCATTCGCATTGGCTAGGAACTTGCTGCTGGCTGCTTCTGGAGCGCAACATGGTCTGTGGTGCCAGGAGAGGCCGGAAGCTGCCTTAGCACCCCCGCTGCACTGCTGATTGAGAAGTGCTCAAGATCGGTCCCTCCTGCCCCAGCCCTGACACCCCCCCCCAAAGCTGGAGTCCCCTCCTACACCTCAAAACCCTCATCCTCCACCCCACTCGGGAGCCCACACTCTAGTCCAGAGCCAGGGCCAGATTAAGGCATGGGCTAGCTGGGCAGCTGCCCAGGGCGCCAACCTATGGGGGGTGCCTGATGGCAGCTGTAATGGGCACGCAGCGCCCCTTATAGCTGTCATCAGGCGCCACACGCCCGGATCGCAGGCTGCAGCAACTCCCAGCGGCCACCCTGCTGCGGCCACCCGGCAGCGGCCACCCAGGGCGGGGGCCATGTTAACCCCCGCAGCACTGGCCAGCAGCGCCCTTCCCCCCACGGTCGCAGGACCCTGTACGGCCAGGCTCAGCCCGCCCCGAGCAGCTCCAGGCTGCATGCCAGCGGTGGTAGCTGAGCTGGTCCAGGCTGAGCATGTGCGTCCTGCCTCCGCCAGTTCCGCATGCCCTCGCCCTGCGCCAGGCGGGGGCGGGGCCACGCATGTGCCCTCCCCCAACCCGGCGTGCAATTAAACTGTCTGTCCGGGGCGCAGGAATGGCTCGGTCCGGCCCTGTCCAGAGCTACCCAACTTTGGAAGCCCCCGGGGCCACAATGATACCCACAGCACATTTTGAGGGCCGCAACTTAAGTATTGTTGCAGATACATGCAAATAGCTTCTTTCACAATGACAGGCCTGAAACAAAGATTAAGGCAAGACTACACAACACACAGGCCCCATTTAAGTTAGTTCTTATATTAATAAAATGCCGTATTTACCCAATTTCCACCCATATGACAGCACTTTTAATGAGCAATGACAGTCCAGGAATTTAACTACTAAACACAACTCAACAGAAGACCATTATATTGACTGCTTTTTTGTTTTGGCTCCCACCCATGGGCTGCGTGTTAAGCCCTGCGTAAACCCAAACCTCACCCTCAGGCCACATGTTGAGTACCCCTGCTCCAGTCAAACTATGTTAGATCATGAGCATTTACAATTTTCTTCAACTGGGTCATGCAAAACAAGTTTGAAAATCACTGCCCTAATGGATGTCTCTGTCCAAACTGTGTGTTCCTCTATCCCGGTAGCTTTCACTTTCCCCTTAGTTTAAAAACTCCTGTAACCTTGTATAATTTCAAGTGCTAGCAATCTGGTTTCATTTGGTTTAGGTGGAGCCCATCCTCCCTATATAGGCTCCTATCCCAAAAAGTGCCCCGTTTCCTAGTAAATCTAACCCCCTTCTCCCTGTACCATCATCTGTTCCAGGGGTGGGGCACTTTTTTGGGGTCGGAGGCCAATGACCCACAGAAAAATCAGTCAGGGGCTGCTCATAAGTGAGAAACAAAAAAAACCAAAAACCCCACCCCTGAAGCCCTGAGCCTCAGGGGCCAGATCCAGGCAGGTAGGGGGCTACATCCAGCCCCCAGGCATTAGGTTCCCCACCACTGGTCTAAACCACTCATTGAGACCCTGCGGTTCTGCCTATCTAACTGGCCCTGCACATGGAACTGTAAACATTTCAGACCATGCTAGCGTGGAAGTCCTGGACTTAGATCCTGGAGGCCAAATTAGCTTTTACCTTTCCCTGTGTTATTGCTACCTACATGTATCATGACCACTGGCTCCTCCCCTTTACTGCACACAATTCTGTCTAGATGTCTCGAGATCTGCAACGCCTGCACCCGGTAGGCAATTCACCATGCAGTTCTCCCAGCCACCACGAACCTAGTTATCTGTTCCTAATGATTAACTCCCTCATTGCTATTACTTGTCTCTTCCTAGTAACTGGGATTCCCTCCCCTGGAGAAGTATCCTCAGTGCGCCAGGATACCATGACATCATCTGGAGGGGGGTCCCAACCATGGGTGACTTGTGGTAGCACTTGGGTGAGTGGTGCACCTCCCTTCTGTGCCCCTGCCAAAATCTGAATTGCTAAATGGGGTGCCTCCTCATGGCCCCTTCCTGCACTCTCTCCCCCCGCAGGCACCAGTTGTCTATGATCCCAGCTATGGCATCTTTTCCCTCCACTCCACTTTGATCTTCTCTTTCCCTGAGACTTTCATCCACGATAGCTCATGATGCCATATACATGTTTGTTAGTCTTTAAGGTGCTGCTAGACTATTCATTCTTTTTAAAGTCTATAAATGGAAAAACTAAATCGGCTACCCCTCTGAAGTTCAGACCCTGTCAGATTGGGAGTGAGACCACTCTAATTAGTCCATAAATGGCTATTAGCCAGTATGGGTAAGGAATGGTGTCCCCAGACTCTGTTTGTTTGTCAGAAGGTGAAGATGGATGGCAGGAGAGAGATTGCTTGATGATTACCTGTTCGATTCACTGCCTCTGTGGCACCTGGCATTGGCCGCTGTTGGCAGACAGGATACTGGGCTGGATGGACCTTTGGTCTGACCCGTTCTGATGTGATACATGCCATCAAGTGCCAGCAATGCCCTTTTGCCATGTATATTGGCCAAAGTGACAAAGAATAAATGGATACAAATCGGACATCAGAAATGGTAATACGCAGAAACCTTGCCCACATGCTCAGGGTTTAACTGATCACCATATTTGGGATCGGGAAGGAATTTTCCTCCAGGGTAGATTGGCAGAGGCCCTGGAGGTTTTTCGCCTTCCTCTGTAGCATGGGGTACAGATCAGAGCTAAAGGATTCTCTGCATCTTGGGGGTCTTCAAAGTATTTGAAGGCTTCAATATCTGAGATATAGGTGAGAGGATTATTCTAGGAGGGGTGGGTGAGATTTTGTGGCCTGCACTGTGCAGGGGGTCAGACTAGATGATCATAATGGTCCCTTCTGACCTTAAAGTCTATGAGTCTATGAGAAACCTGTATGGGAACATTTAACCTGCCTGGTCACTCAATCATGGATTTAAAAGTAGTCATTCTTCTACAAAGGAATGTCACCAACCAATTAGAGGGTATGTCTAGACTGCTTCCCTCTGTTGGCAGAGGGATGCAGATTAGGCAGGTCGAAATTGAAAATGAAGAGGGCATTTAAATATCCCGTGCTTAATTGCACAAAAATGGCTGCCGTTTTTGCCAGCTCAACACTTTGTCGGCAAAAAGCGGCAGTCTAGAGGAGGATCTGTCAAGAAAGTAAGCCTTTTTCAACAGATCCTGTAAATCTCCTTGCAGGAGGCATAAGGGATCTGTCGAAAAAGGCTTTCTTTCTTGACAGAGACCCCTCTAGACTGCCTCATCTTGCTGACAAAGTGCTGAGTTGGCAAAAATGGCGGCCATTTTTATGCAAGTTAAGCGCGCTTCATTTGCAATGTCGACCTGCCTAATCTGCATCCCTCTGTCAGCAGAGGGATGCAGTCTAGACTTGCCCAATGAGTGTGAAAATTGGTATGTATTTACAAATTTAGCACTGTTACCCTTGGCTTGAACAAAGACATTAACTGGATGTCTCATTATAAAACCAGTCTCCCCTGTCTTTCATGATTGCATTTTTGCCTCTAAAACTAAGAATGGGACACTTCCAGGCCACTTAATTAGCCACATTAGCACCAGTCCTAAAATTGACAAGTACTTTTTTTTTTTTGCTGTTATAGATATACCTTAGTTTCCGTTATTTCCACTCCAGTTCATCTGACAAAGTGAGTTTTGCCCACGAAAGCTCGTGATACTGCATATTTTTGTTACTTAACCCCTAGCCTACACTAGGGAACAAGTTCGAATTAAGATATGCAACTTCAGCTGCATTAATTGCATAGCTTAAGTCAAAGTATCTTAATTTGAATTTTGGCATTGTCCACACTGTGGGAAGTCGAAGGGAGCACACACTCCCTTGACTTCCCTTATTCTTCTTAGAAGCAGGACTACCACTATCAACGGAAGCACTGCCTCAGATCAAATTAACATGTTTTCACTAGACCCACTAATTCAAATCCCAGAAGATCGACTGTGGCAGCTTCAATCTTATCTGTAGTGTAGACATGGCTTAAAGTGCCACAGGACTACTTATTGTTTTTAAAGTTATAGACTAACAAGGCTCCCTCTCTGAGACTAATCATTTTTCTCATCCTTTTCTGAACCTTTTCTAATTCCAATATCCCTTTTTTTGAGATGAGGCAACCACATCTGCATGCAATATTCAAGTTGTGTGCGTACTATGGATTTATACAGAGGCAAAATGATATTTTCTGTCTTAGTCTCTATCCCTTTCATAATGAAAGGGTTTTTTGGTTCTGGACATCCAACACTCCATTCATCTGAAGAAGTGGGGTGTGCCCACAAAAGCTCATGATACCATCTACATGTTTCGTTAGTCTTTAAAGTGCTACCAGACTGTCTGTTGTTTAAGTTTATCCTGTACAGACTAACTCAGCTACCCCTCTGAGGCTAATGAATCCTGACATTCTGGTGGGTTTTTGGACTGCCACTGCACATTGAAACAAAAGACAGAACTATGCAGCAATTTAAAGACTAACAAGATGGTTTATTAGGTGATGAGCTTTCGTGGGCCAGACCCACTTCCTCAGATCAAATTGTGGAAGAAAACTGGCAAAGGGATACAAACAAAAAAAAGTGAACAAATAAAAATAGACAAATCAGATTTTAGAACAGAGGGGAGATAGGGGGAGGTTAATGTCTATGAGGTAATGATATTAGAGGTGATAATTGGGGAAGCTATCTTTGTAATGGGTGAGATAATTAGCATCTTTGTTAAGCCTCTTTCGTAAAGTGTCAAATTTAAGCATGAATGACAGTTCAGAGGCTTCTCTCTGAAGTCTTGTGTTAAAGCTTCTTTGAAGCAGGATGCAGGTAGTGGATGTTTTCCAAAGAACTTCCACAATGACTCCAAGATCTCTTTCTTGAGTGATATCACCTAATTTGAGCCCCATCATTTTATGTGTGTAATTTGGGTTATGTTTTCCAATGTGCATTACTTTTCATTTATTGATCATTATATAGTTAGCCTTACAAGCCTTATCAGCAAAAGCAGGGTTGCTACGGCACTTGGAGCAAACCAACAACACCCACCTGTGCAGTTCTCAGCAACAAGTGTTTACTGTTACTTTAAAAAGTCTCCAGAATCTTTTCTCATGTTACAATAGCAAGCTGGCAACTGCTATTACAATATCTGCTCCAAACTGGAAACTGACCATCAAGGCCCTGACATTAGTTTCCAGTGTTGTCTTCAAGTCGTCATTGTCAAGTCCAAGTCGAGTCTCAAGTCACTATAGTTCAAGTCTCAAGTCGAGTCTCGAGTCCCTAAAGTCACTTTCGAGTCAAGTCCCAAGTCAAGTCTCAAGTCTTAATTTAAAAAATGTCAAGTCACTTTTGTACAAGCCATCAATATCGGCATTTTCGGACAGTTTTTTCACCAAGTCGATTTAACAAAATTAGCAAGTCTCAAGTCACAAACAATGAACCCAAGTTGAGTCTCAAGTCAACTCACCTAGGCGACTTAAGTCGGACTCGAGTTCAAGTCATGGGATTCAAGACAACTACTCTGCTAGTTTCTGCTCAGCAAAAGTGTAGTAGTGATGATATTGTCATTACTCATTTTGGCCCAATATTTGGAGACTTGCAGGTTCTTTCCAATCAGAGAAATGTATGATTGGTGTTTCTTTGGTGCAGTTCAGTTGATTTACATAGCATGCACACAAAGTCCTGTTTCTGTGAGCACAGCGCGAATCAAACAACAGATCGGAGTGGAGAGGGGGGTTGCTCAATATTCTGCTGACCACTAATTCCTTTTCTCACCCAAACTATGGAATGATTTTCCAATATTGGTAAAACCATAAATAGATCTTCTGTAAGGTGCAGAGTCCATAAGAAGTCTATGAATGTCTGGAGTTCTGCATAGTCTCAGTTTTCTTTTTGTCATGGAAATTCCCTGTGTAATCAAAGTAAATTACCTCTTATTGAAGCAACACGCTCTTTTATGGTTTCAGTTTCTGATGGGCAGCCTTAATTTACCCATGGTCTGTGATACATTTTATCAGTTCCTAAGATTTTAGCATGCAGCAGGATATTGTCTAGATATAAAAACAGGCTAAGAGAGGCAACACCCTTTGTTTGGTGCATTATGCATGTCAAAAGCCACCACTTTAATTCAGACCTTGTGCTGTGGGGAAAATAGTGTTTTCCCTGTTCTTTGGATCCACTTTTACTTTTCAGTATCTACTGAGGAGCCAATGTGAGAAACCAGATTTGAACCTGCTACCTCATCCATAGTGTCATCTATACATGGTAATGGACCACAAGACTCCTTTAAAGAGGCTACATTTAGTTTTCTATAATCCACATACAATGGGGTGGTGCCGTATTAGTACCTAGCCAGCGCTAGTATGAGGTCCCAGGAATGCCTGAAGGCTCATTTATGCCTTCCTGGTACATTTGTTCAGTAGCCTGTACACGTCTTCACTCTTTGCTAGAGGTAAATGTGTGTTGGCTTTTTTGACATTGACCAAAATACAGAGGCAGCAGCATGGAGTGGCAGGGGACTCCCCGAGAGTGGGGACTCCTCGTCGGAGTGCACTGGCTGCTGGCCCCACCCCTGGGAATTATAGAATAGTTGAGTAACTGATAAGAACTCATGAGGTTATTCAACTATTCAATTAACCAATATTTAACATCCCTAATCAGAAGATACCTAAAAATGCAGAGACCCTCGCCCAACCGGCACTTGAACCATGGCCCCGCTCACACGGCCCCTTCTCCCTGAGCTCCTGCCCTTGCACCTCCTCTTTCTCCCAAGTTCCCTCTAAGCTGTAGCCAGAGGACAGATGCCCCTTCTCTGCCCCCTCTTTCCTCATTGCTCATTCTTATGACAGTTTAAAAAGTAGGAGGCCCATGAGCCAGTGTTCCCTCTAATTTGTATGTCCACGTGCAGAATCGCTTTTGTTAGGTGCATCAGAAACCTCCATAGTGGGGCACCTAACAAAAGTCATTCTACACATAGACAGTATGTAGTGGGTCTGGATAACTCAGTCTTTTTCTTCTGGGGACTCAGTTCTGCACCACTTTCAGGACTGGGCCTCTTAAGATGGCCGCTAGAACAATTCTTTCTGATTGTGTGCTGAGCTATTCCTGTGGGCCATGGTGTCACATTGAGCCAAATAAGTCTCTCAGGAAGTTGGAGATTTTCCTTTGAAGACAGTGGGGTTTTCATTTCAGCTGAGCTGAGACCATTCAAACTCTTCCCTCTGGGCCCCTATGGATTACAAACAGGGTAGTGTTGTAAAAGTCCTGTTACCCAAGCTCTCTGACCCAATTCCATATCCAGGCAGCTGACTTCTGTGATGATCTTTGACTGATTTTCGTCACAAGGTGATTTTCCAGCTCCTTAAGCTATAGCTCATCTCTGTTAACAAAATTCAAAGTTGACCAAAACTTTTCCAGTCTCTGGTCTTTCATAGAAAACCTTTTGGTCCACAGTACTCAGGTAGTCCTCACCTCACTGATTCATCTCACCCTTTCAGACTGGGAGTGTTGCAATTGGCCTTCCCACTTTTCCCAGACAATTTGTAGTTGTCTTCCCAACAAAGATGTCCTCTCTCATTCTTTTCTCAGACACTTCCAGATGCTACATTCATTGCATTGGTGAAGCCTCCAGCTCTTGTTTTAAGTTCATTTGGCCACCTCTAGAGGTTTTTGAGAGCCACCATTCTTTTGGTTAAACGGAAATGCCAGATCACAACTTCTCTCCTTGGAAACTGGATCCACTGTGCACAACAGAGTTGCTCCTTTGGACCCACGCAGTTAGCCAATATTCAGGGTCTTTGGGGCTGTTTTCTTTAGGAGACTAAATTGGTGGTAGGTGTCTTTTGATTGCAATCCTGTTTCCCTGAACACAACGGCTGTGTCTACACTGGCCGCCTATTACGGAATAGGCATGCAAATGTAGCACTTTGGAAGAGGCAAATTCGTGGGGGATTTAAATATCCCCTGCAGCATTTGCATTTTCATGGCCGCCGCTTGGAGATAAGCCGGAGAAAAGCGTCCAGACTGGCGCCATACTCCGGAATAAAGCCCTATTCCGGAGGATCTCTTATTCCTACTTGCAGAGTAGGAAAAAGCGGCGGCCATGAAAATGCAAATGCCGCGGGGGATATTTAAATCCCCCGCGGATTTGCCTCTTCCAAAGTGGTACATTTGCATGCCTATTCTGTAATAGGGGCCAATGTAGACGTAGCCAACAGGAATAAAACAAGAGACATTCTTTTTGCTCAGTTTTCCAACCCTTTTTTTCCAACCAGTACTTTACCCAAAAAGTTTTCTCCCAGATTTCTCTCAAGGACATGTTACCAGTGCCTTTTGAGCTTTCTGTTATCTCACACACACATGCTTCCACCATAACAGTACTCAGCCCTCTGCATTGAGCTCTCAGTGAATCCCTTGTACCCACATAACTGACCAGGCTGTGTTCTGGCTTCACAGCAGAGCAGTAGTCTAAATTTTGGAGTGGGTGACCACCATAGAACACCAGCTGAACTGGATTGTATAGCACATCTTCCGTTACTGCCTTGAGAAATTAAGGATAACTTGGCATAACCCTTGGCAGGAATTAGGGTTGGCAGGTCAGAATGTCTAGTTGAAAAGGGACCATAGTGGCTCCGGTTAGCACTGTTGACTGGACTTTTAAAAGTCTGGTTGGTGCAGCTGGCTGGTTCTCTGCCTGGCTCTGTGTGGCTCCCAGAAGTGGCAACATGTCCTTTTGGCTCCTGGGCAGAGGGAGAGCCAGATGAACGCCATGCACAGCCCCCACCCAGCTCTGCAGCTCTCATTGGCCAGGAACCGCAGCCAGTGGGAGCTGTTGGGGCAGTGCCTGCAAGCAGAGACAGTGTGCACGCACAGAGCTGCTTAATTGTGCCTTGATCTAAGGATATGTCACCACTTCTGGGGAGCCCCCTGAGGTAAGCACCACCTGGATCCCACTCCCTGCACCCCCTCCACAACCCATGACCCTGCCCCAACTTTGAACCCCCTCTCACGCAAACTCCCTCCCTCCTGCACTCTGAACCCTGTATTTCTTGCCCCATCCCAAACCCCACACCCCCCAGTTCACTACCTCAGCCCAGAATCACTTCCCATACTCTGAAGCTATTGGCTCCATACCCTCCCCAGCCTGGAGCCCACTCCTGCACTCCAAACCCCTCATCCTTGGCCCCACCCCAAAAACCACACTCCAACCCTCTGCCCCAGCACTGAGCTCCCTGCCTGTGCCCTGAACCCATCATTTGTGGCCCCACCCAGAGCCCACTCCCCCAGCTAGAGCCCTCACCCACTCTTTCCCCTTCCCCCGCTGCCCCAGCCAGGTAAAATTGAGCAAGAGAGGGTGAGGAGAACATAAGAACGGCCATACTGGGTCAGACCAAAGTCTATCTAGCCCAGTATCCTGTCTGCCGACAGTGGCCACCACCAGGTGCCCCAGAGAGGGTGGACCGATGACAATGATCAAGCGATTTGTCTCCTGCCATCCCTCTCCAGCCTCTGACAAACAGAGGCCAAGGACACCATTTTATCCCCTGGCTAATAGCCTTTTATGGACCTAACCTCCATGAAATTATCTAGCTTCTCTTTAAACTCTGTTATAGTCCTAGCCTTCACAGCCTCCTCTGGCAAGGAGTTCCACAGGTTGACTACACACTGTGTGAAGAAGAACTTTCTTTTATTAGTTTTAAACCCGCTACCCATTAAAGCGAGTAACAGAGGGAGGGGGGAATGGAGTGAAACAGAGGGCGGGAGGATGGATGGGGCCTCAGAAAAGGGGCAGGAGGTGGGAGAAGGATGTTGAGTTTTGTGAAATTACAAGCTCAGAGAGTAACTGCCAGCCAAGCACAGCAACAATTAGATTGTGACACTTAAGCCTTCTCCACAGTGTAATCTTTTACTGAGCTTGTGACCAATTAGAGGCATGGTGGGCTCTAAGCAGTTGGTGTTAATGCACCACATGGTCAATACTTGGCTCCTACCCCTAGATTCTAGCAGGGCTTGGTCTCTACCTGAGGCATAGGCTGCCCCCTAGTTGTCCTTCTGTAAGTAAGTTGGCATTTTTTTATTTTCAGTGCAGCCAAAGCCCCTGAACCCACATGTATAATCAGATCCTCCTTCCTCCAAGCCCGTGGTGTCCAACACGCCAGCCGCTAGCCACATGTGACTAGTTGGCTTGATCAATGTGGCTATTTGGCTGGTTGAGTGTGGTTAGTTTGCCATAGCAGGAGCCACTATAGGGGCTACTGCTTCAGAACTGGTTGGTCACCACAGCTCCAAGCAATGTGTATGGGGATCTCTCAAAGTGTATTTCCCAGCCCCATCATGTGACATAGAAAGAATCCTAGAAAAGGGAAGTGAGAACTTCAGTAAGAGATGAAGGGAGGCTGAGACTCTCAGCAAGAGACTGGAGGAAGGCCTCAGAACCAGTGTTCTCTCTATTTTTTTTCTTTCCACAAGTGGAATAAATGTTGGTATATGCACCAAGGCATGTGTGAATGTGCACCACTAAGAAAAACCTGCTGCTGGCTGTGAGCACTCTGGTAATCAACTGGGCAGCATCTGATTCTCTCCTGAGTGGCCGCTCGCCTTCTAGGGAAAACTGCTTAGAGCTCCAGCAGAAAGGAGTCCCAGAAAATGTGAGCACTTGAAGCTCCAACAGAAGGGTGCCCACAAGACCCCCCGTCAGACATACTGTGTCTGTGGTGAAGATAATGTGCGAGTGCACGGGAATGTGGTGGGGACAGAGTTAGGTACGTGCAAAGAGTTTGGTCGCATGAGCTTATTGGTGTCTCCAGACGATTACATGGCAGTAGTAGAGCGGTGGTGTGGAGAGGCAGTAGAGAAAGAAAGGGGAGCAAATTGAAGGAAACAAGAATAAGATCAGGGGAAATTAGGCTAATGGGAAAGAAGATGGAGGAGAGAGAGAGAGAGAAAAGACTAGAAAAGGTGGAATCTTTGGGGGAAACAATACGGAAACAGGGAGAAGGAGAAATTAAAGAGAAACATCCTGAAAGACAGGCAAGGGAGGGGAGTCAGAATGCTGAAAAAGAAACAAAAATACAGGAAAAGGAGAGAGAGACATGAGGCCAAGGCAAGGGAGGCTATGCATGTAAAAATTATTTATTGTAAAGTTTACTGCTATAATAAAATGCAGGCAAATTCCTTGTGTTTGATTTATATGGTACAGATGAGCTCTTCTGAGCCACCCACCAAATTGAACCATAACTCTCCTGTGTTTTTCTGCATCTCTCTTTGCTGGTCAATTAATTGGAGGTATGGCTGCATTTTTGTAGGCTTCTCAAAAGATCTTTCAGAGTATTGCAGGTTGGGCTGGCAGGCACAGATGTGAAGGGGAAGGGGAGAGAGACAGAGAGAGAGAACAAGGCTTGTATGCTCTGGCAGACCCATACTCACATCCTCCTTTGGGTGGATGGGTAGGGGATTCTTTGCTCTCATTGCAATCCAGGCAGTGGGCCAAGGGTGGTAGACAGCTTGATGCTTCTATTATCACAAGTCTGTTTCTTTTCCCTTCCCAAATCCTGCTGGTCTTTCTAGCTCTTCCCTTGCCCAACCATAAAACTGTTCCCTGTGTCCTTTTCTTTTGCTCACTGGGCTCTTGTTCTTAACTCAGCCTGAATGGGTAGGAGGAAATGGGAGAGGCAAAAAAAATGAATCTAAAATGCTTTTATGGGTGTTCCATAAAGGAGGGACTCAAAGTCCGAGGACCTGACAGATCTACTGGGTAGGGAACGAGAGAGGCAAAAATCTGAGGGAGAGGGTCTGTAGAAATAGAGAAAGGTTGGGCAAGCCTGATTCTGTGTGATGGGTAGGCCGTTAATGAGTTATGGGCATGAGATTTGGGGGAGGAATAGCGCATAGGGGAGCTACAGGTTATTGTTACGTATGTTTGGAGCTATAGTCAAATGGACACATGCAGTGTTGCTATCTCTCATTGTTTTACTACACATCTCACTGTATTTGACATTTTATAATTAATCCCTGTCTCCTGGAGTCATGTGAATGTTGGGTACATCTCAGCTTTCATTTAAAAAAGAAGTTTCTAGACTTCCTGGATATGGAGAAAAGCTTGAAAACATGAACACTGAAGGTTCAACAAACAGAATGCAAATAAAAAGGAACCAAAATTTATTTTTAAATAACTCATGATAAAGTAGTTGCATCATTTGGAGAGGGGAGGCTGACTTGTGATTTTTGAACACATGGGAGTACAATACTGAATGAGTGAATGAATGCCTGGATGGGGAAGCTGTGAATGAGTGAATGCATGTGTGCTCCTATGGGAGACAGTCCTCAAAGAATGTTTGATTAATAGATGGAGCAAAAATTTGAAGAAACAGAGAAAAGAAAAGAGAGATTGGGGGGATAGTTTGGAAAAGAGGATAAGGGAAAGATAAGAGCTGGGAAAGGACCCTGAGAGAAACAAAATTGACATGGGAAGGAAGGTGGTTTTCTTTGACAAGAGCATGGGAAAGGAAAGAACACAATGAGGGAAAGATTAGGCTGAAAAAGATGAAGGGGGAAGAGGGGAAAACCAGGATTCTAGAATAAAAAGAAGGAAAAACTGAATTAATGAAAAGGGAGGAAAACAAAAAGAGATGAAAACTAAGGCTTTATAAATGATAATTACATGAAGTTTGCCTTTGTGCACATGTGCATGTGCAGAGGTGCACATGTGTGATATTCCCATGCAGCTGATTCTGAGAAATGTAGTGGAGTTCCACTCTAAGAAGCACAAAAGCAAGAAATACTCTGTACTTGCAAAGCTCCCACAGTACAGGCTCAGCTAGTTCTTATAAGGCATGAACTTCAGGTTTAAAAAGTTAACTGGCTAAACATTATGTTTAACTGGTTAACGAGTATCCTGCGGATGGGGGTCTGCTCCTATGCAGCTGGGGACTGCTCGGGCTGGGCCCACCACATCACACCGCAGGTGGAGACTTCTCCAGCCAGGCTGGGCCAGCAGTTAACTGGTTTACCCCAGTAAGCATGCCATAAGGATGATGCTCACTGGGTAACTGGTTAATGGGTTAACCTTTACATCTCTAGTTCTTATTTTATTTTCATGAAAGACTTGCTTGGCCCAACTAATATTCCAAAGGCCACATCCACCCAAAGTTTGGATTTGCGTGAGCTATCACTCTGTTGAAATCCAGTTGCTGCTGGCATGATCCTGGCCCATGATCCCTGAAAGTGAGGAGCAGAAACTTTTTGGCCCCTTGGGTGTTAAGAAACTGCACAGTTCCTTCAGGCCCGATCCTAGCTCAAAAAGGGCCTCTGAAAAATTGTTAGGTCAGACTAGAGTTATCTTAGGGTATGTCTACACTACAGTGTTAATTGAGTTAACTTAATTCGAAATAGTTAATTCAAATTAAACTAATTCAAAATAACGCATCTATACACAAAAACTATTTTGAAATAGCATTTTGCTATTTTGAAATAGTGCGTCCACACTGAGTGGACCCTAAACCGAAGTTAAGGCTGGCCAGAACCAGTGCCGGCAGGGCATCAGGTTAGAACTTAGTGTGTGGGGCTGCTGCCTGAGGCTAACTGAGCTCCATGCTTAAAGGGACCCTATCCCCACCCGGGACAGACAGATCTCAGGGTTCCCCGCTTGCTTGTCTACCTCGATGAGGGACAGCAAAGCAGACCTGTCTAGGAGTGCCCTGAGTGCCCGCACTTGACACCACAGCACTTGGCCACATGGAGCCAGAGCTGCCCCTGGGCACTCCGATGCGTCTCATGGGGTCGTTTCCATCAGCCCAGCTGCACTTGCTGCAGGCTGCCATCCGGGGTGTCCATCGGGGGGCTGTCAGAATCCAGGACGCCCCGTGGGAGAGCATCCACCCTGAGGAGCCCTCAGAGCCTGCCCAGTCCTCCCCACTGGGGGCTCATGCCCCATTCCTCCCTCACATCCTTCCACTTACCCCTCCCTAGCCCCTTCCTGATGTCAAATAAAAGACACGTATGTTCAAAAATAGAAACTGGGTTTATTGAACAAAACTGGGGGAGGGAGGATGGACCTCTGCGGAGACTGGGAAAAGGAGGTGGATGAGGGGAAAAGAGAGGGTGGGAGAGGGGAGGGGGAAACCTGGGAGGAGGGAGCTGGAAGGGGGAAGCAAGGGGAAGAAGGGGGTGGGGAAGCTCAGGTCTCAGGGTTGGGGGCCTCGCCGGACCAACCTGATTTTCATGCAAACCTGCTCCTGGGTTTGCGTGTGGCCTTTGGTGGCCAGGCCAGCAGCTATCCTGCCATAGACGGCCGCATTCCTCCATCTAGTGCAGAGATCATGGACTTTGGGGGCACCCCCCCCAAAATGTGAATAAGGTCCATGTTCTCCACCCTGGACCAGAAAGGTGCCCACCTTCTCCAGCCCCTGTCAGGCTCCTAGGAGCTGTCAGACTGCTCCTGGGGAGCGGTGGAGGGCTGGCTGCCAGTGGCTTGCTGGCTCATGTTTTGGGGCCACTGGGTCAAGGGCCCTGGTGGCCACTGCTGGCTATGGGCTGGCAAGCTTGGAGCTGGCACAAGCACTGTAGCTAGGGTCTACCCCTTTAATGGCCCCGGGGCTGGGGGAGAGGAGAGTAAGTTTCCCTGGTTGTGCCCAGAGTGGCCACCAGGGCTCCCTGGGAAGGGCTAGAGGCCCCCTATTTCGAATTAAGAGTCTACACAGCACTTAATTCGAAATAGCTATTTTGAATTTGGCCTTACTCCTCATAGAATGAGGTTTACCAAATTCAAATTAAGCGCTCTGCTATTTCGAATTAATTTCGAAATAGAGGTTTGCATGAATAGACACTATTAAAGTTAATTTGAAATAACGGCTGTTATTCAGATTAACTTTGCAGTGTAGACATACCCTTACAAGCAAAACCCAGGGAGGACCGCACTGTGGGAAAGGTGCTTACCAGTCAGCAATCTGCTGGGAGGACAATAACGCCTCATTGAGTCATAGATTCCAAAACCAGAAGAGACCACTGTGATCATCTAGTCTGACTTCCTCTTAACACAGGTCATAGGACTTCCCCAAATAATCCCTAAAACAGAGCTTTTAGAAAAAGACATCCCATCTTGATTTACAAATTACCAGTGATGGAGAATCCACTACAACTATTAGTAAAATCCCATGTAATTGGTTAACTGGTTGAACGTTACATTTAATTGATTAAGCACATGGTGTCCAGCATGCTAGGTACTAGCCATGTGCAGCTATTTGGCCGGTTGAGTGTGGCAATGTGGCTATTTGGCCGGTTGAGAGTGGCTAGTTCACTGTAGCAGTAGCCACTACAGTGGCTACTGCTTCAGAATTGGTTGGACACCACAGGGTTAAATGCAATTGTGTTGAAGTCGGGGGGGGAGGGGGGACCTGCTGCAGCCCAGCTGAGCCCACCACAGGCAGGGGCTGCTCCTACTGGGCTGGAGCACCCCCCCCCCCAAAGAGTGCCCCCAGCCCATATGCAGCACGATCTTCCTGGCTGTCCTGGAGCTAACCTCTGCCTGTGTCAGGTAGGCAGCTGCTCCAGCACGGCCAGGCCACTGATTAACTGGTAAGCATGCTGGTAAATATCACCCATACTGGGTCAGACGAAGGGTCCTTCTAGCTCAGTATCCTGTCTTCCGGCTGTGGCCAATGCCAGAAGCCCCAGAGGGAGTGAATAGAACAGGGAATGCCCCTGTCACCCATTCCCAACCTCTAACAGAGGCTAGGGACACCATTCCTACCCATCCTAGTTAATAGTATTGATGGACCTAACCTCCATCAATCTATCTAGCTCTTCTTTGAACCCTGTTAAAGTCCTAGTCTTCACAACATCCTTTGACAAGGAGTTCCACAGGTTGACTGTGCACTGTGTAAAGAAAACCTTCCTTTTTTTTGTTTTTGTTTTAAACCTGCTGCCTATTAATTTCATTTGGTGACCCCTAGTTCCTATGTTATGGGAGCAAGTAAATAACTTTTCCTCATTCACTTTTTCCACACCAGTCATGATTTATAGACCTCTAACATATCCTCTCTTAGGGTATGTCTACACTACAAAGTTAATTCGAACTAACGGACGTTAGTTCGAATTAACTTTGATAGGCGCTACACTAGCGCTCCGCTGATTCGAACTTCATTCGAACTAGCGGAGCGCTTAGTTCAAACTAGGTAAATCTCATTCTACGAGGACTAAGCCGAGTTCGAATTTACTAGTTCGAATTAAGGGGTGTGTAGCCCCTTAATTCGAACTAGTGGGAGGCTAGCCCTCCCCAGCTTTCCCTGGTGGCCACTCTGGCCAACACCAGGGAAACTCGTCTGCCCCCCTCCCGGCCCCGGACCCCTTAAAGGGGCACGGGCTGGCTACGGTGCCCGTTCCAGGTGCAAGCCTGCCAGCACCCAGCCAGCAGACCCTGCAGCTGGCACGGCTTGAGCCAGCCACCTGATGCCCCCCAGCCCTCCCCCTCTTCCCGGGACCAGGCTGGCGGCTCCCAGGAGATTGCCCGGGACCGCAAGAGGCGGGCACCCGCCTGGTCTAGTGCGGACATCGTGGACCTCGTCCACGACCTCCACACTAGGCACAGGAAAGTGGCCGTCTAGGGCAGGAGAGCTGCCAGCCTGGCCACCCAGGAACAGGTGTGCATGAAAATCAAGGTGGTCCACTGAGACTCCCGACCCTGAGCCCTGAGCTTACAATGGCCGTCCTGGGTCAGACCAAAGGTCCATCTAGCCCAGTAGCCTGTCTGCCGACAGCGGCCAACCCTAGGGACCCTGGAGGGGATGAATCAAAGACAGTGACCAAGCCATTTGTCTCGTGCCATCCCTCTCCAGCCTTCCACAAACCTTGGGCAGGGACACCACTCCTACCTCCTGGCTAATACCACTCCATGGACCCAACCTCCATGACTTGATCTCACTTCTCTTTAAACTCTGTTCTAGTTGTAGCCTTCACAGCCTCCTGCAGCAAGGAGTTCCACAGGTTGACTCTTTGCTTTGTGAAGAACAACTTTCTGTTACTAGTTTGAAGCCTGCTACCCATTCCTTTCCTTTGGTCTCCTCTAGTCCTTCTTTATGGGAACTAATGAAGAACTTTTCTTGATGCACCCTCTCCACCCCACTCATGCTTTTATAGGCCTCAATCCTATCCCCCCTCAGTCTCCTCTTTTCTAAACTGAAAAGTCCCAGTCTCTTTAGCCTCTCTTCATATGGGACCTGTTCCAAACCTCTGATCATTTTAGTTGCCCTCCCCTCTCCCACCCTCTCTCTTCCCCTCTCCCACCTCCTTTTCCCAGTCTCCCCGAGTTTTGTTCAATAAAGAGAGATTCTATTTTTGACCACACGTTTTCTTTATTTTGTACATCAGGAAGAGGGGCTAGGGAGGGGTAAGTGGAAGGAGGTGAGGGAGGAATGGGGTACGAACCCCTGATGGGGAGGACTGGGCTGGCTCTGCGGGCTTCTGGGGGTGGAAGCTCTCCTGCAGCCCCCCAATTGCCCCCTCTCCCCAGATGGCAGCCTCCGGCAAGTGCAGCCGGTCTGATGGCCGAGTGCTGTGATGTGCCCAGTGTGGGCACTCAGGGCACTCCAAGCCAGGACTGCTTTGCAAGCGGGGCACCCCTGAGAACTGTCTGTCCGGGGTGGGGGTCAGGTCCCTTTAAGCTCAGCCCTCGGCTAGCCTGAGGCAGCAGCTCCACGCTCTAAGTCCTCATCTGATGCCCTGCCGGCACTGCTTCCGGCCATCCTTAACCCCGGTTCAGGGTCCACTTAATGTCAGGGGTGTCCAAACTTTTTTCAAAGAGGGCCAGATTTGATGAAGTGAACATGCGTGAGGGCCAACCATTTTGCCTGACATTCTTTGAACCATTAAAATTAAATGCAAATTAACTATTTTATGCAAAGTTTATTGCAAACAGCATACTTTTCATTTCGTCACATGGATGACAAATCTAAACAGGTGTTAAATCACTCTGCCGTTCATATCTGAAGGCCAGATGAAAAAAAAATCCAAGAAGCTGAAATATATGTCAGGAACATTGTAAAGTACATTACATATTATTGGTAATAAAGGTTGTCTGTCAACTTTTAAGTTCAAAAAATATGAACAGGAACATATCACCAAGTATACATGTTGTGTCCAAATATATTTATAACTGATTTAGACCAACTGACATTAACTGAGATTTTACAATGTATTCATCTCAACATATGGATTCGTTGTGGGCCATAAAAGATAGATATTGCCAAATTACCTGTGGGGCCGTATTAAACCGGAACACGGGCCGCAATTGGCCCGTGGGCCGGACTTTGGATATGCCTGACTTAATGTGGACATGCTAGTTCGAATTAGCAAAATGCTAATTCGAACTAGTTTTTTAGTCTGGATCCGTTAGTTCGAATTAGCGCTGTAGTGTAGACATACCCAGAGTCTCCTCTTTTCTACACTGAAAAGTCCATCTTTTAAATCTCTCTTCATATAGGACCCATTCCAAACCTCTCATCATTTTTGTTACCTTTTTCTGAACCTTTTCCAATGCCAATGTATCTTTTTTGAGATGAGGCAACCACATCTGTACGCAGTATTCTAGATGAGGACGTACTATGGTTTTATATAGGGGCAATAAGATGTTCTCTGTCTTATTCTCTATCCCTTTTTTAATGATTCCTAACATTCTTTTTGCTTTCTCGACTGCTGCTGTACACTGAGTGGTTGTTTTCAGAGAACTATCCACAATGACGCCAAGATCTCCCTCTTGAGTAGTTGTTGCTAAAGTAGTCCCCATCATATGTATGTATAGTTGGGATTATTTCCCTGTTCTGAGGAGATTGGTTCCCCTTCTACTGAGATAGAAGCCATCCAAACTATACCGCCTCCTCCAGTGTTCCCCCAAACCCAAACCTTACACCACTTGTCTAGCCAGCAGATCACTTCCAGAATCTTCTGTCTTACTTCCTGCCCAAGAGGGAAGGATCTCAGGGAAGACCATGTGGGACGTTCTTCTTGCTCAGCACGCTTCAGTGTTACCTGACACCATGTCTTAGGGGTGAGTGATCCAGTGACACATTGTTATTCGTGCAGATATGAGCCATCACAGTGGATCCCTGCCTGTCAGGTTCAGAACCCTGTCCAGTCTTTGAGTGAGCTCTTCCGTCTTGACTCTGGGAAGGCAGCACGCCATCCCATCATCCCTCCTCTCTCCTTTTTGAAAATGTTCTTTTGAATCTTCTGAGTGTTTGAATCCCCAGCGAGGCTCCTCTCTCTTCCATGCACTGTTGGGGAACTTCAAAGGAGTATGGAGTTTGGGGAAGTATTTTTTCCTAAAACTGAATGAATGCTTTGAAAATACAGCAGATGCGTTAAGAGTTTGCCTGTCAGGCTGCTGAACTCTGATACAGTATTGAAGCCAGTGGTGGACCATGCTGAAGACTCTGGAGAAATTGGCTGGGGCACCAAGAGGCCTGTAGGTGGAAAGGGTGAGGAGGGGCCCACCACTTGCCCTGGCCCAGAGCCCCACACAGTGGTAATCTGCCTTCCCAAACATGACCCTGCACATGCACTAATTTCAGGCTTCCTCCTGTTTGCTGTTCCATGAGGCTGGAGTAGGCAGGCTGGGGCTACAGTGCACCCAAGACCTACCAGGTGAGGGCTGTGCCATGCTGCCCATCCTATCTGTGCTAGGACTGCACTGCCACCCAGTGCCCCAGCCTCACCACTTGCCTGCCTGCCCGCCCAGCACTGGGGCTGGGGGGTGCTCTGCCAACACCATTTGCCTGGGGCTGCTGGAGGGGGGGTCACCTCACTGAGTGTGTGTGTGTGAGTGTGCGAGTGCTCTGGGCTTGGGCAGTGTAGGAAGGGAAGACAGAAGGGGTGGGGCCTCAGGAAGAGAAAGAGAGAGAGGCCAAGGGTCAGCCTCCTTCCAAGGGCGCAGTTACCCACCACCCGTGTCTGTCTCTGACCAAAACATCCCTTTAGTTTTGAAGAAATACTCCCCGAGCAGGAAGTGAACTAGCCTGGACATGCCGAGTGGAGCGGTTACCATTTTCAGGGATCACATGCGCGTCTGGAAATGAATGCTGCACTCCCAGCTGGAAAGCTGGCCACGGTTTCAGATCTAATTGGGGCCAGATCTTACTGCAGCTAAAACAAATGGCAACTCTCATGCCAGCTTGACTAGGGCCAGGATTTTGTTCATACATCATAATATCATTTGTGGTAATTCTGTAGTAAGCAGCATGTCTCATGCTGTGTCACAGCGGATGATGTACCTTGTTACTCCATGGTGCTACTGTCCTTGTAACTTTGACGTAGCTTCGCTAGTCAGGAGACCACATCTGAGAACTAAGCTCAGAGTCTGTCTTTTAACTTTCAAGAGTCCTTGCAGGGCTTGGTTTTCAGAAGTGCCAAGTCCCCGTAGCTCCAACTGGAGTCAGTGTGAATCTGAGTCACATTTAGGCCTCTTGAAACTTACATTCAGTGTTTCACCTTAGCATGCCTTGAGCCTCTGCTTTCTGTTTGCTGTTTCACAATGTTATGCTTCGGCCCATCTGGCACAGACTTGGTGGAATTCCCACCCCTTAAAATCCATATAGCTGATGCATCAGTTTGTTTAAATTTAGCCTCCAAATATTTAATTTTACAATCATATTAAGCTCATTTTTGGTTTTGCCGGGTATTTGTGTTCTACACTTGTTTTGTTTACTATGCCTTCACTGCAAAGGAGATCAATGCTGCAGCAGCCGTTCTTATGGCATTCAATTTAGTGGGTCTAATAAAAGGACCCGCTAAATTAAATGCTGAGGGTGCCCCTGTCAACTCCGGTACTCCTCACAGTCACGAGTCAACCTATGGAACTACTTGCCAGAGAATGTGGTGAAGGACTTTAACAGGGTTCAAAAAAGAGCTAGATAGATTCATGGAGATTAGGTCTATCAATGGCTATTAGCCAGGATGGGTAGGAATGGTGTCCCTAGCCTCTGTTTGTCTGGAAATGGGTGACAGGAGAGGGATCACGTGAGGATTACCTGTTGTGTTACCTCCCTCTGGGGCATCTGCTAGGCTAGATGGATCTTTGGTCTGACCCAGTATGGCCGTTCATATGTTCTTATGAACTCAACAGGAGTAGGGATGTTAAGGACTAGCTGATAAGCAAATGCTTATCAGATAATCAGTCGACTAGTTGATTTCCCCCGCCCCCCACACACACCTTGCTGCCCCTATCAGATAGAGGCAGCAAAGGGTGGGGGGAAGAGGGAGCTGTGCGCAGCAGGGAGCCCAGGGTCAGTGGGGGACTCTGAGTCTTCCACTGACTCATGACTCCCTGCTGCACTGCTGCTTTGAAATGTACAAGAGCCCCTGCTGGGGACTCTTGTACATTTCAAAGCTGGCACCCGCATGCAGCCTGGAGTCAGATGCACACAGAGTTCCACATTCCTCCTTTGAAATGTACAAGAGCCCCAGTGCGGGCTCTTGTACATTTCAAAGGAGGAATGCAGAAGTGCCTATTGACTAGTCGAGTAATCAATAGAAATTCCATCGACTACTTGACTAGTCAGTTAACCATTACCTAACATCCTTAGATAGGAGCATTTCTCCCATCAACCTCCCGCTGTGTGGATGGCACTAAAGCTCGACTTAAGGTAAGGAGACTCCAGCTATGTTGTTTACATTGTTGGACTTGCGTGTCATCTGACTTTGGTACAGATAAGGCCTTAGAGCACAGTGGATGCCATTTGGGGTTTTGCCTTTGACTTCTGCAGGAAGCAGATCACGTGCCATAGGGCTGTACCAGATCTCACAGGGTCTGTTCATTCCCTCAACATCCTCTACCGCCCATCGATTACTGTGATTACTGACGGCATTTCCTACCTTGCCAAATTAGGCCCTAAACCATGAGTTTTTCACTATGGTGCTGGATCCTGACTGCAGCTTTTCAGTATTAGGGTGGGCTGCTAAACATGTGCATGAGCAAAAGTTAGCAGCTTCTCTGCTACAAATGGCAAGTACTTCTATGCACAGCTCTATGGAACCAGGGGCAGCTTGGCACAGACTTCTGGCTGCCTTTCCAGTACAGTCTTCCCCTGAACAGCTTCCATATGGATAATGGTTTAGCTTCTAGAAGTGGGTGGAATTCCTCCCACTTGTGCTTAGGTTTCTAGTTAGAAGCTAAAAAATAATATTGTCCAGCGACTACAGTATGATCAAAGCTAGTCATGTCGGTGAGGAGGCATTGATAATCATCCATCCCAAAAAATAACATCTCTCTTTAACCAGAATAATGATACTTACCCACCTCCATTATGTGCTTTCAGATCTGTGGACAAAAAGCACAATGTACGAGCTGAATTTTCGTATCTGTGCAGCAGACCCTCAGTATATACACTAGGTCACGTTTCTGGTTTTTCTCCCCCTTCAATTTGGTCCTGTGCTTGTAAAGTAGATGTAATCATTTACTTTCATTTAATTTTCCTTCTAATTGGTATAATCAACAACTGTATAATAAGAGATAATTCAGCCAACTGAACAGAACTCCAAATATTTGTTGACTGAAGGGAGCCGCTGAAATGTGATTATATGAGACATAAAGATCCATATTCTTCTTGTGTTCCTGAAGGTGAATGATGTGTAACAAGAAGGGAATTTGTTAGCTGCATGAGTTATTCTAATTTACCCTTGGCTCAGTGAGGTATTTGAGAAACAAAACTGCATGTATTTTATAAATAAGCCAGATGAAGTTTGTTTTTCTTTTTACTTCCGCTAATGAGTTTCTATTGCAAAGAAAACCCAAGGTATCTATATATTAGCAGCCTATCACAAGCTTTGTTGTCACTTAAAGAAACAGATGAATATTTCCTCCATTAAGGAACAGCGGGCATCTTAGCTCAGGGGTTTTCACTTGGAGGTGAACAGGGGGCTGCTACCACTTTCTGCTTCCCAAATTGCTAGATGTGAAGAGTAGGTCCTGGCACAGACCAAGCTGGATGGGAGAGGGTTTCAGGTGCAAGTGGAGTATTACCAGTATGGGAACGTCTTGGCCTGTCTGCCTGTTTTCTTAGTCTGTGTAGTAATGTGCTAGAAGGGAGCTACTGAAAACCCTGAGGAGATCCTATTAAAATTCTATGCCCAAATTGCTTAAAGTTTTCATGATCCTGCCACTGATGGAGTTTTCCCTCTCCTTATCTCCCCTCCCCCATCCCCAGCTGCAAGTTAATCACGCTAACAAGAGGGGACTTACTCTTGTAGCTCATAAAAATGTTTCCTCAGAGTTTTTTTTTCCCCTTGGGAATGAACCATATTTTCCAGAAATTGTATCTCCAACTAGCAAAAGGTCTTAACCTTTCCCCACCTCTCCAAAAATCATAAAAATTGAACCTTGTGCTGTGCTGTCACTATGCTCAGAATAGTTTTCAGGACCAAAGTACAAACATTTCCAGCCAAGGGCAGCTTCATATAAGTTTGTTTGTTCAGTAATGTTTTCTCCCTACTTGGCTATGGTCATAAGGAAGTGTTCTTATGTCAATGGAAAAACAAATAAATACATGGCCCAGCCCCTCTCCTCTTCCATTGGTGAGCACACACATCTCAGCAGAATGGGATTTGTCACAATCTAGAGAGAAAAGAAATATGGAAGCACTTTTTTTTAAATAGTAGCATCTCACCCTTCACCCAGTAAGCCGCCATGATGAACTAAGAATGGTTTTGCGGAGTCCTGCAGACATGACTGGAAAGGCATTTTTTGCAGCATAGTCACTCACATGGAAGATCCATGTATTTTAAAACACCATTTTCGATAACCCAGTGAGTCGGATCCTTACTGTATATATCTGTGCACTCCAATAACAACCTCTTCACTTGAGGGTCCAGAGAAGAGCAACAAGAATGATTAAAGGTCTAGAGAACATGACCTATGAAGGAAGGCTGAAAGAATTGGGTTTGTTTAGTTTAGAAGAGAGACAATTGAGGGGGGAAATGATAGCAGTTTTCAGGTATCTAAAAGGGTGTCATAAGGAGGAGGGAGAAAACTTGTTCATCTTGGCCTGAGGATAGAACAAGCAGCAATGGGCTTAAACTGCAGCAAGGGAGGTTCAGGTTGGACATTAGGAAAAAGTTCCTAACTGTCAGGGTGGTCATACACTGGAATAAATTGCCCAGGGAGGTTGTGGAATCTCCATCTCTAGAGATATTTAAGAGTAGGTTAGATAAATGTCTATCAGGGATGATCTAGACCGTATTTGGTCCTGCCATGAGGGCAGGGAACTGGACTCGTTGACCTCTCGAGGTCCCTTCCAGTCCTAGTATTCTATGATTCTATGACTCTTACTCTGAAACATACTATGCTGTGATTTTTGCTTGATTTTTTTTTCCCCATCAGATTTCCAAAAATTCAGAAGCTTTCAGGGTGAGATAGTACCTGGGTAGAAAATCTTTAGGGAATAGCTAAGAGGGATGGATACATGATTCAGGAGATAATGCTTTTCTCTCTGAGTCGGTTCAGAATGAAACCCCACAGCTTGGTGTTAGGGACTGTTCTTTGGTACAGCTGAAGATATTTTAAAGATTCTGTTTCTTGTTAAGTGTAACATTGGGGCAGAGAGACCAGTGAAAAAGGGAGAGAGTGAAATCTGCTCTACGACCTTAGCTGAGAGCCAGTTGGCTTTTAGCTCTGTCTGTGTAGAGGCATATGGCTGTAGCCCTAAGGTCGTAGGTTCATTGACTTTACACAGGAATAAATAAATTCACTCTGATGTCCATTGGTTAATTACACCATACCTCAGACTCCCCAAGCAATGACATGTGGAAAAGGAATCTCTCCCTTCCTTGCCCCTGGCTGTTGGAGGATGGTTCTTCCTGCCATTAACAGCTGCTTAGGGTATTTTTGAACTGGAGAGTTTTGGCGAGGAAAGGGTTTTTTTTTTTTTCAATATGCAAAAGTCCCCAAAAAGAGAGTTGCCAAATCATGTTTCCATTGCTACCTTTTCTCAACATATCGTGGCCATATTGTTCACTCCCCTGGTGACAGAAAGAGCAAAGCACTGTGGGTAAGCATCCCACAGTGCCTTCCGTCACCTTCAGTCACTAGGCAACGTGGGAACATGCAGTGTCGCACAAGGCATTTGGGGAATGTGAAAAACGTCCCATCAGCTACCTCTTTGCTTCACAGCTCTCCCAGGGCTTTTGGCTTGCTTTGGCCTCATTTGAAACTGACAGTCCTTGCTGTGCACTCCAGCATCTGCTGTGAGAAATCATGGATCCCAGCATGGGCGTCTGGTATAATTAGGTGGGGGAAGACATTGCCTTCCCAAACTGCCAGCCTGGCCCTGCCTGCCCTCTGTCCCCTGAATGCCTACTGAAGGAGTTCTGGGAGAGGAGTGTTGCTGCCCCTAGTGCCCGCCCTCCCTGTGCTCCGGGGCAGAAGAGGTTGGGGCACGAGCACACCCAGCCCTCCTCCCCTTCCTGTGGTGGGGAGAGGTGGGGAGGTGGCTTAGCTCCTGTGTGGGGCAGGGCCTCAACGGAAGAGGCCGCCCTACCTTCACCAACCGCCCATGGATCCCAGACTTCTCTGCTATGTTCGGTACAATTGTGCTTGGGACATGACGCATTGCAGCAGAGCTACTGTTGAACTTACTCTCCGAGGAAGAAGACTTGGATGTAGATGACAGCGTGAGTGACACACAGAGCAGTGACTTTGCGTTGCATTTGGCTGTCACAGAGAAACAAAAAAAAATAAAAAAATAATAAAACAACAAAACTCCCTCACTGACGTGGCATGCGACTGAGGAAAAAGAAACTCCCCACATTTTCCTCACACACTAGAGCCTGGGGGGCCCAGCCTTGTTGATTTCGTGTGCTCCAGCCCAGCTGTTGGAGAGGGTTGGAGCACCTGTGCAGGCTCCCCAATGCTGGGGGGGGGCTTAACCTTGAGGGCTGGATCCAGGCAAACTGGGGACCGTATCCGGCCACCATGCCTGAGGTTTCCTACCCACTAGGTCATCCACATTTCCCAGAGTGACAGTCCTATGCAGTGATTTATTGTCCTGAAGTGCTGCCCCAACAGTAGACTCCCCCACTCCAAACTGATTTGTGACTGAACAGTAGCAATCGGGAGTCACCAGCTTCCCCAAAGCGAGGAGTTCTCCTTCGGCTGTCCTTGTGATGCAGTTCAGGGTCAGCTCTGCACACAGCTCCAGGAAGGTTGCTTTACGCATCCAAATGACCCCACCACTCAGGGCTGGTTCCCCCTAGCCCAAAAGCGATGCTCTGCTCTGCACTGGTGCTCACTTGTGTGTGGCCCCTGCCTAATTTTTCTGTGGGTCAGCGTCTCCCGACCCAAAAAAAGTTCTCCGTCCCTGTCCTAGTGGCTGGCTTTGCAGAAATGGGTTTTCCAAACCCATGGTGTGGCAATCAATAGTGCACACATTCCCATCATAGCGCCACCCCACCCTACACCAGAGTACATCAAATGGAAGGGTACGTCTCAATGGTGCTTTAGGTGCTCGTGTTTCACGATGGGCATTTCACAGACATCAATATGGCGTGGTCTGGAAAGGTGCACAAAGTCCTGTTCAGAAAGCTGCAGGCAGGCACATTCTTTCCAGCATTACAGTGGGGGATGTGGAAATATCCAAAGTGATCTGGCTTACCCCCTGCAGCCCTAGTTTTATAAAACATACATAGGGCACCTGGACAGCAGTAAGAAGCTAAGCCAATGCTGCATGGTTATTGAATGTGCCTTTGGCAGTTTGAAAGGGAGATGAGGTGTCTCTGTGTCAGGCTGGACCTTCTGGAGAATCATCTCCTCATGGTGGTGGCTACATAATTTGTGTGAGAGTGAGGGTGAAGTGTTTGCTGTGGGTGGAGCACTGAGCACAGTAGTTTAGTCACTTCAGCATCTTGGTTTGCTCTTCCATGAGCTTTAGCATGTAGTCAGTGGCATCTGTTCTAGCTTTCATCTCTCTGGCCTGCCTTTCCTCTCACTTTTCGATTTGTAGCATTGAACGTTGCAAAAAATCCTTCACTAGGTCCTCTCTGGTCTTTAACTCAGTTGACAGAGCCAGTCATTGGGGGAGCATGTCTGCCTTCTCAAGGCCTCATCTGAAAAAGCAACCACTAACAACAGAGGGACTGCACTATTCCTGATAGAGTGAAACATTTCACTAACATACACTTCTCTGAACAAAGCCAGCCACTTTTCCTGTTACCCTACAGGCAAACACAGATCTCTCCAGACACTCTGAGCATGGGGTGTTTTAAAGATGGCAGGAGGGGAGGAAGAAGGGTTGGGCATGGGGCCCCAAGAAGGTACAGCCTGCGCTTGTGCAGCAGCTGTACATGGGAACAATTTGTAATCCTACATATGTGCACAGGCTGCCATTATGCCGACTGACCTACCCCTGCTAAAGGTTAACAGGCAAACCCAAGCTCTGCGTCTGGATGTGAGCAGGGGGTGCCCCGGGCCTTATGGAGCCCAACTCTGTGCTGCCTTGGTCTGGCCACATAGTTTGAGGACTTGTTTGGGAGAGTGTCAGACCACAGCAGTGGGAAAACGGCAGCCCTGCCATTAGAATTCCACGAGAAAACTACGAAGCACATCAGGCAAAGTTCGACACTATCTCTCAGCAAGATTCTGTTGGTATCTATGCGTACGTCAGTGTCCTGTTTGGACAGAATGCCAAGCAAGGTGGGGCTTAAGCCAGCTCACAGCAACACAACCACCCATCACCCTGTGCCCCCACCTCCAACCTGATGCAACAGGGCAACTTACCCTGCATCTCTTCTCTTGCCTCAGACTCCACATCCAGTTGCTGATGTGACTTGCTATGAGTCTCGGGGGTAGAGAACAGTTCCTGGCTGCCTGCTGCAGTGCTTGACCCCGCACTCAAGCCCCTCCTCCTCATCACCTTCAAGCTCTTCATCAAGAGCTTCTTCCTCCTTGTTTCTGCTGACTCGGTGCTATGGGAAGTATCCACAGGGTCCTTGCCGATGGATGTGGGTCCTCACCCAGGATTGCAGCCAATTCTTTATAAAAACGTTGTGTCTTGGGTGCAGCACCAGACCAGCGGTTTGCCTCCTTTACCATCTGGTACACCTGCCAGAGTTCCTTTATCTTGGCTCTGCGTTGCTCAGGCTCATCAGTGTCCACACTGAGCTTGAGAAATGTGGATGCACGTCCCAGTTCCTATGGATCTATGAGGCAGTGAGCGGAGGACCTGGCAGTGCAGGAGCTAAACAAGGTCTTTTTGACCAATTAGCCCCACCCTGTTTTCTGCAGCCAATGCCAGGCCTGGAGGGAGAATAAAAGGCAGGAACCTGGCTCAGTGAAGAGACAGCGAAGAGACAGGAGCTGGTTCTGCTGTCTGCAGGACCTGAGCCAGAGCTGTCGACCACAGGAGGACGCAAGCCTCCAACCCCCCTCCCTCCTAAGTGCAAAGGGGGAGAACAAGAGGGAACCCTTCCCCCGCCCCAAAGAGGGGGAAATTGGATTCTTGCATCCACCCCCCAAACGGAAGGAGGAGACTTTGATAAGTGGCCGGAAGTCCTACACCCTGGGCCCCCAGCTGACACTGGGACCTAACCACCGGGGAAACCCACTGCCCAGGAGACCCAGCTACAGGGTCACTCACAGTTGTGATTGCACCAATTCTTCACTCCACACACTGATAAGATCCAAAAGTTTTGTGGTGCTCCAAGCAGGAGATGGCCACTCCTGTTTCCCTGAGAAGACACCATGAGGAGCACTCCCCAAGGAGCCAGCCAACAGGAAATGGATTTTAAAGTTCCCCAGGACTTGCACGGGGGAGGGGTGCATTTCTGTTTACCTGTTTATGTGGCTGCAGAGCAGCAGAGTTCAAAGTGTTGGCTAGAGTGGCTAATTGGGAATTGTGGGAAACATGCTGGAGTTCAGTAGCAGAAAAGCCTATTGCAGTGCACACTACATGACTGTCAATACCTGCAGCCCATTGTGTTCCCACCTACAGCCTGTGCACCCCCTGAATGCCCCCTCCCCCCTCATGCCTCTCATGCACTGGGCACTGGAGTCTGCACTTCCTACTCCTCCCCCTCCCGCCCAGCACTTTTGGAGCAGCCCAAATGGCCTGACTTGCTGCACTCAGAATGTGTGGGGCTCCGGTGCCCCAGTATGCGAGAGGCAGGTGGGGGAAGGGGACAGACAGGTGGTCCACAGGCTGTAGGTGGAGCCCCAGGGGGCCACATGCGACCTGTGAGCCACAAGTTGCCCACCACTGCTCTAAATGCTGTAGAAATTGTCTCCATGCCAGTTGTCCAGTGAGTAAGACCCACCAGGAGAAAAAGTGAAACTTTAACCTGTTGCCTAACGTGCTAAAATCCTAGTGCAGGCCAGGCAAAGTGTAGTTTTAACATGGGCATAGGTCAAACTGATAAAGCTGGTTCTAGTAAACTCAAGTTTTCCACCTAGACTTACTCAATCAGTTATCATATATTAAAACTACAGCTAGTTTCCAGTTTTCTGCCCACCAACTTGGAAACATCAACACACCCAGTGAGGGAAGAGTTCTTTTGGCTGTGGTAGTTCAACCATTTGTTTGTTTGTTTTGTTTTTAATGTAAGCATTAGTGAGGGTCAATTCACGTGTGCAGTCATTTTATAATTAGAAATATTTTACTTCAGTGTGGAGACTGATTTCTGTTCTGGTGCGAAGGGGAGGTGGGACCAAAGTAAGTTCTAGGTAGCTTTTAGGATGACACCCAGCTGGGAAGCAGATGATCCTTGGCATCACTGAAGATGTATGGTAGCATTTTGGAGGGCGGCCGGGGGAGGGGGGAGGGACTATAATTATGCAGAGGGAGCTTTGCACCCATTTCACATTGCAAAGAGTGTTCGATTCCAGTCTCCAGTAAACTGGCACATAAGGGAGATCTGAAGGCCATCTATCTCACCTCATCTGTGTTAATCTAGTAGCCCTAAACCCTGCTTGAAAACAAGGGTGTCTGTAAGAGAAAAGGGATGGCTGATACTCGCTGTACTATCAAGCATATTGGGCCTCCTGTATAAATTAGAGCAACGTCAGGGCTACTCTAATTGACACTAGGGACTGCAACAGCCCTCTATGGGCCATTCACAAGCCAAGAAAAACTGAACTACGGAAGTGCTCTTGCCACACTCTCTTCTCAACACACTCTCTAAGATGGGGATGGAAGTGATGCTGTTAGACAGTCCTTCTAGGAGCTCTTTGTCAACTGAGGACACCACTAACATAGGGAATATTCCCCAGGTGTCACTTCTACCCCCTTTACTGATGCTTTATGCAGCCAAGCAACATAATGAGGCCTGAGGCCTTAGACTCAAGTCCTAGATGTGAAATGAGGAGTCGCTGTAGCTGTTTTTGTACCTCAAGGACTTGAGAAGCAGCTGCATTTATCCTCACAGCCGTTCCTTAATGCCTTGCACAAACCCTGATTTAGCCTGGGCTGGGTCCAGAAGGGGTGGTTTTCACCTTTAAAGAAACCAAACTACCCAAGGTGAGCAGAAATATCACATAGAAGAGACATTGTTATTCAGAGGTTTAAACTAGTCAAGTTGCTGTAAACGGCAATAAAAAAAACATTCTCAGTCGGCCACGGAGCACAGTTAGATCAAGGTAAACATTCCACTCTGTGCAGTCTGCCCCATGTGACGTTTAATTTTACATCTGTTAATTTTCACCCTAGTGACAAAATGTGAATCCCCATTCTTTACTTTCACTGAATCTATACATTCTGCTGGTTTGGGGATGGATCTTATGAACTCTGGTTTATAACATTTTTGGCAGTAAACATATGTTTATGGATCAAAGGCATAGAGTGAAAATCATTAAAATAAGTTACCTGTTCTCTGGATTTCTTCCTGAGCTACTACAAGAGTCTTAATATTTAGATCCTGATTTTGAGCTGACCGAGGTGAGCAGGTCAGGAGGTGGAGGAAGGGGGGGAAATGTACACTACTTCAGATATTAGGGCTGTGCCAGTAGAAAACTGGCCATCTGACAATCCCTGTTTTTGGCTGGAGAGCTCTTTGGAGCACTGGAGATTTTGTGGGACTTGGGCCTCAGAACAGATTGAAAACTAGGCAGCTAAGAAGGAAGAGATTGTTGGAATATTTAAGCACTGACGTTTTGTTAAAAATGTGTTGTAATAGGATGACCTGCCCCTTGAAAGTCATAGAGGTCTGGGGCCAGCCCAACCTGTTCAAATACCAGTCCTCTGGTCAGCTGGTGCCTGTAAAGGACTGGGAGAACTGTGCTGGAAAAAGAACTATGGTGGTAGAGCTGAGTCCTATGACAGGCCCTGCGGCAGGAAGGAGTGCCTGCCTATTGAAAGGCCTCCGGGCCTCTGCTGCAGAGTAATGGCTTTGTTTCCATAGAAATGCAGGATTGTAGGTGACTGCAGTAGGTCATCTGAGTCCTGCCTCAGTGCGGGGAAACTGGACAGGTATGATCAAAACCACCCCCAAAAGGAGTTTGGTCTATTTTGTTCTTAAAAACTGCCAGTGACAGAGATTCCACTTGCTAAGTAATTTGTTCCAGTGGTTAACTACCCTGACAGGAAATTTTTCCTAATGTCTAATCTAAATCTCCCGTGCTGCAATTTAAACCCATTAGTTCTTGTCCTGTCCTCTTGTTAAGGAGAACAATTTGTCTCACACTTTTTTTATAACAACCTTTTACGTATGTGAGAACTGCTATCACATCCCTCCTCAGTCTTCCATTCTACAAACTAAACAAATTCAGGGTGCATCTACACAGCAGGGCTTAACTCAAAATAAGCTATGCAAATTGAGCTACATCAATTGTATACCTTATTTCAAAATAGCTTATTTTGAAATTGGGAGCATCTACACCGACTTACAGGCAGTCCCCGACTTACGCGGATCCGACTTATGTCGGATCTGCACTTACGAACGGGGCTTTTCTCGCCCCAGAGCTCGCGGGCGGCGGGACCGCCCAGAGCGCAGCGGTCCTGCCACCGCGTCCTCCAGGGCGAGAAAAGCTGCTCCGGGTCTCCCTGGTGTGCTGGGGGGGACTCCCCAGCACAGCAGGGAGACCCGAGCAAAGCCGCACAGGCGGCAGGACCCCGCTGCCCGTGTGGCTTTGCTCCTTTGCCCCGGAGCAAAGCCGCACAGGCGGCGGGATCCCCCGCCTGTGCGGCTTTGCTCGGGTCTCCCTGGTGTGCTGGGGGGGACTCCCCCAGCACAGCAGGGAGACAGGAGCAAAGCCGCAGAGGCGGTGGGACCTCTGCGCCTCCGCGGCTTTGCTCAGGTCTCCCTGGTCTGCTGGGGGGGAGGGGGTGCAGCTAGTGCGCCCCCCTCCCCCAGCAGACCAGGCTTTTGTTGTGGGACGCCTGGGGTAGAGCAGCTGGGGTGCTGCCAGGTTGGTCCTGGGAGGACCTACCCGGCAGTGCCCCAACTGTTCTGTCCCAGGAGTCCTGATTCAGCCGCTATTGAAACTGATCAGCGGCTGATTCCAGGAAGCCGGGGGCAGAACTCTGCCTAGGGCTTCCTGTAGTCAGCCGCTGATCAGTTTCAGCAGCGGTTGAATCTGGAGCCAGTTCCGACTTACATACAAATTCAACTTAAGAACAAACCTATAGTCCCTATCTTGTACGTAACCCGGGGACTGCCTGTATTTCAAAATAGAGCACTCTTCTTCTGTCTTATTCCTCGTACAGTTAGGGTTGCAGGAGCTGGAGTAAGAAGTTCTTCAGCTTGACAGCATTTCAACATTGCTTTGAAATAACGCTGCTGTGTAGATGTACCCTCAGGGTTTTGGGGGGGGGTTTCAATTTTTCCTTGTAGGCTATGTTTTTTAGACCTTTAATCATTTTTGTTGCTCTCCTCTGGACTTTCTCCACATTTCCTCTGAATTGTGATGCCCAGAACTGGATCCAGTACTCCAGTTGAGGCCTTATAAGTGCAGAGGAGAGGGGTAGGATTGCTTTTTCTTGTCTTGCTTTTAATGCTCCTGCTAATCCCAGAGTTTTGTTCAGGTTTTTTTTCTTGTTGTTGTTTTTGTTTTAGCAGCAGTATTATTTTGTTGAATTAAATTTAGCTTGTGATCCACTATAACTCCCAGGGCTTTCTCTGCAGTAGTACTTCCTGAGTAGTCATTTCCCATTTTGCATTTGTGCTGTTGATTATTCCTTCCTAAGCGTAGCACTTTGCATTTGTCCTTATTGAATTTCATCCTCTTTATCTCAGACCACTTCTCCAGTTTGTCAAGATCATTTTGAATTCTAATCCGTCCTCTCAGTTGCTTGCAACTTCTCCCAACTCTGTATCCTCTGCAGACTTTACAAGTGTACGCTATCGCTCTAGTCCACAATGTTTTTGCAGAGGTTGAATAGAACTGGGCCCAGAACCTATGGATTCCCCTCAATGCAACCTTCCAACTTGATTGCAATCCATTGATAACCATTCTGAGTACATTTTCCCAACCAGCTGTTCATGCACCTTATTTGTAGGTTCATCTAGGCTACATTTCCTTGGTTTATGAGAAGATTATGTGAGGTGGTATCAAAAGCTTATTAAAGTTGAGATACATCATATCTGCTGCCTCCTCCCCACTCCACCCCCATCCACAGGGCATGTTACCTTGTCAAAGAAGGCGATGAGGTTGGTGTTTGATATGATTTGTTCTTGACAAAACCATGTTCACTATTACTTATTTGCCGATTTCCTACCAGGAGCTTCAGATTGATTGTTTGATTATTTGCTGCTGTTATTTTGTATTACTTTCTGAGTTTCTCTACCTCAAAGGAAGGGCCTGAGAGAGACTTTGGTAGTGCTTCCTAATGGGCGTGACAGGCCAACAGCCATACCCCTGTTTAACTCACACACCCAACAGATATTTGGGAGAAAGGCTCTGTGTGAAAAATGTAACACATTCCCCCCTTCGAAGGCCCCTGTCTATTTCTCCTCTCTGAAGACAAAATACCAAGATGTGGCAAAAGACAAGGAAAAAACTTATTTTCAGACCTTAAGAAAGAATTTTGAAGTCAATTTTCTTGACTATTTATACACTTTGTTTATTTCCTACATTTCTTTCTGCTCGATGAAGTCAGTTTCACTTTTGTCTATAGAAAGTTTTAACTTTCAAATTCTGGACCCTGCAATGTGTAGGTGGCAAATACTACAAGGGAATGTTTTGGGTTTTTTTTAATCTGTTTTTATTGATATATTTTTGTAATGATGAAAACATTCCTTTGGATCGTCTGCTTAATAAAAGCTTGTTTTTTACAGTGTAAACCAGTATTTCTCAAAGTCGTCCCTGGACCCACTCTGAGAAAGCTGCTAACTGGCCTTTTGTTTATTTACTGGCTCCGCAGTCATGGATCCTCATAGCTCCCAGTGGCTGTGGTTCACCATTTGAAGCCAAGGGGAGCGACAGGAAGTGGCGTGGACTGGGACGCTGCTTCTCACGGCTCCCCTTGGCTGCAAACGGCAAACTGCAGCCAATGGAAGCCAGGAGGCTCCGTGGCTGCAGATCCAGTAAATAAACAAATGGGAGTGGCTGGTAAGCAGCTTTCTCAGAGTGGGTCCACAGTGAGTGGGTCTCAGGAAACACGGGTGTAAACTTAGGGTTAAATTTAAATAGACTGTCCCTTTATCTTGCCTGTACTGTGGAATTTCTACTACTTTATATAAAAACCTCACATGAGATATTAGACAGGCAAAGGCGGTAGGCAAAAAAGGGCCTGGTTCAAAGCATCTTGAAGGCAATAGGAGTTCCTCTGTTGACTTTATTGGGCTTTGGATCAGGCCCAAAGGCTCAGATTCTGAAAACATACATGAGTAATTATACTTGCCTGAGCAGTCCCATTTTGATTTCAGAGGGATTACTCCTATGAGTAAAATTCTTAATGTAAGTATTTACAAGTTTGGGCCCCAATAAAGCTATGTATTTTAAGTCAATTTTACTTTAAAGAGTTGAGTAAAATTTAATTTTCAACATATGCTTGGGAGACATTCTTTAATAATCCTGTTTTGTAAAGGTCTGGGAGTCTGTTGCTTCTAATTTAAATTGAGGCCAAAAAAATTGTGCATAGATATATTTAAGATTCAGTGTTCAAGGTTTACTCTGGGGGAAAAGGCAGGGCAGCCTGATAAGTTATGTACTTGACCGCATGTAGTTAAAAATATTATTTGAAATATAAACTTCCTTGTCTGAAGACTAGCTTTATACACCAAGTCAAACAGGACAAAAAGCAGTTCTCCTTCCTTCCCGCGTAAGTGTACCTTAATGCTGCAGAATCCTGGAAATTATATAGGGCATGTTTTTTTTAAATGTTGATTTTGACTTCTTGCCTGGTACCAAGTGTAAAAGTCTTTCCAAGGAAATACTTAGAGGTCTCACAACGGAACCCTAACACAGCTGCCAAACCTTAGTTTTAGAAAAGTGTTGGAAGGGGATGGGAGAGGAATCTGGACAGTTCAACTTTCATCATTTGTAATTAAATCCTCTTCTTTTGTACACAGGGAACATATACTTAAAGATCATTTCCCATAATACATAGGCAATTTAGTTCTTTCTTTGGCTACTACACTTTAGTAAGGATAAAATGGTTGTTAATTTTCATCTCCCTTAGTAACCAAGGAATCAAGATGCCTAAGATATGGTGGAAAGCTCTCGCGATTACCATACTAAACCCACAAAAGGGCCATCATCTTGCAGCTAGCTTCCTTCTGTCCAATATAATTTCTGAGTTCTGCTTACAAACTTTTGCTAAGCCTGCAAAGAGTCATGCCCATGGTAGAGCAGGTTCTGAATGATGACCAGACAGGACTGAGGCCCCAAAATAGGAGTATTTGTAACCACATTCTTGTTCTTTCCATCTACATAAAAAGTGGTGTTCAGGAGAAGGAAAATACAGGGCTATGGTTTTTAGCCAGACAGTAGCACCGTATAGGATACCATCTGGCACTCTAGCATGTTGGTCAAGAAATCAAAGATGTTAAGCAAGGGGCTGTTATTGCTGCAGAAAGGTTGCTGCAATTGGATTTATGAACGATCTGCCTCCAGTAAGGGCATTCAAGTATGAAGATGACTTCTACTTAGATTAAAGAGAAAGAAACTTGCGGGATAGCCACCTCTGGCCACGGTGACCTAAAATAGGGGTTTGGCCAACAATTATTTTCTTTTTCAATGTTTGTACAATAGGACAGATGTATCCTGGTCAGTGGAACGGGAGTCAGAGAGCCCATGTTCTCAGAGGGACTGTTATTGATAGGAGATCAGTGAAACAAAGAATACAAGGAGTAAAGCTTGACGCAATTCAGCCACGGGGATAGAACAGCACACAGGGTTTAATAAAGATCCATTTGTTCGGCTTAACATATATTCATTCTGTTGCTAATGAAACATGTGGGGTGAGAAGCAGCAATGCCTTTATCTGTTACGGAGCCACTGATCCAAGGAATGTAAAGAGCAAAGATGCAGCAGCAGAGGAGAAACCAGGATGTCCTTTAAAAAAAAACAGATTTAAGAGAGTTTGAGATTAAAACCTCTGTGCCTGCTGGGATTATCCATTTCAAATGGAATGGAATAAGTTTCTAATGAGCCAAATACCTGCCACCTTGAAAGAAAATATCTTTCTGTGTCGATCATCGCGGATTCACCTCCCATTTGATTCCACCCACGTCAGAGCTGAGTTTGGCCCATTGTAGACTCCATCCTCCGAGGTGTGGAACACTCCCAGTTCCTGTAATCTTCAGTTGGTGGTGTGGGTGCTTGTGCTTGCAAAAAGCGCCTGTTTTCCTATGTAACTACCTCCACTGATATTCATATGCATTTGGGATTGGGAACGTATAGAGTCATAATAAACCCAAACCAATCATTAACACCTGCGGATATGTTGCTGTGTGAGGTGACCAGAAGAAAATAAGGCCATTTCTTTAAGGAGTCTATTTTCCTGGGGTTTGGAGGGAGAGGGGAGGAAGGAGAGAGCATGAGACTGTTTCTGTTTTTGTTGTCTGGGGCTAGGGTGGAGTTATTTGTCAGGTTTTCTTGCAGACTTTTGGTTCTGAAAGATTAGATTTAGACAAGGCAGTAAGAGTGTGTCTACACAGCAGGGCTTAACTCGAAATAAGTTATGCAAATTGAGCTACGTAAATTGTGTAGCTTATTTTGAAATTGGAAGTGTCTACACCGCACTTATTTCGAAATAGTGCACTCTTCCTCTGGCTTCCCGTACTCCTCATACAATAAGGATTATAGGAGTTGGAGTGCGAAGTCTTCCAGCTTGACAGTATTTCAACATAATTTCAAAATAACTGCCTGCTGTGTAGATGCGGACTAAGTTATTTCGAAATAATGTTGCTGTGCCCCAAGTATTTCCTTCTCCAGGATCATGGAGCTTCCAGACCTAAGTGTCTGGTAAGTGGCTTCCCTTGGGGAAAACTGCTGGTTTCTCTTTCCCTAATTGATTCCTGTCACTCTCTTCTTCCTCTCCCCACCCCCTGCCAGTAGCCGTGTTTTTATTTTATTTAATCTGCTAGTATGTTTCTGGTTTGAGTTTCAGACCAGAAATGCCTTTTTTCAGAGCTGGAAATAAAAAAAAAATTAAATCACATAATGTCTAAAAGTTCCTCGGAGAGACAAATCAAGAGAATGAGGTTTGTGAGTTTACTAGTTGCCTATAAAATTCTGAAGCCAGGATTACTAATAATGCCACCAGTGGATTTCCTACCTGGATCCACAAAGAACACGTACGCAATAAATACAGTCCAAACGTACCCTTTCCCCAAGGGCTGGCTTTCTTGGTAATTCTGAGTATAACAAAAGAAACCTCACCTAAGCTTTCTTCTTTTAAACATGACTGTTCTTACGGTTTCTATTCAGGAACTCCACTGCCCTAGTCTCTAGGCCCCTCTGACCAGATTGCTCTTCCACCCCAGTTCATTTTCTGGTTAATGCTAACAAAATTCTTCCACCACCACGTGTCAGCAGTAAGTCATCTGCATTTTTACAGGGTAGCTCAATAAAAGGAGCCCAGTATTCCTCTGTGGTTTTCTAGAAACTTCTGTCCTGTTTCAGTCTCCCCATGGCATCTCTTGGCTCTGCATGGAATGACACTTTCATATTTCAGTAGGGTTTTAAAGTCTCATCCCACTTCTTCCTATTTGGCCCTCAAGCTCCTCCTATTCACGCTCTTCCACTGTTGTAATATCTGGGGACAAATCTGCCTTGCAAGGTATTAGCTCATGAGTTATTAATTCCAGCCTGTAATATAGATGCAAGCAACGGATGTAAAATTATGGTTATAAACTGAAATAATAATTCTTAAAATGTTTTTGCCAGTCTGGAAAGAAAGACCGTCTCCCCCCACCCTGAGAAAAGTACTTCCATATTACGGTGAAAGACAATGAGAAAGTATTTACATATTGAGTAAACAGATCCATCAAGCTAATAATAGGTGGAGACAAACCTCAACTGTCATGGCAGGGGAGGCGATCAACAAGTGCCTGTTAAGTTTCTGCCCCCTCGGTTGCACTGGAGTGGGGCAGAAACTTAACAAGCTGCAGTTTAGCACGCAACTCCAGGATGGGGGCAGGAAACCAGCAATCTCCAAATTATCTCTTTTGCCTAAGAAGACAAAAGTACCAGCTCTTTGACTTTGAGGGATAGATCCTGACTCAGGAGTTTGGTCATCCATCTTGATAGAAAAGTTGTGTGGAGCCAAGTCTAGCTTGTTTAAAACACTGTTTCATAACATTTATTTCTCTTGTAACTGTTTCTTACTGTCATCTTGTACTCAAAATCTCTTTCTGTAATTAAATAAACTTGTTTTATTTTGAATCTAAACGCATCCAGTGTGGTGTCGGACCAGAACTTTTTGGGAACTCCTGTTCAAGGAACAAACTGTTGAACATTGACTCTTTACAGGAGCAATGAAGCTTAACGTTGCTCTGATTGTTCCAGGACAGGACTGGACATTTCAGAACACACATTTTTAGGGAAATGTGGGGCTGGGGAGAGTAAGAAGTCACTTCACTAATTGTTAACCAAGGCTGGTGGAGAGCAATGGAAGTCTGTGGTATTGCAGGCAGGCTCCTGGATTCAAAGTATCAGATGAGGGCTGCCCAATACATGGACACAAGAGTGCATGCTTGCTGCTGATGCTTGGGATCCCAGGTAGAGAGCTAACCTAGCCGGGCATTGTAAGGCAACATAATTCTTCACCAGTCTGGCTCGTACACACACACACACACCCTATAATACCAAAGTCATATTCCTTCTCCCATTCCCACCTTAGTCTCTTCTTCACTCTGCCCCTGTGGCTCCCTATCCCTGTAACCCAAGCGCCTTCTTTTATCTTTTAAATCCCTCCTTGCAAACCCACTTCTGATAACCCACCACTACATTTGGCCATCTCTACATTCATAACTATTAATAATAACAAAAACCATACTTCAGAACAAAAACAGATCTCCAAGCAGCTCTAATTAACCCAGATGCTTATGCAAATCTGTGTGACCCCTATTTTACACCCTGTAAGTCCTCACTGTTTACATGGTAACTGTTTACCAGATATTACAGAAAACCAAACTTCACATACTGAAGATAGTGAAAGCCATGCATGTGCATTTGAGGGTAGGAATTAGCATGCAGCAGGAGGACACTTTGATGATAAAATTGCCATGTGATTTATACATTCTGGCATCTAAATTGGAATGGGGTGACATGCTGTTTACCTGTGGCTCTATAGGACTAATATCCTAGCAATCTCACGGAGCAGAATGTTGTCCGCTTTTTCTAACTTTCCATTCCTCATGTGGGAGATGAGTTGTTTTGTTTCAGTGTAGCTGGTTGGGGGGATGTGTGGAATTGTTTCAACCTCTCCTTTTTCTTTAAAATGCTAATTTTTACTGTCTCTCCATCTCCTGCATCTTTATGTTTGTGTGCAATGTTCATTTCAAATCCTCCCCTTTCCCTGACACTCAAATCCAGGATAACTTTCTTCCTCTGTGTGCAAAGTTAGCAAGTATCTAGTCTGTGGCTGGAATGAATTGCTTAGTGGCCCTTGCTTTCGGGGAATAGGCTTTCCATTCCTCGGTCACTTCCTGTCAGGTCAGAGGCACAGGAAGTTAGAGGTGCAGGTTTTACACTCAGCTTCCCTGCGGTTAGGGGCCTGTCCTGCTGCCGACCCCCCAGTCCTGAGTCCTGGCCTCTAGGCAGCCCCTCCAGGATACCACTAACTGTGGGTCCAGGCACCAGCCCAGCAGTCTCCATTGCCACTTGGGGTCCCACCTCCAACCTGGGGTTCCACAGCCATCTCTAGCTGTGCCTGGGGTAACTAACTCTCCCAGACTAGATGCCATTTGCAGCAATGGCATCCAGTCTGGGAGAGTTGGCAACCCTGTGGCAACCCCAGCCTGGGGCAGTGAGGGGTGCAAACAGGTATAGGGGGGCACCCCACCCTAAAAATGGTTCCAGCACCATTGTGTCAGTTGAGTATGCAGAGACTATAATTCTGCAATGGACATGTGTGTTTGGAAAAAATACCTCCTTGAACAGGAGGATGGTCTTATGGTCCTGGTTAGCCAGGCTTTGAAATGAGCACACCCTGGTAATAGATGATGGAGTGTTCATTCCACACCAGAAAGGAAGGGGTAAAAAACAGCCTAAGGAAGCTGCGCAGGAAGCAGCCAGTTAGAAAGAGGCAACACAGAGCAGCCAATCAGGATCCAGTGGGCTTACATAAAAGGATCTGCAAGGGTGAGTTGCAAGAGTTGCTGCAGGGCACCTGAGAAGAGAGGTCTGGGTTCCTAGCTGGCTGCAGGAAGATAACACCTTGGACAGAGACATTACTGACAAAAGCCAGGGGGCTCCTGGTTGGCTGCTGGGACATGCTGTCTGGAGGCCCTGAGAAAAGAGGAAGGAAGGTCATGGGGAAGTGGACCAGAGAACTGAAGCACCTCAAGCCGCAAAGTTAAGGAGACGCAGTGAGAGCAAAGGTGAAAATAGGTCAGTGAGCCCAGAGACACCATTCTTGTCAGAAAGTGGCCACTGGGAGCACTGCTGGTGGAGGTGTGTGCTCCCAGCTGGGCTCCCGCCAGCAGTGTGGGGCTCCTAGCCTGCCCTGTTGGCCCTGTTCTGGCTGGAAGCAGTGTAGGCCGGTGCCATCCCTGCAACGTGCGTCCCCTGGGGGTAAGGGAGTGGTAAAGAATCTTTGCATGTTGTCCTATCTGCACGTGTCACCTCTATAGCTACAGCTCCCATTTGGCTGGGAACAGGAACAGCACAGGGCAGGATAACTAAATGAGACTGTCCCAAGCTCCCCACTGCAGTTCCCTTTACACACATGCCCCAGTCCCCTGCCCTGAGCCTTTCCAGATCCCTGCCTTGACCCCCTGCATCCCATACAACTTCCAGCCCCTTGCCCTGAACCCAAAGTGAGATCAGGTATGGTTGTAAGAAATTTAAGTTACTTTTACCCCTGAGAGGAGGCTGCTATCCAAGGAGTCCCTGGACACGACCTAAAACAGTGGTGGGTCTGCCCCTCCTTGTAACTGAGGAAGTGTCTGGACTTCCCCACCTCCAGAAAGGGGAGAACACTGATGCTGGTGGCTCAGCCAGAGGATGAGCCACGAAGAGGACACTTGCAGTTCCTGAGGCTGTGAGATGGTCTGCAAGTGGACAGCAGAGTTGACATGACAGCACAAGAACCGTGAGAACCACGGAAGAAGACATCCTCTGAAAAAGCTCATCCCCAGAGTGACCAGCAGGAGGCGCTTCAAGGGGTGAGTGGCACACCCCAGGACAGGACGATGCTAACCGCTGTGCTGTGTCTCCATTGTTCTTCTATTGGATTGAAAGTCAGGTCTACGCAGAGATCATAAGGAATCTCGCTCCCTCCTGAACAACTGTGAAGGATTAAACCTCAATTCTACGGAGATATGCATGTAGCTTAAGTGGTAAGGGACTGCCTGGCTTCTGTGGTCAGAATGATTAACTGTATGGAGATAATACCTATTTTTGTAGTTTATCAATGCCTATGTTGTCTGAACATAGAGAGAGAAATATATTTTTGTTACATTTTCTTTGGCCCTGAAAGAACACAAGAGAAACTAGCAATCCATAGCATGCCACATGCAAACAGTTCAGTTACTGCATTAATACAAAACTCCCAGTTTTTTTCATGAACAGGAGTCAGCTGATTCAACATTATGGTTCCCACAACAATGGTAACTTGGCCACATTGCATTTTTCGTTAAATGTCTAATAATTCAAGATGCATCTTACACTGCTGACGTAGTATTTAAAAATTGTAATAGAATGGAGTATCCACCAGAGGGCAGAAGGCAGCACAATACAGTGATGCTGTTTAAAAAAAAATGGAGAAAATATTTTACAGCCCTTTCTATTCCAAAATATGTTACAGGTACATTATCTGGGTAGATCTTACTGCATTTCTGGTTTATTTTATTCCCACCATCCAAAGGCGGTTTCATCATACCCTTTCTTCAACTTTGTTTCCAGATGCAATCAATATATTAACTCCATATATATCTCCCAAAATATACTTACCCTTGGGAAAGGACATTAGAATCTGAAGGTTAAAAATAAGTATTCTTGATAATTATGTATATCAAACTATCCTTTATTTGAAATTCAATTTATATCTTTTTGAACCAGATTCTACTCTGATTTACAGAGATTTTATATTGGTGTAAAGTCAGAACAGAAATGGGCCCTCGGCATCTAGATTTTTCTACCATGACTATTATTGTGGTCTCTGAATGCCTGGAATATAATTCAGCAACTTGTTCTGATTATTTTTATTTTTATAAAATAAATTCGTCCCTGGATGCCCTACTATCCTGATTCTTAATTTTTAGATGACCTCCCCCTGCCCTCTAAGATTTGAGGGTTTTTACCAGTAGGGGATGAGAAAGGTGGCTTTAACTATCAGTTCTGTTCATTTTTGCATCTTAAACTTATTTTTACCCTTTCTGTTATCTTTTTACAGTAAAAACAAGCCCAGCTCATGTAACTCTTAAGTTCTTTTGACCTGGTATCTTTTTTTCAAGGTTTCACCCACTCTAAGGCAATAATATCCTTGTTGAGATACAGCAAATAGCATTGCTTAACAGTGTTCCAGTTGGGGGAGAGGTTCTCTTTTTTTCTCTAAATTAGCAACTGTTTTAATGGATACTTTTTGTGGCTTTGAGACTATAATGTCGTTCAAGTGAGATTTCCAGCTAGTTTTTTTTAACCCACTTGAATATTTCAGGTCAATTTTCAAAGGACTTCCAAAAATGCTTGTGCATCTTTTTGTGCAGACAAAATTTGTTAATATATTACACAAATACTATGGGTCCATTTTTTAAGCCTGTTGAAAATAACATTTTACATATGTATTTACAGGTAGGTTTTTTAAGCCATTTAGTAATATAGGCTTTAACCTATGTTACATTGCCATGAAATAAATTTAAATACATCTTCAATTAGTAAATGGTTTTTTTAATAATTTCAAAATCATATAATTGTGAACAACTTATTCTTCTCCCTGATTAAAAGAATCATTTACTTATGTTAAAATTCCCCAAAGAGATTGAGACAAAAACCTGGCCCATAAAATGAAAACAATAGCAATTGTACTGAGGGTTTGTCAGTTTCGCAGAATTCTTCAATGGTTAAGGGTCAGACTGGAAAAACCTATATTGGAGACAGGAAATTCTCTGTGTGCTTCAGCCAGTGGAGAAAAATGGGACAATTTTGCATTTGCAACACTAGCACCTTAAATTTTCAAAGGGTTGCAAAGTATTTAGCTCCAAAACTGTCCTTGACTGGGAAATTGCATGGCAGAATATCGTGTGACCCTGGAAAAATTTGGAGTGAATCCATTGTGCAGTACTCAGAGTGGGATGCATTAAGTAATCTGCCATGCATATGTCCAGTGATTTAGATTTCCTGTTGAAGACTAAGGAAAGCTGCCTCTTAAAGAGACTATTCAAAAGTCTATGGGAAACCAGCAATCAGAATAAACATACCGTGCTGAGCTAGCATAAATTGCTTGATTGATTGACAATGGATGGAAAGTATAAGAACTTTCTGTTAAGAACTTGAAGCTGGGCCATTGTAGTAGGAAGAGCACTTGGCACCTGATTCAAAGAAGCCCTATTTAACACTGTTGCTGATAATCATCAGGAAGTTTTCTATCCTGTGACTTTAGAAGACTAGATTAGTAATACTGAGATATTTTCAGGCTGAAGCCAGACATTAAAAATCTGTGAGCACTTCAGCTACTTGTTGGTAGAACATCTAGAAGCCCTTTTTTGTTTTAACCCAGACTACTGTCTGCAACTTAATTGTTAGAATCTGTGATTATTTTATACATCTGGTGGATTTTTATGTGTTTCTTTAATCCTCCAGTTTGGTCTCTCTCACATTGATGGAATCTGTCTCAAACAAGAGACTGTCAATATCAAAACAATCTAAAACAATCTACTCACTGTCTTTTTTTCCCCCTCCTCCTCCTTTTCCCTTATTTATTCTTGGATTTGGACTTCTAATACTCCAGTCATCTGAAGAAGTGGGTTGTGCCCATGATACCATCTACATGTTTTGTTAGTCTTTAAGATGCTACCTGACTTTTTGTGGGGGTTTTTAAGTTTTTCCTGTTAGGATACGTCTACACTGCACAGTTATTTCGGAATAAGCTATTCTGGAAGAGTTATTCTGAAATAGCTTATTTTGGAATAGCATGTCTACTCTACAGAGAAGCCTCAAAATTAGTCCAAGGCAGACTTCCCTAATGTAGACGTGCTATCTCGATTTAGAGCCTCAGGAGGAATCACTTAGATTAGCAGTGAGGGGCTATTTCAAAATAGCAGAAGTGGAGCCTCTAACACATGCCTTATTTCGAAATAGCTATTCCGGAATAGGCATTATTCTTTGTAGAATGAGGTTTACAGAAGTTGGAATAAGCCATCTGTTATTTCAAAATTATTTCGAAATAACGGAATTGCTGTGTAGATACTCGCATGATTATTTCATAATAACAGCCATTATTTCAAAATAACTTTGCTGTGCAGACATACCCTTACAGACTAACTCGGCTACCCCTCTGAAATATCAAAATAGCCAATGTTTATTTGTACCAGGGGAAGAAATCTAAGATTTTGAATTAAATATTTGCTTGGTATGATTGATATGGTCAACAACCTGCTATCATAAAGAATGACCACGCTGCATCAGACAAATGCTCCATCTAGTATTCTATCTTCCAACAGTTCCAAATATTTCAAAGGAGTGAACAGAAGAGGGCAATTTATTGAATGAGCCATAACCTGTCTTCCAGTCCCAGCTTCCAGCACCTGTATCTCCCACCAGGAGTTCCCAGTCTCCCAAGAGCTCTCCAGTCTCCCGTATCCCCAGTCTCTGGGCAGGGATCATTGTTCTACTCCCGTCTCAATGGTTTTTAAGACTGCACAGCTGCCTTTGCATACACTGATATCCACAGTAAGCCAGTCTGCCTAAAGTCCAGCACCTGTGCTTTGCTATCTCTCTGCAAGTTGTGAATAGTGTATTGCCCACAGCTACAATACACTGGCTTGTGTATTGGCTACACAATACAGCTACTTCTAATATGGCTACTTCTAAGCAAGCAGCTTTATTTTTAAATACACAGATTTAAACAAAGGCTAAATATACCAGGAGTCACCGATCAGTCTTATGGGGCCAAAGTCTTTCCAATTCTTCTGCCAGGTTTGGGACCCCAGTCCTTTTTGTTGGATCATAAGGAAGGCCCTGTGTCAAAACAAGCTCATATTTCTATACCAAGAGCCCTTTCTTTGTTTCTTAGTCTCAAGAAAACCTAGTTTGAACCAGTATATTCAAACCACTGCAGGGGTAATACCCCTCTAGAGTTTAGTTTCAGTGATTCACCAAAATCATCTACCATGAATTTTAATTCCTGTGGGTAACTCTGTCCCTTGGGATAGAACACAATCTCACATAAACTATTCATAGATTTAATAAAATATGGTACCCAAATATATTGTATGCAATTGCAATGTTTGCCACACCTCTCATAAGCCTTTCATTTCATTTAAGACCTTGCAAATCTCAAGGGATCTGGCCAGTGCCTTAACTTCTGCTAATACCATGTTTAGATGACCTATTCCTCTTACTTTTGTCTGGTCTATGCATCCAATCTATTCTAAGTTATTGATATAAACAGGTTTTCTAACGTTTCTTTCTCTGTACTGGTAGCCAGGGTCACTTATGCTTCCCCTTAAACCAAAATGTGTGCAGTTGTTCTAGTTTTTACACCTCTCTCCAATGTGTTTCAGGACAGTGAAAAGTTCTCAGTTAATTTCAGGGTTTACCGTGCAACAGCACAATGTCAGGTTGTGATACTGAGTAAATGCTCATTGATACTGTACCTGGTGTCCAATTTATGGTTTACACCTTGCATTTCAGTGCAATATAGTATACATCATCTTGAAAAGTATGTACAGGAAGAATAGCTAGACAAACTAGATAAGGGAAGTTGCAGAACATTGATAAGGGAAGCATAAGGATATATCTATGGCTAGCAGAGAGGACAATAAAAAGGAGTATTTTAAATGTATGAGGAACAAAAAGAATCCAAACAAAGGTTCTGGTCCATTAATAGATGGAAATTATAGAATTACCAACAATAGAATCATCAAGACAGAAGTGTTTAAAAACATTTGTTAAGTGTTTTTTGGGGAAAAAAAAGATGATACGGTCATATGTGACAATGGGAGTTGTCGAAGGCTGACTCAGCACTCTGTGCAGTCAGAAAGCTTCCCTGCAGGGGCTAAATCAAGGACTGGGTGATTATCGAGTTAGCAAGAGGATTTAGCGTGTCAGCTGGGACAGTTAAAAAGAGACAATAGGTAGAGGGAGGGCTGAAAGGGATAGCAAAGAAGCTCAGAATTTCAAAGAGATGAGACTTGTCTTCCCTTTCCCCTCATCTGTTCTGATGAAGTGGGCTTTATTAATGAAAGCTCATGACTTAATATATTTGTTAGTCTCTAAGGACATGTCTACACTAGGGGTGGGCCATTTGTTAGTCTCTAAGGACATGTCTACACTAGGAAATTATTTCAAATAACTTATTTTGAAATAACTCGTGGAAAAACTATTTCAAAATAGCATGTCCCCATTACAGGGAAGCCTCGAAATTAGTCTGAGGCAGGTTCCCTTAATGTGGATGCATTACCTCGATATAGAGCCCCAAGAAGCACTGGGAGTAATTTGACTGATTCTGGGGATAGTTATTTTGAAATAGCAGCAGTGGAGCATCCACACTACTGCTGTTTCCAAATAAGTGTTATTCCTTGTGGAAAGCAGGAGTTATTTCTAAATAACCAGCCCCTTATTTCAAACTAATGGGCTTGGTAATGTGGACGCTTCACTTGTTGTTTCGAAATAGCTCTGGTCTACACTAGGGAGTTAAGGTGCCACAGTACTGCTCGTTGTTTTTAAAGTTACACACTAACAGGGCTGCCCCTATGAAATTTAGAGAATACGTTGAAGCTTAAGAGATGCCTTATGGTGATGGCACATGAAACAATATGGGTGTGTCAAGACTACAGGGTTGGTTTTTTTTTTCCCCGAAAAATAGTGGCTTTTAAAAAAAATGGTACGTGCATCTAGACTACCACCACATTCTGTCAACAGTAAATCAAAAGAACGTGGCGGTTTTGTCGATGGCGGTAAACCTCATTCTACGAGGAATAATGCCTTTTTTCGAAAGTCATCTTTCGAAAAAAGGTACTATTGCATGAAAACAGGGCTTTTTTGTAAGAGAGCATCTAGACTCTTTCAAAAAAGCAAGCCGCTTTTTCAAAAAATCTTGTTGTCTAGATGCTCTTTTTCGAAAGAGGCTTTTTTGAAAGATACTTTCGAAAAAGCCTCTTTCGAAAGAGGCTTGCAGTCTAGATGTAGCCTAAAAGATGTATACAGTCTAAAGTATACTGTGATGAACTTACATTAGAGTGCATAAGGACTGCCTACTAAGAGAAAACCAGGGTGAAGGAATACTCCCTGTGACATCATGTCAGATGATAATACTCTTTTCATTCCCCTAGTATCTCAGGAGAATGATAAACAGCAGGTACTAAAGTTAGAGCTTTTTATATCAGCAGATCCAGATAACTTATATGTAAATGTTTTAAAAGTGCTGTCTAAGAGCTGACTGGACCATTAATATCAATTTTCAGTAAGTCTTGGAACACTGGGGAAGTTACAGAAGACTGTAAGAAAACGAATTTTGAACTAATATTTTAAAAGGGTAAAGAGGGTGACCCAGGTATTTATATTAGGGATGTAAATTGTCATTTAAAAAATTAACCGGTTAAACACTATGTTTAATTGGTTAATCATGGACCAGCTCCCTGCCCCTGCCCACAAGCATATAATCAGTGGATTGAAAGCTAAACTAAGGGTATATCTAGACTGTGGTGCTATTTCGGGATACCAGCGGTATCCCGAAATAGCTACTCCACATCTTTTGAACCGGCCCATTATTTTGAAATAGATTTCAAAATAACGGGCTCACGATTCTGATGTCACTGTAGCCCTCGTTCCTCAAGGATTAAGGGATGTTTCAGAATAGCGGTTTATTTTGAAATTTGGAACCATGTAGATGCACAGTAAAATTGTAAATGGGGAATCAGCATCAACTGGGTTTGTTTTCATTGGGATCCCACAGGGATCGGTTCTTGGTCTTGTACTATTAAACATTTTTATTAATGACCATGAAGAAAACATAAAATCATCACTGATAAAGTTTGCTGATGACACACAAATTGGGAGAGTGATAAATATTGATGTGTAGGTGTTATTGAACTTAGTGATCTAGATCACAGGGTAAACAGGGCACTCTCAAACGGTAAGCATTTTTATATGGCTAAATGTATCCAGCTGGAATGTAGGGCATTACCTAAAGGATGGGAGACTCTGTCATGGGAAGCAGTGACTCTGAAAAAAGATTTGGGGGTTATGGTGGCCAGTGTTCCCTGGAAGCTGGGCATTTGTGCGACCACTCAGGAGAGATTCCAATACCACCCAGCTGATTAGCAGAATGCCCACTGCTTGGTTTTGTTTCTACTGGTGGTACACATTCACACAGGCCTCAGTGCACATAACAATTTATTCTGCACGCTGATGGAAAAACTCCTCCCAGGGAAGGAAGAGATTAGCAGAACCACTGATGGTGGCTAATCAGATGAACACAAGTTCCAAGAGCAATGCTGTGGCAAAAAAGAGCTAATGCAGTGTTTGGATGCATAAACAAGGGAATTTAAGTAGGAATAGAAAGGTGATTTTTGCCTCTATATTTGGCACTTGTACAATTATGAACATAAGAACAGCCATACTGGGTCAAACCAATGGTCCATCCAGACCTGTATCCTGTCTGCTGACAGGACCAATACCAGATACTCCAGAGGGAAGGGACACAACGGGTAATCCTCACATGATCCCTCCACATCACTCACCTCTGGAGAAACAGAGGCTAGGGACACCATTCCTACCCCTCCTGGCTAATAGCCATTGATAGACCTACCTTTCATGAATCTATCTAGCTCTTTTTTGAACCCTGTTAAAGTCCTAGTCTTCACCACATCTTCTGGCAAGGAATTCCACAGATCAACTGTGCACTGAGTGAAGAAAAACTTCCTTCTGTTTGTTTTAAACCTACTGCCTATTAATTTCATTTGCTGACCCCTAGTTCTTATATTGTGGGAATATGTAAATAATTTTCTTTATTTACTTTTTCCACACCAGTCATGATTTTATAGACCTCTATCCTATCCCTCCTTAGTTTCCTCTTTTCTAAGCTGAAAAGTCCATGTCTTATTAATCTTTCTTCTTATAAGACCCGTTCCAAACCCCTAATCATCTATGTTGCTCTTTTCTGAACCTTTTCCAATGCCAATATATCTTTTTTGAGATGAAGGGACCACATCTGTACACAGTACAGTAATTCCTCACTTAACACGTTTTCGCGATAGCACAATTTTTTTTTTTAGGGAACATTTTTCGAACAACATGACCCATCCCCACAATAACATGATCTCCCCTACCGGCCGACCAGTCGCTGGCAGGTGTGCAGGGCTTTCCCTGCCTCCCTGCAAAGTGGCAGAGGTTCACCGCTCACCGCGCCGTTCCCCGATGACCCTATCTGGGTATGCTTTGCTCCCTCTCCTCCACCCCCCGTTTACAGCCAGTGGCTGGGTTTCCCCAGCTGGCCTATCGCTGGCAGCTGTGCGGGGCTTCCTCTGCCTCCGTACAAAGTGATGGAGGTTCGCCGCTCGCCGTGCCATTCCCCGGAGAACCCTCCTCGCCGGACGCTAGGCATCTGGCCAGAGGGGGTTGCCAGGGAATGGCGCGACAAGTGACGAACCTCTGCTGCTTTGCAGGGAGGCTGGGGAAGCCCCGCGCAGCTGCCGGCGACTGGCCAGCTGGGGAAACCCAGCCGCTGGCTGTAAATGGGGGACAGAGGAGAGGGAGAAAAGCATCCCTAGAGAGGGTTGCCGAGGAATGGTGTGGCGAGCGGCGAACCTCCACAGGCAAGGAGAAGTCCCGCGCAGCTGCTGGCGACCGGCTACCTGGGGAAATCCAGCTGCTGGCTGCAAGTGGGGGGTGGAGGAGAGGGAACGAGGCATCCAGCCAGAGGGGGTCGCCGGGTAACGGGGCGGGGAGCGGTGAACTTCTGCCACTTTGCAAGAAGGCAGGGGAAGTCCCGCGCAGCTACCGGCAACCGGTTAGCTGGGGAAACCCAGCTGCTGGCCGCAAGCACCCTCCCCTGTCTTTCCCTTCCCTTCTACCATGTTAAATGAGGAATTACTGTACTCAACATGTGGGCATACCATGGTTTTATGGTATAAAGGCAATAAGATGTTCTCTGTGTTATTCTCTATCCCTTTTTTAATGACTCCTAACATTCTATTTGCTTTTTTGACTGCCGCTGCTCACTGAATGGATGTTTTCAGAGAACTATCCACAATGACTCCGATCTCTCTCTTGAGTAGTTGTAGCTAAATTAGTCCCCATTATATTGTACTTATAGTTGGGATTATTCTTTCCAATGTGCATTACTTCACATTTATCAACATTAAATTTCATTTTGTTGCCCAATCACTTAGTTTGGTGAGATCTTTTTGAAGCTCTTCACAGTCTGCTTTGGTCTTAACTATCTTGAGCAGTTTGGTATAATCTGAAAATATTGCCACCTCACTGTTTACCCCTTTCTCTAGATCATTTATAAATAAGTTGAATAGGATTGGTCCCAGGACAGACCCTTGGGGGACCCCACTAGTTACCTCTCTCCATTTGGAAAACTTACCATTTGTTCCTACTCTTTGTTTCCTGTCTTTTAACCAGTTATCAATCCATGAAAGGACCATCACTCTTATCCTATGATAACTTACTTTGCTTAAGAGCCTTTGGTGAGAGACCTTGTCAAAGGCTTTCTGGAAATCTAAGTATACTACATCCACTGGATCCCCCTTGTCCACATGTTTGTTGACCCGCTCAAAGAACTCTAGCAGATTAGCAAAGCATGATTTCCCTTTACGGAAACCATGTGGACTTTCCCCCAACAAATTATTTTCATCTGTGTTTCTGACAATTTTATTCTTTACTATGGTTTCTACTAATTTGCCCGGTACTGACATTAGACTTACTGGTCTGTAATTACCAGGATCACCTCTAGACCCTTTTTAAATATTGGTGTCACATTAGCTATCTTCTAGTCATTAGGTACAGAAGCTGATTTAAAGGATAGGTTACAAACCACAGTTAATAGTTCAGCAATTTCCCATTTGAGTTCTTTCAGAGCTCTTGGGTGAATGCCATCTGGTCCCGGTGACTTGTTACTGTTAAGTTTATCAATTTGTTCCACAACCTCCTCTAATGAGGAGAATACTGTGTCTCTTTCTGATGTTTGCAATTCAAAAAGGAAGTTGCTACATTGGAGCAGGTTCAGAGAAGAGCATTGGGAATAATCAAAGTATTAGAAAACACACCTTAAAGACTCAAGGAGCCCAATCCATTTAGCTTAACCTAGAGAAGGTTAACTGGTGACTTGGTTACAGTCTATAAATACCTGCAAGAAAAAAAGATATTTGAACATAGGCTCTTCAGTCTCATACAGAAAGTTATAATGTGATCTCATAGCTAGAAGCTAAAACTAGATAAATTCAGCCTGGAAATAATGTGTACACATTTAATAGTGAGAGTAATCCACCCCTGGAACAATTTACTTCTGATGAAGATGCTTTCAAGGCCAGGCTAGTTTAACTGGTATGGGGAAAGGGTTGGTTCTATGGCAACTCCCCCACTTTGCAGTGATGATACAGGCTAAATCACCTGAATGCTGACAGTCCTTCAGTGATCTTCCCCGAATTCTGCCTGAAGGACAGCCAAGTACTCCTACAATTGATGCAGCTGAATGGGAAAGAATCCTAGAGCATCTCAGCACAAAAGAACTATGGGATATTCTCTTTCTCACTCCGTGGGAGAGAAAAGGAACTCAGTAATGCAATAGGACATTGCAGTGCAGATGCTCATACCTAAGCTAGGCTAATTGGGATGCTCGGACCTGGTGCTGATAACCTAGATTAACTATAGGGTCAACAACTAAGTGTGATAATTACAGTGATTGTCTTTTCCCGGAGAAAATAAGTTGTTTTTTTTAATGTAAAAACCAGGATCCACAGCTGTGACTTTCTAATAACTTCGCTTGGGTGAACACACTGGTCATGGTTTTGCGGTTCCAAGCAGTTCCTTGCAGAGACAAAAAAACAGACGCTGCAATCCCATATGTCAAGGGGGGCAACAAGACTTTGTTCACACAAGAAACAGTTGTAAAGTCAAAGCATTACATTTTTTCCACTGAAACTTAAAGACCTTACCGTATCTGAAATGATGTGCTATTACTGAAGCTATGATGCTATCATAGAGGTCACAGAATGCATGATTTCCAGAGACCTTTCTGACATTTTCTGCCAGTAGGCAGCCCCACAGCTCTCAGCCCTTACTGGAGACAGCCCCCAGCAGCTCCTAGCCACAAGGCAAGAGGGGGACCTCAGAGCTTCTAGCCCCTGCAAGCAGTGGGGGGGGGGATACTGGAGCTCTCCATTGCCATGGGTGATGGGCTCCCCACAGTTGCCCAGTCATGGCAGGTATTCCCCTGTAGAAGCTCAGTGGTAGTGAGGGCCCTTCCCTCCCCCCACTGTGGCTGTGCTGCACCAGGAGTGGAGGGAAGGGCACCAGCCTCCCCACTGGGCTCCTCTCCCTAGCCACCAGACTCTGCTGCTCCCGGCCCCACCAGCTCTAGCAGCCCTGCTAGCCCCATAGCCTTGCCAGCTCTGTGACTCCACCAGCTCCGGGCCCCATCAACTCTGCAGGCTCTGCTGCCCAACTGACTACAGCAGCCCCACCAACTCTGCTGCCCTGCCGGTTCCAGCAACTCTGCGGGCTCTGCAGCCCCTTGAGTTCCGGCAGCCCTGCCAGCTCTGTAGCCCCAAGGGCTACAGTAGACTCGCTGGCTTCACTGCCCCATCAGCCAACAATCTCCGCTGCCCCCGCCAGTTGGCTCCACTCCCAGCTGCCAGCAACCTGTGCCGCTTGGCTCTCTGGTCCAGCAGCCTGCCGGACTACAGATGTTGCCAGACCAGAAAGTCTCCAACCACAGAGGTTCAACCCTTTTTTTTTAAACCAGATAGGCCCAGTCCTGCCTGACAAACCTTCATATAGACAGTCAAATTAATCAGTGAAATTACCTACATACATAAACATTTCTTCTATGTGTTTGCAGGAGAGAGGCTACAGTTGGCTTCAAAGTAAGGTAAACCATGCTCATGAGCCTACTTCACCTCATGTTCTCAAACTCTCTTGTTACAGTATAGATACTTCTGTCTGGCAATGAAGATTATGGTTGATCGAGGAAAGTTTCAAGGCATAAAAGCATTATACATTTTCCAAAATATGCCCCGGGAAACCTTAATTTTTCAAAAGTCTCAGGGGCACACTCCCAAAGTTTCATAAACTGAGTGAGGAAATGCTACAGTCGGAGGGTTTCAGAGGTATTTCAGATAAAAAGGAATTTCATGAAATCCCAATTCTTTAAGTTTTGGCAATGAATGGCTGATACTAAGCTACCCATAGACTTCCTATTTCCCTAAAATTGCTTTCTTGTGATTTTTGTTTTTCCCTAATAACAAAACATATTTGTACTGGAGAAAACTGCAGTAGTTGAAGTGCAACAGTGAAAATTATTGTTGAGCATAGCAGGCAAAAATTCAGGAACAGCATTAAATCTGAGAGTCCTGTGATAAAGAAGGAATGTTATCAAATGCTGAATTGTAGTTGCAGAGATTTGAATAGAACAGTTTGTCAGGCAGGCGAGTTACAGGCTTTACTTAAATAAAAAAAGGTTTCTAACACCAAAATGCTAAATTGTTTTAGACTGGAGCAGGAAGGCTGGTGGAGGAAGGGGAGTAATTTAATGAAATAAAGAAAGCCACAAAGCTCTTCGGTGTACAAGAGAAATGTCTGGTGACACAAGAGCACTAACAACCTGATTCAGGGAAATCTCTCTGACTTGTAGCGGGCTTTGGATCAGCTATCACCCTGCTGGAAGAGAAAGGGAGAAAGGACGGGGGGGTAGATGGCTAGTGGTAGAGTCTCTTCCCCATGCTAGGGGTGAGTGTCCCCACTGGTTCCTGTGTGGAGAGAATGATGATAATCACACAGCTACAGTGAACCCGAACCCACAAAAGTTGGGCACAGAGAAGCTCTGGCAGCTACTCCTGCACCATAGACCAACCCTCAAGATACGTCTATACTGCACGCTTATTTCAAAATAAGCTATTCCAGAATAGCTTATTTCGAAATAGCACATCTACACTGCAGGGAAGCCTCAAAATTAGTCCAAGGCAGGCTTTCTAATGTAGAAGTACTATCTCAGTTTAGAGCCCCAGGAGGCACTGGGGAGGAATAACTTAGAATGGCCCTGGTGAGGGGCTATTTCAAAACAGCAGCAGGAGAGCATCTACCTATGCCTTATTTTGAAATAACTATTTCGGAATAGGCATTATTCCTCGTAGAATGAGCTTTGCAGATTTCTGAATAAGCTGTCTATTTTTTGTCATTACTTCAAAATAACGGAATGGTTGTGTCGACGCTCGCATTGTTATTTCAAAATAATGCTAATTATCTCGAAATAAGGGTGCAGTATAGACGCACTCTCAGAGTTGGAGGGTGATTTCCATCCCTCTGTTGCTCCAACACCATCTTAATGCACTGCACAAAAGCCTCTCCTTTGCACATCAGGAAAGAGGCCAGTAAAATCTGGAAAAGGAAAATTCTGTCAGTCGGAAGCTAACTAAACTGCTTTCTCTTCCTCCCCCAGTTTATCACTTTCTCATGTAAATATTTTAAACAATAACTGGTGCTAACCTTGAATATTTAATTCTAGAACAAACTGCTGTTCATTGCTTACCACAACAGTGGGGCCACAATGTAACAGCAAGAGGGTAAGTAGTGGGTAACGTGAGTAACTCACATTGTAATAGTAGGATTAGCTCGAAACAAAGCTAACTGGGATTGTTTTGGGTGAAACTTATTACAGCAGCGCCCTCAAGTGCTCTTGCAGTTTAAATCTCTGTGAGTGTCTTTCTCATGAGCCCCTTTTTTTAAATTCACAGAGATTTATGAGTGTGCTATAAAATCTCATGCCAGGTTGACTCTCTGCATTCAGTGCCAACAAGAGACAACACTTTTTCTTTTATAAATTTGTTTTAAATTTGGGTTTTAGAAAAAACAGTTAAAGCTATTTATAAACAATAACAATAGAGCAACAGGGAGTATGCTAGTTTCAGGGTTCGTGGAGGGTTTTTAACAAAACTGTTGTGTGGTAAATAGGATTCTGTTCTGAAGAGTTTTAGTAGGAAGGTCAGGCTACAAGAGATAGAGAGGTCCCAGACATATGAGTTTTCCTCATCCACCCAATTTGACAAAGAGGCACATTTGGCATTGATGAATGGTGAGCATCATCAGCTCTCAACACACAGCACCTTTATACCAATTTGGCTGAATCCAAATATACCACTTTGTCTACACCACTGTTGTTAAAATGGTACAGGCCTTCATCATGCTTACAGATCCATCATTCTGACTGGTAAAATCCTATTTCTCACACCCTGTTCATCAGAAATTGCATCATTGTGCTTAAGGGGCCCTCAATTACAGGCTCAGAGCTCAACATTCTAGCTAATAGGGCTCACAGTCCTTTCCAAGGATGAAGTAACTTCATCTGGCTGACAGAATGCCAGCTGCATGGTTCTCTAGAATCTGCTTTCTCCTCAGAACTGGCTGGGCCTCCTCCTCATGACTCCCAGCTCCTGCTGATCCAAGAATGTCAACTCTCCTACAATTTTGCCTTATTTAAAAAATTAAAAAAGTACCTATTTGCTATAGAAGTGAATCATGTAACAGCGATTCCCTCGAGTGCAAGGCAATAATGGCGCTTAGTGGCTAGTGGGGATCCTCACTACATTTGAAGGGGTAATGAATAAGTGGAATATTGGAGAGAGGAGAGAGAGTCATTCCTAATAACATTCACTTATGTAAAAAAAAAAAAGTCCCTAATTTTAGAGAGCAACTCTGTAAAGAAATCTCAATGAATATAGACTGTAATATTCTGCTAATCTATATTGTATACTATTTTCATATATGGGTTTACCTAGCTTTATATGGCATTGTTGGGGTCACTGACAGCATTGCAGACACAAATTGCTCTAAGTTATACCAGTTGGTAGGATAGAGGATTGCAACCATTAGACTACATTCTGCAGTTAATATTCGTGCCTGGAAGGGAGGTTAAATGTATCCTGGGCTACGTCTACACTGGCCCCTTTTCCGGAAGGGGCATGTTAATTTCAGCTATCGTAATAGGGAAATCCGCTGCAGCATTTAAATAAAAATGTCCGCCGCTTTTTTCCGGCTTTTAGAAAAGCCGGAAAAGAGCGTCTACACTGGCCCCGATCCTCCGGAAAAAGTGCCCTTTTCCGGAGGATCTTATTCCTACTTTGAATTAACTTTGAAGTAGGAATAAGATCCTCCGGAAAAGGGCGCTTTTTCCGGAGGATCGGGACCAGTGTAGACGCTCTTTTCCGGCTTTTCTAAAAGCCGGAAAAAAGCGGCGGACATTTTTATTTAAATGCAGCGGGGGATATTTAAATCCCCCGCGGATTTCCCTATTACGATAGCTGAAATTAACATGCCCCTTCCAGAAAAGGGGCCAGTGTAGACGTAGCCCTAATGTTCAGGGTTTCTCAGCTTTCCCTATCCATGAAAAATTAAAAAAAAAAAAGGAGTAAAAAATAGCACTGCAGATAAAAGAAAGGGGAGGAGAAATAAGCTAAAAGTAGCTTCATTGTTTGACTCAAGAGGAAAATTGAAATACAGGCAGTCCCCGGGTTACGTACAAGATAGGGACTGTAGGTTTGTTCTTAAGTTGAATCTGTATGTAAGTCAGAACTGGCGTCCAGATTCAGCCGCTGCTGAAACTGACCGCCAGTTCTGACTTACATACAGAATCAACTTAAGAACCCCAAGCGTCCCCAAGTCAGCTGCTGCTGAAATTGATCAGCAGCTGATTCCAGGAAGCCCGGGGCAGAGCAACTCTGCCTCGGGCTTCCTGTAGTCAGCGCTGGTCAGTTTCAGCAGCGGCTAAATCAGGACACCTACGGCAGAGCAGCTGGGGTGCTGCTGGGTTGCTCCAGTAGCGCCGCTCCTCGGCACTACTGGACCAACCCAGCAGCACCCCATCTGCTCTGCCCCAGGCGTCCTGATTCAGCCGCTGCTGAAACTGACCAGCAGCGGCTGAATCAGGACCAGAGCAGCTGGGGTGCTGCTGGATTGGACCAGTAGCGCCCAGAGTGGTACTGCGGGACCAACCGGCAGCACCCCAGCTGCTCTGCCACAGGCGTCCGGAGAAAAGCCTAGTCTGCTGGGGTGGGGTGGGCATACTAGCTGCGCCCCCACCCCCACCCCAGCAGACCAGGAAGACACGGGCGGCTGACCGAGACGCACCGCGGTCCCGCCGCCTGGGTCCTCCGCGGCTTGCTCCCCGTCTCCCTGGTCTGCTGGAGGCCAGCAGACCAGGGAAACGTGGAGCAAAGCCTCTGAGGACGCCGGCAGCGGGACAGCCACGGGGCGTCTGGGCTGTCCCGCTGCCGGCTTCCCCCGCGGCTTTGCAAAGCCTCGGGGAAGCCGGCAGCGGAGCAGCCCAGGCGCGCCTGGGGTGCCCCCTGCCCGAGCCCCCCCGCCGCTTTGCAAAGCCTCGGGGAAGCCGGCAGCAGAGCAGCCCAGGCGCGCCTGGGGTGCCCTGCTGCCCGAGCCCCCCCGCCGCTTTGCAAAGCCTCGGGGAAGCCGGCAGCGGAGCAGCCCAGGCGCGCCTGGGGTGCCCCGCTGCCCGAGCCCCCCGCCGCTTTGCAAAGCCTCGGGGAAGCCGGCAGCGGAGCAGCCCAGGCGCGCCTGGGCTGCCTCGCTGCCCGAGCCCCCCCGCAGCTTTGCCGCCGGCTTCCCCGTGGCTTTGCAAAGCTGCGTGGGGGGGGGGCCCTCGGACAGCGGGGCTGCCCCGCTGCCCGAGCCCCTCTACGGCTTTGCTCTGCGTCTTCCTGGTCTGCAGACCAGGGAGACGCAGAGAAAGCCCCAGAGTACACAGGCGGCAGGACCGTGAGGTCCCGCAGTCCGTGTACTCTGGGGCAGCCCCGTTCGTAACTGCGGATCCGACATAAGTTGGATCCGCGTAAGTCGGGGACTGCCTGTAATCAAAATATCTTAAATCTAGTGACTGAACTTAGACTAAACAGCCTGGGGGTCATGCTGCAAAGATTTTCTGGTGGCACTGGGCCTCACTTGTTGGCCACTGTTGTCTACTAAAACTTTAAAGAAAGAAATAGGGCCAATTTAGAGACTTTGAGCCACATTCTGCTGTTAGCTCTGCTGTGCAAATTTGGATGCATTGTGGTGGAATTGTCTTTGATTTTACACCACTTTAGGTGAGAGTTTTTCTTCTCAAGAAAACATTATCTTGCTTGAACACAATGGTAAAATGTCAAGTTTCCTGACAGTCTTAATCACAACTGACTAATATTGGTGCCTGACATTGGGGAGACAGGGAAAGATTCTCACAAATGTTTAAGTGTTGATTTTCTGTGACAGTGTTTATGGAAACTATTGCTGCTTATAAGGATTTGATTTGTTTCCTTCAATAACTGCAGATTTTGTTTCACCTGAAGCATAGGGGTTTTTTTTTGTTTGTTTTCCTTTTGGCCAAGATCATCTTCGATCACAATTCTGAAGATAATATGATCTAGGTACTCTTCCCACCTCTGCCACACACTCATTTTGGGGCAGTAGGCAGGTAATCCAGTTACATTCCCTGAGTGAAATATAGACATAATGCGTAATGGGCAAAGTGTTCTAAGTTTCATGTTAGTAAGTAGGTCGGAGGGAGTCTAAGGACTTGTCTACCTGTGGGAGGTTTTTGGTACAACTTTTGTTTCCCACAATTTAAAATTAAATTAGAAAAGTATTTTTCTGGTGTCTTTTATCCTGCTTTAATTATTCAGCTTTGGAAGCAACATAACTCTGTTCTGGAGAGAGTTATACCAGTATAAACTTCATGTGGATGCACCCCTATTTTCAGTTAACTTGACTGCTTTAGGCCATTCTCCATGCCTATCCTATACCGCATTGCTTCATACCTTGTCTGTTGACCTGTCAGCGTTCCACTGCTTGCAGTCATCATGGCAAAATTGCACTTCACTGTTTAAATGTGGGTATGCATTCAGGTGCGTCCTCTTATGGTTTCAGTTCAGGACAAGTTGAAATACCTGGAGTCCATCCTAACTATCATGCATGGTGCTTCTGCCCAGCCCTATCCAATAGTTCTGGATTTCCTGGCCCTCTGGGGAGAGGAGCATATCCAGACCTATGTTAACAAGAGTCACCAGGATGAGAAGATCTGTGCAGCTATTGAAGCAAATGCAGGAGAAGGGGCACTCTCAGGACAAGGCTCAGGGTTGTACCAAAAGCCAAGAATTTCTGGAAGAATTATAAAAAGGCTAGAGACAAAAACAAGCCCTCCAGTAATGCTCCCAATGACTATACATTCTGTTAGGAGCTGGATCGGACTTTTGCCAGGGTGATGGAATCCCAGTAGCTTGTAGACAGTTTGGAAGGCCAAACAGACTGTGGTGAGGAGGGGACAACCAGGATCTCTCCGGCACACTGAGCCCTATAGTAAAAACCCAGGCATGGAGATAGTCCTAGAGACCCAGACAGAGAGCCAGTCTAACAGGGCTGAGGGGGAGATCTCAGCCAGTAAGTCTTATAGAATCATAGAACACTAGAACTGGAAGGGGCCTCAAGAGATCATCAAATCGAGTCCCCTGCCCTCCCAGCAGGACCAAGCACCATCTAGAGCATCCCTGAGAGAGGTCTGCCTAACCTGCTGTTAAATATCTCTAGTGATGGAGATTCCACAACCTCCCTAGGCAATTTATTCCAGTTTAACCACCCTGAGAGTTAGGACATTTTTCCTAATGTCCAACCAAAAACTCCTTTGCTGTAGTTTAAGCCCATTGCTTCTTGTCCTATCATCAGAGGCCAAGGAGAACAATTTTTCTCCCTCCTCAATGTTACATCCTTTTAGACATTTGAAAACTGCTCTCATGTCCCCTCTCAGTCTTCTCTTTTCTAAACTAAACAAATCCAGTTCTTTTAGTCTTCCCTCACAGCTCATGTTTTCTAGACCTTTCATCATTTTTGTTGTTCTTCTCTGGATCTTCTCCAATTTAGCCCATCTTTCTTGAAATGTGATGCCCAGAACTGAATGCTACTCCAACTGAGGCCTAATCAGTGCAGAATAGAGCAGAAGAATCACTTCTTGTGACTTGCTCACAACACTCCTGTTAATGCATCCCAGAATCATGTTTGCTTTTTTTTTTAACAGTGTCATGCTGTTCACTCATATTTAGCTTGTGATCCACTATGACCCCTAGATCCCTTTCTGCAGTACTCCTTCCTAGGCAGTCGCTTCCTCTTCTGTGTGTGTGAAACTGATTGTTCCTTCCTAAGTGGAGTACTTGGCGTTTGTCCTTATAAACTTCATCCTATTTACCTCAGTTTGTCCAGATCATTTTGAATTATGATCGTATCCTCCAAACCACTTGCAACCCCGCCCAGTTTGGTATCATCTGCAAACTTAAAAAGCATACTCAGTATGCCAATATCTAAATCATTGATGAAGATATTGAACAGAACCGGTCCCAAAACAGACCCCTGCAGAACCCTACTTGTTATGCCCTTCCAGCATGGCTGTGAACCATTAATAACTACTGTCTGAGAACTGATATCCAGCCAGTTATGCACCCACCTTATAGGAGCCCCTTATAGTATTGCTTCTTTGTTCCCCTAGCATCTGACATGCTATGACCCTCACAGAAAGGGTCACTATCAGTTACAGAATGGCGGAAACCTATGAGGGGAGAGAAACAGGATGAGGGAGGATGTGTTTTGTCCCAAGAAGGGGCCAAGAAGACAGAAAATTGGAGGGAACGTTTCATGCCCCAGGATGAGTACAGTACAGGAAGCAGTCTCTTGAAGAGGAGTGAGTTTCTAAAGATCCTAGCAGCATAGACCCTTCCCGACCATACCACATTAATACCGCTGAATGTATCCCAGTGATAATCAACAGAAAGTGTTTCAAGATCTGGCTGAACTCTGAACCCTGGAAATAAGAAATTAGGGGACAAATAATCATAGAATCATAGAACTGGAAGAGACCTCAGAAGGTCATCAAGTCCAGCCCCCTGCTCTAGGCAGGACCAATTCCAACTAAATCAACCTGGCCAGGGCGTTGTCAAACCGAGACTTAAACACCTCTCGCCTTGACAATGCCCTGGCCAGGTTGATTTAGTTGGAATTGGTATCCAATGGGCACCTAAATCACATCAGTGATCCCCTTATTCAACTAGGAATCCCAACCATGAAAATCTATCAACAGTCTCCTGTGCATTGCCCAGCTTTATGATACAGAGCTGCAGCACCCTCTTCGTACCATCATGACAGCAGCCCTGACATCTGATCTCACCCAAAAGTGGTTAGCTACTGACTAGTAGCAATCAGGGGTGGTGACGTTCCCAAAGGTGATGGCCACAAGCCTCTCCATGAGGAGGGGAGTTCTCATGTGGGTGTTGTGCTGCTGCAGATCCAGGGGGAGCTCTGCGCAGATCTTGAAAAAAGCTGCTCCTGCAGGCGGAAGTTCTTATCCCACTGCTGGTCAGCCCAGCTCTGCAGCACTGTCACTGCCTCACTGTTCAGTGCTGGCTGGCAAAGCTCAGAAGGGCTGCTCTGCCTATGGAAGCCACTCCAGGAAAATGTCATGCTTCACGCTGTCCCCACAGTACTTCTCTCCCTACTCCTCCTCCTCTTCTAGTAGTATTTGCGCAGTATAATGGCAGCTATGCGGGTGGCTGTCTCCCAGCCCCTTCAGAGCCATCTGGTTGCAGGGGAACCAACAGACTTGCTAGGCCCTTGGACGAGGTTGGGGGCTGGCTTTGCGCTCCTGGAAGAGGCAGGGCCTCAGATGAAAGGGGTGGAGCCAGCGCAGTCCGCCTCAGCACCATCCAGAGCACTCTGTGCCCTTTCCCTCTCCTCCCGGTGCCACCTGGAGAGCACCATCCGTGGCTCCAGCAGCTAGAAACCCCGGGCCCTTTTGAATTGCCAGGCCCTGGAGCAGTAGCCCTTCTTTGTCCCTTTCTGTTGGTAGGCCTTTCTGGTTGTGTGATTGTTCATACATCTGGAGCACCCTGTTTGTATTCATGACTGTAGGAATATTCAGCAGGCAGCATGAAGGAAATACTGACAGCAATTTGAAAAGAGTGCTGGATTGGCAAAAACAGGTGAATTATGGGAAACCAGGAAAGGAATCATGGGAGTTTGTTAGCTTGGCCCAAAGTCCTGGAATTCAGGTAGATCGTCCACAATGTGCTGTGAGAAAAATCCCAGAATGTGTAAGTCTAATGGCAAAATGTTGCTCCATAGATTATCTATCTAAAGGACTGGGTTATTATGTCAGAAAAGCACAGAGATGCGTGGAAACTTTGATTCACACAGGAAGTATTTTAAACTAGCATAAACAAAGCAGTGTGAACATACTCTTTCAGAATAGTTATAGATGAAAAACATATAGTGAAAAAGTTTCCTATGTAGACGTGGACTAAGATAATGTGATTTACTTATTGAGAATTCAGAATTGTGGGAGTAGCAGGAAAAACAACTAGTGCAAAAATATTACAAGGTGTAAATGAAGGTAACAGTGTTGCCAGATCTTTCAATTTTATACAGGTCTTAAGATAGTATTTGTTTTAATGTCGCAGCTCCTGGAGTCATGGGATTATCTCGCCTTTTTTTAAAAAATAATAATAATAAAAAGAAGTTACTAGTTTTCATGGCTGCAAGAAAAGTATGGTAAATATGATTTGAGTGCACCTTAAAGATCAAAAGCCAGAGAAGAAAATAAAAATTACCCAGTTGATTTTGTTTTGGGGCTCTGACTCATCATTTTTGAACCACTAGGGTTGGCAGTACTGATAAGCCACTTGACTCTAACCTTTTCTAACAGGCTTCTTGCCTGTTAATATGTAACTCACACCTATTTATGTTCCTTCACACCCACTTGCTGATGCCTATTCCTCCTGTCTTTTAGCATCCAAAATAAAAGATCATGGAAGTGTAAAGCTATGGAACAAGCTCATTATACTGAAGGAATGAATTCCACAGCTTTTGAAGTATCCCATGTGAATTTTGCGTGCCTTTCATTTGGTATCTTGGTCACTCAGGCTATGTCTGTGCTACTATTTTTTTGCATAAGGGCAATACAAATAAAGCACTGATTAGCATTTTCTCATGTTTCATTTGCAGTCTCTTCTGATCTGTTTTTGCACAAGAGTTTTTTTGTGCAAAAACATGCAGTGTGGATGTTTCCATTTTGTGCAAAACCCCTTTTTTGTCCAAGATCTTTATGCCAGAAGCATAAAAAAGGGTTTTTTGTGCAAAACGGAAACATCCACACTGCATGTTTTTGCACAAAAACCTCCTGCGCAAAAACGGATTGGAAGAGACTATGCAAATGAAGTGTGAGAAAATGCTAATCAGCGCTTCATTTGCATTGCCCTTCTGCAAAAAAAACCTAGTGTAGACATAGCCTTACTATGTCCCACATTTGGGGGGTCTGAGAGAGTCTACAGTTAAATTATTCTTTACTCCATTATCCTAAAGCTATGTCTATACTACAGCACCACCACTACACTGATGGAAAGGTTTTTTTCCATCTCTCCAAGGGGCATCGGTAGGTCTACAGAAGAATTCTTCCATCAACTTTGCCGCGTCTTCACCAGGGATTAAATCAGCTCGATGATGGTGCAAATTTTTTTTCACAGCTTTGATGTGTAGACCAGATGTAAGGGTCTGATTCCCTCTCACCCACCCCTGAAAGCTAGTCATTTGAGTGTATGCTTCACAGAAGTTTAGTTGTCTGACCCCTTTAAATGTGAATGAACTCAGGTAGAAAGAACGCAAAAAGCTCCCCTCCTCAGCTAGGGCCCCACTAGCAGCTCCAGGGCATGTCTGGCCAGCTATAAATGGATCATGTGTTGCTATTTTTAGCCTGAAGAGGATTGTAAATATAAAAGGGTATAAAGTGCAAAACTTAGCAACAGTCGCGTTTGTTTGCTCTCTCTTCCCTCCCTCCTCCACCCCCCTTTGGCAGGAATGTGCTTGGAGAGGAAAGAAGCTAAAGCAGGAGATTTGTTGGGTGATCCAACTTGGACTTTGCACTGTGCACAACTGTTTTTTTTTTAAGGGGGAACAAAGGGGAGGGCAAAGACAGGCTTTTCAAATATTGTTTTAAGAAAGCAGCTTTACCAGATTTGATGCACAATAGAAATGAAAGCATTTGGGGATTGTTGGGGGGCAGGGTATATGAGTGGGGAGGTGGAAAGGACTGGGAATAGGGGCCATTTGGGGGGAATTAGAGAGGAAGTATGAGGGAGGAGATGTGCATGTGAGAGGATGGAGGGAGAGAGAGAGAGGAGGGAGTGTAGGTATGTGAGTGGGTAGTTATGGGGGAAAGGTTTGTGTGGGGGTGGTTTGACTGAAAGTGTGTGCTGAGTAGGGGAGTTTTGGGGGAGGAGCAGAGAGTGCTGCCTAGATGAGGACAGAGTTCAGCAAATGGAAAACACTGACATTTTATAAAAATAGCAACAGCTGGTTTAAAAATAGCTTCTGGTGAAATAAATGTGCTGTAACTTGTGAAACTCTCTGGGGAACATTTCCCTTCTCATCCAGTCCTGCCCTGCTCCCTATTTCTTCTGTGAGAGAAATCCCAAGGCAAATCCTTCTGTAGAATGACAGACTAAATCAGTACTTTGTACAGGGCAGAGAATGAGCACTGAGTATTTTAATTTAATTTTATTTTGACAGTACTTATTTTTGACTTGGTGCCAGTGAGTGGGGCAAATTCCCATTTTGCTGAGCCTCGTGCCCAGGGATTGGGAAAGACAAATTAGAAGTTTATTTTTTCTCTTTTTTCTGTATTCAGTCCGAGAGTGTCTTTTTTTTAAAGATCTTCTTTTGCTTTTATCAAACCAGTTTTCAATGTTTTTTTCCTGTGCCAACCCTCCCAATGCTGGCCACAAGCAGCCAGACAGATGGATTATAAATCTTCAGCAGATTTGCAGATCTGTGACTCTTAAGGGCAGCAGCTTCTCAATGTGGCTCCTCCAAAGACAGGTTTTGAGGTGCAATGAGTGTTCTACTGTGTTTTCTACAGATGAGAAGTTGCAGGCTCTTCTCCAGGAGACTTGTGTAATGGTAAAAGGGAAGCCACTCAACTCTGCAATAGAAAAAAGGAGAAAGAGACCTTGAATAGCTCTTTTCTTTGGAGCAGTGGATTGACTCCCTTTTTCCTGAAGGGACTAGAGAGTTTAGGGGGTCCAGGATTGAAGTAGTTCCAGAAAACAGATCAGGTAGGGGGCAGGAGGAAGGTATGGGTAGGTTTCAGTTAAGAAAAGGCAGGGGATTTGGGATATTCTTGGCTCTGATGAGTGTGGAAGGATTTGCAGCTTTTTTGAAATCTCTTGCAGCCCTGGCGGTAAACATGGTGCTTGTTTTGACTGGACTAGATAACTGAGGCAGAAATATTTAGAAATCACAGACAGACCTGTTATTGAAGCTGTCCTAGCTGAGTGGGGGGCGGAGAAAAGTGAAATTTGTTTAGTTTAGAGATTACAGTAGCTTTCTTAATTTTCTAGCAAAACATCTACAGCATTCAACCCCTTTTAATCACTTAGGTGAAAGACATTGTTGCATCTGAAAGTGTATTGTTTTGACTTTTGCGCAGCTCTCTTCATAATCAATCATATTTCCTCTTTAATTTTAACATTGTAACTCTAGTCCATGGAAATAAAATGTCCTGACCATTTTTTTACAGACCAGAGGGAACACAGATCCTTTTCAGAATAAAATTCAGTCACAATTCTTTTCTGGTATATTTACTTAATTCTGCATGGATTTTTTTTTCTAATATGTTCATGTATCTTGATTGTACATTATCAAACAAATATGTATTCATTAATTTAAAAAAACTAGAGGATAGTTCAGACCACATAACTTTGTTGAAATATTACTATGGCATATAGAGACGACTGATTATAGAATTGAATTTAAGCAATACATTAAAAAAAATCGAGATTATCCCCAAATGGGCTAGCCAAATGTGTTTCTGCAGATCTATCTCACATTTTATGTGTTATGTTTTACAAGCTAAAGTAAATGAGAAGGTGCATGTCCTTAATTGAATTTAGTATGTTAAGAATTTAGCAGGTAATTCCTTTAAGGATTGGATATTCCACTGCTTATTTCTCTAGATCATTTAAATATCAAAATATTTAAATATAATTATATGAAGAATAACTAATTCCTTTCAACAGTTTTATTTGAAAAATAGAAAAGTGCTTTCATTTACTATGAAGTAAATAGAAAAAATGTTTGTGTATTCAGCTAAAACTCTTACCTGGTTATGTCTGTTTTATTTTAATTAAATTTTCTGGTGTGTTTTTTAATATGATCATCAAATAGTAGATTCAGCACAACTAACAGAATGCAGAAATTTCTGTGTATAAATCCAAACTGAACATTCACTTTCCTATCAAAATATTATTATGGATGGATATTACAAACTTTGGCACAGTACACACAGAAATATGTGGATATGCTAATGTATTCCAGATCCAATAAACTGGTATGGTTTATATAATCAGAAATGATTTGTGCGTATTTAATAATTAGTTCACATTTACAATAATTGACTAATTGCTAGATGTCTGAAAAATATCTTTGCCACCTCTAATCTTCAACAGATTTTGGGTTACAATGAGTGGGCTGTTCCAGAAATAATTATTCTAAAGTAGTTGAAATTTTTACACATTTACTTTCTTCCAGTCTATAATTGCTTGTGTCAAAAAGAGGGGGAAATTATGTAAAATGTATTCTGAAATTCCTCCTCTGGGAGTCAGAATAAATTCAAAACTTTGAAGTCTGGTGATTGCAGTTTTGAGATTCAGTTGATGAAAAATGTAAAGATTCAGGTACATACAAGACAATGACTGTAAGATTTCTTATTATTGTTTTTTATTTAGAATTATTACACTAAGTGCAATTGTATTCAGTTGAAAATATATAAATTGTATTGTCAGTATAGGATTGATGTGAAATATATTCATGTTAAGTTAGAATAAAAATTGTAGCCTGTTTATCATGCTATTTTAGCCTAAAGATGCCTTTCTGTTAGAAAGTTATTATTGGTCTCTCTGTGTTATTTTACCTTCTGCTCATAATAAGAGATTATTTTCCCAGATTTTTACTTTTCTCACTTTTAGTAACTAGTTGACCCCTCTTTTCATACTGATAATTAAACAGATAGCTAAGAGTTAAGCACTGGCATTATGATATTTTTAAAGTCAAAGAATTCCACAGTTTATATTTTTTCAGTAGCCTGAGATTTACATAAATCAAACTTGTGATTCTGCTATTTCAAGTGAAAACATAAATAACAGTAATATGTAAACTGCTTCCACAGCTGGCAAGGTGTTCAACATGAAATCCAACAATTTATCCAGTAAAACCACAGAAAATTATTAAAATACCAATATATAGTTTTAAAACAGCCTTTAAATTTAAAAATGAAAATATAAAAAACTAAATACATAAGTATAAGAATGGAAACACAGATGACAGCAATACCATAATTTGAAACTGAGAATATTTGTAATTTGAAAGCTAAGGAAACTATGTCTTTTTTAAATTTTAATATGTTTGTATAAGTATAAAGAGGAAGTCTGGGGGGGTATGTAAAATATGAGTCAATTTTTGTAGGCATGAAATGCTCTATTAGGCATGAAGACAGGAAGTATTGTTAGACTATTAAAGATAGGACCTTGCATTGTTTGTCTGTCAAAAATGGCACTGACATCAGTAGAAGTTTTAGTATAGGGATTCAGAATTGAGCCCTAGAAAATTAGTAGAGCTGTAACCCTTCATAGGGAAGCTACTAGGGAAATAAATATAGTTCTGAATGCCCCTAAAATAATTAAATTAATTAATTTTTTTCTTGATGAATTTCTCTGTTGCATGGTATCAAGGCATGTAAAAGATGAGAGAAGAGGAAGGAAATTTTGAATAATTCTTTTGATATTTATATTAACTAGGAAAAATACCTCTCCATTCCATTTTTGAACTGTTAAGTGAAAAAACAAAACTAAAATAACAGGAAAGCTACAAAACATTTATTGCAACAAATTTCCAGATAGGATATTTAAAATACTAGAGTTTGTGTCCCTTCATTTTTTGTTGTAATGCTTAAAAACATCTCTGTATCTTTTTTTAAAACTGAATAAAAATGTCAATCTGAATTTTAGATCCAAAGGAGAACAATTTAGAAATAGTTAAAATTGTCCTTCGTCAAATTGGTGGAAACATTCCATTTATTTTTAGTTACAGATATTTCTGTAATAAGATTACAGAAATTATAAATTCCTGTTATACCTAATGTGATTATAGTTTATCAGTTTAAAATGAGATGCATATCAGATTGATATTTAATTTAGTCCTTATAATTTTAAAATATGCTAAAATGCATGAAGACTATAAATTGATATAAAATTCATTCGTAGGTTTTTTTTTTACTTTTTATATTATGAACTTTGTGTAAGCCAAATTCAGTGTGGACCCAAATTCAGTGTGCACCCACAGAGTAAAATCTTTAATAAAAGTAACTATATTCCAAAGAAATGTAGAACCAAATCTACTATTAATAGCATTTTTTTGTGGATTTTAAATTAGGAAAAACAATTAATTTACAAGCTGACTACAACAAAGATGTTTAAACATTTAAAATCTAGAGATAAAATTAAATATCCGAATCATTCAGTTGATTAAAAACTGAAAATTCAATCCCAAACAAATACACAAAGGAAACCAATATTCTGGGAAGATATGTTTCACTTTTATGTTTTTAAAATTGCATTTTTATATAACAGAAGTGATATAACCAGTGAAATTCTAATTGGGGATTTTATATTAACCCCTTACAATTTTTGTTATGCCAAAATTCATAAATTCAAACAAGGAAAAATATTTTCTTTGGATGGAGTCAGCTCATGTTTGCTCAGATTGTTCAAACCATGAAACCACTGTGCACATATCTTCCTTTATTTTAAAAGACCGATGGCTATCTTGAAAAATTTCCCAGAACTGTGTTTAGGACAGATAATCACTAGAGGCCTCATCCTGCTTTCCTTGTGTTTCCAGATCCATGGCTTTCCACCACAATCCCCTTTGTATGTATGGAGTATACGAAGAAATCCTTAAGTTACTAAGGATGCTAATTTTGCACTTGTTTTTTATAAATTCACACTAGACAAAGAAAAAATTGTCAGTGGTTTGGCAAATTTCACTGGCCACTTATAGTATCTGCAGAACCAAGTCCATTGCAGGTTTGAATCCTGGTCTCCTCTTAAAAATAAAATAATTGGTACCCTCTTGAGTTAAGTGAAAAGAAAAGAAGCTTTGGACAGATGTCTCAGTGGTGGCTCAGCTCTGTTTTGCACTTCTTAAATGTATTGTCTTTGAAATATCCTTGATTCTTTAGCAGACTGAAAAGACAGACTCTTTTAAGTTCATTCACATTAAAACCATTGGTGTGATAATTAACAGACACAACTATGTAATACTGCAACCTTTGGAAGTCTGATAAAAAGAAAAAAACAAACAAACATAAAGCTAGCAATCTATTTCTAACTCGTTTTTGCTATTAGGCAATGAAACAAACTTTATGGCTACTATAATCTGAAATCCTCGTAGCGCATTAGCATAGTTGACGTTGAAGTGTCAACCTCAGTTGTGAAATTTAATTTTGTTCACCTGGGTTGCAACTAATAGTTTGTGAGTTCTGATTTCCTGAGTTTTCTTTTAGAGTCTTTCTCAGTGAATCCCTGGATGTGTGTAAGACTTTCTGTGATGGACTGTAACACGTCTAAGGGCTTGATCTAAACCCCTCTGAAGTCAATGAAAGATTCCCATGGATTTCAGTGGGCTCTGGATCAGTCTCTGAGCCAGGGGTGGGCAATAATTTTTGAAGTGGAGCCACTTCAAAAATCTTCAAACTATTTGTGGGCTGCCCCAAAAGGGGCGGGACCTCGGGCAGAAGAGGCAGAGCCTTTAAATAGCAGCAGCTGAAAGGGCTCACACCTCCCTGGCACCTCCCTCACAGGCAACACATTAGCAGTGGAGCCAGGAGCTGTGAGCCCTTTCAACTCCTGCTATTTATAGGGCTCGTGGTTTAGCAGCCACCCAGAAGGCATGAACCCATTAAATAGAACAGCTGAAAGGGCTTGCAGCTCCTGGCCCCACCGCTAATGTGTTGCCTGGGAGCCAGGAGGGAGGCACAAGCCCTTTCAACTCCTGCTATTTAAAGGGCTTATGCCTGCCGGGTGGCTGCTACCTCATTGCCTGGCAGCTGCCCGGAAGACACAAGCCCTTTACATAGAAACAAGCGAAAGGGCTCGCAGCTCCCAGGCAACGCAGTATGGGAGCTATGAGCCCTTTCAATTGCTTCAATTGAAAGGGCTCGCACTTAGCAGCCATGGGGAACGCGTGAGCCCTTTAAATAGCAGTAGTGGAAAGGACTCGCATGTTCCTGACAGCTCTCTGGCAACATATTATGGGGCAGAGCCAGGAGCTGCTGTGGGCCAGATGAAAGGCCTAGGCGGGCCGGATTTGGCCCGCTGACAACCTCTTGCCCAGCCCTGCTCTAAACTCACGATCACGTTACTGTACATTTCAGATTTTTGAAACCAAAAGTCTATAAAATATGGTTTGGAACCTTTGAAAATAATAGCTGATTGATCCAGATGGCTTTAACCACTGTGAAAAATATGTATTGATGATTATTTGGTGACTAGTAGTATTTACTCAGACAAATCTTTTATGCTCTGTAAATATTCTTTTGTCATTTTAGGGATTGTTGGGGAAGGGGGAAGGGAGATGTAGCCAGGTATCTACTGCATACCATTGACAGTTTACCAAGCCACTCAAAAATCTCTCCCGAAGGCAGCATATGACGAGTCTAAAACAGACTCGTAAGGATCATTACAGGAGATACCCTGAAAATAAATGAGGAATCTCCCGATGTTATTGAGAAGATATTTCTATTAGTACAACCAGAACTGCTTCAATATATTTTTCATCAGATCCATCCTGCTCTTCTTTAAGAGGTTGTGAATGTGCTCTCCTGTTGCCAGGTTTGCATCTGTGAACAGATGTGACATTTGGTTTAGTTAAAATGTCCTGCAGTTTGTTGTAACAAATCCATATCCATCATAGCACTCTCTTTCATTGAGAAGTAACATTTCCAAATCAGTATAAAATTCCTGCCTTTGAGGTAACTGGCTTCCCGTTTCTCATCGTGGTATTGATTTCTATAGGCTTTATATGAATTTAAAATATTAGACTCTTAACTGCATAAAAATATTGAAATCACTGATGATAGATGAGATCCAGTTCCTGTTCTCTAAATAGTCAGGCTTTGTGCGGGGAACTCTGCTGCAGGAGACTGGTGATAGGAGGGGAAAATATTCAGCCCATCAGCTGAAAAAGCAGACATGGTTCCTCCAGGCTCTGTGGGCGATTCCATTCACAGGACCTGTGTAAACATTATTCGAGTCTTCCTGCAACTCTAGAGTCTACTAGCACTTCCATCAGAAGGGACTGTTTTCAGGAGCACATCTCTCTCACAGCTGCAGAAATTAGCTGCTGCTTGAAACTTGGTGACACACTGGCTCAGCTGGGATTTGTCCATCTTAGCCAAAACATTTAGACTCAACACTCTAAAGTTAGGCTCTTAAGTCTGTATTTTTGGCACCAAAATTTAAAGTGGCCCAATTTTCATTAGTGTGATATAATCCCAAATCCAGTGGGAGCTGCAAGTGCTCAGCATCTCTGAAAATCTGGCGACTTGTAGTCAGGTGCAAAAATTGGGACTTAAGAGCCTCACTTTAGGCAGCCAGGCTTAAAACCTTTACCCTTTTGAAGTTACCAGCCCTACTGACCATGTAGGTAAGTGAGTCAAATATAAGAGAATAAATTGACTGCATGCTCCCTTGCAAATCCTTGTGGATTGACTTATATTCAACTACATATTGTAATTCAGGCCAGGTCTACACTAGAGGGCAAAGTAGAACTAAGGTACGCAACTCCAGCTACGTGAATAGTGCAGCTGGAGTCGATGTACCATAGTTTTACTTATTGCGGTGATCCCACTGCAGGGGGTTATTGCATGAAACTCTCCCATTGTTTCCCCTGACTTCTTGCAATCCAGAAGAGCACTGGAGTTAACAGGAGGAAGATCAGCAGTTGACTGAGGAGGTCTTTACTAGACCTGCTCAATCGACCTCTGGGAGTTCGATCTCCCAGTAAATGAAGACAAGATCTCCAAATAAGTGAAGACAAGTACTTTACATCTCCCACTGGAGATAGCCGAAGTTGCAGACAGGCAGGGCTTCTCAGGATCAGACCGCTATTTTGTGATAAGCTGTGCAGTAGGTCAGCCTTTAATGAGCTGTGCAGTAGGTCAGCCTTCTCATCTATGGGAAAACCCTGCTCCAATTTTTAAAGCTCTCTGTTGTGGCCATGGAAATTTTATAAACAAAGCTGGATGCTTGTTGTGATCGTTTGCATGCCAGTACCTAGAACACAGTAGTTTTAGGTTCAGCCCAATTCCAGCCCTTATGTGGACAAAGTTTCCAGTTTTTTTCCTGGGAACTTTTTCCTTTTTTTCCTGGGAACTTTTTCCTTTTTTTCCTGGGAACTTTTTTTCCTGTAAATATTGATCAAAATAGTTAACTGGTTAAATGATTAAAATTATATCATTTAACCGGTAAACCATTGGTAGACACAGGTCAGCTAAGGGGTGGGAGGGTTTACCAGGCATGATAGGGCTGCTTCCGGAGCTACTGCGGGGCAGCTGGGGCCACTGTGGAGTAGCCAGGGGTCAGGGACAATGTAGTGAGGCCAGGATTCCACATGCCTCCACTAATACCACCAGGTTCTGTGGGGGCTGCCACAGCATAGCCAGGATCCTGCCTGCCCCACCATGGCTGCTATAGCACAGCCAGGGATCTGCCTGCCTCCTTGAGGGCTGTCGCTGTAGGTCTGGGAGCACTGTAGTGCAGCTGGGGCTGCTGTACCACTTGACCTGGCCAGTTCTATATAAGAACATAAGAACAGCTGTACTGGGTCAGACCAAAGGTCTATCTAGCCCAGTAGCCTGTCTGCCAACAGTGGCCAGCACCAGGTGTCCCAGAGGGGGTGGACCGATCACAATGATCAAGCGATTTGTCTCCTGCCATCCATCTCCAGCCTCTGACAAACGGAGGCCAGGGATACCATTTCTATCTCCTGGCTAATAGCCTTTTATGGACCTAACTTCCATGAAATTATCTAGCTTCTCTTTAAACTCTGTTATAGTCCTAGCCTTCGCAGCCTCCTCCGGAAAGGAGTTCCACAGGTTGACTATGCGCTGTGTGAAGAAGAACTTTCTTTTATTTGTTTTAAACCTGCTACCCATTAACTTCATTTGGTGTCCTCTAGTTCTTCTATTATTAGTTCTATCTTCTAATGTCTAGTAAATGAGGCTGGCAGTGTAGTTAACCAGTTACCCAGTATTCATTCTCGTAAGCTGAATGCTTACTGTGTAACCGGTTAACCTTTTACATCGTGTGTGTGTGTGTGTGCGTGTGTACGCATGCGCGCGCATCTAGCATTTTATAAATAGTGTATAAGAAGGAACATGATGTTTAGGAATATAGAGAAAGATATTACCAAAGATCTGTGGCACTAGCTGTGCTCATTTTTCAGAACAGAGAGTGGTGTGCCCCATGACTCTGTACTGGGACCAATCCTAGACAACATATTCATAAATGATATGGAGAAAGGGATAATCAGGGAAGTGGCAAAATTTGCAGATGATACAAAATTGCTCAAGACAGTTAAAGCCACAGCAGACTGCTGAGAGCTAAAAAAGGATCTCAGAAAACAGAGTGACTGAACAACAAAATGGCAGATGAAATTTCCATCTTGATAAATGCAAAGTAATGCATACTGAAAAATATAATTTCAACTATACATATAAAATGAAGGGGTATAATTTATCTGTAACCACTCAAAAAAGAGAACTTAGAGTTATTGTGGATAGTTCTCTGAAAACATCCACTCAGTGTGAAGAAGCAGTCTAAAAAGCAAACAGGATGTTGGGAATCATTAAAAAAGGGATACATAATAAGACAGAAAATATCTTATTGCATCTTTATAAATCCATGGTATGCCTGCATCTTGAATACTGTGTGCAGATGTGGTTGCCTCATTTAAAAAAACCCAACATATATTAGAATTGGAAAAGTTTCAGAAAAGGGCAACAAAAGTGATTAGGGTTATGGAACAGCTGCCATATGAGGAGAGATTAATAAGACTGAGACTTTTCAGCTTGGAGAAGTGACAACAAAATGGGGCTATGTTAGAGGTCTATAAAATCATAGCTACTGTGCAGAAAATAAATAAGGAAAAGTTTTTTACTCCTTCTGATAACAAGAACTAGGGTCACCCAATGAAATTAATAGGCAGCAGGTTTAAAACAAACCAAAGGAAATTTTTTGTCACATAACACACAGTCGACCTATGAAACTCTTTGCCAGAGGATGTTGAGAAGGCCAAGACTTTAACAGGGTTCAAAAAAGAGCTAGATAAATTCATGGAAGAGAGGTCCATCAATGGCTACTAGCCAGGATGGACAGGGATGATGTCTCTAGCCTGTTTGTCAGGGCTGGGAATGGACGACAGGGGATGGCTCATTTGTTCTGTTCATTCCCTCTGGATAAGGATTTATACTATACTCATCACCGCTATATCAGAACATGTTACAGGGATTATAGAAACCCTAGTAGGTCACTGATGTAGTTACTGTTTGGCAGTCCTGAATTTGTTGGATAAGTGAAATCAAACTATTTACTGCTTGCCACATAATCTAGTAAACTTGTGTGCACTGACTTGACAAGCATGTCTGATCAGAAGCTGAAAATGAAGTCTTTCCCTTCTCTTTTCTATACATGATGTCAGACAGCTGAAGAGGGTGGATGAGATGCCTGCCTGGACTGGTTTTGTTTAAATTCCACTTTTGGCTACCTTCACCCATGCGCACTTTGGGAAGGGAGCACACAAGTTTCATTTGGCTACAGTAAGGAATCGGGGTAAGGGAAGCGGATCTTCTTTCTGGGACAACCTTCTTGGAGATTCAGGTTCTCCTCTGGGCATGTCAACTTACAAAAAACAACTCGTACCTTACAGAGCAGTGTGGAAAACAATTGTCCTTTCCCTGCTCAAATTGTACCTGGCCCTGAACCTTAAAATACAAAAGTAAAGCAAAGCAATTGCTTCTCGCTTGACTGTAACTGTATCAAGTGAGTTAAATTAAATCGTACAGTAGCTGCTTTTCTTAAAATGTTCTAAAACCCTTACTTAGTTTGCTGTCATTGGCCTGCTAACTGTCTATACTACTTCTAAGCCAAAAAGTGTTCTGAAGTACCTTGTGGTGCTGTTAGTGGCTATCCTGATATTTATCCGTTGATTTGGGGTTGCAATGAAAACACTCCTTTGTTGCGAGCTTGGCTCACTGGTCTAGCAGCAGAAGTGCTAGCATGAGCAGAATGAGAACCTAGTATTTTTTATAATGAACTTGCCTAAATGCAACTGTTTTTCAGCTCTCCCAATCCTATCCTTCCCCTTGAAATCTGGTAACTTTTTGATCTCTGGTGTCAATTGTTTTATGCATATTCCATGTCACTATACATGGTTCTTATCATCATGCAATCTCATGGAGGGTTAAAATGAACCATATTTAATGTCTGTGAGACTGTGGCATTGCCTCAGAAATATAAGAGAGAACATTACAAGTAAAAGATACAGCAGCCAGTATCTAAATTGCCACTTTAGGACAGCAGCTGCTTGGTGCTACCAGATTTAAAGAACCAGACCTAGAATTAGTTGCTTAGGAAAATAAAATGGGAAACCATGAATATGCACAGAATTAGCAGAAACCATGAAGTTTCAGTGTTATAAGACCCATATTTTGAAAGCTATTGATGCTATTATAGAGTCATGGTCATGGTGCCATGGTTAAATATGGAACCAGCTGTCTATTATTAGCCTTATTTTTAATCCCCCCTCTCCAGCTGTGTCTAAACAACAAACTCCTTATAGCTTGAAAATTCTCATGTGAAATCTCAAGCCAGAGGAGACCGTTCTGATCTGGGGAGAACTTGAAGCAATTGGTCATGGTTGGTTTTTTGCATTTCAGCAAAGGGGAAATTTAAGATGGGGCTGTGGGAGGGCAGATGATATATAAATGATTTCAGAACCCGACAGCACATGGCTTCCTTTAAAAGTTCCTAGTATTTACAAGAGGACTAATTTATATTAGACATAAACTGGTGTTTAAACTAAAAAATCAGGGACTAATGGACACATGGATGTCTCAAGTCCTGGCTGTTGTGGATTTTGTTGCGGTTTTTTTAAACCTTCCCCAAAGCTCTGCGATCTGTACTTTAGCTGCATTGCCTCCTTTTCAACAGCAGCGCCTGTCCCAAAGGATCAAGCATTTCAGTCAGAAAAGGAGCAATAAGTGTGTGAGGAGTAGAATAAATCCTCAACCTTTCTTCTCCCTCTACTAATCCTGGAGATGCTTTGAGTTTCATGTGTCTAACACTGGCTCAGAGCCAAATCTGAATGGAAAATGAATGACAGGTTGCCACATCTTGAGTCTGTTCTTCTGCAGCTAAGAATTAGTTTTCTCCTTCCAATTGAGAGAGCTACTGGAGCAGGGATTTACACTTTCACTTATCAAGCAAAATGCTGGTGAGTGAAAGTTTAAATCCCTACTCCTTAGCAATTTCAGAGAAATGCTGAAGTGGTAAGTAATGCACTTTTTTCCCCTTTGCTGAACATCAGAACAGCAAAGCAAATATTGAAACTTATCCTGACCCTGTGCAAGGCTACCTCAGTAAACATAAAGGAAAACTAATTTTTGTGGGTTTTTAATGAAGATCCCAGTGTTGAAAAGCGAGTTAATGTATGATTTGCCTTCTCTTGAGTGGTCTGCTACTCCTTCTTATGGTGACTTTGAAAAGAAATTAATAAAACACACATTTCTCTAATCATTTTGATTCCTTGTTGCAAATGCTTAGAAGACATTACAGCTAGAGAAGTGTATTTACTTGGCAGTTTGAAATCTATTACGTACAGAGGTGAAAGTAAGCAGGCGCAGCACTGGCAAGAGCTGGCTGAGCTGCAGCAAAAGCCGGCAGGGAGCTATTTAAAGAGCTGGCAGAGACCCGGGTTGCAATAGGATAGAATCTGTAAGAAATTTTAAGTTACTTTCACTGCTGATTAAGGATCATATCAACATCTAAGCTACTTAGATGTAGAGCTCAGCTATTTTGATGTAGATTGTCCAGTGTCTCCGAAATGAAATCATCCTTCAGGACTTTGCTTTGGTAACTTGTGTTCTCTAAGCTTGGTCACTGTCCTTTTGAAAACTTCCCTCCAGAGGTGTGTGATATGCTTTGTCATGCTTACTGTGTCGCACACCACTGAGGGCCTGAGAAGGAGGCCTGAGATTCAGGGTTTGAATCTCACCTGCCCCAGAGCAGCAGGGCAGCCATCATTGGCTTCCCCAGAGTAAGCCAGCCACTGTGAATTTTTGGGGGTTGGACTCAATGACCTCCTGAGGTCTCTTCCAGCCCTAGGAGTCTATGATTCTAAGGGCTGACCAATCACCACTCTAACAGAAGCTATGGGTCCTCAACCCCTCTGAAAATCAGACACATGCTCTTGGACTCCCTGTGCATTTGCACAGCTTTGCAGCACACCCAGACATTTAATGGTACTTGCTAATACCTTAGCCTAAGTCTGTGTGAGGCTTCTATGCCATTTTTTTTCTCCACCATTGCTAATTCCAGGGACACTGTCAGTAGCTGCAGCAGCATTTTTACCACCATTTAGTTTATCCCTCTTCAGAGCATGCTGTGCAAAGATTAGGTTCTGCCTCATGTGGACTGAAGCTACCAGGAGTGCAGTGAAAATGGAGAATATGTGTTGGACCAAAGTCGACATGAAACTGCTTACAGCTCTTCAGTTTCCCAGTAAGCAGAGGGTTTATTTTTCGATATCTGTTTATTTGTTAATAATATGGGTCTCTTTTGATTAACTTTATTGTCAAATTGGCTTTTCTCCTTTTTGGCAAAAGAAGGCTGCTCTCTCTTGCCATGAGTAAATTTTTTTGCAAACAATCAGAAGGGGAATTGCAAAACAAATGTCACCAGAGCCTTCCAAAAGGAAAATGGCCCTCAGAACACTGACATGTTTGCTGGGAGTTTCAAAGGACAGAATATTCTCAATCTTGACTCTTCAGGAGCCCTCACCCAGAGTTGCGTGCCAGCCTAAGTGTGAGGGTTTTTTTGCACACACACGTAACAGACTATTCTATAGCAGAGATGGGCAATGTAGGCTAATGCATGGGCCTTACAAACAGCCCTCCTTCATCTCAGTGGGCCGCAAGATTGCCATAACCAAGATGGTCTCCCGGGATAGGGTGGTTTTGCCAACTGTGCTTGCAGACCTAGAATTTGCAGGGAGCACTGATCGAACCATAGTAGTGCTTTGATTGGATGCACAGGGAGCAAACAGCTCTCACAGACAATGTTGTGTGCAATTAGCATGCACCTCACTTTACACACTCTTGCTTTCCATGTGGGTTGCTTTAGTAAGACTGTGAGGAAAAAATTAGGCAGATGGAAACCAGCGGAATCTGTCAGTCCTACACATGGGCAACGGTAAACAAAATGTCTTGCAGGCCACACATAGAACCTCGATGCACCACATGTGTCCCAAAGGCTGTCGGTTGCCCACCACTGTTCTATAGCCATCTTTCCCACAGGCTTGCTCTAGGACATGTCTATTTAAACATCTACTTTACCTTGGCAATGCTTTGAAAATATTTGATTTATTATGAGTTGATTGCCTGACAATAGCCGTTTAGGTCTTTTAACATAGATCTATATTTGTCTCCTTCTGGGACATAACAGGTTATTCCATTAATCCATTATTTGGAAAAGTTGACACAGCAGTCATTGTTTCAGATAGTGAAGCTTCCTTCAGAGGTTGATTGCTTCATCTACAAACCATAACTCTTTGGAAATAGCAAAAATATTCACAAAAGTAGGTGGAGAAAGTGACAGGGTCTCCCTTTTGGTGAAAGCTGGTGTGTGGCATGAGCAACAGGACTGGATCCCAGCAGAAGCTGCCATGCCACGGTAAGAAATCAGCAATTGCTTTTCCTTGTCAAGTGCTTGTATACGTTCCCTTTGTTTTCTATCCCCATTTCAAGTGCAGATTTCTATAGACACGCTTTAGATTCATTGTAAACATTAAAACAATAACAAAGCAATTGCACCAAGTTTCAGCTTCCTCCTGGATCAGAGAGAGGTGAAAGCAGCTTCTTCTTCCTTTTTGTTCTATCTCTGGTGTCATTCCCATGAAAAAATAGCTTTGTCCAATCTTGTGTGCGCCACCCTCCAAAACGTAGCTTTTTGTTACTGCCCACCATGCAATTAAAATCAAGAGCTTGTTTTGAATGCAAACATGAAAAAGACAGAGGCAGAGTCTGTGTTGTGCTAGATCATGCAAAAACTGCACTGCCTTGCACCACAGAGAAATACTATAGTGCTCTTAAAGACTAGTAGTCCTGTGGCATCTTAGATATTAATAAATGAGATCATGAGCTTTCGTAGGTAAACCCACTTCATCAGAAGAGCTGGAGTGGACTCATCTTATGAAATGGGTTGTTCCCATGAAAACTCATGATCTTATTAGTCTCTGAGATGACACGGGACTACTTGTTGTTTTTAAAGTTTCAGACATATATGGCTACCCCTCTGAGACTTTTTATAGTGCTCTTAGAAATCACCATTTTCCATCAGCCTATAATATTTCTTCATGGTTGATTTTTACTGAACCAAATTGACAGGCACAAACTCTGAACAGGGATGCTAGGGTAGATAGGAATTTCCTCTTCGCTTAAAGAGAACTTGTGCGTTGGTCATGTTAATCCAGCTGACAAACAGACACAAAACAGAGCAAAAGGATCAAAGGTTTCTTCCAAATCTTGGAGTGATCCCTGCTCTCCGGCCTCTGGGGGAGCAACCTCCCAGAGTGCACTGCTCTACAGACACAAAGCGTAAACGTAGCACCAACTGTGTAGTGCACCCTGTATGGAAGGGAGGAGGAGTAAGGATAGAGACAGCACAGAGCCCATCCCTGTACTTCCTCAATGGAGTGGGGGGAAGTGGGGAGAGGCAGACTGGGAGGCAAGCTTCCATACTATAAGTAAAGCAGGAAAAACTTAAAAAACAACAAATAGTCTGGTAGCACCTTAAAGACTAACAAAACATGTAGCTGGTATCATGAGCTTTCGTGGACACAACCCACTTCTGTCATATGGCTCCCTTGCTTCTTACTACCCTTAAACTGAAGCAAGCAGCTTGGTATTCAAGAACCCTCTACTTTTCTTCCCCATAATTTGAGCACAGTAGCTTCCACTGCCTATGCACAGGCTCTCCCTCAATTGAGTGGCACACCCTCTCCCTGCAAATTGCACCAGCTCTGCTGCTGTTTAATCTCAAGAGAAAGAGCAGGATGTGCCCTTCTCCTTGCTACAAGATAAGAGCATTAAGGACGTGCCTCTCACTGAGGCCTGTAGAGACTTTAATCATGCATAAACCAGTTAGCAATGAGGGTAGAAAGAGTTTCCTCTGAAAGCTGGCATCTTTCAGTGGGCAGCATCCCCTCCCCCACAGAGCTACTGCACTTGAACCTGCAACCTTCTGGCCCAGTGATGAGAATGCTGAGTCAACACTGATCATAAATATACCTGTGTAAGTAGGCTGCAAAGTCTTGGAGTTCAGATTAGCCCTGGATTCTCTCTGGAGCACTTAAGATCTTCCCCTTCCCCTTTCTATGCTTCTAAATCGTTCCCTATGCCCAGTTTGGCTCCAACTCTCTCTTCCCTATATGTACAACCCATTATCTGGTTTCACCCAAGCCTCGGGGATCTCAGAACATACTGGATGCCACAGGCCATGGGGCAGACCTGCAGCATAAACAGCTTTACTATAATATGCATGTAGCACCCTTTTAAAAAAATCCATATTGGCTGGATTCTCCCAGGAGAGTTAGGTCCCAAACCTTGTGGCCACATAGAGGGCTGCAGAGTGAGGGAGCAGGAAACCCCAGCACAGCTTTGCCTGCCACAGAGCTGGTCAACATGAATTTAAATATCTATTTTTTAAATATATAGAGTGTCCATGCTAAATAAGACTAATAGAGTAGGCTAAGTACCAGGTGCTTAGCATTTTTTGCCATTAGGGTGTGGAATGTAGTGTCCCATCCAGGTCAGGTTTTTGTTCAAACCTTGATTACAGGTGTCACACTTGTAAATGAAACCATGTACTGCAGCTTCACTCTCTAGCTGGTTTTTTTAATTGCTTTGTAATCGTATAGTCACTATAAAATCCATTAGTGAGTGAGTGCCCGGGGAAAGTTACAGTGTTCCCAACAGGTTTCTGTGTGTTACCCTTTCGAATATCTGATTTGTGCCAGGTTTGAACAAAGACCTGACCTGGATGGGCCACTACATTCCACACCCTAATGACATAAAAAGCTAAGCACCAGGTACTTACTACCCACTCTATTAGCCTCATTTAGCACGGACACTCTGACAATATTTTTTTCCTATTTTTATTCCTTCTCTTTCCTTCCCCATCCCCTCGCTTTCTCTACTATTTATTTGTACCCTGGACCATTACTCCATTCATCTGAAGAAGTGGGTTGTGCCCACAAAAGCTCATGATACTATCTACATTTTTTGTTAGTCTCTAAGGTGCTGCAGAACTATTTGTTGTTTTTTAACTCTTTTGTTTCTTTTAATGAAAACTTCCAGGAATTCTCATGTAATCACATGATTCCAGGAGCGGGGGTGTTAAAAGAAACACAAAACTTTATAAGCCTTGCCAACACTGCAAAAAGGAATTGAACCTGCAGAAAGATTTGGGCTTAGTACTTGGACCTGTTCAGAACTGATGGGAAGTAGTCCATTCTTCTCCTCCGTCTCATGGATACAAATGTTATTCTTAAAGGCTTCATTGTTTACCTCTCCAGTCAGGATGATCTTCTGAATTTCCAGGTAAAAAAGGTTAACCATTTCAAAAGTACAAGACAGAGTTCATTTTTAAGGGGCAGCATCCTACAATTTTTTCAGCCCCAACAAAAAAATGGATAGCCTTCTGTAATTTTTTTTAACTTGAAAAGCAGCTGCAGTGCAATGTATCATTTGTATTGTATTAGTTAGAGGCAAACTTTTTCACATGGGAATTTGAATGGGGCCCCAAATAACAACATAACTTAAAATATTCCCATACTAGCACTACCATGTAAGTGTGTGTGCGAACCACCAGTAGAAACAAAAAATCTAGCTGTGGTTGCTCTACCAAGTACTAATCAGCTGGGCTGCATTCTGAGCATCCAGTAGAGCGCACAGCTTACAGGGAACACTGCATGTAATAGCCACAGTCTTCATCAGAAACATTTCATAGGGAGCAGCAATAAGATTAATAGATTTTAAAGGGACCATTATGATCATCTAAAGTGATTTCCTGTATAACCCAACATAAAAGAAACTCAGTAATTTCTGCATCAAGCCCTGTGTTTGAGCTATAGTGTAAAGATATCCAGTCTTGATTTTAAAAGTTAAAATTGTAATAAATGCTTCAAAACGCAGACAGCAGCTTTGGAAAATGTTCCAAACACATTATGTTCTCTTAAAAAAATATTTCTGTGATGTTATCAGAATGCTAATAAAATGCCATCTGAAGCTTCTTGGGAGGTTTTCTTACCACGCCATTAGCAAAGGTCCTTTGTGTATCGTATTAACTTTTGCATAACATTTTTCAAGAAAGTAAGGCTATGAAGAGCATTTGGGGAATGTGAAGTAGTGACGTTGCAAAGGAGAGACACTGTAGTAGGAAGCGACTCTGTTTCTTTCTTGGCAGTATTTAGAGGAATAATGTTCAGCATAAAGCAGGACTTCTGCTAGGCAGGATCTGCTGCAAAGTTCTGTTCAGATCATTTTAATTCCTGAACAATATTTCTTATTTTAGTGATGTTTTTATTTCACTGTTAAACTAGATGGATCCTTGCCTAATTCATAGTATTTTGGAAAATCCATCCTGTGATTCAGCAGTAACAGCCAGGATTGACTATCAGTTTCCTTTTAGATTTTCCTAAAGTTTTCTCCATACTAGCTACAATGTACTTAGACTCAGAGAGGTAGCAGTGTTAATCTGTAACTTTAAAAGCAATGAGTAGTACTGTGCCACTTTAGAAACTAACAAAACTATATAGTATCATGAGCTTTTGTGGACAAAACCCACTTCATTGGATGAGCTGGAGTGGAAATAACAGAAACTAAGATATACAGGCAGTCCCCGGGTTACGTACAAGATAGGGACTGTAGGTTTGTTCTTAAGTTGAATTTGTATGTAAGTCAGAACCGGTACATATTGTAGGGGAAACTCTAGCCAAACATTTCTCCAGAGCTCAGTTTTTTTCTCCCACACCTCACTTCCCTCAGTCCTTTATTCTCAAGCTGAGGTGTCTGCTGAGAAAAGCCGCTCCGCGTCTCCCTGGTCTGCTGGGGGGAAGCAGCTAGTGCGGGGTTGCCTCACCCCGTTTGTAAGTAGGGATCCGATGTAAGTCGGATCCATGTAACCCGGGGACTGCCTGTATATATAACAGCAAAAAAAGGGTCCACAGGACTACTCTGCTTTTATAATTTAGCTAATTATTTAGTTTTCTTCTGGGGAGAAAACCCAGAAAAGTTATAGAATTATTTAATGGAAATATTTAGGCACAGAATAGGTGAAAACATCTGATTATTTATTTAACCTTTTTGCAACTATTTTTGTGAGCTGGATACAGACTTTTATGTATCTTGTGGATAAGCTTATTTTTAGCAAGATGAATAGAGTTGCTTCAATACATATACTCTGTATGCTAAAAACACGTGTGCAAGATTGCTTATAACTTTCTGCATGTCTCTACATCAGATTCCTATCTAAAAACTCATCCGTTTGGGTTTAGTTTTATTTTATTGAGGGAAACAGTCAAATCAATAGGCCATTTGCCAAACTGCATTTTCATAAAGTTAAAAACATGCCACCACCTTAATCATCGTGGCCTATCTACTGAGAGGGCTCTAAGCCTACAATCAGTTGCAGTTGTACCCTGATTTCTCTTGCATAGACCTAAATAAATGAATTGGCCATCTGCAATTAATTCACATTGTACAAATAGTTTGAAAACTGAGCCGTCCATATTCCGGATGGAACAATCTATTTTTAGCTTTTCAAGCAAGTCTGTTTTATGTTCTTTGTAAAGCCAGTGACATTCTTTCAAATGTTTTCAGCTTAATTAACACAAAAATATATTGTAATCTGAGAAGGCAGCAGAAACAAATCCCTGAAAAATCAGGAATATGCAGGAAAGCAGACAATGACAGTTTTGTGAGAAAGATGAGAAACGGATAGGAAAAAATATTGATTATGTTGGTTTGTGAGGAGAGGGGAGGTGGTTTTTTAAAATTTTTATACAGCATATTTGTTGATTTTGAAATATACCTAACACGGCAAGAACAGCTTGGAGAGTGATGCACAACTACCAAAAGGGGAAAAGTACATACAACTTCATGTACAACAGTCAGGCATTCACAGGCCTGATGGGGGAGGGGCAAAGAGGCAACTGCCCCAGGGCTCAGTGATTCAAAAAGGCCCGAGGCTCCTGGCTGCTGCAACTGCAGTGGCCATAGACCCAGACCCTTTAAATCATCACCAGAGTGCTGCACAGTGTGCTGCAGGAGGCACTGAAGGGTGGGGAGGAGGATGCTATGCATTCCAGGAGGTGCTGCTGGCTGATTGGCCCCAGACTCACCCCTTCCCTCCAAGGCCCAGCCCCTTCTAGGAGTGTAGAACTAGACCCATACCTTGCCCAAGGGCCTGGGAATTTTGTTGCCCCTCCCCCAGGCATACACATAGCTAGCCTTGGGTTGGACCTGGGCTCCTTTGCACATGTGTGTTTGCAACACTGATCCTTTCTACAACTGTGTGTGTGTGTGTGTGTGTGTGTGTGTGTGTATCTGTGTTTTACTTTTTGCAAGCAAACAGAAGTTCAGATATAATCATAGTTTTCATTATAATTGTATGTGCATGGCCAAAGAATGAAACAGATCACTAATGAGCAGATATTAATTGAAGGCTTACAGGCAAAACTGGTACTGTGGCTGTAAGAAAACTGTTGGTTCTGGAAACAAAGAAGCAACAGGAGAAGATTGAAAAGTGAATGAAGGAAAAAGCCCAACACACATTCATTTAATAAAAAGTAATAGATATTTATTTGAAATAACTGTAAAATCTTTGCACATGAAAACAGACATTTGTGTGTACAGATGCACACAGTTGGCTGCAACACTTCTCTGCATTCACTGGGAACCAACACATTGTCCAGTGTGAGAGCTTGTGGAATATCTTCCCTAATAAAAAGAAAGTTTGATAAGCTAATTTGGAGTTGGCAAATAGGAAAAGAATTCTAATACATGCTTAGGCTCTTTGGGATCTCTGCAAAAGGCTCCCATCAAATGGGCCAAGGGAAATATTTTCAAAAAAAACAATTGACTTAGAAGCCCATTATCAAAAGAGTGTCAAAATTAATTGCAGAAACTTGTTCAATTCCTTCTGCAATACTTTTTCAGGAACCAGTCCTGTGACAATTTCCAAAAACAAAGTGCACCAAAAAAAGTGCATTTTACAAGCAGCTAGCTGAATTTAGCTCCCAAAATCATAAGTGCCTTTGCATGCATGAAGCTAGGTAGGATCCATGACTGTCATCCAAAGCAATGTGTCATTTTGAATTATCAGTTCAAGAAACCTTATCCTGACTGACTTGTTTAATGCTGATTGGTTCTGTGACATAACTTCAGTGCAGACTGAGTTAACCCTTTGGGAATGGGTTAACAGTTCGTAACTCTAAACTTGTTATGGGTGTTCTTCCAAAAGTTTACAACTGAATATAGACTTAATGCAGCTTTGAAATTTTACTATTCAAAAGAAAAATGCTGCTTTTAATCATCTTAATATAAAGAAACAAGCACAGAAACAGTTTCCTTACATCTTTTGAATTCTTTTAACTTTCCTCTTCTTTGGTAGTTTACAGGTAACACGGTACTGTTCTATATTTGCTTTCTCTCACTCTTTCCCTCTCTGCTGCCTGATTGGGCACTTAGGGTTCCAAATATGATGTGTGGTTGATTGATCAGTTCATAACTCTGATGTTCATAAATCTGAGGTTCTACTACATTTTGCAAGTGAGATTTCTTAAAGTGTGGCAAAGCAATGGTTACTCTTGAATTCAGCAAACCTCTCACACCTATGTCAAGTTTCTTGGAGCACCTGTCAATCATCAAAAAATTTGAGTGCATCGATAATGGTCCATTTAGCATTTTTTGAAGACTATAATTTTATCAGAATTTATTTGCTAGAAAATATTTAAAACTATTTACCTTTTTATTTAAGCCTAATCATTCATTTGTGACTATATGTATGCCACTGTTCTCAGTGTGGGGTAGGACATTCTTTTTCTGTTTTTCACTGTAGCTGTATAGAATATACAGGAATTTATTGTTCATATCTCTGCCTGCTTTCTGGTAATACGCCCTCTTGTCATTTGATACCTTTCTTCGCTTGTATTTAAAATGTTCAATTCTTGTAAATGTGACATCTTTTCTTATAGTCTACAGTTCAGTTGTAATGCCAGCCATTGTTCCCTGTAAGCTGTGCACTTGTGCATCTACTCAAGAGAAATGCAAATGCTGCCTAGTTGATTAGCAGAGTGCCCACATCTAGGTTTTGTGTTTCTATTGATGGTGCACATTCACATATGTCTTGGTGCACCTAAAAACTTATTCTGCATATGGATGGAAAAAAACTGCACATTGATGCAAAAGATTAGTAAGAGCATTGATGCCAGCCATAAATGGCCTAGTTTTCAGGACTGAGGCTCACTTGCACACATTGTTACCATCATTGCATGTATTATTGTGGCAATTGCATGACAAATTAAACGTGTATTTGGAACCTATCATTGAACATGTGCAATTTTTAAAAAGTTTTTTTTTAATTTTGTTAAAAATGTCACAAGTTTTACACTAATGCAACTGATATTGTAAAAGGTGTTTTATATACACACACACAGACACACAGACCACTTTAGGTTCTAATGTCATTATTATTTAGAAACAATAAGAATGTTATAAAGCTTTCCAGAAGTATAGAAAAAGGAAATAGGCTATTACATCTATGATTAAAGAGGCATATGGCTAATGAGTGGAATCAGCTGTCAGAGAATATTGAAAAAGAAAGGAGTGAAATTGCAAACTAGCATTTGCAGCTTACTTTTTTGGAATCTAGATATTTCTGGAAAGTGAAAAGCTATCCCATACAGTGTTCTATACAAAGCTGTATTGATCATTTTTATTTTTAAGTCTTCATGCTGTTGGATTTGCCAGGTATTTTGCATTCTGGCTGTAGTAAACGTAAAAGCTGCTGATCAGTGCTACAAACTGGAGTTTAATGTTTATTAATTACCAAACATCAGGATAGAAGTGTATCCATTGGCAGTGGGCATAGTAGGCAGGAGAAGTAATACCTTCCCAAACTGCCAACCTAGCCTCACCTACACTCTGCCCTCAGCCTCCACCCTCCTTCAGTATGTCTTCCCCCAGGTCTGATTCTGTGGGCCTGATTCTCATTTCCACAAGGGATGTGAAAGGTTATCGGCTAAACATCACCCTTATCAGCTAGAGCAGCCCCTGTTCATCATGTGCATGGGCGTGCCACAGGCAGGGGCTGCCCTGACCAAGCTGGAGCACCTTCCCCTCCCCTACCCATTCCCTCTTTTAATTGGTTGGTGGGTTAAATATCACATGTAACAGGTTAACCAATTGAATAGAATTTTACATCCCTAATTTGCACAGAAGTCTCTCTATAATTAGAATTATACATGTATAAAATTGAAAGAGGTGGTAGGAAACAAATGACCGAATGTACTAAAGTAATGTAAACAGATATATTTCTTCTGATGTAAAATGGAAATATTGTCAAGAATTTGTAGACATGAATCAAGCTCATCTCAAAATGTGTGGTCCTGTATGACCAGCTCAGCCCCAATTCACTAGGTTTTAGCACGAGGACTGATTTGACTGAAACATCCTGAAACGTTAGGTACTGAAAAAAGCAAATATGTTGGTTAAAATGCCTGAATATCTATAAGCAGAAGAATGCCGGGACTAAATAATTAGTGGGCTAGGACTTGGTTACTGTGTGTAACTTACAGAATTTCAAGTGTTTCATTTTGTACAATAGGTATTTGCCCTTGTATGTCTGTGGAGTATCTATGCTTGCAAAGCAAATCACATAGTAGGTGTTTTGAGTTGCATTTCATAATGGCTTCGTGAGGATTTTTTCATTGAGTATTTTCACTTGCAATTAAAACAAAAAACTGGGCTTTTCAGGTAGGTGGAAATTATAGCAACCTTGTCAGAGAGTGGCAATTACTTACTTCTGCTTTGTTTGAGGAAAGGTGAATTTTATCCATAATGTATAATGAAGTACAATAATAAACAAGAAATTGATCCCAAAAGTTTGATCCTCTTTGTTTAAGCCCCATAAGAAAATCTGTTTAAGGTATCTTTTGTGAGGTAATTGATTCTAAAACACCTATTTAGGGTAACAGTGGCAAAATAAGTAGGATAGTCAATCGTTCCATTGGCTTTTATAGTCCAACTGGTTACTTGCCAACATAAATAACAACTTAAAGGCTTATTTTTACTAGAATATATTTTCATGTGCATTTCAGATGTAGCCTGATGTGAACCATTCCAATTCATCCCTAATTGCCAAGCAGAATAGCTACTTAACTACTTACTAGAATAATGTTATTTCTAAAATAAAGTGACCCAAATTGTCATCTCTAAAGATAGAGGAAATCTCTCTTCTACTTTATTCTTTTTCTTCTTACAGGTTTTTCTTTTCTTGGAGTAACAAAATAATATTTCCTTTTATTTTTTTAAACACAGAGATTAAATCTATTATTATTTTCTCTGAATGGCCTTGCAACCCAATGCATTGTCAGTTGTTGAGTCAGATTACACACTGTACAGTAGTCAAGTCTTTAAACCATTGTATGATTAAATAACATTTAAGTACTATATTTGTGCTGAATCACTTACGGCAGGCATGTCCAAAGTCCGGCCCGCGGGCCAATTGCGGCCCGTGTTCCGGTTTAATACGGCCCCACAGGTAATTTGGCAATATCTATCTTTTATGGCCCCCAACGAATCCATATGTATTGAGATGAATACATTGTAAAAACTCAGTTAATGTCAGTTGGTCTAAATCAGTTATAAATATATTTGGACACAACATGTATACTTGGTGTTATGTTCCTGTTCATATTTTTTTAACTTAAAAGTTGACAGACAACCTTTATTACCAATAATATGTAATGTACTTTACAATGTTCCTGACATATATTTCAGCTTCCTGGATTTTTTTTTCATCTGGCCTTCAGATATGAAAGGCAGAGTGATTTAACACCTGTTTAGATTTGTCATCCATGTGACGAAATGAAAAGTGTGCCGTTTGCAATAAACTTTGCATGAAATAGTTAATTTGCATTTAATTTTAATGGTTCAAAGAATGTCAGGCAACATGGTCGGCCCTCACGCTTGTTCACTTCATCAAATCTGGCCCTCTTTGAAAAAAGTTTGGGCACCCCTGACTTACGGGAAAGATGGGTTTATCACCTATTTACAAGTGCAGTACAGGCCCAAAATATTTCATACTTATCTACGTACTACCTAATCCTCTAGTCAGACAAATTATTTAAATAGTGTAGCTTTTTGCAACTGTTCTAACCTTTTCTGCTTGCAAAATATTAAATAGGGTGAAATACAGTAAATAGTGCAGTAGGATTTTTAAATTGTTGCCTAGCCTCAGAATTAAAAATGAAATTGCTCTCATTTGTTTGGTTCTAGCTAATAACTATTATTTCAGGAGGAAAGGATAAAAGTGATTTAGATATAAATATTAGCAAATATTTCTAGGAACTTCAGAAGTCACTCTGCCAGATCGGTAATGTGGCCGCAAAGGTCAGAAAGGAGAGAGAGTGTTCAGTTGAAATCTTACATCCATGCTCTCCTGACCTGTTCAGCTAGATTCAGAGATTGTATCTAGGGAACATCTCTTCTCATAAGCAGTGGGAAAGTCTGTGTTACTGCTGCTACAAGAGTGAAGGAATCAAAGAAGAGTTTCCATGTCCTTGCGCACTGTTGCTATGTTGTTTGCAAGAGATTGTTCCTAAGGGAGCTAGGGGAGCATAGGCTTGTCAAACAGAAGTAGTGGGTCCAAGCATGGCACATCCCAAGATGCTGAAACTTGGAACCCACAGTAACCCTTTTACTCAAGCTTTGCTCCCTTTTGGAGGCTTTAACCTCATCTTTGTCATAATTAAGATAAAAGGATGTGATGTTCATATGGGCAGAGGATTTGCAGCTTACCCTGACTTTAACTGGAGTCCTAGCTGCTCAGCACTTCTGAAAATCTGGTCCATAATAATTAGCTAACATATTACCCAATTCTGTTCACTAAGCGCAGCTGGAGCTGGATAGTTATCCCTTTTATTCTTCAGTGTTGTAAGACAAAGAAGACAAATGATCAGAAAATAGGGACTTCGGTGGGAGTTGTTTGCATGTTGAGTTTACACAATCCAGGCCTTAAAAGAGGGTTACATGCTCTCTAATATTAAGAGGACTCTAATTTAGGACCTTGCTGAAATCGTTAAAATCTGCAGGCAAATAACCTTTTGTTCTCAAATTTGAAAAATTTAGTAAGTGCTTGCAAAGCAAGTCAGACAGTAGAGGGAGCACAAGTTAACTAACAGCTACTATTCCGAGAGCCATGAGATGTCAACCTTCATGGCACCATAAATCAGCTAGTAGAAATCAAATAAAGAAATAAACAAGTAAAAACCATGTTGGTTTGTGGTCTCCAGGAAATGGAGCGGGGACGGGAGTTTGTCAAATGAAAATGGATTAAACCAAGTACTACAAAACATCCAAGAGAGGCCAAAAATGGCACCTTAATATGGAATCTCTGCACATTTTAAGGAAGGTTTTATTTAAATTCCTGGATCTGAACTTGCTTCCCTAGCTTTCAGTGTGGGTTGGATTTAGAACCAGAAAGGGACTGTTTCCTCTTTCTTGGATGGAAGTGATATCTCAGGAGAAGACTTCATGCAGTTTTGATGCCACTGAAGCGCCTAAAGTAGCCTGGAATTGAAACCCCAGTGTTGATTCTTTAGATCATTTCTGCTAAAAATGATAATAGTCATGAAAAACAAAACAAAAAACCCACCACCCAACTCATTATGGAAAGTAATCAATCTTGTCATTTTGACAGTAACACAAAATCCTTGACCACTGATATGCTTGACAATTCAGAAGCCAGAATATATTAAGAATAATGTGTGAATTGAACCTGTGCTGGTCTTATTTCCTTATGCAATGAGTTGAGATATGATTGTTTTGAAGTACCAGGACTGAACTTGGATTTGTTGCAGAAATGTAAGTTTTCTTAGGGATCATATTCATGATTGGGTTTGTTTCAGCTCGAGAGTAACATTTACATGACCAACTTTCTGATATAAAAGCAAAACTCAAATGACTATACATTTTAACATGAAAAATTATAAGTATCCAGAGTAGAGAGTATGTAGGACAGCAATACATGAATCTTGACAGCTCTCTTTCTCTATGTTTCCAATAAAATAACGAGTTGAAGTTAACTTTTTACTGCTTAGGAAGATTATATGGTTCATGGAAGAATAATTCAGGCTGCTTAAGTTTTAAAGCTTTTCTAATATGAAAGTTTCAGAGAGGTTCCTTTCATGAGTCCATTAAAGTAAAGCAAGTAAAATGAAATGTTCCTATGCTGGGATGTACTTTGAAAAATAGATTTTAGTTTTGTAGCAAAAGATATCTCCATAAAAATATTTGTACAGATCTGTATAAAAAAGGGTAAAATGTAGTTTAGTGACTAAACATTTTATTAAAGATAAGTAAAATAGTGGATAGTGTCATCGTTTCTGAAGATATAGCTGTATTCAGTGGAGGATTCCTTTTTGCTTTGTGAACACCATTTTGGGTACTCTAGACTACATGGCTCCATCGACGGAGCCACGTAGATTACACAAAAAAGGGAAATGAAGCGGCAATTTAAATAATCGCCACTTCATTAAAATAAAAATGGTCGCTGCGCTGTGCCGATTAGCTGATTGTCGGCACAGAGCGGCAGTCTAGATGGGGATCTGCTGACCCCAGAACTCTTCCTCAGCAGATCCTGTAAGCCTCATTTCATGAGCTTCATTTCCCTTTGCCGTCCTGCCTAATCTGCATGACTCCGTTGATGGAGCCTTGTAGTGTAGAGACACCCTTTGTGATTGTAACCTGTCTTCAGCATGTATTGCAGCATCCAGGTTGGATTAAGATATCCAGTGTGTGTTGAACACCAGTCTAATCCTCATATAGTCTACTCTAGAGACTGTGTGTTAATGATAAGGTGTGGAGCTCCTCAAAGAGGGGTTAATAATGGTCCTTGTTAGATCTTTCATTTCATTGAACGATTCTTTCCCACTGGAACAATGAGTTCTCTACTAGCAGGGCAACTGACTTTGAAAGGCTCTCAAGGACTAACCCAGTGTTTTTCAATTTTTTTTATAAAGTACCCCTTTAAAAAAAAATTAAGTACCCCCAGTACCTAAAGTTTTCAGACACACAACATTTTTTTCTATTGTTGCAACACATTTGTTTAAACAACTTAATTGTAGCCAGTTGAGCAATGCAATTTTGGGGTGTAAAAAGTACAAAAATAATAAAATGCTGTAAAACTTAAAACAAAATTTCAGTTTTCTCCAAATTTCAGTTGTTGATGTACCCCCCAGACTTTTCTCGAGTACCCCTAAGGATACTCGTACCACTGGTTGAGAAACACTGGACTAACCCTATTCCTTGGGACAAGAGACACAGAAGCAAGGGGGAGGAGACATAGGGCTGCAGAGAAGGAGCTCCCCAGCCATAGCACATGGACAGAATGAGAGGGTGATAGTTTTAAAAGGAAGGTTAGATAAGGTTTGTAAGGAAGGGGCAATTGTGTCGTCATTTGTAAGCAGAACTTTCCAGAAAGTGTGATGATAGAAGAGACTCTCCCTTGCTTCTGGACACTGGTCAGAATCAGGACTTGCAGACAGGGTAAAATTGGACTGGGGGTGGGAGGTGAGATTGAATTCAGGAGTTTGTTTTCCATAGATCTTAATTCTACTGTGCTTTTTAAGAATAAAATGTTTGTGATTTTTTTGTGATTAGAAAGTCCTTTGCTAAGTCTGTGTTCTTCCTTTATTCTCCCATTGTCAAGTAGAAAATCAGAGTTTCCACAGCCTTTATTTTCTTATCTACACTTTTTCTTATCATCACCCGTAAGTGATGGTGACAAATGCAATGGTAATGAAATACCGAATAGTTGAGGCATTATAGGTTACGAATTACTATAGGTATATATTGTTTTTGTAAAATTTGGGGGGGGGGGGCTGTTCTGTATCAGATCATCTCATTTGCCCCATATTTCCTTATATAGTTCAGTCATTAATCTGAAAAGGATCAGAGCAAAAGATTTATTTTAGAAAGAATAAAAGGTGTAGAGTATAGGAACAACATAAGAACTGAATTTCATTTTAGAATCATAGCTGTGCAGACAGAATGTATGCTCATTCACTCAGTCCTGTTCTACACTAGGTAGTTAATTCAAAATAGCTCCCCTTATTTTGAAATATAAGCAAAGCGTCCACACTACCAAGCCCATTATTTTGAAATAAGGGGCTGGTTATTTTGAAATAACTACTCCTGTTTTCCATAGTTATTTTGAAACAGCAGTAGTGTGGACAGTCCACCTCTGCTATTTCAAAATAACTACTCCCCAGTGCTTCCTGGGGCTCTACGTCAAGGTAGCATGTCCACATTAAGCCTCGGACTAATTTCAGGGCTTCCCTGTAGTGTGGACATGCTATTTTGAAATAGTTATCTCAAAATAATTTCCTAGTGTAGACATGTCCTCAGGGTGTAGTCTCCCCCGCCTCTAAATTATAAGGTAAATTATAGCTACGGGTTTCAATACATCTTGTATAGTAAGTATAAATCAGAGCAAAGAATACAGGACAGGGAACAGATCAGTTGATTAAACCATCTTTCCCATCGCTGTAGAATACATGACAGCTGCATATATATCTGAGCAGAGATGTGCAACTGTGGATACCAGCACATTTAACTTCTGCAGATACAGGTTTTCATTTAAAAAATGAAAGTGTGGTGTGGGCACTCTGAACTTCTTAATGTGTTAGGATAGCAAAGCTTGGCAATAATAGCTAATTTACTTTGCAACAGCACTAGACAGCTACAGATCTTTGAAAAAATAACCCAATCCTAATTCAACACACCTTCTCTAGTTTCATCTCACTCCTCCTGGGAGTCCTGATTTGGTCAGCATCTGCCAGGTAAGCTGTCCTTTCTACTGTTTCTCTCTGTAACCAGGTCTTCCTACATGCACTGTGATTGTGACCCTGAGGTGGAAGATGTTAGTGCCATATTGTGAGTTCCATTGTTTTGTGACCAGCATTTTGACTGTAACTTTCATTTCAGAGGGTGACCTTCATCTTCCATTGCAGCTTCCCTTGTACATTGCAGCGTCCATTTTGTAGTAGGGATTTGACCGTGTGACTGCCTCAGGAGCTGGCACAGAGCAATCTAAGACCATCAGCTTTGACTGTCTCCCAACAACCCACCCACAGAATCCCTGGCTGGGGGAGGGACGAGCTGGACTTCCTTAGGCTGGGCACATGACCAAAGGATCAGAGACAATATTTAAGGGGAAGGATGTCTTTGAAGAGACTGTCTATAAACTCGCTCACTAAAATATTCAGGGGAAATGAACACACTTTTCATTCAAGTGTATATTCATGGAAAACACTGTGTGGCATTTGCCCAACTCTAATAATAACAACAACACACATGCCCAAGCAGGAACTAGGCCAAACAGGGCAGGGAACTAGAAATACAAAGTTAAGGCTGAATCCTAAAGAGGCAAGGCAGCAACATTAGGTCTTAAAATGTCTTCTAAACGATTGGTTGTATTTCACCTTGCTGGCTAGGATTCTTGCTGCAGCTACAAGATATTTCAAATAACAAAATCAATCAAATCTATCCTTTCTTGTGTGTCTCACAGCAGGCCGTGCTATGCATGCTTAGCTCATGCACCCAGTGCTGCTTTGTTACAGATTTACTATCAAGACTGAAATAATTTAAAACAAAGAAAATAATGTGGCTGCTGAAATCTTCCTCTGGAAGCATCCTTGGGAGAGGCCTTCCTCACTGACCATTTGCATAGTAATGGTGTTGTCCTCTGTAGTACTCATTACATCAGATCACAGGTAAAATATTGCAAGACAAATGTGTGGCATGTAATTAGTGCCCAGTGTGTGAAATTACAAGTGGTGAGTTATGTGGGCCAGTGGTGCCCGGTCACCAGGAATATTGCTGACCTTGAGCGCTGTTCCACCAAACTTTGGGGTCTCTCCCCAACAGCCTCACCTACTGCCCCTGCGTGCTCCCCACTCTTGTGCATCCCCCAGTCCTCCTGCTGCCCTTGGCAATTTAAAAGGGTCAGGGGAAGAGGAGAGGTCTCTGCTGCCACCACCGGCAGCACAGTGGGGCTAGAGTGGCATCTTGCCTGCTCACTTTGTGAGGCTGCCAGCATGTGCAACCCTGTGGCCTCTGGATGGCAAGGGGTCACCGTGTGTTGCTCCTGCTTTGGAGTCCTGGGAGGGAGGGAGGGAGTTTGATTTAGGGAGGCAGGGCCAGCCTTAAGGAAAATGGCGCCCTGAGCAAACTTGTGTTTTGGTGCCCTGAGCCTTGTGGGAATAGCACCACCCATTTCCCCTGGCATCCCTGGGCTCCCCAACCTCTGCACCTCTATCCTATGCTCTCTTTACCACTAGCCCCTGTATTGTGCCCCCCTTTTCCCTAACCTCTGCACAGTGCCCCCTTCATCCCAACCCCTGTACTTACCTCCCACTTGTGCCCCTAATCCCAGCCCTATGCTTCTAGCATGCCCCGCCACCCTCCCTTCTTCCTAGTACCTTGCACCCCCTTTGCCCAGCAACACCTTTGCTGAGTTGCCCCCCACCCTCTGGCTATGGCACCCTGAGCATGGGCCCAATTCACCTTGCCCCAAGGCCAGCCATGGAAGGAGGGGTGAAGGGACTAATCATCATGAAAATTTCTGCAAACCTGCTGCCCCTGTGTGAAATGCAACCAAGTGAGAACTCTTCATTGAGCATGGGATGGCCCCTCTTCTATATGCCAGAGGGGACTCAACCCTGTTTCAAGTGGATTGCACAAAAGGAGTCATAGGGGTGGAGGTTGCAGGAGTACGTTCCGCACCTACACTTTCTTGAATCTATTTACTCCAAAACCATACAGAAGACACAAAGAGGGGTAGCAGTCACTGTTCTGGTTTATTAGAAACCTGGGAGATTTTTCTCCAAACCATTTGTGGAGATGTTGGGATGTGAATTCTATCTGACTCCTCACCTTTGCATTATTTCCTACACAAATCCTTATTCCTCTACATTAGTGCAGAGAGGGATGCATTTCTGCCAATGGCTCTTTACTAACACAAATAAAGTGATACTTCCCCCCTCCATAGACAGAAGAGGACAGACTGCTGTACACAGACAGTATTCATTTGTGGCACATGCAGGAGGCCTAGTAACTAAGGGCTAAATGCGGTCAGGTGCAGAGCATCTTCCACTCCTCTTGAAGACCATACTGGCTGAATATGCCCTGCACCTCTCAGGACTGGGCTCTCAGCTGTGAAACTTGCTCAATGTTTATGTGAGAGAGCCTAAGCTAGAACAAGTTGACTGCTTCACAAGTGGATAGGCTATTCTTACTGAGACAAGAGCGCGTGCAGGGAGCAATGGAAAAACAAATTCTCCATTACAATACCAAAGAGCATAAAGCAAACAGGTGACATGTAAAAGAACAAGTCACTGCGTTTCTGCCCTGTTTGTTTCCTGATGGGGGATAAAGAAGGCTTGAAAAGTATGTATGTGTGTATGTTTCCAAAAAGAAAAGTCTGCTTCTTTGTTATCTTAAGTATATAAAATGTGTGGAATTGCTGGGAGCTCAGATGGGATCTGGGAGTTTTCTCGAAACATCCCTGAAAAACTAGGGTCTTAAAACATTAACAAAGCCATTGTTCTCCCAATTATTTGAGCAGATATTTGAGCTAAACAGGTATTAATTAAAACAAAACAATGTTATGCTCTAATAAAGATCACTTCCTGTTCTCACCATTATCATTACTTATTTATTGTATTTATTTATTTTACAGTAGTACCTAAAGAGTTCAGCTAAGATGGAGACTCCATTTAGCTGGGTACTGTAAATAGCCATAAGAAATGGGCCCTGCCTTGAAGTGCTTTTAATCTAATTAGACAAACTTGGCATAGGATGGGAGGGGAAAGAGAGAAAGTGACTTGTTCAAGGCTGCACAGCAGATCAGAGGCAGAGCTAGGTCAGGATCCCAGCTATCTTGAATATCAATTCAGTGCTTTGTTCACTAGACCGCAGTGCCTCTCCATTGACTTAATGGTTTCATTGCATGGCACCTCTGAAATTATAGTCCTGTCAATTCTCCGGTTATTCAGTGTCTTCCAGGAAAAAAAATCAGCACAGATAAGAACTGAAGCTCTAGATCTGCATTTGGGTGCTGTATGAATACAGCTATGTGATGGGGGCCTCAGTTTTTAATGTAAAAATAACAAAGCAGGACAAATATATTTTTTGGATAACTCTTTCAGGTCTTCTGTGCTAAGAAACTTTACAGCAAAAACAGAATTATGTTTCCTTTGCAGGTCTCCTTTTATAATGTGTGTTGGTATTGAGAGTACTCTAGCCGTGTCACACTAAAACATGTATGCATCTAAAAAAGCTATTTAGAAATCCTCTTATACCCTTTCCTGTTACACACCATAAAATGAGAATTCTAGGTCAGTAATTAACAATAATATTATTTAGGGCTAAACTGTGCACTGCCTAAAGAACAGACTGCTATTGAAAATTGTAACTCAGAGTCATAATCTGCCTCTCAGATTGGAACAGTTTGTACAGTGGGGGTTGAGAGCCATTGAACAAAACTGTAAACCCTGTATATGATGGAAACCACTTCATCAAGGGGATGCTGCAGTAACGCCAGCACCATTTACCTACCTCTGAAGCACTGCAGAAACACTTTGAAGTGCAGTGCAATGATAAAAATCAAAGTGAGTATCTGCAGGCCAGAAATGGCCTCATTTGGTGAAGAAAGTGTGGTGGAAGATGGCCCATGGGGTGAACATTGAGTGAAACAAACTACTCCTGTGGAGGGGAACATTCCAGGCTTTGTAAGCAACATTCCATATGTGCTATATGGAGCACTGGGATGTAACTTAATGTTGCAGTTTCATAAGAAACATTTTACAAAGTTCAATGCTGAATGCCTGAATGGTTGGCAAATAAATAAATAAATAATAAAAATGAGACGCTCAAAGAAGATGGGTGAAACTAGCAGAGGGAAGGCTATAATTTTGTGCTTTTATCATCATAATCCTGAATTCCTTAAAATCTGTTTCCATTTAGCTAAAGAGAAGCTGAGAAGTGGTAGGAGGAGGGTAGGCCTTGAAAAATAATTGTGGTCATTTCAATAAGTAGGTTTGGGGATTTTTTTTTGTTAACTTCAGGTTTAGAATTTTTGTATGGAAAATTCTTCTGTTCTATGGGAGAGGGAAACATTTTCTACTAGCTCTGTTTGTTTTGGTGTATTCATAAAGGGGTTTAAGTTCTTTGGGGAAAATACTGTTGGCACATCTACTTATTTATTGCACACATTGCACATTTTATTACACTCAAACACACTGATGGTTTCCTATTGAATAGGACATACCGTAGTACTACTTGATTATAGTTTCTTGATCTATCCGGGTGTCACTGGTGATAATTTAATTTTGATCTGATTTACCTATGAATGATTGTTGACCTGGTGGTGCTGGTGTTTTTTTGTTTGTTTTTTGTTTTTTTGCTGAGGACTGGAAGGAAAAAAAAGTGCATAGGCTGCTAGCTCTGTGTCCAGGTTGCTTTACTTTTCCTTATCAGATTATTGCTAGCCTCAAATGTATTTGTTCCCTATAAATTGGCTTGAGGTTACTCTAGGGTCCTTTGTTTACTATGCCAAAGGGCAAGCAGGAAACTTTTAAACTCTCTTTTCAAAGATTTTGTTAATTTCAAGCTCAAAGAATTTTGCATGATGAGGGCTGATGAAAGATGGCTGCATCTTGTATGTAGTAGTCTTGATTTACTGCCAGTGGCCATTGTGGTGTTAAGAGACCTCCTTCTAGGATTTGATCAGGCAGTGACAGTACTAATCAAGGCAAATAAAAGATGGACATGAGTCTAAATCATATCCTTAATTAATCATCACATCAGACTGGCAAGAAGGACAACTTTACTGGGGATTAAACATGTTGAGAATTGTAGGTCTGATCCTGCATTACTGAATCCCTAACCCAAGAGCATAGGTCTTTTATGCTTTTTGTATTTATCATGCTAAATAAAAAAGCCAGTTTTGCAGAACAGAGAAAACATCTCTACTCAACACCCGAGTGTGTGCACAAACACGCAAGTATAGTGAGTGCCCTTAAAAAAGGGTCATATGGTTGAAAGATTCTACTGGTTTCAGAAATGCTCCCTATTTTTACAAGGGGGAATTCTCTTAAAACCACTGGAACATCAGGATCATGAATCTATCGGGCAGCTGCATAGTGCACTGAATAATCATGGAACTCTCCCAAGGAAAACTCTCATTTCTGCTCAAGGGCCTAATCATGCTAGGTGCTTAGGACCAATGGAACTTGTTGGGCTCCCATTAAATAGAACTGTATGAATGAATTACTCTCCATCCCCCGCTATTGTAAATCCTCTAGAAAATCTTATAGCCCTAAAAACAACACTGCCCAAGAGAGGAGCAGAAATAAGGCATCCTCATCTTTTCTTTTATGCAAAGGAAACTGGATTTAGGCTTTGCCCTGATGGATGCTATGTTATATGTTTAATAGGGGGACTTTTTGTGGAAAAGCGTCCGTGCCAATCTAGATGCGCTTTTCCGCCATTTTCGCGATCGGGGCTTTTTTGCGGAAAATAAATCTGAGCTGTCTACCCTGGCCCTTTTGCGCAAAAGTTTTGCGCAAAAGGGACTTTTGCCTGAACGGGAGCAGCATAGTATTTCCATATGAAGCACTGATTTCTTACAGTAGGAAGTCAGTGCTTTTGCGGAAATTCAAGCGGCCAGTGTAGACAGCTGGTAAATTTTTCCGGAAAAGCAGCTGATTTTCCGGAAAAACTGGCCAGTCTAGACACAGCCATGAAGTTTAGAGTTTACTTGTTTTAAGGCTGAGTCAAACCTGAATCAGAGAGTCTAAAATGTGACAAACGTAAGAGCAATTTATTTTAAATATACACAAAACTGTTGTCATCTGAGCACTATATCTACTCCTGAAGGAATTCTTCTGTGCCACTGCGTATGTGCAGAATTGATGTTCCCCACAGATTTCTTTACCTCTCTGCAGAAAAATTACTTTCTGACAGGGAAGCTGTAAGAGCAGTCATGCATCATTCCCTAGCAGTGCAGGTACATCGTTCAGGCACTTGGAGCAGCCAGTGGAGAGGTAAATCACTAGGGGACTGGAGACACTCCAGCCAGTGACTTCTTTCCCAAGCCAGAATCAGCTGCCAGGCCTGGCTGGATTGGAGATTGTAGGGAAAGAGGAAGTCCTGTCCTCTCCTAACAGTTGCTGAGGCATTCTTCCCTGCTTCCTGAGCCTCATCCCCTGCATCTAGAGACCCTTGCACCCAGACCAGCCACCACTAAACTGCCTGCATTCAAACTACCATGCTGACAAGCCCCGCTTCACATCACCCAGACCCTTCCATATCTGGAAGGGCCCCAACCATGTCTACCTGGAAGCCCCTGCAGAATCCCCATTGCCCCTGCACTTGGAACATCCCAGCAAGCAAATTCTCCCATATATAGACCCTCCCCGCATTTAGCAGCTTGTATCCAGATTCTTCCACACAGAATCCTCTCACCACACACCTGGATCCCATCCCATACTGAGCCCCTTGGATTTTGCTTTGTTGAGCCTATTTGCCCCATACCTGGTACAGAGTGGCAAAGTCCCAGCATGTTACTGGGGCAGGCCCAGGCCTTCTTCTGTGCCAGGGTAGGGTGCAACCTCACTGCTGAATCTGTGTCCTGGGTGCACAGGAGTGGGACTGCATGGTGATCTCCCATCTTCATGCAGCCATGGCCTGCACTCCCCATTTCCTTCCTGGAGCCTCTATCTTTATTTATTGATAAATAAAACTTACAGATTTTTAGAATATTGTGTGCAGAATTTTTAAATTTTTGGCACAGAATGTCCTCAGAAGTGTATATCCTTTGGATGAGTGGCTTGTGGCAAATGATTACCTCTACCACAACGTCAGGAACAAAGGATAATTATGTCAGCACCATTCTTCTAGGGATGTAAACGGGTAACCTGTTAACCAGTAAGTATCAGTTTTAACCAGGTGGTGCTTACTAGTAACCAGTAAATCGGCGCCCAGGCCGGCTGGAGCTACCCTCACTCACAGTGCACTGCAAGCTGCGGACTGCTCCAGCCTCATAAGGCCCACAGGTTAACCGTGTAATAAATAGAATGTGTATTGGTTACACAGTCAATATATTTATATATATATTTTTTTTACATCCCTTCATTCCTCCTCCTTCCCTGGTCACCAATCTTTATCTCCTCTTAATCCCTCAACTCCTATCAAATCTAAATTGTGTTTAATGGGAAATGAGGGCATATAGCCCCATCCAGAATGAGGCCTAACATTTGTATTTGAAAACAGAGGGTCTGAGTCTAATCTCATCAACACTAGTGAAAGTAAACAGTAACTCTAATAAAAGTTACTCTAATAAAACTCAAGGGAGTTTAACTGAGGTGAGATCAGAATTGGACCCAGAAAGCTCTGTCCATTTGATTTAAAAAAAAAAAAAAAAAAAAAGACATTTCCCAAGTGTCTGTTCACATGAAAAACTGTTAATGGAGACAATTCGTTAAGAAAACAGAAAACAATAAGTTTATTAAGCAGTTTCAAGAACAATGTTTTTCTTTTGGTCTTTTAAAGCTATAATACCCATTTGTAAATCTTCATTAGACTGAAGTTGACTTTGTCCCTTTTACCTGGTACTATCCACCTTTTACTGTCATCAGTATCCTATTTCTGCGAAGCAACATGTTTCTAAGTCTCCATCACATAAGCATTTGCAGGATCAGGGCCATAATTCCTTCACAAGGTCATAAGAGGACCTTCACAATGCTTTTGTCACGCAGCAGCTCCAGAAATACATACCATTGTGATAATTTCAGTACACAGGTAATTCACATTTTGTGTTTAGAAAAGTGATCAGTGCCATTATGTACAAATGCAAACACTTTCACAGCAATGACTCACTTATCACTGAATGTTATACCACACTTCCTATCCAGGGAATTTGTTTAGACTTTTTCTGTTTCTATCTCCAATTACTATCATAGTTGTGTACATATTTGTGAGTACTTTGAGGCTGGGTAGGTATTCTGTTCCGGTCCTATGATTACTTTCAGATCCACCTTTCTGCAAGTAAGAGCAACAGCATAGTGCAGTCTAATACATAAAGATGACTTCCTGGATGCTTACCTGCATAGTGTAACTATGCTCCTGAAGGTGGTTGCCAGGATTTTAACTGGATGATTTACACTGATTTTTTTTTTTTTTTTTTTTTTTTTTTTTGCTGTGCAGAATTTAATTTTCCAAATGAGGATAAATGAATTTACCTGAAATGAAGGACAGATATTTTCACTAATCACAGAGAGAATACAGTGATAAATAAGGTAGACACCCAGGTAAAAAAAAAAAAAATCAGTCTGGCATAGATGCTATCAGGTAATCTTATCTATATTTTCATTTTGTGCTTTATTATTTTTAAATGCTTAACACATTTTCCCCTTTCATTAGACAGTCCCTGCTCTTTTATTTTTCTCTGGTGTTTTGAATGGAGTTGATCGCAACACAGCCATTTTTGTTTGACAACTTCAGCTTATGGAATGCCAGAACATCATGCCAAATATCTTTGCTTCTGTATCAACCTGCCTAACAGTATTAGCATAACTTCATGACTAGTTTTTGCGGATACAAAGTCAACAGAAGGAACACAAATTTAGGGTTTTTTACCAAATGGCCCAAAGTCCTGCTAACCCTTATAGAATTAACTTCCCGCACTTGAAATTGTAAAGTTAATAAGATGCGCAAGTGTTTGCAGGATCAGGGCTACAGCAACAAGTTTTTTTTTTTTTCCCCAAAATAACTCTTTGGTATTGACCTTGTAAGCTGCTCTGCAAAAACATACCTATGCCTCTCTGATGAAGTCAGTGAGGCTATGTGCAGCCTTCTTCCACCTGCGGTGAAAAGAAACAAATCCCCTTTCGATAAATACTGGGGAACTAGTATTTTACAAGAAGAAACACTAGTAACCTTTGTTTTTCAACTGCAAGTGTAGGTCACTTGTTTATGCTTTAATGTTACTGCTTGCTTTTGGTAGGGTATTTTAAAAATACTTTAAAAATAAATAAAAAATGGTTAGTTAGTAAAAGGCATATATGCAGGAGACAGATTGCAGAGAGATGTAGTCCATGCCGCTCTATAGTCCAGCAATATTATTTTAACCATGTGATTAGTCCCATTTACTTCAGGGGAATTATTTGCATGCTTAAAATTACACATCTGCCTCTGGTCCCAGGCCTGCAGGGACATGGTTCTGCATCCTGAGTTCCTTCCAAGATCAAAGTGTATGGGAGTCAAGTGGGAAATATTTGAGTAACTTTATTCACATAAAACCACTTACATAGTAAAGTTATTTGCTTAAATTAGTGCCAGGTGGGCCTGATGTAGTTTAGAAAAGACAAACTTCATAAACTAAGAAAAATGTACAAATTCACATTTAAATATAACTATTTAGTTTGCTGGCCTCTAATAATTATTTTATTTATAAAGTGCACAGCTTAGTTAAAATATGCATGAAATAAAGTTTATAAACCATAACAGAATAGTTATACCTCCAATCCAGCAAACGCTTTAGTACATTGTTTAATCATTAAAGTTATGCATGTACTAAATTATATGCAAGATCAGGCACAGAACATTAAAACATTATATTAATTAATAAAATTAAGATAATTTAGTCCTAAACAGGATAAAGCAATCACACTACGTCTTCAGTGAGCTGTAAGCTGCAGAAAGCCTTATGCTTTAGTGTTTGTAGGATAGGCCTGTAATATGCTTACTAGGAAAAGATAGTGCTGCTGTGTAAACAGCTACTATAAATAAATCATGATGGAGGAAAAATAATAAAATATTTTACCTGAAACCGAGGGGGAAGTTTTTAGGAGGCAGAAATGGATTAGTTGGAACTTGACAGAGAAGCTCACATACCAAAACAGCCATGGGATTTACTGACCACGAGTGCTCAGGACCTTGGTTTTACTTATCAAACACTGTAAAGGGAAAATCCCGCTGTTCTACTTGTTTGAACTGTTTCTGTAGACAGGCCACCAAATAAGCAACTTCTGAAAGTGAAAAAAAAACAAGGCTCATTAAAAGGATACTTAGAATCGAGCCTGTCCCCGCAACTCGTCTCTGGGTCGACCCGTTGCTTCCGTGGGTGTTTGGTTTGAAGAGGGCGCCTCTAGTCAGCAACTCCTGACGTTTGGGTATCATGTGAATGGTTCAGTTCCCATGGTTCAGTGTGTGAGCTTGCTTGCCCCACCCCATCTCTCTCTCCCTTCTCTATAGATCTCAATAAATCTCTCTCTCTCTCCCCCAGGAGAAATGCGAGAGAGAGTTGAAAATTAAATTAGGGGGAAAACCGTCTAGTGGGGGGATAGTTTTGCTTGGTAGGAGGGAGACCAAACAGGCTTTTACTTATCTCACCCCTCCCCCTTCTCTGCCCCCCACTCCCTCTGTTTGCTGGAGAAGCCAAAGGATTCAGCAGCCTGGAAACCTAATGTGAAAAAGCAGCAGCAGCAGCAGCAAGGAAAAAAAGGGGGGGCCTTGGACTGGAAAAACCACCATTAGGGAGGAAGAAGCAACGGCAACAGAAGAGGAAAACCCACACAGCCCGGAGAGGAAAAGGGACTCATTATCCAGCAGGGAGCTGGGGGTTGGCTTGACCCCTTTGGGTGCTGCAGCCCCGTGGAGAGGAGGGAGAGGCAAGGAAGAGACACTTCTAGATTCCCTGTGATCAGGATTTGGGGAGGTTTATCCGTCTGGAGCCTGTGCCTTGGATCTAAGGAGGATTTTTTTTTCGGGGGGAGGGCCTGCAGCTGGATTTGTTTGTGGGGGAAGGGGAAACGGGTAGATTTTTTTTTTTAATCCGAACTAACCGGTGATCCAGCCGGGGGTACGGAGATCCCCTATTTTTTCCCCCTCGGGAAAGGTGTATTGAGGGGATCGGAGCGGGTCTGGGAGGGAGGGTGAGGAAAAGCGGCAGCTGCTGGGGAGGAGGCCCGACTCAGCAGCAGCAGCAGCAAAGTCATCGCCATCGGCCCCCCCTTGGCTGGCTCCGCTCTCTCCATGTCTCTGGGCAGCGGCAGCCACAGCAGCGAGTAAAGGGGGGGGAGGAGGAGGAGGAGGAGGAAGAAGAAGGGAGCCTGGGAGAGTGTCTCCCTCCCTTCCCTCCCTCCCCCCAGCAGCCCCAGCCGCCTCCTGCCCCCTTCCCCTGGTCCCCGCGGCCGCCCCCGCCCCAAGATGGGCTGTTTAGGGAACAGCAAGACCGAGGATCAGCGCAACGAGGAAAAGGCGCAGCGAGAGGCCAACAAGAAAATCGAGAAGCAGTTGCAGAAGGACAAGCAGGTCTATAGGGCCACGCACCGGCTGCTCCTCCTGGGTAAGGGGGGTGCTGGGGAGACGGGCCCTGGGGGAGCAGGTCTGTGAGGCCGCGCACCGGCTGCTCTTAGTGGGGGTGGGGCCCTGGGGAGACGGGCCTAGGGGAGCAGGTCTGTGGGGCCACGCACCGGCTGCCCTTAGTGGGGGTGGGGCCCTGGGGAGACGGGCCTAGGGGAGCAGGTCTGTGGGGCCACGCACCGGCTGCCCTTAGTGGGGGTGGGGCCCTGGGGAGACGGGCCTAGGGGAGCAGGTCTGTGGGGCCACGCACCGGCTGCCCTTAGTGGGGGTGGGGCCCTGGGGAGACGGGCCTAGGGGAGCAGGTCTGTGGGGCCACGCACCGGCTGCCCTTAGTGGGGGTGGGGCCCCGCACTGCCCTCGCCCTGGGGAGGGAGTAGATCTGTAGGGCCCAGTACCCCTGGGTTCTCTTCTCCGGAGTTAGGGAGACAGTGGCTCGGAGGAAGGTCTGGGCTACTCCCTGGGGAAGGTGGGGTGACCTAGGCCAGGAGGAGGTGTAGGGAGTAGGTCTCTGGGGCCACCCAGTGTCACTGAGGAAAAGGGGGTGTCGTGAGACCTGGGAGAAACAGGCTATAGCACTGCCCATTGAGGGAGCCAGTGCGAAGAGTGGTCTAGGCGGAGGGAAAGCGGGAGAAGCAGGTAAGGGCTTAGGGTAATGAGGGACTGGAGCTGGGGGTGGAGTAGGCCTTGGGGAAAGGAGAGCTCATGGACAAGCAGCTGTCTAGGCAGGTCAGTAGGGATGCTCCTTGGCTCCTGATACTATGTAAATGGACACAAGGAGCGGGTAAGCAGTTGGCATTGAGCGTCTGGAGGAAAGAAGCTATGGGAAGATTAACAGTTCTGGGTAAATGGGTTAGGGGGCTGGGAAAGATCAGGTCCCTGAGCCTATGGTGAGATGGGAGGGGAAAACAGCTGTAAATCTTAAGGGCCTACTAAGGCTCCTCCTAATAAGTAAGGGGGGGAAGCAGTTATTCAGGGATGAGTTGTGGGTACTTACTGATCTCACTTACTATTAGGGAAGGAGGAATTAAATGGGCTTGTTGGGGGGGGGGGGGGAGGAAGGGAGGTCTGGAGGAACTTCCCCTCTGCAAAGCAGGGGATGGGGAAAGGGAAATACACCTCAGAAGGCATGCTGTGGAGGAGAGAGATCGGGAAATGGATTTTAAAGGAGGGGATACTGTGGGACAAGAGGAGGGGGGAGTGATTTGGGAGGGGATGTTAATCCTTGAGGAAAACAAGGAAAGGGATTGGGTGTGTGTGAATATCTGTGGTGTGAATACTGTGAAGGGTAATGTCAGGGTTGTGGTGGGAAACAGCCTATTTTTCAAAGGGGTCATGGACATGCACATTCTCCTCTATCGTGTTTGTGACCATTTTTTGTTGTTGCAAATAATTTAGTTAAATGTTCTGGGGAACATTTGTAGTTGGGTCCTATTTTTAAATATATAATCTATAAATTTTAACATCTAAGACTATGTTATTTGCATGTGTGGTATTTTTGAGCAGCTACAATTAAAAATACAGGTTGAAGTTTAAAGGGAGGCAAAGGCCCCAAAATTATAATTAAAAAAATTAAGAAGAAAATGTTCAAAAGGCAGGCATATTGTTCTGAAATATATTAGATGAGATGTAAATAATGAGATGCTTGCAATTTCAAGTCACTATAGAGCATATTGCTTTTGACTGTATCCAGGGTTTCTTTTTGTGAAGAGGAGAGGTTGGCCCTTGGTAAAACTGAATCAGGTCTTGTGAAATGACATCTTATTTTTTGTTGTTGTGGGGTGCAGACTTAGATATCCATCCTCATGAGTGAAATCTTTATAGAGCAGATTAGAAGAGAAAAAAGGCATTTGGCGTAAATGGAGAAATAACTGGAAGAATAATTGTAGCATCCACTGGGCTTACAGGGCTGTTAGCGTTCCCATAGAAGACCCCTCTTTTCAGTACAATATGGCTTTCAGTCTGGGGAAATTTTCAGCCAGAGATTCAGGAGGCTGGCTGTAATATAAATATTCACACAAGAAAACCGTATAAAATTAGTTTATGTAAATAAGTGACAAGATGTCAAAAAATAGAAGACATTTAGCTGTGATGTGCTTTTAAAAACCTTTGGTAACAGAAAAATATCTCAGCTATCTGTAAATGAAAACTTGTAGGCACTTTATAATAGGTATAAGGCCTCTTCATGGTTTTTTTTTTAAATATAAATGACCCAGATGTTGAGATTTAAAACAGTAGATGTCATGTATTTATGTTAAATCCATAACACGCATATACCATAATGTTAAAATGCTTGTCTTTGTATTATTGTCTTATGTTTATGCACTCTTGTAAAGCACCTGAAATCTATAAATAAAGAATTCGGTGCAAAATATTATAACAATAAGTTGAGAAAATATTAAGAATAATACATTGTCTAAATATACTCTATCTGATCTGTAATACTGTTCTTAGGCCCCAGTCCTGAAAACATACACATGGTAACCTTTCCTCTTATGCATAGTCCCTTTGAAAGCTGTAGGGTTATCCATGGTGGTAAAGTTAAGCACATATGTTAGTGTTTACTCTGTTGGGGCTTGTGTAGTTCATTATGGAGCATTAGGAACACATACATTTTAGAAATGGGGCTCATTCAGAGCAGTGTACAAAGCTTCAACTTGGTCCACTGATGTTTTGTCTGGTCCAAAGAAGCATCTAATTTCTTGGCATGTCAGTTACACATTTTATATGCTGTTTTGACTCTTAAAAATGAAACTAGGAAAGGAAATTAAGAAACTGGAAGTCAAAATCTCTCCAAGGCAATTATTAGGAAATTCAATGTTAGAGTTTAAATTATGTTACTTAAAATACAGCGTAATTAATATCTCAGTAGATGCAACATTCACTGCAGCACAGTCTATTTCCAGTTGTGGAGATGATCCAGTTTCTACTTGAACTGAGAATATTCATGTTTTTGGTTAGTTTTACTCCCTGTCTTATCAGATGGTAGGGTGATTTTTTTTGTTGATAGTGGTGGGTGGGTGTGTATCTTTGGTAGTTGTCTACATGCAAAGGTAACCTGTTTATAAACAGCTGATGAAAAGGGGAGAAAAAGGTCTGAGGTTTTGGGTCTGGGCAGCAAAATATCTAAAGCGGCTTGTTTGGAAGGAGAGCAGGGCTATTAAAGGCTTGGATGGAAGAAATCCAGCTCGTATGGTGGAAGGGAAGGAGAAGGCAGAGGTGAGTGTCTGTCAGAAAACAAATTTTAAAATCCAACTACTAAAATGCAGTTTTGAACATGAGACTCAAAATGGACTCCTGTGCAGTCAGTGTGTGCTAGGGAAGGCCTGACATCCTAGAAGCACAAACTGTGCCTCCATGAACCTATCCTACAAAGGTGTATGTACGCTTTCTCTTAGTGAGGTTTATGGCAGGGGAAAACAAGCAGTCAAAGGATGCTAGAGAGAGCGTCTATGTGCATATTTTAGTAGGACAAGGAGTTTTACTCCTGCAAAAAATGTCTGTCTGCTTTGCACAGACAGCCACTGAACTGAATGTGTGGATAGCTCATTCAGGTTTTGTGGCTGAAGCCCTTTAGTATGCAGGGGGAGTGGGTACAAGGGGGACTGGAATGGGAGAAAGGGGGCTTTCTTCATGTCCTAGGCTTAGCATGTAGGGTGGGGAAAACAGAAAGGTACTGCTTATAGGAAGCCAACTGATATGAAGGAGCTTTCTCTTTAGCTCAGAGGTGTCTGGGGGTGGGAGAAGACAAGGAGAGGTGTTTACAGGATACAGGCTGGAGAGGGCTTTCTCTGCAACCCATAGAGTGTGTGAGTGAGTGATTTGGAGCTTGTGGAGAGGATGGGGAGGCTACTTACAGGACGTAGACTGAGGAAAGGAGGAGGGAGCTTTTCTACAGTTGTGTGGGTGGAAGGGTCAGTGGAACTGCTACTTTCCATTTTCAGATGACAGTATCTGTATCTTACATATTGAATGGTTTAATTTTAGTATTTGTATGGTAAGAGCTACATTTAAGGCTCAAAGATTTTGAAGACCTAACTGAAAAATGCTTTTGTTTCACACGGATTTACTTGACCTTTCTCTCCACCAGAAGGTGGTGACCAAATGAGAAGATTCAAGCTTGTCAGTTTCTCTCCTCCCTCTCCCCAAAATTTTGAAGTTGCCCCTGTCTCTTCCTTCAAATCCCCAGCCTGAATCAACATTAATACTAGAAATAATGGATGGTGAAAACCTCCAAGATTCAGCTCTGACACATGACTGGAGCTGGGTATTTATTTTTAGCCATGACTGCAGTTTCCTGTGGCAATTACTTTTTTTTCTTTCTTTCGCTTTTCACTCATGCACTGAGTAATCCAAATTTTTTAGATTTTGTTGCTGAAGTGAAGATTCTTTTGTGCCCCTGCATCACTCATGCTTCCTTCTGAAACTTGTTTACTTTCATTTTCTAGGTGCTGGTGAATCTGGTAAAAGCACAATAGTCAAACAGATGAGGATCTTACATGTGAATGGATTTAATGCTGAGTAAGTGAATTCATCTTTTTCACTACATATCTTAGGATGTATATATCATACAATAGTGGTTACATTTGTATTCTCTGTATATTTCCTTTTTAATGTTATGACATAGCATGTTCAGATGTAATCACTGTTCCTGTGTGCAGTTTATGTGGAAGAAGTCAGATAATAGTAATAACTAAAGTGACATTGCTAGCCAATGATTTTATCAAGGCTCTGTGTATCAGACTTGATTAAGACTAAGGTTGTTTTTTTGTTGTTGTTTTTTTTACTGCAGTTTCTTTCATAACATGGCTGACACTGATTTACCTCTGCTGTAGCACATTGATTCATGCTGCTCTAAACATTTTATCTTGTTAGATTATAAAGTAAAAAACAAATGCATTTGTTTCGGTATCTTCATTATGTACTCTGGTTTGTGAGACTTTGGGGTTCTGAGTTAGATTTTCTTTTCCTTTCCTTCGTTTGTCTACAGTGATGGTCTATTAAATCGTGTTGCTTAAAGTGTTTTTGTTTACACTTATCAAATTATGTGGCAGTATTGATGGAGAAAGTATTAGGCATTAAAAGTCATTCTTACCAATAGTTTAGTTTTTAATTTTATGTATAGTTAAAACAGCTTTGCAGCTTTATCTCAGTGCTATATCAAATGTTGATGATACAGTAAAACCTGTGTTATCCAGCACGCTCGAGGATTAGGGCATTCCGGTTATCTAAAAACTCCGGTTATCTGAGGGTCCCGTCAACCTAGGAAAAACCAATGGACAATAATAGTAAAACTCGAGTTTTTAATATTGATAGTTTTATAGTGTGATGCAATTGGTCTCACGTTTCTATTTCTATTTTGAGTTAAAGATTATTAGTGCATCTTCAATAAAAAATTGTTAAGCCAATCATGGTAAACCAAGCCAGACCTGTGCACCTGAAGATGTGACAGTATTGTGGCTGGGGCCAATGCTAGTTAACAACATTTTCTGGTTAACAGAGTGCTGGATAACAAAGGTTTCACTGTAATAATATTTATTAGTCTTTTGTACCATTAACTATATTAAAAAAAACAGCCCTGGTACTATATCTTTTGATCGAGAGATTTTTGTTTCTAATTTTTCACTTAATCTCATTGAGGGGCGATAAACATTTCACTTGCTTTTTTGTTTATACTTATGGGCAATCTCTGCTTCAGAAAGATGTGTGCTCTTAGAATTTTAGCAATTCCAACCTAATTTCTGGGCATTGGAATTTCAAAACCCAGAGGGGTTTTTTGTTAGATTTCATTGTATCCCCATCAGGAGTGAAAGTAAGGATTTACTTTCTGTACACTGGGCTCTGTGGGAGGGTGGCTTTGGGAACCCAGAAGTGGCAGGGCTTATGGTGGAAGGGGCAGGGCTCAGGCCAGACTCCCCCAGCCAGACCTTGCCCTTCATGACTGCCACTGCCATGGTGGCCAGGAGCCCAAGGGCTGTGGTGGAGATTTGCTCTGCTGGATCCCATGGGCAGGGAGGCAAAATGGTCAGTGATGTTAAAGTGCTGCCATGGGGGTTCTTTAAAGCACAGCTATGGCAGCACATTAACGTCAGATGTGTACAGGTCTGTACTGGAAACTGGTTATTACTGGAACACCATATTGGTTCATACCAGCCCACTTCCACCTTTTGATCCTCATATCTTTGAAAAAAGTATAATGTTTTTCAGTTGTGTAATATTTTGACATTGACATCATTTAGTATCAGGAGTGGCCCAAGGCCAGCTGCAGCAGCTGACGCCCTAGGTGGAAGGCGTGATCCGGCACCACCGCCTGCATGGCCGTCAATTGGCGTGACGCCATTATCGGGCACCCGGGCTGGCAGCGCTCTAGGCAACTGCCTAGTTTGCCTAGGTTCACAGGTCGCTCCTGTTTAGTATGTGAATCTTCAGTTTTAAAGGATTAATTAGTTAGCATCTCTGAGCAAAACATTCAGTCAAAGAACCTGGACAGTACTTTCTCCTAATCCCCAAACACTAGTTTTAGCATGAACGTACACATTCTTTTGGAAGAAAGTTTAGACAGAATGATAATAAATAAGATTCTACAAGCTGTCATCTTAGCTGCTATTTGTAGAAAATATTTTCTCTGTGCTCAAGACAACATTCTCTGCAAAAGGCCTAATCCTGCAAAATCTTTCTCATGCAAACACTCTTCATTAATTTATTTTGGATAGTCAGATGGGTGAAGGGTTGTAGGATTTAACCCTGATATAGGATCAGATGCTGTCTTCCTAAGAATTTGCCATACCCATTAATGTCAATGGAAGTTACAAATGCTAAGTATCTTTCAGAAATTGGCCCATAAAACTGACACAGATTAAATCTACTAAAGATATTAATGGTTGCAAATGAGATGATGTTAGTGAGTAATGCTTTCATACATCCCCTCTATGACTAGTAAGTGTTCAGACATTTAGTTACATGAAAACCACAGTAGAAAAGCAAGTAGTGCCTACAGAATGTGTGAAAAGCATGTCTTGTGATATCTATTTTTTTAAATTAGTACCAGAAGAATAAATAAATCATAACTTACTTTTGAAATGTTAGGGTGGAAAGTATGTTTAAGAATCGTGAGGCTCTTGCAGATTATACACTAGTTTCTTAAAAGATTTGAACTTTTCTTAAAATGAATTAATCTACTCCCTACATCTTCCTTTCTTGCCCACTCTCCCACAACCTACCCACTGGATTCCCTGCCAAATTTTTAATATACAATGTAGAAGGATTTAGTTTTCTGGTCTGGTAATTTAAACATTATTTTTCTTATTTATCATACCAATCCCATTAGAAAAAAAAATTATGATAAACTCAGTCACGTACAACAACAAAATTAATGGAACTGATGAATGATTTGTGGAACTCTTTCCCTTGTGATGCAGTGGTAACCAGAGATATAACTGGATTGAAAAAAGAACTGGATAAGTTTTTCTTGAAGGTTAGGTCCATCAGTTGCTATGAAGATAGTCAGGGATGTGACCCCATGCTTGGTACAACCCTAAACTTCAGGCAGCCAAGAGTAGACAATAGGATGGATCTCTCCAACTGTCCTATTTTATATGCTCCAGCTGAAGCTCTGCAACTGGACACCATTAGAGACATTGGTTTGGATGACTTTTGGTCTGATTCAGTTTGGCACCTATACTCCTATCATCGGTAGTTTTGTAACTGTGGTAACACATTGTATGTGAGGAGTTACTCATTTAGTCCAGTGTTTCCCAAATGGTGTTTTGTGGAACCCTGGAGTTCCACAAAGTGAAAGTAAGAGTTCGGTGAGAAAATTCCATTACAATAACATTTTATGAGTGGAAAAAATATTTAAGCATTTATGAATTTTATTTAAAACCATTTTCATTTTTGTTGATCTCATGACCTTGTTAAGCTTTTATTTATTATTATCCTTACTTATTTGTGGTCTACTTTTTCAGCTCCATATATAAGACTGTTATTAGGGGTTCCGCAAAATTCTTTCGAGTTTAAAAGGGTTCAGTGGCCAAATAAAATTGGGAAACACTGCATTAGTCACATTATCCACTGGAATTCCTTCAGCTGTCTACCATGAATGTGGTTTTCAATCTTTTTCCAGTGATGTAGGTTAATTGTGTGGCTTAAAATAAGTCCAGGTTGTTAGTGCCAGGGATGTTAAATTGTGTTTAATCAGCTAATCGAGTGGTCGATGGAATTTCCATCCACTACTTGGTTCGTTGATAAGGGGGAAAACGGTAGAGCTGGAGCAGGCTGCTGCATCTCTGCCTTTAAATGTGTTAAGAGCTGCCCAGTGCCCCACTATGCCTCTGCCTCCCCAGTCCCCCCGTGGAGATGGTACTGGGGGAAACCAGCTTTTAAGCCGGCTCCTCCCAGCACCGACTTTTGCTCCCCCACCCCTGCTGCCTCTCTTTTATAGAGGCAGCAAGATGGGGGAGAAGTGACTAGTCGAATCACTGCTTGACTACTCGATAAGCGTATGCTTATCGTGTAGGCGACTAGTCGCTTGCATTCCTAGCTAGTACTACTAAAAACTTGCATGACCTTGATTTGATTAACTCTGTGATCACGTGTGTTACAAGCAGAAAGAAAGTATGTCTTTCAAAAAATGAAGTAGATATCATAGTGGCACATGTTTTTTCTTTGTTGAGCAGATATTTTTAATGTCTGCTAATTAAACATTCTGTGTTTCAAAATTGCTGCAGTAAGCTATCATACTTATATTTGTGATTTTTTTCAACTGGTGCTCTAAGGATTCCAGGGAGACGACAGACTATAATGAAGATTTCCAAAGGGGTCCGACCCTTGTAATGTGTTAGGATTCTGCAAATGAAAAAAAATTGAAAACCATTATTCTATATAAAAAGATAGTTGTGCATTTAGCTAAACTTGGCCTTGACTCCTGTATGTTGTATTTAACTAGGATTCAAATTCTTGGTTGTGTTAGCTAATTAGTTTTTTTGAGGAACTGTGAGGGTGTTCCAAGTAATTAAAATGTTTAATTGTTAACTTGAGGTAAATTTGAGGTTGGTTACATGTTTTAGCTGGGTAACAACAGCAAAGGCTGCTTCAAAAATAAAATCCAGTTTCATAAATTATAGTCTGGTGGTGAACAGAAAAAATGTCTTCCCTCCAATCCTCTATCCTCAAAAAAGGCAGAAAGTAATGCATTGTGGTATGGGTGAACAGCGTTTGTGATATTGAGGAAGCAGAACATGGCCTATAATAGAATTAGGATGAGATTTTCAGAAGTGCTTGGTATTAGTGTGTGCTTTCAACTCCTGTAGAAGGTATTGAATTGGTAACACTGTAGATTGTCACATCTACTCAGTAAGTAGTTACAGCATGAGTTTTGGGAGTCCAGGCTTCCCTATGCTGCCTTTCCACTGTGCCTCATCTTTGTCTAAGAGAATCCCACCTTTAAGGATAAATTCAGACACCATCCCCACCAAATCTTTTGTGCCTCCACAAGACTGCCAACAATGGGGCCCCTTGTGATGTAGTAAGGATTTAAATTTGGCACGTAATAGCAGGAAGCCTGTGACTTCCCTTCCCTCCCTCAACATTCTGAAATTGTCTTTTCATGAGAATACTGCAGGTCTATGTTGCTGCATGTTGCATTTTTCCAGCAAGTAGTAATAAAGTGAAACTAATATGACCCTTCACTTTTTGAATTTGCTTCTCATCCTGAAGCATTATATGCAGAATTCTATATAGCAGATTCTGTGAAACAGGGGGAGCAAATTTAATGGAGAACATGACCAGGACAGACAGAAGGAGGTGTTGATAGGGATTAAATATGGTGTTTTGCTAATAGTTTATGTTGACAGGCTCTCAAAGGAGATTCACTGTCACGTGTAGTTTCAGAAAGGGAGGAATAAAAGGGGAGTGGGCAATTTGGAAAGGCCTTATTAAAAAAGAGGACAGGTTGAAATAGTTGAACAAAAATGAAACACTGCTGGAAATCAGATGTTGAAGAAGTGACACTGGGAAAAGTGACAGATAAGGGAAAGATGGTGTTTTAGTTAGTAGATTTGGGTTGTATTTCTGGCTCAGTCAATCTGACTGCAAGACCATGGGTAGATCAAGTAGCTCCTCTCTGCCTCAGTTTTCCCATAATACATATGGGAATAATATTTAAATACCTTGTGCTTAATGTACTAATATTTTTAAAGCACTTAAAGATAATAGGAGAAACTGGCCTAGTGAATGGAGGAATCAGTAGGTATAATACATCTTGGTTTTTCATTGGGATTTTGACACCGTTCCACATGGCAATCTTTATAAGCAAACTAAGGAAGAGAGTTATCGGTGGACTTATAACATTGTGGATTTATAATCCATTGGAAAAATCATGCTCAAGAAGTAGTTGTTACTAGTGATTCTTTGTCAAAGTAGGAGAACATATCTAGTGGTGTTCCACTTAGGTCTGCCTTTTCTCTGGTATTGGTACCATTCAATATTTTTCATTAAGGATTTAGATAATGGAGTGGAGGGTATGTTTAAAATTTGCAGAATACATCATACTGTAAGGAGTTGCAAGCACTTTGGAGCACAAGATTAGGAGTCTTTGGAAAAAGATGGTGATTAGTTGTTTGTAGTGTTCACTGAATATAGGACAAGAAGTAACGGGCTGAATCTGCAGTAAGAAAGTTTTAGGTTAAATATTAGGAAAACTTCCTAACTAATGCAGAGCTTAACTACCCTTCTAGACTTCCAAGGGAAGTTGTAGATTCACTGTCATTGGACATTTTTAAAAGCAGGTTAGACAAGCACCTGTGAGAGAGAGTCTAGGTTTTGCCTCGCTAAAGGGCAGCTGAATTGAATTGGCTCTCAAGATCCTTCCCAGCAATGCTTCTCTGTGACTAGGTGATTCTGTGATCAGAATTCACAGTAAGGTTGACAGATGGGAGCGCTGGTCTGAAATCAACAAGATATTCAGTAAAGATAGGAGAAGGTATTGCACTTAGGAAGGAAAAATCAAATGCACAAATACAAAACAGAAAATAACTGGCTAGCTAGTTGTACTACTATGTATGATCTAGGGGTTATAGAGGACTAGAAATCAAATGAGATTAAAAAATGTGGTTCATTTGCAAAAAAGACTAATATTCCGGGTTGTTTTAAGAAGAAGGTTTTTTATGTCCTTTCTGCTCCACACTAGTGAGCCATCAAATGGAGTAGTGTGTCCAGTTCTTGGTACCACACTTTAAGAAAGATATGGACAAATGTCTGAATTTTCTCCAAAGAGCTACAAAAATGATTAAAGTTGTAGAAAACATGACTGATTATGAAAGGTTTTAAAAAAAGAGGGTATGTTGTGTCTTGCTGAAAGAAGAAGGGGACCTGATAATGATCTTCAGTTATGTTAAGGGCTTTATGAGTATGGTAATCAATTGTTCTCAATTGGCACAGAAGGTAGGATAAGCAGTAATGGACTTAATCTACATCATGGGAGATTTAGATGAGATATTCAGAAAAACTTTCCAACTATAAAGGCAGTTAAATTCTGGAATAGGTTTCCAAGGGAAGTTGTGGATTCCCAGTTGTTGAAGGTTTTTAAGAATAGGTTAGACACAAACTGTTAAGGATGGTGTATATGTGTTTTCTTTTCTTAGCTAAACTTGAGGATCCCATAGATGACCTCTTGAGGTCTCTCTCAGTGCTACATTTCTATGATTTTGTGAAACAGAATTGAATAGTTCAGAGTATGTCTACAGTACAGCAGTAATTTGACCTGAGGTATGCACCTCCAGCTACACAAATAGCTCGAGTTACTGTGGAGTCTTCCCTTTGTGGAGTCAACGGGAGACACTCTTACTCTCAGGTTGGGGGTAGAGCACAAGGGTTGACGGGAGAGTGATCTCCGATTAATTTGGTGGCTCTTCACTAAACCCACTAAATTGACTTCCGGTGCATCTATCTCAACGTTGGTTCTGGTAGTGTGGGATGTAGCCTTAGTTTTCAAGGCTGTCAGGGGGATTTTGTATGAATTCCTTACTGCAATTTTTTTCAAAATAAAATTTGGATAAAAACCTAAAGTTTTGCAACCTTCTCCTTTTGTCCTCTTCTCCAGGCCACAGTTTTAAAATAGCTTGAGAAAATGTGGAGATGTTTTCCAACACACAATTTAATCCCTCTTTATACACGGGTCATTTAGACCTCCGTCATTTTAAAGCCAGTGAATGGCAGAGTTTAAAACTGTGTGGTTACTGTCAACCCAGATTGGATTCAAACAATTGAATCGGTGACCCATCACAATACCTATTTCCCCATTACCATCTGTCCCCTCAGCATATGCAATCTTTTGGTTTTATTTGCTAAATGCTGATTTTGGTTTATTTTGCGATTTTTTTTTTTTTTTTTTTTTTTTTTTTTTTTATAAATCTGTTAAGACAAAGTGAAGGAATATAACAATTATAACTAAATCATCCAGAAGGAAGATTTTTTTTTTTTGCCCTTCCTTATGAATAGGCTACAACACATACTAACGTTGTTCCTGTGTCTTCCCTGTTTTTCGGACTTTATACAAGAATAATTATTTTCAGAATGATCTTGTCAGTGCATTTCCAGGAAACATAAAGTGACTTTAACCAGATTCTTTCATATTAACAACAGAAACAAATTTTTCTGATGGTCAAGTAAAACTCACTAGTTTGTCACAAGGAGGAAGGAGAAAATTTGTTCCTCTTGGTTTCTGAGGACAGGACAAGGAGTAATGGGCTTAAAGTGCAGCAGGGGAGGTTTAGATTGGACATTAGGAAAAAATTCCTAACTGTCAGGGTGGTCAAATATTGGAATAAATTGCCAAGGGAGGTGGTGGAATCTCCCTCTCTGGAGATATTTAAGAACAGGTTAGATAGACATCTGTCAGGGATGGTGTAGACGGAGCTTGATCCTGCCTTGAGGGCGGGGGGCTGGACTCGATGACCTCTCGAGGTCCCTTCCAGTCCTATTATTCTATGATTCGAGTCCGTTGACATGTAATAGCCTGCATAACCCCTCTGTGTGTGTATATTTGAGACAGTGGGGTTTGCTTGAAGAATCTTCAAAAATCGCATTCCAGCTGAACAGCTAATCATGGATTTTGATTAGGGATGTAAGAGAGTAGTCGACTAGTTGACTAACCGATAAGCCTATGTTTATAGGGGAGCGAGTCCCACCCTCTGCTGCCTCTGATAAAGAGATAGCAAGGGAAGAGGGAAGCAGGAGCCAGTGCTGGGGGGAGGGGGCTTAAAATCCGGTTCCCCCAGCACCATCTTCACAGTGTCACCTGGCCCACTCCTTCCCGCTGCTGTCTCTATCAGAGGCAGTTGGAGGGGTGGGTAAGGGGATGTCTGCGGGCGGTCCCAGCAGGGCGGTGGGACCCCCCCCCCCCCCCCCCCCGCTCACAGGGGATGCTACCATGAAGCAGTTCCTGACCGCAGTGGCCCAGATGTGGTCCGGGGCGGCTTCGCAGAAGCAGCTTCTGTGTGCAGGGGGTCCCAGCAGGAAGTGGGGACCTCCCGCACTCAGGGGCTGCTGCCATGAAATAGCCCCTGACTGCAACAGCCTGGCTGCAGACCTCTGCTGGGACCCCCCTGTGGACAGGGGTTGCTGCCAGTTAGGCAGGAAGCCTATCTCAATCCCAGCTCACACTTGGTGCGGGACCAAACCCCGCTGCAGCTCTGCAATTTAAAAAGCAGTGGGATCAGCGCAGGCTGCCCCTTGGCTCCTACTGCCTTTTAAATTGCAGAGCTGAAGTGGGGTTTGGTCCCGCACTCTGCGTGAGTAGTTGATAGAATTTTTATCCACTACTCGATTAGTTAAATACCCACCTCTTAACATCCCTGATTTTGATAGGAGTCTATGTTGTGGAATGTGAGATAAGGAGGAAGAATTTATTTTGTTGCATTATATATCTTGTATTAAAAATAACTGCCTTTTTTGATAAGGCTACTTAAGTAATAATAAACTGGCAGTATATCAGTTGACAAGATACTGGGATTAAAACTTGGTTCTGCATGTCTTGCAATAGGTGCAACACTGTTTATAAAAGGTAAATATTATCTTCTCCTATTTTATGATCTGGTGGAAGACAGTTTTATCTGATGAAAATAAAAAAAAATCTCAGTTGTTAGGAACCTGAATGTTGTGTTAAGGTGAACTTTATATGGAAAATATTTTAATTTTCTAAAAGGGACAAAATCACCCTTTTAAAGAGGCAGCAAAATTCAATCTTGGTCTCTTCATATTTCTTGGAAGAGATCTTGAAGGATGTAACAATTAACCTTTGAGTCTCACTCTGCGCATTTGTTCATGTCATAGAACTGAAAGGAACCAGAAGAGGTCATCAAGTCCAGCCCCCTACATTTAAGGCAGGACTAAGTATTATGTAGGCCAGGGGTGGGCAATAATTTTTGCAAGGGATGCCACTTAATGAATTTTGGTACATGGTTATGGGCTGGTTCCATCCCCAGAAGGGGCAGGATGGGAGACTAGCCTCCCCCAGAGTTGCCTGGGGCTGGAGGCTTTGAATTAAAAACACAGCAAAGGGCTCATGGCTCCTGGGCCTGCCCATTACCACGTTGTCTGAAAGCTGCCTGGGCTTTGCGGCAGTTTAAAGGGCTCGTGGCTCTGGCCCTTGCCAGATTAGCGCCACGATTGGGAGCCATGAGCCATTTAAATAGGATCTTGCTCCCTGAGCCACCTCCTGGAAATTCGGTGGCACGGGCAGCAGGATATAATAGAAAGCGGCCAGATGCAGTCCTCGGGTTGGATCAAAGTGTTAGGCAGGTCAGATCCAGCCCCCAGGCCACATCTTACCCAGCCCCAATCTAGGCCATAACCTGCTCTTAAGTCTCCAATGATAGTGATTCCACAACCTCCGTAGGCAATTTATTCCAATGCTTAACCACCTTGACAGGAAGTTTTTTCTAATGTCCAACCTCAGCCTCCCTTGCTGCAATTTAAACCCTTGGCTTAAATTACATAAGAGGCTAAGGAGAATATTTTTTTCTCCCTCCCCCTTGTAACAACCTTTTGGGTACTTGAAAGCTATTGTTTATATTCCCTTTCAAGTCTTCTCCTTTCCAGATTAAGCAGCCCCAATTCTTTCAGTCTTCTTCCTTCATAGGTTTCGTTTTCTAGATAATCTTTAACATTTTTTGTTGCTCTTCTCTGGACTTTTCAGTTTGTCCATATCTTGTCCTGAAATATGGCACCCAGCACTTCAGTTGAGGCCTATTCAGCATGGAGTAAAGCAGAAGAATTACTTCTCATGTTCTGTTTATAATACTTTCTTTATGCTTTGATTTCCAAATCAACAGTCTTTCATTTCTTAGAATATTAGTGCAAATGATCCCACCCGGGCACTTCCATCAGACACCTCTTTTGTTGTGCTCCCCCCACCCTGCTCCCCCCACCCTACCATTAGTGCCCTCCCCATGCGCTACAGTTGTCCCGAAGCACCTGCCACCAGAGTCATCAGCCTCTGCAATCTAACTTAGCCTGCTGCAGGGGTTACTGCTGTGGGCGGCGGGATGGGGGACTCGGGCCCGCCCACTCTCCCAAATCCCGGCCCAGGGCCCTAAGGCAAGGCGATCTCTCCATGACCAGCGGATGGGGGAGTAACCCCGAAAGTCACCTGCTCTCGGGTTCCACGGCCCAGCCTTGGGCCGCTTCCTACTCCCAATCTACTGTCTCTTTACCCCCTAGGGTGCCCCGGCCCTGGCACCTCCTCCAGCTTTCCCCTGTTCCTGGCGCTTACCGGTCTGCCCATTTTCCCCCTCTCCTGACTGCGGCAGAGGCCTGTCTTCCCCCTCCCGTTCGCAGCCCTGGTGTCCTTCTTAAATTTCCTGCTGCTCCGACAGGTGACTTTATCAGCTGGCACCTCCTCCTTAGCGCGCCCAACGCTTATGGCGCCGTCATCTGCTGCGATCCTGACTGCCCCCGCACGGGCTCGGCACATCTTCTCCTGGCGCTTCTCAGCCGGGGGCCCTCCTGCCCAAGGTCTCTCTCGCCCCCCCCTCCAGTGTGGGGTTGCCTCACCCCGTCACAGTTAGCATTAAAAACAGCTATTGTGTGGATTCTTGAATTATGAGTTCAAGTGAGACTCCCTCTGAAAGGATTACAGAATCCATCCTTCTGGAAATACTGATACGTCATAATGTATGCCTTGTGTGTCACATTGTAATTTGGTCTACAAACACTGATGTCCTCTGATGTTGAGTATAAGCCCATAAGGGCCAGATCCAAAGTAGGGATATCAGATGACTACACAATTAGCTGATAAGACTAAGCTTATTTTTTTAATCTTGTCGACTGCATGCAATCCCCTCCTTCCCTCATGGGCAGTTGGTGCAGCTGGGGCTGGTGGCAGAGCAGGAGCTGGTGTCCATGAGGAGCTGGCTTAAAACCTGGCTCCCCAAGGGCACCAGATCCGCCTGCCCATCACCCTCACGCTGCTGCCTCTGATAGAGAGTCAGCAGCATGGAGTCTGAAGGGGTAGGCTGGAGTCAGTATATGCAGGGAACTGACTTTCAAGCAGGATCCCCTCACATACTGGCTCCACAGTCCTGCTTGCTCTTCCCCTCCCACCCCCTTCCTTGCTGCCTCCTTCAGAGGCAGGAGGGGCAGGCAGGAGCCGGTACTCAAGAGAGCTGACTTTTAAAAGCAGGTTCCCCCCAGCACCAGCTCCCTGATGCTGCCTACCCTCCATTCCCAGTGCTGCTGTGTCTATCAGAGGCAGCATCACAATGGGGGTGAGAGAGGGCAGCTGCCATGAAGCAGCCTCTGTCTACCGAGGGTCCAAACTCCCTGGCTACGTCTAGACAGGCATGATTTTCCGCAAATGCTTTTAATGGAAAAGTTTTCCGTTAAAAGCATTTGCGGAAAAGAGCGTCTAGATTGGCACGGACGCTTTTCTGCAAAAGCTCTTTTTGCAGAAAAGCATCCGTGCCAATCTCAACGCGGTTTTGTGCAAGAAAACCCCGATCACCATTTTTGCCATCGGGGCTTTTTTGCGCAAAACAATACCGCGTTGTCTACACTGGCCTTCTTGCGCAAAAGCATTTGCGCAAGAGGGCTTATGCCCGAATGGGAGCAGCATAGCATTTCTGCAAGAAGCACTGATTTCAGACACTAGGAAGTCTGTTCTTGCAGACACTAGGAAGTCTGTTCAAGCAGCCAGTGTAGACAGCTGGCAAGTTTTTCCACAAAAGCAACTGCTTTTGTGGAAAATCTTGCCAGTCTAGATGCAGCCCCTGTGGACAGAGGCTACTTCGTGGCAGTAGCCCCTGTCCTCAGGGGATCTGAGTTGCATGTGTACAGAGGCAGCATCCCACAGAGCAGCCTCTGGTGAGCCTGGGACTGCTGTGGACAGAGGCTGCTCTGTGGCAGCAGCTCCTGGCTGTCTGTGGAGGGTCCAAGGTCCCTGTGGATAGAAGTTGCTGATGCAGGGCAGTCTCTGTCCATGGGGAGCTTGGGACCCCCTTCCCCTGCAGACAGAGGCTGCTGCCACCCCACACTGGTGCCTCTGTATCAGAGGGAGCAAGCAGGCAGCTGGTCTGTGCGGGGAGTTGGTTTTTAAATTGGTTCCCCTCATGGACTGGCTCCGCCTGCCACCCCACGCTGCTGCCTCTAATACAGAGGTAGCAGTGCGGCGTGGCAGGGGGCTCCCCAGGAGTGGGGCTGGGAGTGCAAATAGTCATGTACCTGCTAAGGTTTCATGAGGTAACATGACTGTTCAAGTACACAATAGCTAACGTTCTTAATCCAAAGATCACTAATGTTAGTAGAAGAACTCCCATTCGTTCACTTCAATTGGTTTTAAATCTGGCCTTAAGATTATATTGTCAACTACACTGACCTGCTTTTTTTTTAAACATTTTATTCACTTAAAATGCGATAACCTGTAGACAACTGGCATACAAAGATTTGAGAGTTCCTTAAAAATAGAGAGTACTTGTCTATTTCTATCAGAATCATGCTGCTGCGTAAAGACGTTAGTTTTAAAGCACACTATCGAAGAGAAGATTCAGACTTGGTTTTTTTTTAAACGTATATTACTTGGAAAAATGTTTTATTTGCAAATTGATTATCTTGGTGATTCATTCTCCCTCAGAAAATTTGCTAGATTTTGGTTGCATATGAAAGAATAACAGCACTTTCCTTGGCAGACTATGCAGATTTCTTTATTTGGAGGAGGGGGGGAGGGGGACTCCTGCTGGTAAAACAGTCCTTACACTGTCAGTTTGTGTTGTCACAAGTAAAGAACTGTTTGTCTCCTGAATTATTGTTCCTGACCTTGTAACTCGACATTTTGTGCTTGTATTTTAAATGTTGCAATTTTCTGATAAACAGAAATGGTAATCTCTTCCTTTAAACTACATTTACATATGTCACAAGCGACTTGATTTATTAAGTTTTTATTGCATATTAGGAGGACTGTACAAAAACACAGCATTTGCCGTCACTTCGGTGTTGAGGTTTAAATTTCACTCAAACTCTTTAAGTACGTACAGGAAGTTTTCACTTGAGTACAGTGCAGTACCGTTAGTTCTAGAGGGCTTTGAGGGCAGTGATTATGATATACTTATTTCACTATTTGTAGACTGATGTCATCTGAGAAGCAAAAGGGAAAAATAAAAACTATCTAAAGATTGCTGAAAATAAACTGTGGACTGTTTTAGAACTGACTTTGTTTGTGTCTCTTTGTTTTTTGTTAATTACTTTTTGCCAGTGGTTAAAACTAAAACAAATTTCAGCTGTCTATATGCCATGACTTTCCAAAGATCTCCCCTTTTTCTTTCTCCCATACCAAAAAATCACCTACAGCTTCAGTAAAAAATATAGCAAGTTGGAAACTTGTTTTAGAATATTTTGTAAATGACTGAAGCAAAAATATCAAGGTATAAAGGGCAGGTAACATTATTTTTCAAAACTGTCCCCCATTCATAACTTTGAAAAATTTACTTTTGGAATCTAACTGTAGAGCAGAATATTGTCTTCTCCCTAACCTATTGCAAAATAGCAGCCTAAAGCATTATTATCAAATTCTGCTACAAAACACAAAGCTAAAGAGAAGAGTCACTGGTCATACTGAAGTTTTTTGTAATTTCCTCATATCCCTACCTCTATCCTGAAGAAATTACAGCATTACCTCCTACCAGCCTTTTATAGTGCCTTCAAGAACATACTGCTTGTTGTATTCCTTCTATTGCACAGAGTCTGTGTCCGTCTTATCCTTTTATTTATCTTACCATGAATTTTTTTTCTTTTTATTCATCCACACCTTTTTAAATGCACAGACCAGGGGGTTAATCTTGATTCTTTCTCCAAAATGTTTTCCCAGTTAAAATTGCTGTTTTCTTGACACTTCCTGTATTGAAAAATTAACACGTTCATGGACAAGAGACTTCCTGAGCTTTTCAGCCTCATGGAGGGATGCATTTTTACTTTTAAAAACATACATTCAGATTATTATCACTATTTGAGTGTTCCCGTTTCAGCAGAAACTCCATTTTCTCTATGTCCTTTTCCTCTATGTCATTAATCTACTAGAGGTCTTTGAGGGGGTCAGCAAACATGTGGACAAGGGGGATCCAGTAGATATAGTATACTTAGATTTCTAGAAGCCTTTAACAAAGTCCCTCACGTAAAGGCTCTTAAGTAGAGAAAATTGTCATGGGATAAGAGGGAAAGTCTTAAGTGTTAAGTTTTCCAAATGGTCCCCCAAATGTCAGTCCTGAGACCAATACTATTCAACTTATTTATAAATGATCTAGAGAAAGCGGTAAACAGTGAGGTGGCAAAATTTGCAGATGATACCAAACTGCTCAAGGTAGTTAAGACCAAAGCAGACTGTGAAGAGCTTAAAAAAGAACTCACCAAAATAACTGGGCAACAAAATGGCAGATGAAATGTAATGTTGATAAATGTAAAGTAATACACATTGGGGAAAAAATAATCCCAACCATACATACAATATGATAGGGACTAAATTAGCTACAGCTACTCAAGAGAGAGATCTTGGAGTGATTGTGGCGAGTTCTCTGAAAACATCTACTCAGTGTGCAGCGGCAGTCAAAAAAACAAATAGAATGTTAGGAATCATTAAAAAAGTGATAGAGAATAAAACAGAATATCTTATTGCCTCTATATAAAATCATGGTGCTCCCACATATTGAATACTGCGTACAGATGTGGTCGCCTCATCTCAAAAAAGATATATTGGCATTGGAAAAGGTTCAGAGAAAGGCAACAAAAATGATTAGGTTTTGGAACAGATCCCATATGAAGAGAGATTTAAAAAGACTTAGACTTTTCATCTTAGAAAAGAGGAGACTAAGGGGGGATATGATAGAGGTCTATAAAATTGACTGGTATGGGAAAAGTGAATAAGGAAAAGTTATTTACTTATTCCCACAATATAAGAACTAGGGGTCACCAAATGAAATTAATAGGCAGCAGGTTTAAAACAAACAAAAGGAAGTTTTTCTTCACACAGTGCACAGTCAACCTGTGGAACTCCTTGCCAGAGGATATTGTGAAGTCTAGGACTTGAACAAGGTTCAAAAAAGAGCTAGATAGATTCATGGAGGTTATGTCTGTCAATGGCTATTAGCCAAGATGGGTAGTAATGGTGTCCCTAGCCTCTGTTTGTCTGGAAATGGATGACAGAAGAGGGATCAGGTGATGATTACCTGTTGTGTTCCCTCCTTCTGGGGCATCTGGTATTGGCCACTGTCGGCAGACAGGATACTGGGTTATATGAACCTTTGGTCTGACCCAGAATGGCTGTTCTTATGTCCTAGACAAGAATAGAATTTCAGCTAATTTTTTCTAGTAAAAAATCTCTCTCTTAAATTCCAGTGAGCTGATCCTGTCAGAAGTGCTTTATTCATAAATACAATATCTTTACTGTATGCTCCTTCAAACCAGATAGCCGAACGGCTTGGCTTCTTGCATTGGTTGCTGTGTTCTGTACACTAGAAGTTTCACACTGGAGGGTGAATATGTGATTGTATACCATTTCTGTTGGTATTTAGGATAGATTCAGTGTTGATGATGATGAGGCAATAAATTGCCATAATGCTCACCAACACCTTGGCTTTAATTTTTATGCATCCTTTCAAGACTTCTCGAAGATGGAGGCAGGCATAATTTAATGCTATGATGTCCAGCACGCTAGCCACTAGCCACACGTGGCTATTTGGCCGGTTGAGTGTGGCTTGTCCACTAGCTTCAGAACTGGTAGGACACCGCGCATTTAATGCTTTGGAATCATACATTCACCAGAGGTTAATCTCCCATCTTTATTAGACATGTCTTTCCTATTGTATGCCAGGGGAACATAAGAATAGCAATCCTGGGTCAGAACAATGACCCGTTTAGCTCATTATTCTGTTTTACAACAGTAACTAATGCCAGGTGCTTTGGAGGGAATGAACAGAACAGGGCAATTATCGTGATCTATCCCCCGTCACCCAGTCCAAGCATCTGGCAGTCAGAGGCACAGGGACACTTAGAGCATGGCATTGCATCCCTGAGCAGTCTGGCTTGTAGCCATAGATGGACCTATCCTCCATGAACTTATCTAGCTCTTTTTTGAATCCACTTATACTTTTGGCCTTCACAATGTCTTCTGGCAACAGGTTCTACTGGGTGACTCTGTGTTGAGTGACGAAATACTTCCTTATGTTTATTTTAAACTCGCTAGCATTCATTTCAACAAGTGACACCTGGTTCATGTAAAGGGGTAACTAACTGTCCTTTTTTCTCTTTCTCCATACCATTTGTGATTAAGTAGGTCTCTATCAAATCCCTCCTTTCCAACAATCCCAGACTTTTTAATCCGTTCTCCTGTGAAAGCTGTTCCAGAACGCTAATCATTTCTGTTACTTTTGTCTGCAATGTTTCCAATTCCAATATATCTTTTCTCTAAGAGTGGGTGAAGAGAACTGCATGCAGTATTCAAGGTGTGGGTGTATCATGGCTTTATATAGTGGCATTGTGATATTTTCAATCTTATTTCTTTCTTTTCTGATGGTTGTGCAGGCTCCATCTCTAATGAAGAGATGAGGCAGCGCTAAGAATAAATAAATAAATTGTACAGTCATACCTCAGTCATCCAAAATTCTTTGTAGCTAAAATAAGGACATATTTGTTGAAAAGGATTAATTGCATTGAAAATTCCCTCATTTATCCAGATTAATACACTTTCACCTATTTCATTCAACTGAGGTTTGATTTACTGGTGCACATATGAGAACTTGTAACATAATACATGCACACTGCCAGCCCCTTTAAATTGTTAGTCATATATTTTGCTTCTAGATCAAAGTACACAGTTAATTATAATTGGGTGCTCTTTACTGTTGGCCTAGTAATTTACAATCAGCTGTATTTTGAGGTACATTTTTTGTAGCCATTGGACAAAACTCTCTCTACCTTTTTTTTTTTTTTTTTTTTTTTTTTTCTTAACAAGGAAATTGTGGCGTACCTTGACTAGGTATGCTGCTTTGTGCAAGATGTTTTTGGATTTATAAAACTGCATTAGGATTGACACCTATTGTTTACTGTATTCTCCAAAGGATTATTAAATAAGTCACTGTGTTCACTTGTTCTAGTGGAGGCATGAGAAAGCAATCACCTGTCCCTGCTGCACCTTTATAGATTCCCAAGGGCACTGAGCTAATGGAACAGTAGCCATTTGGAATACTTCCTGGTGAGGGTTCAGATGCTCTGAGTAGTCATCACATTTAGCCCTGAATGACAACCTAATAACTAGTTAAGGGCTTTTCCAAACAATTTATTCTTAAGATTTTGTCACTGCCTTTTTAACTGTTGTGACTGAAATATTGTCCCTAGATAGAGGTTCCACTCCTCCACATATGCGCACACACACACTTTAATGTTGTATTCCAGCTGTTGTTAGATGATTTTGAGTCTATATAGAAAATTTTAGAAAGTGTTTAGATTTGATAGAAAAGTTGTGACTTTTTTAGTTTCGCATCTAGGACAGTGGTCTATATACACTTGCCTTTCTTGGAGTTTTTTATTTTCCCTTTAGTTTTTTTTATTGATAGTTGTGTAATGGGACACTTGCATACATGACGCAAGTTCAGCAAACTGTATGTATATCTTCTTTTTAACTTTGAGTTAAGTTGTTTAAAAATGATCATGCTAGACAAGTTTGATTTACTATGTCATCACTGGAAAAATTAAACTAGTTAATTCATTTAATTAATTAATTTAATTGCATCAAGTTGTTGGTACAACAACTTAGATATTTTGTATTTTAGCTCCGCTCTTTAAGGCCTTTTTGTGTGAAGACCCAAATATATTCTAGCATGCAATAATATTGTTAAAATATAAGCAAAATTCCCTAATGGCAAGGCTGTAAATGTCAGAATATCAGTTAATTGAAAAACACTTTATTCTTATTAAGTATATAATTTTTGTACTTTTTGCTTTCTGCATCTGTAAAGTTAATGTAGCCTAGTAATATAGCATCTGTAATGCTCTCGAAGCACTTTGCAATGCTAAGTGATTGTTAACCTTTTTGCACTTCTGTTTTCTTTAAAATGAGGATAAGTGAATTACTCAAGGTCACACAGTAGATAGGTGGAAGAACTGGAAATAGAAGCTTTGGGCAAGTACTACTACTCTCCATGTAAATCCAGAATTACTTATAGAGGTGTAAGAGAGTAGTACTAGGCTCTGGGTCCATTTTGACCTCTAATTATCCTGTCCCTTTATCTATTATGTGCCAGAGGAGGATATTTTTAAAGTTTGAGAATACAACCCTGTTGGTTAGTGAGAGTTTATTTAGGTGCACTGTTTCCAATGTTTTGTGCCTTACATGTGGCAAGAAATGTTAAATACGTTGCTCAAGTTTGTGGAGGCTCTGATTTATGGGAATAGCTCTCTTTTTTTTTTTTTTTAATTTTCGCTGAATGATCAGTGATTGAATAATATAGACAAAATATGTTTTTCAGTGATTTCTAAAGAGTTGTTTATATTTTTAGAATTAAGGATTGGAAAGACTAGAGCTTCACTAGACAAATCTGAGTGTAACAAAATAGATTGTGTGAAAAATAGATAACTTGTTTTTTGAAAGGGGTGGGGCAAAGACTTCACGCGCGCCCCCCGCCTTCAGGCCAATCAGGGTCTGTTGGTAGGGGAACACGGGAAGCCTCCTGGTCCTGGCCCTTCCACCCAAGTACCTGTCCCTTCTGGGGCGGCCCATGACCACTTCAGAAATGTGTGAAGTGGCCCCCCTTCAAAAATTATTGCCCCCCCCCTCCAAAAAAAACAACTAATAGCTTGGTCACATTTGGGTGGATTTAATGGAACTAGAAAAAGGCACATCCTTCACATAAAGACTGCATCTCTCACATAAAGACCACCCTAATCCTGGAAAATTTCAATTCCTAGCTTGAAACTGTGGGGACGCTGGAACTTTCCAAATAAAAGTTTGCCAAAATTTTTTAACATTGAAAAACAACATATTTTCTCCAGACTCATCTCATAGTGCTGAACTCTTCCGGCTGAAATTTGCAGGAATAAAATCCAGCTTGAGGCAGACACACCTGGCATGGAAAATTTCAGCCCATACCTTTAGTTTGGCAAAGTTACAAGCAGCTGAAAATAGTCTTATAGTAAAACATTGTCAGGCAATCTTTGTGCCAGTCTTGTGTATAATATATCAAGAAAAATTAAGTATTGTAAGCTTTATTATTTAAGGTTTATGAGAATCTAAAACACAGGTGAAATACGGAATATTCTACTCTTACTTATGTTGGACAGCCCTGCAAATAATACTTAAGTCCTTCATAATGCCTTTCATCAAAGGAGCTCATTGTGCTATGTAAAGAGTGTTGAAGGTAGATGCAGTGTGAAAATTACTTAAGTTTAGTAAAGTGGTTTTCAACTATTCTGCATTCTCCCTAGCACCTTGGAATATGTTGCAAGAGCATGGGCAGAATTTTGTGATCAAATTTATTTCTACAGTGTCTGGTGACTTGGAAACCTAACAGGAATGAAGGAATTAAAAAGAGGTAGAGATACAAAGAAAAAACTTGGTTAGACCTATTGCTGAAGGAAACTAACATTTTTTTAAAGCCAATTACATTTTACTATCAAGTATGTAGACCTATTAACCTGTTTGCTGTTTCAATGAGATATATTATTTTCCATCCCAAAAGAAGATTAAGGTCCAGGTCATAAACAGAATAATTGTAGCAACAGCTCTTCATTTTGTAAAGCTATTGATTATTTCAATGGGACTGTATGTATACAGGTCTTTCCACCTCAATACTAGATTACAAGATCTTTCCTTCACTGTGTAAAATTCAAATTGGTAGGTGACATTTGAGGGACCATAGTTTCTTTCAGTGAAACTATATGCAGCTGCTTTTCTATTCCATCCGTTATGGACCCTCTTTTTCTGCTATGTCTCACTTGTTGCCAGGCAACCTCAACAGTATTTCTGCACATCCAGAAAGAAGCATTACAAAAATGGAGTGTTGTTACTGAAAGTGAGATGCTTTCTGATGGACATAAATGATGACAGTTGCACAAGGAATGGAATGGGGTGTGGAAAATTTGGAACTGGTGTTCTGAAATGTCTGATAGTTAACACCTATGTAGTTAATGTTTTCAAAGCACAGTACAAACAATCATATGATTATTTAATAAAGGGCTATTTTTCCATTCAGTGAGGGATGAAGTCAATTGCTTTTGTGCTTCATGCAGCTGAGGGTAGAATTCAATCCCAAGAGGAGAGGAGCTGGTTGGGTTTTTTTTATATTTCTTTATTTGACAGTTATTGACTTTCTATGTTTCTAAATGAGTTTTAAATTAACATGGAAAGTGGTGGTGTTGATTGTTTCTTCAATGCTGATGTCTGCTGCAGAACAAATTTAACTAATGGTATAGTGGACTTCATAAAATATTTAGAATCCAGAAGATCTTCTGAGAGGAGATATAGGTGAAATATAGCACCTAGTGCAGTGGTTCACAACCTGTGGCTTGTGGACTGAAAAATGATTGGAGAGAATTCAACTATATAGATGTCCAAAGAGGTTCACATCTCCATTTGAAAAATTTTAGGGACCTGAAAATGGGAAAAAAAAAGTTGAACCACTTCTCTACTGGTTATGAAGTGGTAAGAATATAATTTAAAAAAACCCTATATTTTATGTGGAAAGTTGCTTCAAAATGAGCAGCAAGTGTTCTAAGTCTTCAAAGGGTAGGGATAACTTGGCAAAAGCTGAAATTGCAAGAGCTAGTTTCGGTGGGAACTGGTGGTTTTATAATCTTAGGGCCTGTGTTGTTTTCTTTATTTTGAATTAAAATAAATATAATAATCTCTCTCGCACACGCACACACATGAAAAGAGCATTATTAAGCTTGTAAAGCCAAACATTCAGGAACTGGGAAATGCCATAATTAAGGTTACTTGTGTAACTTTAATTCAGCCATCTTGTGCATCTGCATTTTTATGCCATTACTACCTGCCCTGCCTATAATTAAAGCATAATAAGTTTAAAATCTCATAATTAAACTAAAAAAAATCAGCAGTGAACAATCTTTTCAATTTAATAAAAAGCAATACACAAAAAGCAAATTCTGATACATTGATTTGGAACTCTGAGTAATATATTGTTATCAAATAGCTGATTTGCCCCGAAGTTTCATTATGGATTTAGAATATTAATTCCATCCTCTCATGACTGCCTCAGTTTTTCATTCTGCTTGCTCATACTTATTTTATAAATGAACATCATGTTGAGAAAATCTTCTGTTATTAGTAAGAAGTAATGATGTAACAAATCCCAGTTTTAAGATTTATTTTTACACAAATCATTAATATACAAATGTATTTGGAATTGTTGGCATAGGGTACATCTACACTGCGATGATAAACCCTGCAGCACTGACAGCTGACCTGAGGAGCTTGTGTTGATGTCTGACTGAGATCCTCTCCTTTGCTGGATCTCTGAGCCCAGACTCGATCCTGAATGTCTGTGCTGCAATTTGTAGCCCTGCGGCACAGGCCTTTTATCACAGTGGAAGGGAGAAATATGTACAAGCCGTGTATCTCTTTGCTGTGCACCTTTTTGTATTAAGGCTCATGATTGACTGTGTTGAGATACTGGATGTCCAGTTGGGCCCTTGGGGCAAAAGGCTACCATTTTGACTTTGTATGAGATATGGGGGTGGGGGTGGGAGGTGGAAAGGAACAATTTAATATGGGAATCTTTATCTGAGTCATTGAAATAAAAACACAAACTTAATCCAAATTCACAGTATCTCATGACAATACATCTTTCTGTTCTTTCTCTTTACCCAGAGAGAGAGTTTATAAAAATCTTACATTTTGATGGTTAGGAATGTGCTTTGAGAGACAAGATGGATGGGGAAGATTTTTTTACAATTTTTTTTTTATTGGCCCAATTTATACCAGGAGTGCACTTTATATTTTGAATTATAATCCAATTGAAAACCACCTTATTGATGAATATGCAGGCCTACGTAGACCGTAGAGAAAAATTAATAATCAAGAGGGAAGATCTGGCCACCCTAAGATAAAAGGATGATAGTATATTACCAGCCAGTTGCAGATTTTGGTGGATTTAAGTTAGTTGGGATATATTACTCTTTCTGCTGTTAGTATGTGGATCCAGAACCCTACCACATGTTGTTTCCTAGCCTTAACTGCTCACTGGATTGACATAGTCATCCACTAGAATGTTGTATAGCACTCTGAGGCGTTTAAAACAAAAATCAATGTTAATATTTATCTGGGAAGCAAGATTTCTGACCATTCTTGAAACTGTTTTCCAGGATCTAGATATACAACTTCTTGTTGTTAATCATTTAATGCTTTATCAACTAATTATGCATTAACTTAAACTGACAGCAAATTCTTAAATTTTATGGTACAAAGTAAACAGGACATAAAAATTAATGTTGCAGGTTTAGAACTCTATTGCTTTTGTTTCCTTCTGTCTGTCTTTAGTTTCAACAAAACAGAAGTGCAGCCACTTAATTTGTGAAAACCCTCTGTGGCAAAAATGGAGGAGGTTCAGGAGAGTATAATGTATACATGATTGGTTTTTGGTTTTTTGTTGCTTTTTCATTGTGTTCTTTTTGTTGAGATGTACAGAACGAAATAGTGGATGTATAATTTTAGGAAAAATAGAATAGTGGCACCTCATTTAATGCAAGGAGTCTTTTATCTTGAGCTCTTTAAGTACTCTGTCAAGAACCTTTGATATTACATGACAACATATGGCTGAGTGCCAAGAACTTATTTCCTTTTCAATCGTCCAGAAGTTAATATTTTAAAATGCCCGGAATATGTCTTCAAGCTGCAGAAGAATATGAAGTTATTAAATTGCAGCTTCTGATTTTAGATGATATTGGCTTGACCCGAAGGTAGGCTTCAGGTTCACTGTACCAGTGGTGCCCCCTGATACTGAAAGTCCTGAAAAGAACTTTTAAAATTGTAAGGAATTGTATTTTAAGTTTGATTCTTAGTGTCACTATAGATGTGTAGTAAGATTTCCCCCAAGTTGTGATGACACTTAATGATTAATATGTGAGGATTTTTCTGGCCCAGTGGATGTATGACTGGGTGTCCGAGTTGATGGCCTGAGGTGAAAACATGACTTTATCTTCTCTGTTAATGGGAAAATTAATAACAAAAGTGCAGTGAAGTCAGGTATCTTGAATATGCTCTGAGGTACAACATACAAATTTGTGCATCACATCACAATTTCCAGAAGGAGTCCATTCAGCATGACTTATGATTATTTTAGTTTTTCAGTTCATGGCTTCATATTCTTACAGGTATCCAGGTATACCGTATATGTTGCTAGTTGTCAAGTAGGATTACTTTGTCAATTCCATGCCATTTTGTAAAAGTTGTTTCCATTTGGTTGTTGAGAGGGGGTGGGTGTGGGTGGATGGGTTGGTTGGTTGGTTTCTTGGAAGACCTAGTCTGTCCTTCCAAGAATGAAGTTGTTAGGAGAAGCGGGATTAATTCTGTAAACTTAAGCTGCCAGAATGCATATGTCACATTGGTATAATGCCACACCTTGGATGTACTTTAATACTGAGCCTGTCTCTTAGGAAAGTAGTGTGGATTTAACTAGTTAGCATCTGTACAGCATCTGAGAAATCTCGGTCCTAATGTGATTTTTCTACTGGATTAGTGTGATTCTATTTTTAATTTATGAACTTTTGCTCATTTTTTCCATAAGCATTAATTACATGTAGACCATTCAAACACATAATATGGAACATTTCATTGCATTTTAAAGAATGCAGACCCTGCAGGTGATGACTTTATCATAATGTGTGCCGGATCAAGGTGTTTGTGTGTTGGTTGGTTGGTTGATTGGGTTTTTTTTTTTAAATTGGTATCATGGCTCCTTCCCCACTCTGGCACGATAAATGCAGAATTTGGGGCCAGTAAGTGTAACCCAAAACCTTATCTGCCAGGCTTTGGTATAGATTTTGGGGACAGAATCTCCATTGCCACCACCCAAATTAATAAAGAAACCAGGGGAGAGACCATTTGGGAAAATCTCACCCCTAAAGTAAAAAAGCAGAACTCCACCATTAACCAATACCAGGTTAATAAAAAGAAAACAGAAAACTTTTATTATCACTACAATATTCCTGTTGCAAGCATAATACCTAGATGGAAAAGTAACAAAATATACTCATGGAGAAACTCCATGGGCCTAGAACTTAATTACAAAGAAAAGCCAAAACATCTTTTAAACTGTACAGGCAGCAGATCCCATACCCAAACCATAAAACAATTAAACCTAACAGATTTATCTAAACTTTACCCTACTTACAGAAAGTGAAGAAAGAATCTTTTGTTGGAGGGAGATATAGTGTCTGTCCCCCTCAATAGATGGAGAGAACTGCCCAGAACAAAGGAGGGAAAAACCAAAAATTCCTTTGTCCCACTTTGAAATTCCTACCTACATTCCTATTGGCCACTCCACCTGGCTAGGTAAGGGTATGTCTACATTAGCCCCCCCTAGTTTGAACTAGGGAGGCTAATGTAGGTATTCGGAATTGCAAATGAAGCCTGGGATTTAAATATCCCGAGCTTTATTTGCATGTTCCCCTCCGGTCGCCATTTTGAAATTCCACTAGCCTGAAGTAACTGCCCGTGGCTACACGTGGCAGTGAAAAGGTAATTCGAACTAACAGTTACACCTCATTCCAGGAGAAGTAACTGTTAATTCGAACTAAGGACTTAGTTCAAATTACCGTTTCACTGCCATGTGTAGCCGCGGGCAGTTACTTCGGGCTAGTGGAATTTCAAAATGGCGACCGGACAGGAATATGCAAATAAAGCCCGGGATATTTAAATCCCGGGCTTCATTTTCAATTTCGAATGCCTACATTAGCATTAGTTCGAACTAGGGGGCTAGTGTAGACGTATCCTTAGGGACATAGTTAACCCCTTAGTCCCCAGGCTGCTGGCTAACCCTCATGATTATGACAATAGGATACAAGGTGGAGAGTCAACAGAGATCAGTATAATGAATCTCTTTGTGTCTAATGGAAGCTGTAAAATTTAATCAGACCACCTCAAAATTGTCTCTTTGCTTTTAAAATGGTATATAGAGTCTTTGTCTATTGTTATACAGGTTGAATCTCTCTAGTCCTGCACTCTCTGATCTAACATCTATGGTCCGACATGATTTTAGTTAGCTGGAGTTCCATTTATCATGGGTGTGGCCAAGTTTCCAGTGGTCCTATAAAGTTTTACAGCCACCAGTCCTGGCTCTTCATATTATGTGCTGTTATTTAGCTCTAATTTACCCGTAAATGTCTTCAAAAAGACAATATTGACCTCCCGTGGTTTGGCAAATTCTCTGGTTCAGCACCAATCAGGTCCAGAGAATGCTGGATTAAGGAGGTTCAACCTGTATTACATTACTACACATTCAGGGTTGTTAATGTTCACCTATTTTAATAATATAGTTGAGGGTGGAAGTTCTGTTAAATTTCTTCAACAAAGACAAATGATAAAAATTGAACCTCTGAGAGGAAAATCTCACATTTCCTCCTGTACACAGGTGAAACAAATCTGAGAGAAGGCTGCAAGTCTCAAGTCCACTTAAGAATCTCAAATAGGGATATTAAGTTTAAAGTGTTTGTACCCCATTAAAGCTTTGTTGCTCCCTTTAGAGTAACTTGCCAAAGGATCCTGTTAGAAAATGGCTCTTAGCCTTTCAGTCCATTTGACAAAATCTTATATTTTCCATTGATGAAATACCATTTGGGGCTTCCCCAGCCCAGCTTGCCCCTTTTGAACTCCCCTGCCCTTCCAGTCCCTGGGAATGAGTCAGTGTTACCACACTGACTCACTCCCCCTTTTGCAGCTGCTTTTGAGTCTGTTTTTCTCTGCCTGTAAAGTGCTGTTTCCTTCCAAGATGGACAATCTTGGCCCTTTATTTAAAGGTGTGGTCAATATTAATTACTTCCTAGTACTACTTCTGGAATACCTCAACTACTAGAATAACTTTAGAAGACAAAAACAACAAGGATTCTTGTGGTACTTTAAAGACTAACATTTATTTGAGCATAAGCATTCATGTGCCGGAGCCCACTTCGTCAGATGCTCCAGCCCATGAAAGCTTATGGCCAAATAAACTTGTTAGTCTTTAAGGTGCCACAAGAATCATCTTTGTTTTTCCTGATACAGACTAACACAGCTACTCCTCTGAAACTTGTCATCACTTTAGAAGACACAATCTATAACCATTTAAAAACGAAATCACATTTAATAATTTCACTATGAACTGTAATTAATTTTTCTTATGTACCTTTAGAAATGGTCTTTTGTACATACACAAGGTGTTTCTCTTCAGTTATGCTAATACAACTTTCCTAGTGTGGATATATGATTATATCAGTGTAATTTATTCCTTCTCCTATGTAATAAGGTGACTATCACACCTCTAACTGATGTTGCACTAGTATAAAAATTTTACATAGACCAGGTGTTGGTGATGTACATAGTAAAGCTGAAGTCTTTTCCAAATTAACTCCATTAATTGTAACTTCTAGACCAGGGGTGACTTGCCTGGATCTGGCCCCCAAAACTCGGGGGAAGGAAGGGGGAGAGTGTCTTTCCCCCTCTCAGGGTCGTGGGCCATGTCAGATGTGTGGGTTTTTTTGTTTGTTTGTTTTGCTTCTCACTTATGTTTAGCCTCTGACCCAAAAAACAGCCTCTGACCCACCACTGTTCTAGACCTTTCAGTAAACTGAATTATTCACCTTCGCGTGACTTGAATCCACATATTGGCCTGAACAATATGGTGCTTAGCTTTACAGATTTAGTCTTTGCATGCAGATTTTGGGCCTGAATCGCCACTGATTTGTACTTTATGTAATTGTTTGCACCTTTCATTAAGGGATGCAAAACGAAGCCAAACAAGTTTAGTAGTTTCAGAGGGGTAGCCGAGTTAGTCTGTAACTGGAAAGACTTAAAAACCAGTGAATAGTCTAGCACAGTGGTCCCCAACACGGTGCCCGCAGGTGCCATGGCGGCCGCCGGGACATTTCTGTGCGCCCATCAAGTGATCGGGGCCGGCGCTGCCCCCTGGGCGCACGGCGCATGGGCGGTGCCGGCCCCCTGGGCGCACGGCGGATGGGCAGTGTCGGCCCCGGGCGTGCAGCACATGGGCAGCCCCGCCCCCGGGTGGGCAGCATCTGGGTGGCCTTACCCCAAGGTGCACAGCGCAAGGCCCCGGGCACGCGGCACAGGGGCAACGCCGGCCCTGGGCACCTGACAGCCCGAAAAGGTTGGGGACCACTGGTCTAGCAGTACCTTAAAGACAATATTTGTTAGTCTTTAAGGTGCTGCTAGACTATTCATTGTTTTTCAAGGTTAGTAGTGTTTTACACTGGAGTTGCCCCCAATTTGCACTGGTGTAAATAACTCTACAAGAAGCATAGGATCAGCCTCTTAAATATTTGTTTAAAAACAACTTTAATGAAAACCTGACTCCCCGTGAAGTTAAATAAAAAAAGTAAGTGACTGTAATTTATCTGACTGATGGCATCCAACAGCAGATTTGAAAATCTGACTGTTTTTAGTGAAACCTGTGTGAATGCTGGTCTGGTCAAGTGAAGTTGACTAAAATCATCTTTTAAAGATGAACAGGCAAGTGCTCAGTTTATAATGCTACGTCACATTTTTCTATCCCCAGTCGTTTGCTCACAATAAAGTCACTGTGACTTGAATATCAGAATTCTGAAGCTGTGTCTGTGAATTGTATTTGTCTGAATTCTAGACCATTTCAAGAAGGACAGTGGGACAGAGTAGTGCAAGAGTGAAGCAGAGGCAGATTTCAGGAAAAAGCTATACAAGGCAACTACTCAGAGATAATCTGTTTAGCTGTGATACTTAAAATGCCTCAGAATATCATCATCTATAAATAAATGAAAGGTTAAGAGCTTATAAATGAGGCTCATTTAAAAATGGTAACATTAGAATGCTAACTAACTAGCAAAAATTATAAATTTTAAATAAATTTGTAAAATAAGCATTGCATGATTGGTTACTATGCTGAATAAGCAATAACATAATAATCTTTATTCTCAATATCTTAGTCCCCCCTCCCCCGCTTTTCCAATGAGCTACAGATGAAAGTAGATTAAACCAGGAAAGAAATCACAGTTAACTGAAAGAAAGAAATAATTAATTAATTAATGTCCTTGTTTAAGACTCTTCCATTAGCAATGGCAAACTCGTTTAAGGAAGGAGAAGGTAACTATGCAAGAAGTAGAAATGAGTAACACAGTTTCATAATGGAGAGATGAAAGGACACAGGCAGCACACAAAATAACAGTGTTATAATGTCCCTTCAACTTTACGAACAGGATTACGAGAGGCTTTTAAAGAGTATGGAAGATCCGGGGAAAAAACTTACATTAAAGGCAGATTGTACTGTGATATTGCTGAACTACCTCATTACCTTGAAGTATGGCTAGGCAAGTTAGTGCTACCACCTCTAAGCTGACAGCTTGCCAATAACCTTGTCCCTTGTGAAGGAACTTTGCTTATGTGAAACCTCTGCATTGATGTTTTCTTGGAGTTCAGAAAAAGTATTTAGTAAATGTGGCACTTTGCAAATCCAATGCATGGCACCAGAGGTAGGTTTTTGTAACAATAATTTAATTGTCCGGGTATACCAAAGGACAGAGACACTTCATGTGGATATTAATTGGGCCACAACTTTATCTTAGATATCTGGGACTACCCAGCCGATCAAGTGTACAGTGCAGGCAAAACAATAATTATTACCCACAACTTCCACACCAGCTCCCCCTTCATTTTCCATCCAGGTCCACCCTACCAATTTCACCATCCATGCCTCTTGTAGGAGACCTGAGGTGGGCTATGAAAATGGAGAGGGGTTGGCTCCCTTCTGTACCAATCATAGGAGTCCCCTTCCTCAATTCTCTCTCTTTTTCTAGCACCTCCTTTTTTTTAAGTCCTTTTCCAGGCTGTTTACCTCGTCACTACATGTCTTCCATATGGAGTACCTGCAGTGGCCATTTGGCCCACACTTACAAAACAAGTTGCAACATATTACCTATACCCTTTTCTTCTTACTCATAAAGGTCCTGCCTGATGCCTACTGTAGGGAAGGTGAAAAGATCTCAGTCCATGAAAGCCAGTCCAGTGGTAAGGGAAAAATTCCTTTCCAGTCTTCCTTAAAAAGGAGCGATTTAGCATAATGCCCACAGCAGGTCCTGATATGCTCCTCCATTAGGAGAAGGGAGACTGGATGCTGCCTTGCTTACTGTGTGGACAAAGGGACTTCCCACACCCAAGGCGTATACCTTTATGACCTTGAGACCTCACATTCCTGGGAAGGATTAGTCATCACTGCAAAGCTGACCACAGTTCACCTTTTGCAGTAGTCTAACTTGGTCCCCTCCCCCGGTCAGCCAGAAAGTACAGCTTCCCCACTTCAAGTGTGGTGCAGTCACTCTAAACTTCTAAAGGAAGAGACCTTTTAACATCCAGCAATCTAAACCTAAAAGTTTAGCAATTGGTACTAGTTATGCTCTTAAAAACCATAATTGCAAACTCTTGCTGGTGTTTACTGCAGTGCACACCCACTTAAACTGTTGTAGATAAAAATAGTCTGCTATGATACTGCAAAAGAAATGTAAAACTAAATCGTGAACGTATTTTTTTTTCTTCTACTATGGAGCTTAATTGAGTGGGCACCACAGTGGACCTCAGAATATTTTGGCTAAGTACATCTGTATTGTGTTTGAAAAACAGATAATGGAGTCAAGGTCATCCCTGCAACTCCACTGAAATCAGGGAAGAATTTGGCCTATTTATGTTTACACAGTGATTTGGAGTCCATGGAAATGGTCCTCTGAGCTTGGTTTGAAAGACTTGGGCTACTAGAGATTGCGCTTCACTTTAAAAATAGCTGTGTCAACAGCACTTTGAAGTTATAGCGTGGGCTGAAGCGAGCCATTTCTATAGTCCTGGTAATCTGAATATTTGTAAATGATTCAGTCTTATACTGAGGACGTTGATGTCAGCATATGTTTATTTTTATGGTTCTTGATAGAGCCCATAACATTACTTGCCAAGGGAACAGGAAGAAAAATAAAATATAAACCCCAGGCTGTGATCCGGTGGTTACTGTTAAAAAACCAACCTTTAGTGCCTGTTCTAGCTGGAGGAATATGTTTTTACTTTGAGAATTATTTAACAATCAAACTGTATCCAGTAACCAAAAATAGATAGTACAGTAATGGAACGCAATTAAAATTAGTTGATTTCCCAGAATGATTACATGTTATTGAAGTTTTCAGAAACGAAAGCATTTTCTTTCGTTGGAACTAAAATGTCTATGTAAATGGTACAGTTCTTTTTACGGTTTCATGATGCATCTATTTGATCAAGTACTGCAAAAGTGTTGCTTATGATGTATTCTATTTCAGAACTAATAAATAACAAGAAAACTTCATAAAGAGAGTTGCAATTTGTCCTTGAAGCGAATTGCAGTCTACAAATTATATTTACCTTCATTACTTCTGTGTGTCTTCATTAGGGATGTTAGATAGCGATTAATTGAATAGTTGTATAACCGCATCAAATATTATCAGTTACATGACTATTCAATTGTCCCCGGAGGCGGGGCCAGCAGCCAGTGCACTCCTGGAGACCACCCTGCACTGCAGCCTCTCTCTCAGAAGCAGCGACGTGGGGTAGCAGACAGGAGCCAGTCTGCAAGAGGAGCCAGTTTAAAAACCAGCTCCTGCCTGCCATCCCACACTGCTGCTTCTGATACAGAGGGAGTAGTGCGGGGTGACAGCAGCCCCTGTTTGGGGGGGAGGGGAAGGGACAAGCTTTCGGGGAAGGGACAGTTGTAAGGATGTAAGTGGCTAATGGACTAGTCAATTATCTGATAAGCAAAAGCTTATTGGATAATAGACTAGTTGCTCCCCCACTTGCTGCCTCTCTCAGAAAGAGGCAGGAGGAAGTCCTGTGGGAGCCAGCATAAAAGCTGGTTCCCCCCAGCTCCACCTCTGTGGAAGGGGGCAGAGGTGCAATGGTGATATTCCACCTTTAAAACGTATAAGAATCCCCACTAGGGTTCTTGTATATTTCAAAGCGAAAGCGCCTCATGGAACCTGGGGCCAGTTGGGGACTTGGAGAGTCCCCTGCTGGCCCCAGGCTCCATGCCACATTTCAATCTTTGAAATGCACAAGAGGCCCTGTGCCCTTATCGACTAATCAAATAGTCAATGCAAATTCCATCAACTATTTAATTAGTTGATTGATCTAATTTTAACATTCATAGGCAGGTGGTTTCCCCCTCACACTGGCTTCTGTCCCCTCTCCCCATGTCTCTGTGGGAGGCGGCAAGTTGGGGGGCAGGTGGCTCTACAGAGCCAGCACGCAAGGAGAGACAGCTTAAAAGCTGTTTCCCCATGCATATCAGCTCCCACCTCCAGCCTCCCTATGCTGCTGTCTCTGGTAGGCAGCAGTGAGGAGGGGGAGGGTAGCCAGAAACACGTGGGGAGCTTTCTTGAAAGCCAGCTTCCTGCGTGTACTGGCTCCCACCCTTTCCTTCCTCCCCTACCCCCTGCCTCTGATACAGAGGCAGCAAGGGGGGGATTGGTTAATTAGGTCTTTGACTACATTTTGAATCTCCAGTCTTTACAATATATAATAGTAAAATAAAATCACTGTAGCCCATTACATATATTCTTTAAAATTATAGTTGTGAAGCAAGATAGCTGTGGTGTTAAGAGCGAGGGAAATCCTGTATTCAAGAGAAAACATTGACATCACTTGATATCTCAGTAATGGCCTTAATAATGGTTCAGATTACATTTTCTGTCTTTTTTTTTTTTTTTTTTAAATTTAGAGACCAGCAGGTTACTCGCAAAAGAGGCTCCCTCAGTAAACTTCAGGGGGGAGCATATTATTCTAGTGGTCCACTGGTTCAAAGACTCTGATTCTTAGCTGTGCAGTTTGCTAACTTCTGAAGATTCACCCTGGTACCCAGAGGATTAGGTAGTACTTTTCTAAAACACCCTGGGACAAAGTACATTTACATAAGCCATTTTTGTGAGGTTTCTGACTTATTGGCTAATACTTGTATATTTCCCCGATGAAATGCAGTGTTCGTACAGTAAGGAAGCAGCGTCTCTCTGGTTTCTAGGTAGGAGGATGACCAGAGTCTCAGTGCACTGCTCCTGCCCCAAGTGCTGGGTTTGCAGTTCCCATTGCCCAGGAATTACAGCCAATGGGAGCTGCAGAAGCAGCTTGAAGTCAAGGGACATGTTACTGCTTGTGGAGAGACCCCAATGTAAGCGCCACCCAGATCCTGCTTTCCGCACCCCAACGTCCTGGTCCAAACCCCTCCAGTACCCTAAACTAGGGATGTAAAGCGTTAACTGATGGAGGCTGGAGCAGCAATCCCCCACCCTCCCCCCACTGTGGGCACGGAGCTGCTCTAGCCCTGCAGAGGGCCAACTATGGACAGGGACTGCTCCACCATCCCAGTTGGAGTAGCCTCTGCCTGGAGTGGTCTCAAGTGTCCCACAGACAGGGGCTGTTCTGGTGTCTCATTCGGTGCAGCTTCTGCCTACAACTCCATGTTTTTAATTGGTTAAACATATTGTTTAACCAGTTAGTCACTTAAATAGGATTTTACATTCCTACCCTGAACTATTCATTTCTGACACCATCCCAGAACTTGCACCCCCATTTTGGAGCCATACTTTCTCCCACACCCTACCATCTGTGTGAGCTGGTGAAAATGAGCGAGGTAAAAGAGAGGGATGGGCTAGAGTCTTGGAAAAGGGGCAGGGCAAGGGTGTTCCATTTTGTGTAATTAAAAATTTGGCAGCCCTAGTTGGACTAAATAAAATATTGCCAAAAAAAGAACTGTAACAGAAGCAGCCAAAATGAAAGTTGGTTAGAGGATATTACCAGTCTTCGTGTTTGCATGTGCTAGTATCCACTGCTGTAGTTTGAGTTTTTCCTGTGTAATTGTACTGTGGACTTCATAGATAAAATGGCTGATATTTCTTTATGTTGAGGCTATGTTATCTGTACAAATAAATATCCCAAATAAATGTGTGTGGTTTCAAATGGGACATAGGGAAGTCATTATAACTAACTGGTCTTGTGATACAGTTTCTGGGCAGCCTTCCCAAAAAAGGTAAAAATGTAGTTCACCAGATAAGGCCAAACAGTGAGAATATACGGGTTTGATCTGTTCACCTACTACCTGAGAAATGAATCCTAGCTAGACAGTTTACACATTAGAGAGCCTGAGGTCTGCAGGCTGTAGCATTAGCTTAGAGTCACTCTACTGTCAGAATATCTTTATTTAACATGGTAAAGGTTTACTGGATATCAAAAGAAAGTATGTTAATTATTTCTTATGAATAATTTGTGCTTCAGATTCAAATATATAGCTTGTGCATATTACATAGTTCTCAGAAGTGGAGATTTCTGGTTTTGTGTATTTTATGTTCATTTCTCCAATAACTAGAGTATCCAATTTTAACTGTCTCTCTTCTGCCACCTCATTGCTGAAGTTTTGGGGCTGGCTCTGGATCCATTGGTAAATGTACTGGGTGCCAAATGTACTGTCTGTAACTTCTGAATTCCTCTTCAAAGACTTGTATATAGATACATTTTTAGTTGATTTTTTTAAAATATATTTTAAACATAGGCTGTGTCAATGGAGCAGCATCAATTTTAAACCTAATCAGTTACAAATTAAGAATTCTGCCTTGTTTCAGGTTTATTATACCAGTTCTGGAATCCTCCTTCCCTTTTGTGTGTTTTTAAAATCACACTTTCCTCATTTTAACAAAAATAATTCTCTCCTCTGGTGCTCTGCTCCAACCTGGCGTGACTGGCCACCAGCAGAGTTCACCAGCAAGGGACAGTTAACTAGTAAGCATAGTGGTAAGCTTAATACTTACTGGTTAACCACTTAACATCCCTGCTTAAATGTTACTTTTAACAATTATAGGTTTTAAAAAAATCATAGTTGGAGATTTTAAAGATGGCTGCATCCTATATTGGGGGAGGAAATACCTTCTCAATTATAGTTTGTTAATAATTACAGATTTCCCTTGACTCTTCTAGAACACATTTGAACACTGTGCTAGCTTGTGCACTTTCTACTTTGCATTTAAGGTGATATTATTTCTTCTCCCCTTTCCTTACGCATCAGAGAATACAGCATGTTTTATCTTGACTAAGCTAATGGCCACTCTTTGTAACTGAACCATCTTTATTGTACTTAGGTCTACAAAACGTCCTTAACAGGGATGAGAATTGTCTAGTGGATGGAATTTGCCTTTGTGCAGAGGGCCACCATCACTCAGGCACTCCAAAATAAGGTTTAAATGGGACTTAATCTTTGTGATCACTACCTGCATGGGGATGGATTTCACCAACAGTTGAAATATTTTGCAGCTTCTGGCTTAAGAGAGTTGGCTTGTGTCATCAAACTGTTGTTGCAAATACAGTGTGTCCATGCTATAAGTTGCGCTGGTAAACATCCGTTCCACACTAATGTTGTTGCTGATTGTAGGAACTGATGCATTATAAGTCCTCCCATTCCCCACTCTTAAGTCATGTAAGTTAGCCATGGGGGAAAAAATTCCCCGCTTTAAGTTGTTTCTCTATAAGTCCAAGTTTTTTTGGGACATACCTTATAGTGAGGACAGCCTGTACAATTTCTTTTAGAGAAATGATAGCTTCTAAAGCATAATGGGTGGTCTGTTCATGCCTGACCTCCCTGTCTGGCAGCTTGAGTTTCAACTGTTGGGAATCTTATTCAAGTTCTCGATCTCTCCCCACGGCATTCACAAGGAACTGTTCACAAGTACCTGAACTTCCTCCAATGGCAAGAAGTCTGCTCTGAGCATAGCTCAGGGCTGTTGTTTGTGTGGCCTCTTATCCTGCTGTCTCAGCCCAGTAAAAATGTACTAGAAACAGTGGCTTCATTAGGTAGGGCAAGAAGAGGATTGTTAGTGGAATGTGCATACTTAGACCTGAAGCTTTTATTTTGGGTTGTAAAGGCTGTATAATGGGACTAATTGACCATCTATTTGTTGGATTGTGGGGGTTTTTTAATTCTCCTGTATCATTGATCATGTCATGATGTAGCTGCTTTTTATTGCATAGAAGTGAGCAAGCAATTGCATCAGCTTGATATCAACAAACCCGAGCTATATAAAGAGATGGAGATTGAACATAATAAGGAAATGTGCCCACAGTTTTCATCTATGAAGCAATCACCCTTTGGACCAGTATGAGCAACTCCTGACATAGGGCTAGCGTTGTCAGAACATTTTGAGGAAGTTCCGTGCTCAACTCCCAATGAATTTCAGTAAAGAATTTTCGTGGGTCTGGCCCACGAAAGCTTATCACCTACTAAACCATCTTGTTAGTCTTTAAAGTGCTACATAGTCCTGCTTTTTTGTTTCAGTAAAGAATTTGGCCCTTGCTCCCTTGGGCTCCTTCTTGAAAACTACTTAGCCATCCTGAGTGTGTACCCAGGGGTCTCATGTGGGCTTATACTTGGGACGGCTAAGCTATGGTGCCTCTGACCATGCTACTGTGACTCTGCTGCTACGTATATTAATGCTAGCTCACATCGGGGTAGCGTGAGTATGTGTATGTGAGTTGGGAATCCCATTCCTGGTTCATAAGGTAGATGTTGCCCAACTGTTACATTTAACTTCAGGATTCTTCATCCAGAACTGCTAAATACAAGTTTTCCCCCGAATTGGAGTGGTGGTTACTCACTCATTGAGATCTTTTGTATAGCATTAAATGATTTGTGACAAATTTTAAGTGGTTAAGACTATGTAGGAACTTTTCTCATATCGCACTGAATAAATAAGAGATGGGTTTGAACTCCGTTTAGGATTATGTTCCAAACATTTCCAAATTGTGGGGCTATTTGAATCTATAATAAAAATATCTAAACTAATAATTGGAAACTATGGCAGTCATGAAAATCACAAGAAACAGGTGCCTGCTCCTTCACTGGAAAAAAAGGAGGAATGGTCCAATGGTTAGAACATTCACTTTAGACTTGAGAGACCTACTTTCAAATCTTTGTTCTGCTACAGACGTCCTGTGAGACCTTGCCCAAGTCCCTTAATCCAGGGGTCGGCAACCTTTCAGAAGTGATATGCCCCATCGTACCCTCCTGCCCTGGACCATGCTGTTCTCCCGGAAGGAGGGGGAAGGGCTCTCTCCACAGCACACCCCACTTAGTCTCCTGCCCTGGGCTCTCAGGCAGGGGCATGCAATGCAGTTCCCATGTCCCACCTCCCCGGAGGAATGTAGGGTGAATAAGGCAGCACATGCGTTGCTCTGGGTGGGGGAAGACTAATGCACGCTTCACTGCAAGCCGGATCCGGTGCACGGCGGTGGTGCTGTCACCCCTTCACCCCACCGCAGGAAGCCAGAGCTGGCTCCAGTCTTGTTGGGGGCGTGGAGAGGTGTGTGATGCTGGATTACCAGCACTGGCTCCCCATTGCAGGCGGAGGGGAGCCAACTCATTATGAGTGCCTCATTTTGCACCCTTTTTTGCCTCATTTTGACATGTTACTTTAATATCTGTATAAGCAAGCAGTGTGTGAGTTTCATATTGCAAATTTTTTGAACTTGTGTTAGTATTTTATTTAGAATAACCTTAACTTGTCAGAGATAACTTTGTGCCACTGAACATATCCATTTTTGTATAGGTAGCCCAATTAGCAAAATGCGGGAATATTACAGGGCTGTAAAAGAAAAACAAAGGTAAACCAAAAAAAAGAGAAACTCCTCCTTAGGAGAGTTTATAAAAAGTATTATGACTAAATTCTTCATTTCTATTCCCAGTCTGTAGAATAGCCTCTCTCTCTTGTGTTTACATGAAGAGAGCTGTGCTTGTCTTGCAGTTAAGTTTTGCTTTCTGAAGTTTATATATTTTCTGATGGAGAATAATATGCACATTCTGTAGCTAACTTGTGGATAATTCTTTTATTTTCCCATTTAACATAGCCCAGGTATTATGGGCTTGATCTTGCAAGGTGCTGAATGCTGGGGCCCCAGTGCCATCCAGGTTTAAATATGAGTAGTCCTATTACTCATGGGCTTAAAGTTTAAATGTGTGCTTAAGGGCTTCGTTGGGTATCTGCCACAGTTGTCAGCATCATGACCACATTATGGACTTATTTATTATAAAATTATTTGGAGTTTTATGTATTGGGCTGGAACTTTATTGGTCAGATTTTCAGAACAGTTCATTTATGTGCCTATTTTCCATATTTAATTACCTCATTTGTGCATACTGGAAACATGATTTGTATGTGCAATCACGATAGCTACATATACTAATTGGGTGCACAAATGCATATGCATAGTTTTTAAACTATAACCGTACCTGCCAAGTTTTTGCACAGAAGGAGTGGTAATTCCTTGTAAACAGGTTGGTTTGGTTTTCATTTAAACAGTAAGTGCCTTATCTATAATTTTAAGGAACATAGCTTTTTGACCATGTCCACTAAAGTAAATCACAACTAGACAGTAGTTTTATTTTTAAGTTTATTTCAACACTTATTAGCCAGGATGGGTAGGAATGGTGTCCCTAGCCTCCTGCTTGTCAGAGCCTGGAAATAGATGACTAGAGGGGGATCGCTTGATGATTCTGTTCACTCAAGCTGGGGCATCTGGCATTGGTCATTGTCCAAAGACAGGGAACTGGGCTAGATGGACCTTTGGACTGACCCAGTATGGCCGTTCTTATGTTCTTTAGATACTGATGGCTACATGGATGGCATAGTACATTTAATAAGAATGGCTGTGAATCTAGGCCGTCAAAACACTAAGATAACAGTCATCTCCATTCATATTGGGGTGTAAATAGGGCTTAGGCTAGAACCACCTGCATAGGACTACTATTTAATCCTGGTTCCACTATTATGACCGTGGGTCCTGTGGGACCTGCAGTATCCCAGTCTTGCTGCATGTCTCTACACTAATCCTGAACAGGGCTTTAATTTGGGCATTTTTGCATTTAAAAAAAAATCTTTGTCAGAGTTATACTTTGGGTTCCTTGCTCTCAAGAAGTGTGGGTTTTTTTTTTAATATTGCTGCTGCACATTGAGTAGATATTTTCAATGAGAGCTATCCACAATGATGCTAAGATCTTTCTTGACTAGTAACAGCTAATTGAGAGCCCTCCATGTTATATGTATAATTGGGATTATATTTTCCAATGTGCATTACTCTGTATTTATCAACATTGCATTTCATGTGCCATTTTGCAGTTTTGTGAGATCGCTTTGTAACTCATTGAAGCTAACTATATTGAGTAATCTCATATTTTCTAACTCTGCCACCTCACTCTTTACCTCTTTTTACAATAATTGACAAATGGGTCTCATAGATCCTACGATGATAATTACCTCTTTCCATTTTAAAAACTGATGATTTATTTCTACCATTTATTTTCCCATGAGAGAGGATCTTTCCTCATTCCATGACTGTTTACTTTAAGAGCTTTTGCTGAGGGACCTTGTCAAAAACTTTCCAAAGATCTAGGTATGCTATGTCTACTGGATAACTTTTTTCCACGTTTGTTGACCCCATCAAAGAATTCTGGTTAATTAGAGATGCATGATTTCCTTTTACAAGAGCCACTTTAAATCTTCCCCAACAAATTGTATTAATCTATGTTTCAGATAATTCTGTTCTTCACTGTAGTTTCCACCAGTTTTTCTGGCATTGCAGTTAGTTTTACTGGCTTGTAATTGCCAGGATTACCTCTGGAGCCTTTTACAAAAAATTGGTGTTACATTAGTTCTCTTCCAGTCATCTGAACAGAGACTGATTTAAGCAGGAAGTTTCATACCTCAGTTAGCAGTTCTGCCATTTCATGTTTATGTTCCTACATGACTCTTGAGTGAATACTGTCTGGTCCTGATTAGAGATGTAAAAGTTTAACCATTTAATTGGTTAACCAATAAGTGTCACCCTTAAAGGGCGGGTTTAATGAATAAGAGTTGAATAAGCTCCCCACCTGCCCTAGGCAGGGGGCTGTTCCAGCCTTGTGGGCCGTCCAGAGCAGCCCCTGTGCATGGTGTGTCCAGCCTCCTGCCATTCCCACTGCAAGTTACATGCTGTGGCTCCCCAGGAGTGAGGCTAGTGGGGGCTGGTGGCCTCATTCCCAGGGGGGTCTTCACTGTGGACTCTGCAGTGTGTGTAATAGTTCAGATTGAGGAATCACCTGCAATAAGACCCTGATATTAAGAATTCACTTAGCTTCTCTGCATTGGCTTCCCTTGTCTTCCTTGAGAGCTCCTTTAGCACCTCAGTCTTGCAGGGGGCTATATTGGTTGTTTTAACAGTTGACTTGTTTTTTATGTACTTTACATTTATTTGCTATTTGTTTTTGTGTCTCTTACTAGTTGCTCTTCAGATTCTTTTTTTGGCCTGCCTGATTTTACTTTTGCACTTGACTTACAAGAGTTTATACTCCTTTCTGTATTTCTCAGTAGGGTTTTACTTCCAGTTTGTGAAGGATGCCTTTTTGTCTCCAGCTGCCTCTTTTACTCTATTTAGACATGGTAGCATTTTTGGGGTCCAGTCTTTCACTGTTTTTTTTTTTTTAATTTGAGGTTTACCTTTAATTTGAGCCTGTATTGCTGTGTGTTTAAAAAGTTTCCTTGCAGCATGCAGGTGTTTCACTTTTGTGCCAGTTCCTTTAAATTTCCACTTATCCGGCTTCCTCATTTTTATGTACTTCCCCTTTTTGAAGTGAAATGCTACCGTGGCAGGATTCTTTGCTCTTTTCCCTCCTTCAAGAATATTAAATGTAGTTACATTATGGTTGCTATTGCAGAGTAGTTCCATTGCATTCACCTCTTGGGCCAGCTACTGGGTTCCACTTAGGCCTAAAGACAAGAATTTTCTTTCCCCTTGTGGATGTCAATGCTAGCTGCTCCAAGAAGCAGTCCTTAATGTTGTCTAGAAAATGTATCCCATCCTAAAGCAACATGAACGCAGTCAATATGAGGATTGATGTACTCCCCCATTATTACTGAATTTTCTGTTTTTCTGTCTCCAGTCTCCCTGAGGCATTTCAGTCATTGTCACCTCCCCCAGCCTGGTCAAGTGATCGGTAGTTTATTCCTACTGCTATATTCTTATTATTCAACTATGAAATTTCTGTCCATACAGATTATATGGTAGCATTTGAGTCATTTAAGCCTTTTTCTATATTGAACTCTGCTTTCTTTTACATATAGTGCCATTTCACCACCACTATGACCTACACAGTTCCTGTCAATTTTGTATCCTGACATTACTTTGTCCCATTGATTATCATTGTTCCCCCAGGTTTCTGTGATGATTGTTAAATCAATATCTACACTGAATATCAGGCACTCAGGCTTAATCATCTTTGTATTTAGACATCTAACACCTTTTTTGCACATGAATACTGGCACAAAAAGGGAGTGAAAGTGACCATAGCTAATTCATGTAAAATAAATAAAAGGAAATATTTGTTAAAACTTGGAGAGTGCGGCTAGTCTCCAGTGGGTCCTGCACTACTGGTGGACCTTGTTATCCTCAGGACTTGCTGTGACCCTCCACATGGCCTCTTTCTCTTTAGTAGAGACAGGAGCCACAGCCTACTGAGCCATACCCATCACAGGCTAGTTCATAAGTTTGGGGTAAAATCCCCTCTGGAGTCCTGCTCTCCCTTCTTGAAGCAGAGGTTGAGATGTTGTGGGGAGGTTGAGAGGGAACCTGGGGCCATCCACTACTCTGGGTTCCAACCCAGGGACCCTAAGGCAGCGGCAGCAGGCAAGGTTACTGCCACTCTCAATCTGGCAGCTTTTCCCTAGGCCACTTCCCCAGACGATCCCTCCCAGCACTTTTTCTTTGGTGCCTGCTCCTCAGTCCTTCACTGACACCCACACAGCACTTCCTCCTCCTAGGGTTGCCAGATGGTTTCAATAAAAACACTTGACACACTTGACATTACATCACAATCTACATTACATCTTATTTAGAAAATACCGGACATTTCTATTTTCTCATTTATATTTTCTCAATTTGTTTCCTGAACAGAAAGCTCAAATACTGGACTGTCTGGTTCAAAACCATACACCTGGCAACCCTACCTCCTTCCTGTTCTTCGCTCTTTTCCTTCCCCCTTCCTTGCCTAAGAGGAGCCCTTTTAAAGTGGCATCACAGGCCTTAATTGGCTGCAGGTGTCTAATCAGTCTGTGGCTTCTAGCAAGTTCCAGATGATGCCAGATGCCTGCCTGATTATGCTGGACTTAGGCTTCGGCCTTTTTTTATGCACGGAAGAGAAAGCTGTTTACCCAAGCTCCAGAATGTATTCTCTCCAGCAGTGAACGGCCGGTCTGGGTCTGTCACAAGAGATTGCCCAGTTTTTGGTATAATTGTATTTGCTTATCTACTTCCTGTTTTTCCTATTTTCTGGGTTAATATCAGTTGAAAATTACCCTTCTGAAATCTGTATATTTTCAGTGGGCCAACTAAGACATTTCTTCTTAAAATTAGTAGATAATATTTTATTATGTCACCTATCAGTTTGACAGGCAAGAACTTTCAAAATCGAAACATAGCTTATTGTAAGCCTACATTTAGGAAGTGTTTAAGACAATGAGGATAATAATCCCTAACAAAATTGAGACATTTACAATCATAACAACGTTCACTGAAAACAGTGGTAGCGTTAGAACAAGTGACATTGGGGGACAGAATGTGACATTGCAGTAATTTTAGTTTTTTCACCTTATAGTGCCTTGGGCCCACACGCAAGCTTTGTTTAAAGCAGATGTTTTGGTGTCTTAGGTTACCGTAAACAGTTCTTCTCCCAAAAGAAATAATTCAGTTTTGCATTGAGTCTGTTCACTTTAAGGTTTGTGTGGACACATTCCTAACTACTCCATTGCTGTTATTCCCCCCATTGCTGTCCCATGATGCATTGCTTCACACTTGGATCAACCAGTCTTTGTACTTGCCCACCCTCCACTGCACTGAGGTCACTTCTCCATTTAAGTACTGGTGCTCAGGACTGCGTCTTTGCATTCAGTGTCACCACAGCACCCAAGAATGATTGATAAACAATTTTCCAGAAAACATCCCAGATAAAACAGCAAACACCAAGACAGAGGGCCAAGCACCCAAGACTCCACAGAAAGCACTTCTACTCAGGTTGGACCCAATAGCATATTTTTGTGGGGGGGGGAGCCAAAAAATATACCTCACAGTAGAATCAGAGATTACATGAATGGCAAGCACACTAAAACAACTGTGGAGGACAGCTCTGCCAGCAGCCAGCCTGAAAATGGGGCCGCAGGAGTGGTCTACTTGTAAGTAAGTATCAAGTGCTTTATTACAGTACAATTGTAGTTGGGAATTTGAACAAAAATGTTGGTGTGTGCCACTGTCTGCCAGCTTGATGGGCAAAGCTGGGAATCTCTGCCTGTTTGTCTTTCACCCCTCACACATAGTCAAAATGGTATCCATATCTGAGACTTCAAAGAACACTGTTTGTATCAAATCCTACAACCACACTTGCTGTCTCCAAATGCCACTTAGAGAACAACTTCCTGGTTGCACTCCTTCCCCATACCATATTCCCTCGGACACGTTGCTCAAGGTATTGGCATCATGGGGGTTAAAATAACCAGACATATTGGCTGTCACGGAGTCTCTCTTGCCTATGCTGCAGTATATAACCTCCCTCTTGAGAGTTGACCCCATTAGTGTACTAGGTCCCAGAGACACAGGCAGTTCCACAGGGACAGGTCTATGGCCTTCAAAACTCCAAGATTAGACAGCCACCATCCAACCTAAAGCGACAAGGAGTCCCGTGGCACCTTATAGACTAACGGATGTATTGGAGCATAAGCTTTCGTGGTCAAAGACCCACTTCATCAGATGCATGTGACACGCATCTGTCACATGCATCTGACGAAGTGGGTCTTTGACCACGAAAGCTTATGCTCCAATACATCCGTTAGTCTGTAAGGTGCCACGGGACTCCTTGTCGCTTTTGCAGATCCAGACTAACATGGCTACCCCTCTGATACATCCCACCTAAAAACACTGTTGCCAAACCCCTTTCCCTGTCCCCAAACATTTTACAGGCATCTTATTCAAGGGGAAAATAATTTGGAAATCTTACCAGCTCAAAGTGAGGCCTTGTAATAGCATCACAGACCTGCATGTCAACAACTTGGAGGGTTGATCTGCTAATACCAAAGTGATTGGTTATTGATCAGTAGCAATCAGAGATTGCTTCCAAATGGCAATGGCTGCATATTTCTCCATGCTGCGGGAATTAGTTTACGTTCAACTGCTGCAGCTCTGGGACAAGCTTTGCATGCATCTCAAGGAAGGTAGTCTTCCAAATACTGAAATTCTAGAGCCATTGCTGATCATTCCTGTTCTGTCCTATCAGTACATGCTGATTGACTGACTGAGAGGTGCAGATAAATGCCCCTGCAAAAGTAACTGCCTTGTTTTATCATTCTGCTTCTTCTCCACCTATATCCATATCACTGCAGCACCAGAAGCCAAATCTATCAGGCTGCATCACTTCCTATACACATGCGCTGTCTTGTTCCTATTATTGACTGTCATAGTTATTGCACTCAGCAGTTTGGTGTCCATGCTGCCTGACAGAAGTTCACAAACGGCACTGGCAAATGATAGCTGAATTATGGGAAGCCAGAAGAGCAGTCTTTGGAGTTTGTTCATTTCACTCCAACTGGCAGATTTGCTGTCAATTCTGGTAGCTTCCACATAGAATGCACTATGAGAAATTGCTGAACAGTGGAACACTGCACTTTGGAATGTCTTCCCAGAATGCTGCAAGGTTAAACCAAATGAGCACAGAGTTGTATGGACATCATAATTAACAACAGGAGACATTTTTAAACTGGCATAATAAATCAGTGTGGGTGCACTTCATTTCAAGTTAATATTGTTTACTTAAATGAGTCTAAGGGAATATCCCTTTATAGACAAGTCCTAGCTGGAGAATTGCTTAAACTTTACCAAACTGTTTTAAATGCTCAACCTGAATTAAGAAGCCCTTCTCAGGAAATGTGAACCTGCTCAGGAGTTTAGGCAGTGGATGGAGGGTTCTTTCCTTCATATTGTGATGGAGGGGAGATGTGTGATAGAACACAGAGAAACTGAGGACAGGTGATCTGGAAACTGAGAGAAACTCAGGGTTTGTCTAAAAAATAGTGGGGTAATGCACTCTACACAAGTGGACTTCTAAAGTGAACTGATGTGTGTGCATTAAGTGGTCCATATAACCCTGCTGATGTGCACTAATGGTTCCCTACAATGTTTCATACAATATTGCATTAAAACAGACCAACTGAGTTTACTTGGCTAGTTAATGTGCAACATTTGTGCACTTTAGAAATTACACCTGTGTAGAGTATATTACCCCATCATAGAGACAAGCCTTAAGAGGCAGGAAGAGAGGAAAGCAGCAACCTATTTAAAAGAGTATGACCCTGGAATAAACTAGGTAAGAGTGCTTTTGGATCTGCTGGCTGAAGATGCTCAGGAGAATTAAGCTAAGAATCTTTTCCTTTTATTAGTTGTACACTTTAAGGCCAGAAGTAATTATTATAATGATCTAATCTCACTAGGTGAACAACGTAAGCTACAATACCTCACCCACCAACTCCTGTAATAGGCTCATAACCTGTGGCTGAGTTACTGAAGTTTTCAAATCTTGATTTAAAGACTTGAAAGAGTCCAACAGGAGAATTTTGATTATTCCAGTTTCTGGAGAAGCAGGACTTCGTATGTTTCCTGTTAATAAACGAAATTGTACTGGAGAAATACCAGACTATCACTAATTTCTACTCCGCACTGGAAAATCCTCAGTGCCTAAACTTTGATGAGTGACTTGGGTGTATGTGGGCAGCTGATTGTACAGTTTGGGGTGAAACTTAATGTTTAGCTGAGTCCAGTACACTTGAAGCTGGCTCCGCCTGAAAATTGGTGTAGTGTAATCAATTTTAACCATGTCTCCAATCTTAGGCTATGTCTATGTTGCGTATTGTTGCGCAAGAAAATATGCAAATGAGGCATGACGATGAATATTGCTGCACCTCATTTGCATATCTAATGAGCTGCCATTTTTGTGCAAAGGGCTTTTGTGCAAGAGCCGTTCTGCCACTTACTTTCAGGCAGAACACCTCTTGAACAAGGGGGGGGGTTGTGCAAGAAGGAGCAGTGTAGACTGCTCTTTCTTACGCCAAAGCCCCTTGTGCAAAATGGTGGCTCATTATGTATGCAAATGAAGTGCAGCGATATTAGTCGCTGCACTTCATTTGCATATCTTCTTGGGCTAAAATGCGCAATGTAGATGTGGCCATAGTATATTTTGACCAAGTTATTCAAACTCTCTTTAAAAAAGCTGCTATTTATAATTGAATAAAATGTGAAGAGAAAGTGATCAATCTAGCTAGCTGGTTCCAATTTACACTGTTATGGGGACAGCAAAAGAACAACTCAGAATTTGTTAGCCCTATGGTGAAGGTAGTTGGTATCTAAAATGAGTAATGAAAAGAAGAAAAGCAAAATCCTTAGACTGAGAACAGACTGTTTAGTGAAAGGGAGTTTCTGTAGGACAGGGATGATTTCTAGTGAAGAAGAAAATAATATAGGAAAAGGAAAAAGCTATTCTTTATTCAGCAGCATAAGGGATATGCTATGATCAGTGAAATATCTACAACACTTTTGATGCAGTAAGCATCGTGTCCTTAGTAAAATAACACTGGAAGGTTTGTCTCCTTAGCACAGCAGTGCACACTAGAAAGGTATTATTTCTAAAGCGCATCAGTGTGTTATGTGCTCACTGGCCCATGTTGGCTGTACTAGCTTGAACTAATACCATATTTTCCGGCGTATAAGACGACTTTTTATACTAAAAAGTATCCCCCCAAAATCGGGGGTCGTCTTATATGCCGGGTATAAACATACTGTAGCTTCGGCTACATACAGAACGTCCCTGTGCTGATACTGTATGTACCGCGCTGAGCCAATCCCGGCAAGCGGTGTCATCTATTAATGCATACAAGATTGGCTGAGTCAGAGAGGCGGGCTATTACAACCTTTGCCAATCCGAGCAGGCTTTGGTATGCATTAATAGAATACACCGCTTGCCGGGATTGGCTCAGCGCGGTACATACAGTATCAGCACAGGGACATTCTGTATGTAGCCGAAGCTACAGTACTGATGTTATTAAATGGTGTTGCCTCGGAAGGGGGGGTAGTCTTATATGGCGAGTATAGGCCAAAACCTATGTTTTAACTGGAAAATGAGGGGGTCGTCTTATACGCCCAGTCGCCTTATATGCCGGAAAATATGGTAATTCCCTTGTGTGCCTTAACACAGTGCTGTTTCTGACCCTGACTCTTTATTTTTATCTCCTGTTTTCTGTTTAAATCTCTCCCTTCTCTACTGAGTGTCTTTTATCTCCCCTATGCACTCTTTCTCAATCTCTTCTCCTCTTTCCTTCTCATTTACTTGCATCCTCAACTTTTTCATCCTGTCATGAACCTCACATATATCAAAGAGACAGGGCTGCTGGTAAACCAAATTAAGCAACTGTATTGTATCAATTATCTGTTTATAAAAGAAAGTTCTATGACTCAAAAGGGTAGCTCTTTGAACTTCAGAATCTTATAATGTACATCATAGAAGAATTTTGGAAAAACTTAAAAAACAACAAATAGCCTAGCAGCACCTTAAAGACTAACAAAACATGTAGATGTTATCATGAACTTTTGTGGGCACAGCCCACTTCTTCAAATGAATGGAGTTAATAAGTCCAGTTCCAAAAATAAATAGGGGATATTTGGGGTGTGAGGGTGTGGAGAATAATGAATTAGAGTATTCAAGTTACAAGAAGCTGATAGAGGAGGTGCACATTGTTCTTAAGTACCCATTGTTTAATTGGTTAAGTCATTAAGATGTGGAAGGTAGTAACCAGGCTGCAAAACTTGGCTTACTGATGAATCACAATACAGGACTATGTAGCACTTTAAAGACTAACAAGATGGTTTATTAGATGATGAGCTTTTGTGGGCCAGACCCACTTCTTCAGATCAAATAGTGGAAGAAAATTGTCACAACCATATATACCAAAGGATACAATTAAAAAAATGAACACATATGAAAAGGACAAATCAAATTTTAGAACAAAAGGAGGATGGGTGGGGGGGTTCAGGTAAATGTCTGTGAGCTAATGATATTAGAGGTGATAATTGGGGAAGCTATCTTTGTAATGGGTAAGATAACTAGATCCTTTGTTCAGACTCAGGTGTAAAGTGTCGAATTTTAGCATGAATAAAAGTGATGATTCACAATGTAACTTGGGAAGTTTCTGTAAGTATGTACCCTAATTTAATTTTGTTGTTGTCTTCCTAATATTGATTAATTTCATGGCCTATGGTCCTAGTCCTGTAGATCTTGGATGTATTATTTGGTATGTATTGGGTATATTTTAGGCAGACTCAGAAATTGTGAATATGGAATAAATAAATGTTAAATGTACTTTTTGTGAATATTAATACACTATATTAGCTTATTAGAGTAGATGAAAGAATGACCATGTTATAGCTACAGTAAATTCAGATGCAAACACTTCAAAGTATAAAGTAGTGCTGTGATATGGATTATTCCTTACCTTTCAGAGGCTACTCTTCTGCTTTCTAATTGTGAGATTGTGCTCTTGTGAGCACCCAAAGGGGTTTGCAGCCTTCCATTTGCAAAATATAAAACCAATGAAATTTTTTTAGTTTAGTGCAGGTACATGTCTTTTTCCATGGGCTACAGAAGAAAGTGAAGTTGCTTTTCCTGGGCACTTTTATAAAAATTATTCTGGATATGTTTACTGGTTTTTTGTTTTGTTTTGTGTTTTTTGTTTTTGTTTGGCAGATAGTTTAACTGGAAACACAGGTATTTTATAGTGTTGCCAGGACCAAACTGGTTGGTTTCCCCACACACAAGCTAATAGAATGATCATGTAAGCTAATTCAGGACAGTGAACTAATTTTGTCATGGCTTCAGAAGTTGAGGTATTTATGCAATATGTCTCAGACATTAATCTTTGTAAGTGGCAAAAGCCAGGTTAACCACTCTGAGTCAAAAGCAGCTGATGTACTATATATTTGGGAAAGTTTTTGTCTGAACGAGCAAGTCTGACAGTCTAGCCATCCATCTCTTTGTTCAAGAACTCTTCCTAAACGGTGAGAGCTAGGACCACCAAATTTGGTACGCAGCTTCCTCCTATCATAACTTAAAGCAAGATAAGGGTTTGGGTGGAGGCGGAGGAGAGGGCTGAAGCTGCTCCCTCCCCTCCATGCGTACAGGATGCATAAAATGATACAAGAGACAATCACCAGGCAGGTAAAAGTGGCTGGCTGGGGTGTGTGACCACTCCCCTCATCCACCTTCCACCCTCCTAGGTACCCTTTGGGAAGGGAGTCTTCCCTTTTCCCTCCTCCCCCACCCACTTCATATGGGAGCATTGCTGGCTGTTCCCCTTCATCTGGGAGCGAGAGGAAATTGCACAGGTTTGCTCGTTCTTCACTCTGGCTGGGAAGTGCAGGGACAGACAAACCTGGGCCCTGCCCCAGCTGGAGAAAATTCACCCCTCTCCCAGTTGTGCCCATTTAAGCTGCAGCGGCCATAGAGAGGCACTTCTCACTTGGCCCCAAGCTGCTGTTGTGAGAGAGGGCTGGGGTAGTCCTCTCTGCCTGGGGAAGCCTGCATACTGAACCTTCATCCCCAGCCCCACCCCAGAGCAATGATTTAAATGAAGAAAAACAAAAATTGAGTTAAGGACCTGAGCAACTGGGTAAATATTCTAGTATGCTATATAAAAACTAAATACTGTATATATTCCTGATCGTTGCATTTAGCAATGTATATTTAAAAGGAATCTTGCTGCTTCTTGTTTGCAGCAGTCACACAAATATTTTGTAAGTTACAATAGCTTGAGAGCTACAGTAAATTGGCAACATCTTAAAATAATTAATAAATGTGTTCAACACTATTTGGGAAAAATTCATAATGTGAACCCAATGATTCCAAAAGTTTCCAATCCGTTACCCTGCCTGTCCCTTTAAACTCTTCAGGATTCTAGGCAGGATGGCTTTTGGTCAAATAATACATTAATGGTACTGAAAGACATACGTCTTCTTCACAAGCAAAGGAAATGTATCATTCCCAGGATACTTTTATTCTTTCTTACATATTTTTAAGGCAGGTTCCAAAATAAAAAAGCAGACATCCTTTAAAAATGAATGTCAGCATAGCTTATATAAGCAATGCTGATGTTTAATTATTATTGTACTCTCAGTAGGTCTAAGTGTATTATGTTTTTCAGGGAATGTCCCTGCTTTAGGTGGTCTTCATGCCTGGATTAACTGGCATCATAATCTACTTTCATAAATACATTTCACCCTCATTAGAAGTGTTTCTCAGTTATATACTTCTCTCTGGTTTTACTTTGACTCACATGTAGACTACATCAAACAGCACTGTAATCACCTCTTCACTGCCTCTTTTATAACACTCCCAGTGTTTGGTTACTAAAAATGTTTTTATAATCAGACTGAAATTTGCTGTACAATCCCTATTTTATTGAGAAAATGTTTCTCTGTCCCCTTTAAAAAATAATTTAGGTACTTTGTGAACCTTGAAATGACAGTGGCACATTGTAATGGATTTTTTAACTTTCTAAGGAAAAAATAATGAAAGCACTTAATTTATTTGGAATTTCTGAAGGATTTGGGTTTTTGTTTTTTTTCCAGCAGTCTCACTGAGGGCCTGCCTAGTGTTTGGAGAAGAGTATTTTTATCATGTCTCTTTATATAATAACTGTAGTAGTAATTGTATTGTAGAAAGTAAAACACCACTAGTATCTGATTTTAAACTTGCTTTTTTAAATATTCATATTTTAGCACCATCAGTACTTTGCCCTTTCCTTTATAGAATAGTACATGACTTTTAACTTGCCTGCAGTTCTAACTGAACATGTGATTAATGAGAGACTGAAACTAATACTTTGTTCTGTCAATTATTTTAACTAGTAGAGCAATCATGTCACACGTTTTTATTAATGTGACCATGTTTTAATAATTACCATAACACATTTTCTTTAATGCCTTCAGGCTAACTGTCTGAATTCTTTCCTTTCTCTTAGTAAACTGGCTCACAAAGAGTGGACTGACATGTTGGTCTTTGCTGCCACCAATAAAGCTTTTGTAATATTAATGCAGGAGTTGAAAGTGTTTCAAAAGTTTCTATACCCAGTTTACCGATAGATATTCACACCCTCCTGGGTTCTAAAATTCAATAAAAGTTACAATTAAATCAGACTACAGAAAGGCAGATTACTTGGTAGCCTGCTCTCTATGTAGGATTTCATAAAGCATTATAAAGTCAAAACTACTAAAAAAAAAAAACTTTGTTCGTTAATAGAAAATCATTAGGGTACTAGTTCAGAAAAACATTTAAACACACGAAATGTTTTACTGAATGGGGTGTTTTTCCGAATCAGGATATAGACATGGACTTCAAGGAAGGGTTGAGGGTTTTAAGCTTTAGTTAATTTGTGTTTTGACATTCTTCTGTATTTGAAATTTAAAGGCAATATTTTTCATGGTTCCTCAAATAGATTGTAGTGGCCTCCATGATAAATGTATGCATCTTTCCTCCTGTCCTTTTATATAGCCAAAACAACAGGGTTTGATAACTTTGTTTGAGGCCATGTGACCTGGTTTAAACCATGTTATATACAGAGTTTTCAAAGGTGCCTTTAATCCCTGCATGGATCTTTTTATATCACAAGCTGTGGAGAAGAAATATGGAACTATCAGTATATAAAACATAGATGTTTCCATGATATTATATCCAATTTATCCCCATGAGAAGATTGGGCTTTAAATATTCCTTTGCAGTTTTGGGGATTGTGCTAGCACGTAAGAGCCAGAAATTGAAACAAGCTAATATGTTTTCAGTTTACAGCGGAACGTAATATACAAGAAAACAATGAGATGTAATTTTTTTTGAAATTCTTGTTTTTAAAATCTGAGCTGTCTTCTTATTAAGACAACAGGAAAAACTGTTTTAAATTAGAAAACACTTTTAACCTAGCAGTGTTCCTATAAAAATAATTCTGGCAGTGGTGAATGGGGGGTGTTGGTGGTGGTTTCAGAACTCTGTAGGCTAAAAATATTTTTATAACTTGTGAAAATAATATTTTTATGTGAAGACATTAATTCACTACACATTATAAATCCCTGAATAAAAGCTGATACTAAATAGCACTTAAAAACAATTTCATTGTACATCAGATATTGGCCGAAGTATTGATGAGCACTTTGAGTTTCCCAAGGAGTGAAGCTCTGCATTACCACGGAAAATTTACTCTGTTAAACATTATAAAATACAAAATGTGGTGATACACATTGCTATATAATAAGATTCTTTGTTAACAGAACATGTCACAGGGTCATAGCAACAAAAATAGAAATATGGGGACTAAATTTTCCTGTAGGAAAGGTGGTGATGATTACCTAGCAATTTGTTAATTGTAGGAGTTTTACTCCACTTTGGAACCCATTATCAATTTATTGTGCTACTCATAGCTTGAGAATCCGTGGATGTAAATAGGAAAAATTTACTGAATATTGGAATGCAATATTAAATATTATGCTATTAAATATATAGCTTTTGCGGTCCGATTTGGGAATTTCTCATGAATGTACACGTAGAAAATTCTCTCTGCTGAATGAAACCTCATTTGTTTTGGACAAGAATGTAAATATAGTTGATCTTTTTAAAAACAAACATAAATACATTAATTGTATTCATAGTTTTTGTAGCTGTATTGGTCCCAGGATATTATAGATAAAATGGATGAGGTAATATCTTTTACTGAACTAACATCTATCATTCAGATCCAAGCTTTAGAGCTTACGCCAGAGGTGGGCAATAATTTTTAATGTCGGGGGGGGCATACCATGAATTTGGTAAGTGATCAAGGGCTGTATTCTTCCATGATATTAATGGAAGAGGTATGAGTCTGGGATGGAGGTTTGGTGCAGAAGGGAGCTCGGGGTGCAGGAGGAGGTGTAAGATCTGGGAGGGGATTGTGACCTAGAGCGGAGGACCAGGAGTTGGATTATGACCTAGAGAAGGGGATTGATGCAGAGTCTAGGAGGGGGTATGGGTGCAGGAGGGGGGGGTGAAAAGGGTTTGGGTTGTGACCTGGGGCACGGGTTCCTGAGGGTGGGGCAGAGGGTTGGAGGGCTGGAGGGAGTGGGCTGGGATTCCAGATATATGTTCTGGCTGGGAGGTGCTTACTTAGGTGGCTCCTAGCTTGCAGCCCAGTGGCACCCTCAAGTAGATGCCCTACCTTCCAGGCCCCCGCATGCCGCTCAGAGCGACCTTCTGTGGAGGCCAGGTGCTCTGCATGACACAAGGGCCAGGGGGGAGGCCATCAAGTGCTGGCTGCGCTTCAAGAATGGCTTAAGCAGTTCCCATTGGCCAGTTTTCAGCCAATGGGAGCTGCGAGTTTGTGCTGGGAGTACAAGCAGCATGCAAAGCTCATCTCTCCTCTGCCCAGCATATGGTGTGAAGAGAACCAATGGGCCTTGTAGCCGACCACTTTGAGCAGCATGTGAGAGCACAGAATCCAGGGACCCTGCTTGAGGCTCCCACTGCAGACTGTGGAATAGTGAGAGTGGGCTGGATTCAGCCCACGGCCCACATTTTGTTCACACCTGGTTTATACGGAGCTCTTCTTCAGATCAATATAAAATATTGTCCTTGCTCACCTTGTTTTCAAACAAACATTAAAACCTGGTAGATTTTTGTATTTCTGTTTTAATGCTGTACCAAAACAATGCAAAATAATTAAATATGTCCTTTCTTTCTTTGTTTCCAGTACTGCATAATACTGACTGTGTCTAACTTGGGTAGATAAATAGTTCCATTGACTTCAGTAGAACTGCATATATTTGCAGGTTCAGGGCTTCTTTATATAAAGGGAACAAAATCAAACCAAAGTCAATGAAGGTCTCTCAGGGTATGTCTACACTAGCCCCCTAGTTTGATCTAGGGAGGCTAATGAGGGTGACCGAAATTGAAAATGAAGTGCGGGATTTAAATATCCCGCGCTTCATTAGCATGTTCCTGGGCGGTCGCCATTTTAGAAATTGACTAGCCCGAAGTAACTGCTGCGTCTACACGCGGCAGTGAAACGGGATTCGGAATTAAAGCCCTAAATCGAATTAGCTGTTAAACCTCATTCCAGGACGTTCACTGTTAAGTTTGAATCAGTTTCCGTTTGCTTCCCGCCTTGCGTCTTCTCTCATCCCTAGCGATTTTGTTGCATTGTTTCGTTTAATTCTGTAAAAGCACTAACCTTTAAAAGAGGGAAGCCATAGTGTTTAATGGCATTGTTGCATTAACCATATGTATGTGTGTTTTATCTCTCTTTCTGGGGAACAGACAATGAAAGGAGAGCAATGAAAAGGAGAACAGGGAAATCTGGCCTCTGTTTATCTCTCTCTGCCCCACCCCCAATCCTTTTCTCGTTTACTGATTTTTTCTTAGTTCAGTGCTTTTGGCCTCTACTGATTCATTACCTTGTTCCCATAAGCTTTGCCAAAGCCCTGAAGCAAAAACTGGTAGTCATCAAATACAGTAAATGTGGAATCACATGGTCTGTAGGTAGACTAAGAATACAATCATAGCTGAGACGACACATCTTTTTTACGCCAGAATTCCACTACCCTGCCTGTCTGCACCAAAGTACATTGTTGCCGCAGTGCAAGATGCCTTAATCCTGCTGTGTTCTTTCAGTCCATAAGTGCAATGCTTGCACTTACAATTGATCCTCGTGGCTGTAGAAAAATTACCTCCAGACCTGCAACAAGTCACAAAATGCAACGTGGCAAGCAGCTAGTGCACTTGTATGTGTTTTCTTGGACTTTGTCTTCTTCCCCCACAGGCTTTTATTCATGTTTTATTCCACCCATCCCCAGCCAACTATGTCTGCTTGTATTATTGTTGAAGCAGTATTTTTTTCCTTCAGCTCTTCTTCTGCATTCCTGGTTGCTGATTATACTTCCAGTTTCGTTATGTTGGCGACTTGTGAATAATTGTAGCAATACAAATACAGTCAGCAGCCCTTAAATAGAACAATGCACCATTAGGTCAACAAAATATAAATAATGATCCACACAGTGAAAGTATTCTGTAATAAATAACTTCATGTAGCCTTTAAAGTGTTACTTTATATACCAGCAGTTCTCAAACTTCAATGCACCGTGACCCCCTTCTGACAACAAAAATGACTACATGACCCCGGGAGGGGGGACCGAAGCACAAGCCCACCCAAGCCCTGCTGTCCCGAGGAGGGGGCCAAAAGCTGCCCAACGACTTCTGCACCGGGACAGAAGGCATGTAACCGTAGTGCCCCCACTCCAGGACTGAAGCTCTTGGGTTTTGGCCCTGGGTAGCAGAGCTCAGGCTTCAGCCCTGGGTCCCAGCATGCGGAACCCCAGTCTTGGAGACCCCATTAAAATGAGTTTGCAACCCACTTTGGGATCCCACTTCCGACCCACAGTTTGAGAACCCCTGTTTCATGCTGTTTAGTTTGAGAGATTTCACTAGATGTGATGAGTGAGTGATGTGAATTGATTTACATCAGATTTGATATAAAGTCATTATTTTTCATAAATAGTATATATCAACTCTTGTACAGTGTTTCTCACCTGTACTGTTGTAAAAATTGTTACACATTTTTTAAAAGTCTAAAGATTGATAGTAAATTTACTGCATTAAGATTCATGGTTATATCAAGTATTTAATATATTGATTATACATGTTACTTGATGTAATATGAAAATAATGTTTGTGGTCTTATTTGCATATGATATACATTACATGACACGCCTAATGGATTTACCTTGAGAGTAGTTTTGCTAGAGATAATGGCTCCATATTGGACATAATATAACTAGTTGCAAGCCCGTCTAATTCAATGAAGTTGCACTGTGGACACTGTAGTTTTATTTGGTCTAGGGACATGTCCTTTGATCTTCAGTGCAGCTAATTCCAAATATAAGTATTGGCTGATAGAATATTCCAAGTATTGCATCATTTTGTATCCTAATCTGTTGTCTTGCTGTTTGCAGTGTTGTGGTAGCCATGTTGATCTGAGTTTGAGGGATTCAAGGTGGATGAAGTGGTATCTTTTATTGGGCCAACTTATGTTGGTGGAAGGGACAAGCATGTGAGCTTCAGGGGAAGCTTGTCTCTTCCATCAACAGAAGCTGTCCAAATAAAATAATTAACTCACCCATCTTGTCCCCTGTTATATTGGTAATTCCTAGTAGTGCGTTATCCCTCCTATCCCCACTATACTTTGCATAGTCATGTGGTTAAATTGTATATCTCCTGAGCTCTCTGTTCCAGATTTTTTTTTCCCCTTCTCATTTTATTTTCACCCTTAAATCTTTGTGTTTACTAGGTCTCCTTTGTTTTTTCTTGGTTGTCTCTACTTTTGGAGTCCTGTTACTTTATCTCCTCATTTCCGCTGGTCTGTAAATAGCCTCCAGGTTTTTCAGTTCTTTTCACTCAAAACGAATCCAAACCTGCTTGATCTAGAATGTCTGCTGTAGCACTCAGATGAATTTCTCTCCATCTAAGTCTACATTTAAAACTGCAGCACTTTAAAGTGAAAGTGTGGCCACGGCACCAGCCAGCCGTGACGTGGAGGGGGAAATGAGCCCCCCCAATGACACAGGCAGGAACGACGAGGGGCCAACCAGCAGCCAGTGAGTGGGCTAGTGGGGAGGCCTGTCACCTACAGCTGTGGCCTGCTTCTCCCTCTTCTCCCCACTCCAGTATTCACTGGCAGTGACGGAGAAAGTGGGGCAATGTGGCCCCAGCTCCCTCTGCTCCACTGGCTGTGTCCCCCTGTGGAGGGGGTGGGAGAGCTTCTGCACTCACCAGTGGAGCAGAGTGAGCTGGGGCTGCGTTGCTCCACTTCCACTGCTGGTGAGTGCAGGGATCAGGGGGGTGACCTCTGCTACCAGTGCCAGTTCCTCGACCCACTAGTGCTCTGGCCTGCATCAGTTGGGGGCAAAAGCGGAGCAAGGGCTGGGAAGAGGCAGGGACTGCAGTGGAGTGGAATTGGCGCATCCTTTCCTCAGGCTGCAGGGGGGAGGCACCAGCTTTGGACAAGAGATCTCCTAGTGCTCTATGTAAATCATCTAAACAAGAAGCGTTAGCTCCCAGCACTGGGAGCCTATTTACAATGGCACTTCACAGTGCTGTGATTTGCTGCGCTCAGGATGTGGTTTGTTTGTTTTTCCACAACCCTGAGTCAGAAAGTTGCAGCACAGTAAAGAAAGGGGCAGTGTAGACATGGCCTAAAACTAAAATGTTAATAAGTTCATATGGATTCATTATTATTAAACACATGTATTAAATAAAAATGTGTTTTCCTGAACAGGTAAGATAGTTTGTGATCTAACTACAGATGTATTCAGTGACTGAATGGGAGTAAGCAGGCATCTTACTCATTATAGGTTTTGTTTTAATGAAGTACTTTTTCATTTGCATTCCACTTTAGAAACCTCTGTTTTTATGATGCATATGTTTAATTACTATGTTTTCTTGGTTGCAGGGAGAAAAAAATGAAAATTCAGGATATTAAAAACAATATTAAAGAAGCTATAGAGGTAAGTCTGCAAACGATTGTTTCTAGCTGCTAAAAGCTGTTTTTTAATCACTATTTCATAACAAATGTGGGATTTTTTTCCTCCCTTTCTTTGCAGACAATAGTGACAGCAATGGGCAACTTGGCACCTCCAGTCGAGCTAGCCAATCCAGAGAACCAGTTTCGAATCGAATACATCTTAAACTTAGCTAACCAGATAGACTTTGATTTCCCACCAGTAAGTAAAGTTTCTCTTCAGTTGTTATAATCATTTTTTTTGAGTAGATGATTATTTTCACCTTATTCATAGTAGATGTTGACAAGAATATAATGCAATTTAATTACATTTCTTTACTGGGTAACTAGGAACTGCCATATTGGGTGAGACCAAGGGTCTGTGAAGATCAGTAAATTTTGTCTAACAAAAGCCAGTATCTGATGCTGAGGGAAAGGTGCAAGAATACCCCCTTCCTTGCAGCAGACAAATAAGTAAAGTATAATTTTGTCCACTATGAAGATCTTCTATCTAATCTCTGATAGTTTAAGCACTGAAACATGAGGTCTTATACCCCCTTCTACAATTTTTAGATAGCATTAGCTATTCCTGTTATCCTTATAAATGACATGTCGCTGTTGGTTTCTTTTGTGTTGCTTGTCTCAAGTAAATATATACAGTGTAGCAGCGTTTCCCAAACTATGGGGGGAAAAAATACTGGGCCTCAGCGTGACTGTTGGGAGGGGAGCAGGGTGGGCCAGGCTGGGAGGAGGTGTGGGTGTGTGGGGGGGAACAGGCGGGGGTGCGGGCGCAGGCAAATCAGCTGGCAGGAAGCAGGACTGACCTGGGTACATGCAGACCCAGGCAGAGTGAGTCCAGCCCCGGGGATTTCATTTGCCCTCCCCTACCCCCCCGTACCCTCCCTCGAGTAGTTGTGAACTGCCTGGCTGGTAGACACACTCATGCAACATGAGTACATCTACCAGCCAGGCAGTTCACAGCTACGGACTGATACACCTAATAATAATAAAACTTACCTAATTAGAAAATACCGGACACTTCATGTGTCCAGTATTTTCTCAATTTGTTTCCCAGACAGAACCCTCAAATACTGGACTGTCCGGTACAAAACTGGACACCTGGCAACCCTACCCCTTCTTGCACCCTCCCTCCTAGCCAGATACCCTACCCCCAATCTGCTCCTGCCTCCTGGAGTGCCCATGTGGCGCCGGGTCCCGCAAGCACTAGCCCAGCCTGGGCGGAGGATGCAGCCGGGTGAAACACTGAAAATTTATTTATTTTGAATTCTTTTTTATATGCATTTATATGCGTTTTATATATTTTTGGGCTGCAAAAAACAGTACTGAAAAAAACGGGTTCCAACTAAAGTAAAAAGTTTGGGAAACACTGGTTAGCCAGCTTTCTATCCATCTTACAGTTCATTTATCCAATCCATATTCCCTTAACTTGCTGGCAAGAATATTGTGGGTGACGGTATTAAAAGCTTTGCTAAAGCTGGCACTGGGGGCTTTGGGAGGACCAGAAACAACTTATTTGAATATTCATCATTTGCTTAGTGAATATGCAAATGAATGTTACCGGTCCTCCAAAAGCTCCTGAATGGATTTACTTGTCCCCCGTCAAAAAGTTGAGAACCTCTGCAGTACAGTAACATGAGTAAAATATGCAGGACCAGATTGTGGGTTGTCCTGCCTGGGATTCTAGGAGCCCTCTCCTCTTCCTTCTGTTCCTCTTATATAGCCAGCCACAATCTAAGGCCATTGTTCTTAACTAGGGGTACACATACATGCGGGGGGGATTACTCAGATTACTTCCAGGGATACATCAGCTCATTTAGAGCAAATGACAAAAGGTATAATTAGTTAATTAGTTTTTGATGCTATATCTGCTGCTTCTGACTTGCTAATGCTGTCACTTGATCTTGGACACATTCAAAAGCACCATAAAAATGCAAGGTGCTACTTCTAGTTGCTTGGAAAACCACTGAAAAGGCAGTTTTGTTGATTATTGCATAGCATGTGATACTTAGCAGTAGTGTTGTGCCAGCAACTCCAATGGCAAGATTCAAAAGACTTCATGGGTGCCAAAGGACTGAAGTATGTATTATTATACTGTAGCAAAGCCCTATATTTTGCTTCCAGTAGTGCCCAGCACCAAATACTTGATTAGAAAGGTGCAAGAATCACTGAAGATAGTTTGGCAAGATTTTGACCAGTGTTCCCTCTGAACTGCGCGTGGCAGCACAGCTTCATAGGTGATTAATCAGCCCCACCCAGTCCTGAGCCTCTGACTGTGCAGGGCAGCTTAGAGGGAACACTGATTTTGACCCATCTATGATTTAAAAAATTACTTAAACCAGCTAGCCTACAAATCCAGTGATGGAGACATTTTATAGCTACTATTGTTGCCAATAACTGTCCTGCATTATCAGCCTATACAAGGAATGTCCTCATATAACTTGTCTAACAAACATCTCACAAATGACCAGTGCTCCAAGAGTGAGATTGGTACTGTGATCTCACAGTTCAGAGACCCTGCAGAGGTCAACAAAATTAAAAAGATGAGAGAAAGTCTTGTTTGCCCCAAAATCAATATAGTAAGAATAGTACAGATTGGACCTTCCTGGTCTGGCATCATTGGGACCTGAACAGCCCTGAAGGAGGGAGTTTGCCAGACCAGAGGAGGTCAGGGCTCAGGCTGTGCCGGGGCTCCCCATCTGGTTGCTGAACTGGCCATGGCCCCGCGCCACTGGCGGAGCTCCACCCAGGGCTGCAGTTTCAGATTGGTGGGGTTCCCTGCTCATGACTGCCAGGGCTCTGTGCCCATGGCTGAAAGCAGCTCTGCACCACCAGCCACAGGGCTCCTGACCCCTGGATGGCAGAGCTCCACTCCCGGCCATAGTGGCCCTCTGCTTTTGTACGGTGGTGTCTCCATACCCCCAGCAGCCGGTGTCCCCTATCTCCGGCTAGGAAGGTTCCATCCCGGCTGCCGGGGCTCCACGGCTCCAAACAGCAGCAGCTTCAGGACTGGTCCGGCTCACCTCCAGGCTGGCTTTCTGCCCCCAAACCACTGCCTCTGCTGTCTGCCTGCTTGCAGACCGTCTGAGTTCTCAGCCACTGCAACCTCTGTGAACGTAAGAACTGGGTCAAACCAAAGGGCAGTCTAGCTCAGTATCCTGTCTTCTGACAGTGGCCAGTGCCAGATGCCCCAGAGGGAGTGAACAGAACAGGGAATCATCATGTGATCCCTCTCCTGTCATTCATTTCCAGCCTGTGAAAAACAAAGGCTTGGGACACCATTCCTACCCATCCTGGCTTAATAGCTATTGATGGATCTAACCTCCATGAATTTATCTAATTCTTTCTTGATCCCTAAGTCCTGATCTTTACAGCCTCCTCTGGCAAGGAGTTCCACAGGTTGACTCTGCGCTGTGTGAAGAAAAACTTCCTTTTGTTTGTTTTAAACCTCCTACCTATTAATTTCATTTGGTGCACCCCAGTTCTAATATTATGGCAAGGGTGGGGAACCTCAGGCCCATGGCCTGGATATAGCCTGTGGCTTGCCTAGATCCAGGCCCCTGTGAGGCTCAGAGCCCCCTTGTATTTGGGAGCCTGTGCTGGCACACCTTCCCTCCCCTGCTGCTCCATCACGGTGCTGGAGCACACAATCTACTAGTTTCTCTCTCTCACTCACACTCACACTCAGGTGTGAGAGAAAAATATGGGGTGTGTCTTTCTCCTTTTTAGTTGGGCACCACATCAGTGAGGGGTTTTTGTATGTGGCACCTGACTGATTTTTCTGTAGGTTGGTGACCCCTGAAGAAAGGTTCCCCACCCCTGTGTTATGGGAACAAGTAAATAACTTCCTTATTCACTTTTTACACTAGTCATGATTTTATAGACCTCTAACATATCCCGCCTTAGTCTCCTCTTTTCTAAGCTGAAAAGTCCCATTTTTTTTAAATCTTTCTTCGTATGGGACCCGTTCCAAACCCTTAATCATTTTTATTGCCCTTTTCTGAACCTTTTCCAATGCCAATATATCTTTTTTGAGATGTGGTGACCACATCTATATGCAGTATTCAAGATGTGAGCGTACCATGGTTTTGTATAGCGGCTTGAATAGTTTAGTATCATCTGCAGGTTTTGCCACTTCACTGTTTACCCCTTTCTCCAGATCATTTATAAATAGGTTGAATAGGATTGGCCCTAGTACAGACCCTTGTGGGACACCACTAGTTACCTCTCTCCATTCTGAAAACTAATTTGTTTATTCCTACCCTTTGTTCTTGTCTTTTAACCAGTTATCAGTCCATCAGGGAACCTTCCCTCTTATCCCATGACAACTTACTTTACTTAAGAGCCTTTGGTGAGGGACCTTGTCAAAGGCTTTCTGGAAATCTAAGTACATTATATCCACTGGACGCTTCCCGCCCTCTCCCCCGTTTGCATGTTTGTTGACCCACTCAAAGAACTCCGATAGATTAGTGAGGCATGATTTCCTTTTACAAAAACCATGTTGACTTTTCCCTAACAATAGTTTTCCCAAACTATAGTTTCAACTAATTTGGCCAGTACTGACATTAGACTTATCTGTCTGTAATTGCCAGGATCACCTCTAGAGCCCTTTTTAAATATTGGTGTTACATTAGCTATCTTCAAGTCATTAGGTACAGAAGATGATTTAAAGAATAAATTACAATCCACAGTTAATAGTTGCACAATTTCACATTTGAGTTCTGTCAGAACTCTAGGATGACTGCCATCTGGTCCCAGTGACTTGTTACTGTTAAGTTTATCAATTTGTTTTAAAACAACCTCTAATGACATCTCAAACTGGGCCAATTCCTCACATTTGTCACCTAAAAAGAATGGTTCATGTTTGGGAAACTCCCTAGCATCCTCAGCTGTGAAGATTGAAACAAAGAATTCATTTAGTTTCTACACAATGACCTTATGGTCGTTGAGTGCTCCTTTAGCATCTTGGTTGTCCAGTGGCTCCACTAGTCGTTTAGCAGGCTTCCTGCTTCTGATGCACTTAAAACATTTTGCTATTACTTTTTTAGTTTTTTGCTAGCTGTTCTTCAAACAATTTTTTGGCGTATCTTATATTTTTACACTTAATTTGACCGAGTTTATGCATCTTTCTATTTTCCTCACTAGGATTTAACTTCCACTTGATAAATAATGCCTTTTTATCTCTCACTGCTTCTATAACTTGGTTGTTAAGCCACAGTGGCACTTATTTGGTTCTCTTACTGTGTTTTTTAATTTGGGGTATGCATTTAAGTTGGGCCTCTATTATGGTGTCTTTGAAAAGTTTCCATGCAACTTGCAGGGATTTTACTTTTGTCACTATCCTGGTCACTGTATCTTTTAATTTCTGTGTATCTAACCTCCTTATTTTTGTGTAGATTCCCTTTCTGAAATTAAATGCCACAGTGTTGGGCTGCTGAGGTGTTTTTTTTCCCACCACAGGGAATCAGCTGCTCCAAGAAGCAGTCATTTAAGGTATCAAGAAATTTTATCTCAGCATCGCATTCAGAGGGTTGGGACGCTCTATTCCAGCAATATCTGTGGTCCTGCCGGACCAGAGAGTGCTGGACAACAGCGTTCAATCTGTAGTAGTAATTAGCATAAACAATCAATCTCTGTAAAGTAGTGGAGCCATATGGGATTTTAATTTAAAATTACCTCATATTATTAGTATATCTGCATGTTTTATAGTTAAATTAAAAATCTTTTGCATTCGTGAGACAAAGAATTACATATTTTGAGTGCAATAAATAGAAGTACTTCAGAGAGCTAAAATATCACCTCCACTCACGTCATTTGCTCTTTCTTTGGCTTGCTTCCTGCAGCTCTCACCAAAAGCAACATTTTGTGGTGCTTTAGGTTGAGACATATAATAATGTGATAGATTCCTGTGATTCTCTGTGATCAGCCTCTGATTTTAAATCTGACTCTGCTCTTTTGGCTTGTTCCACGCCTCAGATTTTTCTTCCACTTAATGATATTTATGACTTTTTTCCTGAAGCAAGATAAAGTTTTTTATAGTCTGGGACCAGCAGGTAATTGAAAAAACTGACAATGAATATGCACATGTGATACACATGCATGTGCTCTTTTTGAAAAAGAGCATCTAGACTACACCCAGTACTTTCAAAAAAGCAAGCCACTTTTTCGAAAGAGAGCACCCAGGCAGTCTGGATGCTCTCTTTTGAAAAAGCACAGCTTGCATTACATAGCGCCTTTTTTCGAAAGAGCACTTTCAAAAAACAGACGTTCTTCCTTGTAAAACGAGGTTTTCCGCAGTCCAAAAAACTGCCGCGTTCTTTCAGTTTACTTTCGAAAGAACGCAGCAGCAGTCTAGACGCAGGGGAAGTTTTTTTTGAAAAAAGGCCACTTTTTTCGAAAAAAACCTTGTAGTCTAGACACACCCTAACAGTCCATTCTCCAGCTTCCAAAAACTTTTTTGTGAGAGTAGCTCTGATGCTGCATGAATAAAAAGATTGTCATCCACTATGTTCCTAATATACTACTTGTCCGTTTAGCCATCTCTTAATTTGCTCTTTCTCTTGTTTTGGTAGTAAGTGAAGTAAGGCAGGGAATCTGTCCCAGTCCACAGATATAGCATTACCAGATAAGAGCCTTTGTGTGTATACTTTGAAGGCAGAAGGCAACACATCAGTTGAGGGATACAAATCACCAGATGAGGGTGATTACAAATGCTTTTTTGAGCAAAGAATTTCTATTTTTAAGTACCAATCCTGCAAAGATATGCATGTGCATTTTATGATCTGTAAATAGTCCAATTGGCATATGTAAACTTAAGCATGTTGTATATAAGTGTTTGAAAGACTGAGGTTTTAAACTTCATTTCCATTAACCATCAACTTGGACAAATGTTATTAGGAAGTTCTGTCCCCAGTGATTATATGAACTGTAGTCTCTGTTGAGCTGATTAGAGTATTAGCTGTATTCCACTGGCACCTGAAAAATTTAACCTGTGTATTAATTATGGGAATTAAATTAAAGACTGAGGATGTCCCGAGAGGATAACTCTCCAGTGACAGCAATTGAAATAAATGGTTTGTGGATGTCTCGGTAGGAATAATGCAAATTTGATGTGCTGTAGAGGATTTAAATGCACCAGATAGCACAACTCCCCTCTCAGTATCTTAAAAACCCCAAAAAGCCCACAATTTTCTATAGTGGAGAAAGAAGCTTAAGCCTTCTGGTTTGCAAGGTGAGCAGTACAGCTAAGTAGTTCCTGCTTATATGATAAATGTCATCATTCACTAAAATAATTTTCAACTGTTTTAAGAGGTTGTAAGATGCCAGTCTATGTCTACACTCGCGGCTTCTTGCGCAAGTATGGCGGTTCTTGCGCAAGAATCTACAGAGCATCTACACTGCCCGCCCGCTCTTGCGCAAGGAAATTTACAGTACGGCGTGGTAAGAGAGGGCTTCTTGCACAAGAGCTACACTCTTTTTTTTTAACAGATGTAAGCCCTCTTGCGCAGGAGCTCTTGCGAAAGAGGGCAGTGTGGACGCTCGGCAGGAATTTCTTGCGCAAGAAAGCCCTAGGGCTAAAATGGCCGTCGGAGCTTTCTTGCACAAGAGAGCGTCCACACTGCCATGGGAGTTCTTGCGCAAAAGCACAGCGCGCACATGGTAGTGTGGACATTTTCTTGTGCAAGACTTCTTACACAAGAACCCTTGCGCAAGATGTTCTGGCACAAGAAGCCGTGAGTGTAGACATAGCCTGTGTGTGTGCTGCAGTTAGGGTTGCCAGATGATTTCAACACAAATACCAGATGCACTTGACATTACATCACAATCTACATTACATCTTATTTAGAAAGCACCAGATATTTATATTTTCTCATTTATATTTTCTCAATTTGTTTCAGAAACAGAAAGCTCAAATACTGGACTGTCCGGTTCAAAAGCAGACACCTGGCAACTCTAGCTGCAGTAATCACCACTTGCCTGGTCCTTCAGGACAGGAGGTTGGTGATGTGGGTGTGCAAGAGTCAGGGTGGGGTGGTGAAAGAGTGAGGGTTGGAGATGAGGCAGGGCTCAGAGTGGGGGGTCCCATCTGGTGGGGCTTTCTTTCCCCCCAACCCCTACAGCAGCAGAGGCCTTTCATCCTCCCCCCAACCTCTGTGTCCATCAGGGCTCCCTCCCCCTCTCCCCCCCGCACTAGGGCTAAGGGCCAGTGGGGAGGGATTTGGGGCAGTGAAGCTACTTACCCGATTTGGTGGCAGGCAAGATGGCAGAGTCCCAGTCCTGCTGGCCATTCTCTTGGGCTATGTCTAGACTGCAAGCCTCTTTCGAAAGAGGCTCTTTCGAAAGAGAGCGTCTAGACTGCACGTTGAACTTTCGAAAAAGCGGCTTGCTTTTTCGAAAGAAAGCATCCAGTGAGTCTGGATGCTCTCTTTTGAAGAAGCCCTATTTACATTGAAGAACGCCTTCTTTCGAAAGAGGAACTTTCGAAAGAAGGCGTTCTTCCTCGTGAAATGAGGTTTACCGCCATCGAAAGAAAAGCCGCGTTCTTTCGATTTAATTTCGAAAGAACGCGGCTTGAGTCTGGACGCAGGGGAAGTTTTTTCGGAAAAAGGCTACTTTTCCCGAAAAAACCCCTGAGTCTGGACACAGCCTTGGTGATGCAGTGTTCTCACCGCAGGACAGCTCTCCCCGTGGTCTTGCTGCCCCCCGTGGCCACTCTCGGTATCGCCTCTCTTCTCTGTGCCCCCTCCCTTTCCATGTTATGGAAAACAGTCCCATTCCCGGCACTTCTCTTTTTCTTGGCACAACCAACCCCTGACCTAGCTTTAAGTTAGGATAAGAGGAAGCTGCATACAAAATTAGGTGGCCCTAACTCTTACTGTTTAGGAAAAGTTCTTGAGCAAGTGGAGTCGCAGACAGATGCACATATCTCTAAAATACATAGATAATGTAAATTACTGTAAACTTAATAAAAATGAAATCTGTAATTAAAGAGGAAAAATAAGATTAACTTTACTACCTGCTTATGCCTACATGTTTGAATTCACTTCAGACACAGAAGAGACACACTAAGGGAACTGATACTTTATTTTAACCTGAGAAAGCTACAGTATCAGTCTTTCTGGGGTGAGGGAAGGGAGAACGTAGACAGTGCCAATATGTTTTCTTCTCTATTCTTTCCCCCAATTTGTCCATTTTTGCACATCACTTTGCCTTCAGACGCACTCAGTGACTAGAGATATCAAAATACTATACCTGCTCTGACTGTTTTAACAATTTTTTTTTATGGCTAGTCTTTCTTATATTAGACATTCATGATGAGCAATTTGGGATTATTTTTAACAGTAGTGATGATACTTAGTTGTATTTAAATGCAGTAATTGATACTCTTGTAATCTGAGGGTCTACCACCTTTCTTTCCCATTTGCTCATTTGGACCTCATGTTCCAGCTGTTATCCAGGCACTCTGCTCTCTGTGTGGTGTTTGAACTGGCCTTTTCTGTGAGGAAATGCAGAAACTGCAAAGTAAACAGATAGAGAAACATATTAGAGAGAACACTTGTGGTGTTACATCTCTAAAATATAGAGGAGCTGCCCTTTGAGGACTGTAAATATTTGGTGCCAGATAAAGCAAGGTGCCAAGTATCCTCTCATTTGAAATCATCACACATGATCATCTTCTAAGTACTCATTTGCAGGTGGTCTGGGAAACGCTTGTTTTCTAAGTCAAGGTGTCAAAGATAAACAGAATTTAATACCCACATTACTTTTTGGCTTTTGTGTCATTTGATTTTTTTTTTCAGTCTCAAAAAAGACTAGTAGGGGAAGGGATTTTATTGAGGGCTATAATATCAATAATGGTATGGAGAAAGTGAACAAAGAATTATTTACCCTTAACACAAGAACCAGGGGTCGTCCAAAGAAATTAATAGGCAGCAGGAAAGTACTTCACATAAAGCACAGTCAACCTGTGGAACTACTGCCAGGAGATGTTGTGAAGGTCAAAACTATAAAGTTCAAAAAAGAATTAGATAAGTTTATATAGGTCCATAATGCCTATTTGTAAAGATGGTCAGGATTGCAACCCTATACTCTGGATGTCCTTGCCCCCTGACGACCAGAAGCTGGGAGTGGATGACAGGGTACAGATCACTCACTGGTTGTCTATTCTGTTCATTCTCTTTGAAGCACCTGGCATTGGCCACTGTTTGAAAATCAGATACTGGGCTAGATGGACCATTGGTCTGATCCAATATGGGAGTTCTTATGTATTTAACATAGGTGTTTCCCTCATTTTGTAGATGTGGAAACGGATATGAGATGTTAAGTGGCTTATCTGAAACCATATATGTCATTGTCACTAATAGAAGAATTGTGTTAGAATTCAAGTTTCTTTAGACCATGCAGTCTGGCTACAGCAGAAAAATGAATAAAAAACGTAAAATTATGTTCATTAATGTATTGACCTATAAAAGAGATGTCTTACACATAATATCATAGGAACATCCGAGATTCTGAGTTGGGAATAAATTTGATATACTGCAGTGCATTATTAAACATGACTAAGGTTAAGATTGTGTCATGCTTTTGGTCCTAAAAGTCATGGACAGGTTATGGGCAGTAAACAGAAATTCACGGATGTCCATGACCTGCACTGACTTTTACTAAAAACAGTTGTGGCAGAATGGAACTGAGCCTGAGCTCTGCTGCAGAAGGGAAAGGTAGGGACCAGCACCAACCATGTGTGGCAGGTTGGAGTTCTTGAGCCACCCTGCCATCCTTGGAAGTTAAGAGCTTCAGGGGGAAGTCTCAACACCATAGGGCTGAAGCAGAAAACATCTCAAAGGTCACAGACTCTGTGACTTCCATGACTGAATCTTAGCCTTAAACATGACCTTAAATTGAGAGGACAGTGTGTTTGCTCATGTGACTTAGTTAAAAATTCAGCACATTTGGTAATGGACAACTAGATTTCCTGAAAACAAGTGCTTGGTTTTTGTATTAGAATTTACAGGCAAGTGATCTGGCCAACTGACAGTAAGCAGTTAAAGTACTTAATTTGCAGTAACATCTCTATTTTTGTACTCCTTGCCTCCTGTTTCAGTGTACTTTGTATTCCAGTGACAGGAGGCTAGGAGACTCTCTTGAAGCTGTGAACCTGCACAGAACCTTCTCTGTTTTACTGCCACTTATCCAGAGAGCCTCAATGAGTTTTGAATAGCACTGTATTCAGTGTCTTATCTTTTGGCATATTTTCAGCAGTTTCTGAAATTTAAATGTACAAATATTTAAATTTAAAAAGAGGACTGGCTGAGTTAGGGGATTGATAAAAGAACACGGAATGTGTCAAATCTCGGTTACCAGGCTGAACCCAGTCTAGGTAAGAAATGACCACAAGTTGCCATTACTATCTGATGGACTGCTCTGTGGCCTATGAGAAGCTTCAATCTCATTGTAATGAACCGCTATCATAACTGGCACATATTTTTGGGCATCTCAAGCAAAACAAAAAGATCAAATGGACATAGAGACTCAAAAGTCTTATTATAAGGTATTATTGCTTCCAGACAAAATTTGAGGGAAACCAAGCACTTAGGTATGTTGTACCACCTCTGTGGGTGAACAAAGGATTTCACCTTTCAGGGATTATAAACTTTGCAGTTTATGAACACTAGAAAGGTTTTTAGAGAGAGAAATCCAAAGTAAAAACTATTTTGTAAACTAGCTGTTCCAAAATAATTCCTAAATGATTAGAAGTTTCTAGCCATTTATAGCTAGCTATAAGGGTTTCCCTTAGCTACTTATGAATCTGTTGTAATTTGAACTTCCCATAGTAGCACCTGCCTGCAAACGTCCAGAGATTTAAAACCCTGTGTCTTGGAAGAGCCACAGTAAGAATCATTTTATCAGCGTTCAGAAGTTCACAACAATTTTGAAGTATTCTAGATAAAGTCAGCTGTACATGTTTTAAACTAAACCCGAACAAAAAATCTGAAAGTTGAAATATACTTTGTTCTTATAGCATATGTACTTTAATTTATTCTTTATGGTAATGTAATGGGTGTATTTAGTGTAGACTTATACTGAAGGGCTATGCTAAAGCTGTTTACCAGTTTTTTAACATGTTCCCCAAATGTATTATATAAGTATATTAGATATGGAATATGTTCTCAAAGCTGTGTTATCTTGCCTACTGATTAAAGATGAAGGGCTGTTTATCTATTAACCATGTCCATTGTACTTCATAGTGTTTTAGAAAGCGTTCTGTTGTATATTTTGTAAAGCTAATGAAGGCTTATGTAGTAATATGAGATGTCAGGCAGCTCTGAGAAAAATGTGGGAGGTAGAAACAACTTTTCTTGATTGTGTTTGCAGCTTGGAAGAATTCTAATTTGTGAACTTTTTTCCTTTTTTATTAAATAGCAGACCATTTTACATATAGATTTCTAAATTGCTTAGAATGGATATTTGATTACTACACATTTTATATGTGTGTAAAAGAATAAAAAGTAAAGACAACCCTGAAGACAGTGTCATTGTCTTTCACTGGATTTTCTTTAGGTAAATAGAAAAGTACATAATTGAAACCAGGGTGAAACCAAATGATGATTTTTTTTTTTTTACAAGGAAAATAAATTTACACAAGTGCTTTATTAATTGAAGTGAAATAGGTCAAGGAAGTTGAAGAGGTTAATTGTAGTACAGCTGATGATAAACAGAAGTGATAGGAAACCCTAGAATTTGGGGTGGGTTTTTTCTTTCTTTAGACACATCATAAAAATATTGAATAATCAAAGTAGTCGTTAGTTTTGTGCCCTGAGTCTTTTACAAAATTCATGACTTGGTCATTAGAAAAAGTGAAGAATGAGGAGAAATTTGGTTTTTGTTGGGATGTGAGGAAGCAATGCATGGGATAAATGTTCACCACTGAGACTACTTTGCAAATGTAGCAAATAGAAATGTTTGATTTGTGGCTTGAGTGAAAAACCTATTAAGTGAGAGATCTTGCTGAGTTTTAGGACTGCTTTTACTTTACTACTCATCTCACACTTTGTACTGCTATCTCTCAGCCAACTGAATTGTCCCAAGATTAGTTCATATTATTCTCTCATTTATGGCTCTGGGGGCAAGTTAGTATCTCTCAGCCAACTGAATTGTCCCAAGATTAGTTCATATTATTCTCTCATTTTCCATTTAATCAGAATAGTAAATTCTGCGTAGGGGACAACATGGTGTTTTAAAACTGAGAGAACATCACAACTCTGTTTGAGGTTGGGGAGTATGTGTATCGTAAGTGAAAATGGAAGCTACAATGAGACATGAAAAAGGCCTGGGAAAAATTCAGTGACCGTTTTAGATAAACTTGACTACCTTTCTAATCAGCTTAATTTCAGTGTGGTGTTGAACCAGAAAGATGGTATAGATAATATGTTTTCTTTGTCCCCAGTTTGTAAAGTTGCAATGGGGCCTCCTCTCTTCCTCCCTCCCCCCCACACATACACAAACCCTACCTGTGAGCTTGGTGAGTCAGATACACCCTTAAAAAGATCAGGAAAGACAGGGGAAGTCAGGATTCCATGGTTACTAGAAATGGGGTACTTGCTTTCTGGAATAAGAAGTAGCTGCAGAAGCACTTCTGATCCAGCAAAGTATATTTAAAAGAAGGGATTGCTGTCTGGCCGTGCAGACCTTTTGGTCCCAGGTGATTTTTCAGTATAGTAACTTTAAAGAGTGGGAGATCTGAAATAGCTGCACTTATTGTGGCTGAATATTCCTATTTTGATTCTTTACTGAAGGAGGTCAGCCAAAAAGGGTGGCTGGAGTTTTATGCTACTAGAAAATGTACAATTTTGTTGGAATCAGGACAAAATGCATGTTTCTAGCTAAAGCTTGTGGGGAGCAAGGGGGAAACCCACTCTTCTAGATGGAACGAAAAATTGTTGAGACTGCTGTGAGTTTAAACTTGTATGCTAATTTTCCTGTAATTCTAAATTTAAAACGTTGAGGGTGTTTGGTGTTGTTTTTTTTTTTTTTTTAGATTTTTCAGAATACCTGAAGGTGGAGGTGGGTATTAGGAAGGCTATTACTGGACTACATTGTTTCGTATCGATGTTGATAGAAGGAGTGTTGGCACAAAAAATGTAGTCGTGGATATAGTTTTGGTATATCCTTCATACGTTTTATTCTTTATATGATGCTTTAATGTAAAGCACCTTGTACCATGTCAGCATCTGGTGCAGCGTCACCCATGAGTCCCTGTCCCCAGAGGAAGAGGTGCAAGGAGAGTCTCTACATTTATTTATTGACAAGTAAAATTTCCAGAATTTTAAAATGATGTGTTCAGAAACTGGTGGTGGGGGAGGGCTCCATCACAATTTTTGCTTCTTTGGCCCAGAATTCCCTCTGAAGTAATAGTCCTTGTGGTTGCGTGCCCACAGAAGTCTTTTCTGACTGCTCACTTAGACTATGTCTAGACTATGCTGAAGTTTCAAAAGATGCATATCTTCTTCCAATCTCACTTTGGAAAGCAGAGCTTTTGAAAGTGAAAGTAGTCGGGACGTGGGTTTTTTTGGCAACCCTCCTCCTTTTTCGAAGAGCCATTCTTCCTCAAAAAAATGAGGTTTACGTGGCTTTTTGAAAAAGGGGGAGAGGTTGCCGAAAAAACCACGTCCTGACTACTTTCACTTTCGAAAGCTCCGCTTTCCAAAGCGAGATCGGAAGAAGATATGCAAATTCCCGTGGAATTTCCATATCCTCTTTCGAAACTTCAGCATAGTGTAGACGAGCCCTTAGACTTTTGTAAAGAGCCTATAATTGAAGCAGTAACATTGTTATGCTGTTTTGCAGCAAATGAAATCTTAGGTACAGGAAGAAGTGTTCTTTGTAACTTCTCCGAGTTTTGGATGAAATTATTGCAACAAATTTGTAATACTCCAGTAATAGTGTGAGTTGACTATTCCCCTTGTTACCTGGGGAAGATGGTAGTATACATTCACTTGCATTCACCTCTTTAAAAATATTGCATTCTCTCTTCTTGCCATTTCGCTACTAAATGTAGTGTTCACAATCACGCTTCAGGAGTCACATTAAAGAGCCACTTGTGGCACATGAGCCTCAGTCTGAATATCACTGCGATAAAGCATCACTCTTGCTTGCTATTTCTAAGTTTGTATTTAACAATCAACCAGATGTGTATTAACTAGAAACAAAAGTCATTTAAACTCACTTGACATGATTTCCATTAACTAGATATTAAAAATTCTGAATCCACTTTTAAATTCTATACCAGAACAGTAAGGGGTAATAGTGTTTAGGGAATCTACAAAGAGAGGAAATTTAAGAAAATGTAAACATTATGTGTACACTATCATCTCTTATGATTTGAAATTAGTGTCTCTGAACCATCTACACAGGAAAATTGTTAACAAATATAATTCAGATTTCTAATTTCTTTACAAAAAACCACAGATACGGTGTAACAGATTTTCTTATCTGGCAAAATATGCTTGCCAATGCTGAGATTTCTTACATTTGACATACATGTATAATTCCTAGTAATATTTATTGTATATGTGTGTGGAAAGGAAAATTAATGATTCTGTGTGGAAAGTGTTGTAAATTGTTGCCCTCTTAATTCTATGATGTTTTGAAGTCCTGCTTACTCAAGGGATCTGCAAAATAAAATGTGGGTTAGTCTCCCTAATTCAGCATCCCCCCCCCAGTGCGAGACCAACATTACAACAGTAAATTTTGCTTTTCCCTATTACATGTTTCTATTAAAGAAGAATTATACATAATTTCCTAGCCAAACAGTCTAACTTAATCCTGATTTTTTTTAAAAGTGATTTATTTAGGGCACAGCAGGAAAAAATACAAAACAATTAGATGTGCTTATTATTAGATCTGCATGATGCATGATTATTAGATCTGCACAGTATACGATAGCCATAAAAAAGCTTAATGCAGAATTTTTATTGATATCTTAGTTCCAAAGGTAGTGTCTAGGTTACCAGGTTCAATACAGTGGTTGACTGTCATTTGCCTGTCTTCTTCCGTATCTGTACAGCGGAGTGAGAAACCTGTTCACCTCTAAATTGAAATGGCATTGCCACACAGTTCTAATTCTCTATGGTTTTGATGGTGGCGATCAGGAAAACATATTCAATAGTAGGTATCCAATGAGAAAAACTGTTACATGTGGTGTCTGTGTATAACAGGGAGCATAGTGTAGCCATTAAAGAACAGGACTTGTGTGCAGCTCTGATTTCTATTCCCGGTTCAGCCACGGACTTGTTGTGTGACCTTGGCCAAATCACTATCTATTATATCATATTTTTCTCATTTTGTAAAATAGGTGCTTGAGTCATTCTCAGGGGGTCTGTTCTGAGGCTTAAATCATAGTGTTTATACAGTAGTTTGAGATGTATGGCTAGTAGATGTTTTAGAAGTGCAAAGTGTTATAAGATGATGATTTTACTGTCTTCATTAAAAAGCAGTAAGATACTATCAGAGGCTGATCTAATTGCATGTTTGAGCATATGATGTCATTTCTGAACACTTATTTCTTCCTTACTCCACCAACTCTTCAGTACACAGTCCTTTCTAACGAACAATTCAGTTAGACTCACAGGTTGGTTATGTGAACTGAGTTTGACAAGACAGAACAAGGCCAAATAGCCAGCTTCATCGGTTCAAATAAATTCCTGAATTCAGATGAATTGGGGAGAAATTTTTAGAAAGTCTTTTAAAAGAGGGAACTCTGGCTTAGTCTTTCAGATTCATTCTTGTATTTTTAATTTAAAAGTATATAACTAATGTACTAATTAGCTGCTTGTTTTGGTTCTGATTTGCATCTGAAACTAAAGTATACTTGTGAAAATACATAAACTATTAAGTATATTTTGGTGCAGTATCCTTATTTTTTAAATAATGTTTGTTTATTCAAATAGGCTTGATCTTGGAAAATGTTAACGCTGGGTTTATTGCTTATTACTGCGAGTGGCCATATTGTAAGTAGCTGCTATTCATTATAATACACGCTGTGCATTACAGTAAGTAGTGGTTCACTTCAATCTGGTCACTAGTATGCACTTTACCTGGTTGTAACTTTTTTTGCATGATCAGGGCCTAATTTACTGAATTGTGCAGGCTGCATTGGGATTCCAAATCACTTGTTTGCACACTTGTTTCAGATATGAAAGAATAGATCCATGAAACAGGACAGTTTGAATGTTATTACATTATTAAAGCAGTCTACAACATACAGAACATTTTTTACCAGTTTATAGTCAGAAAGGATATGACGGTGTTTCTTGCAAAGTAGCTCTCTGCTGATATGCTCTATAATTAATCTTTTTCCTTTTCTGTAGTAACACTGGCAGCCAGCTTTATTAGTTTGCTTGATGCTTTTTTAAAGGGTTTTCTAGCTTTGCCTTTAGATTTGTATTTATTTTTTCTAAAAGGCTTCAATAGTAACAAAAGGTGCTGTGATCTGGTTTCCACTGCTGAGTCAAAAAGACAGAACGTTTGCTTTGCAACATGCACCACTCATAAAGTGTAGAAATTCTCTTGAAGCCTGCATTGAGTATAAATATTTAATACAGTCTTTTGGAAGAGCAATACCATTACTTTTAAACTATCAGCTTTTAATATAGATTAAACTTGGAATACAATCCTGTGGGTTTTTTTAAGTCCTGTCTTGTTTCTTGAGCAGATATAAAATGGGACCTATTATAAGATATAAATTGCCTTTCTAACAATTGCTTTTTATACAGTGATTGGTTGCTCGGTTTGTTTGCTGCAATACTTCCTAGCTCTTAAAAAAAAAAAAATTTAGCTGCTAAATAAATGTGGAAGCAGCTGCAGGAATGAGCATAACTCCACCTTCTTTTTTTAATAATAATCCAAAGATTGTGCTAGTACCAGCAATTGAAATTGCACTGAAAGTGGGGACTGTATTATTACTTGGGGCCTAATTTATCACATGCCATAAAATAACATCTTGTACATAACTTTTAGATATTGTCAGCTAGAAAATGGCAGGATTATGCCCTTTACTTACTTCAGTGTTCTCAAGGCATCAACACAGCTCAACAGAAATCTTTTAAGAATTTCTCAAACCACACCACCTTGCTTTTTTATGACATTGTTCACATACCACTTCTGTAGTAATTATGGTGGTAAAAAACAAGAAAGACTTCTAATATACAACGTTATTGACTGCTTCATTTTTAGTAATTTGCTTTTTATGAATTTATTTAAATAGTGCCTGAGATGCTTACTGTAGTATATTTGTGTGCACAACCAGTAAATCCCCACAGTCCTGCAGTATCAGGTTCATGAGTTCTTATTTAGGAATGAATCCTTGTTGGGGAAGTAGTGCCTTAAAATTCTTTCTAATCCCCAGAGTGGTGACATGCTGAGGTCTCTCAGGTTGAAAAACGGTGTGGTCTGCTCAAAGCACATGCCAAAGAGCAACCTTCACTCTAGGTGCTTAAGGTTCCTTGGTGAGTGTCACCAGCAGGATCATTGTCACATTTGCCATGAGTTTTGGCCCAGAACTCCCAAAGACAAGGAACAGCAGCTTCTAATACTTCTTATGGAGGCAGCTCTCCAGCCATGAGATCATGGCTGAGAAACCATCACCAAGCACCATCACCTCATCAGCGTGGAGCGCCCCAGCACTGCACTCTAGTTTGGCGCCAAAAAAGAGGCCCATCCGAGAGGTATTGCTCTTACTCGCCATTGCTTCAGACGAGGAAGAAGTTGGAGGAGCAGACCTCAGCAAAATCAAAGGAAGGGAGACCACAGGAGGGTGACTCCTCAAAATCCCTGGATTGGCCTGTATCGGTTCCTGCCCAAGACAGGCTGTTGAGTCTGTGACCCCATTGTCCTCCGGTCCTGCAGGTAGCGGTATCCCTCAACACTGGAAGCCTTCAAAGCTCCCATGGAACTGATGTACCTCACAGTGCCGTACTCTTTCCCCCTTTCCCCCCCTCTTCCCCCGGAGGGAAAAATCTCCAGCGCCACCATACTCTGAAAGTTTCAGTCAAGAGAAAAACAGGCAATGATGTCCAGATGTTGTTCTTCCCCAAGTCAAGCGCTATGGCAATTACAGTGGCAAAATGGGCTGCATTGGCCCTTCTGGACCAACTGGGCATTCCATCAAGTCCAGGGAGGGTTCCAAGGATGCAGATTAGCGTTATCCTCAGTAGCATCAGCCAAACTTGTCCCACCACCTGCTACACACTATTTCACAGCATCCACCCATGCACCACCGCCTTCAGGAGCTGCACCAGCAGCAATCCCATGCACCCGCTCCAGCACTGACAACAGTTCCAGAGTTGAGGACCGAATTGGCACCCACAGCACCACCAGCTCTTGCAGGGATAGCACCGCTCACTTTGTCACCATCGTCAACTCTGTCTCCATCTCTTCAGGTGCCAGGGTCAGCGCTGATGGGCTACCCAATGCATAGGTCAGTGTTGATCTATGCACTCTCACCCTCAGCAGCAACAGATGCATAGTCTGCACCAAAGCAGGACCGAGATCCTTCACACCAGGGGGACCCATTGGGAGCAGATGAAAGAGAACATGTCCGGGTCATAGTGCTTTCCTCCTCCTCATCTCCTAATGAAGCCTTAGCAAGTCCTGCAATATCCCCTGCACTTGAGAACAATTGGGTCTTGCAGCAATTGCTGTGGAGGGCTGCTCAGGGACTGGGCGTCAAGGCTGCGGAAGTGATTGAGGAGGCCAATCCAGTGGTGGACATTCTGGCCCCCTCTGGTTCCTCCTGTGTCGCTTAGTCACCTGTTAAAACTATATCAACAATACTATGTCCTTGTCACACATATCAGTTTTCCTCCTGCCCATTGCCAAGCACAAGGAGAGATGTAATTTTGTATTCTCTAAGGGGTATGAACACTTGTACTCCTAGTGCAACCCTGTCCCCCCATTCCCTTTTGGTTAATGCAGCTAATCAGCACAAATGACAGGATTTTCTGGGATCCTCTCCTAAAAATAGGGAGGCTAAGCGACTTGATCTGTTTGGGAGGAAGGTTTATTCTACAGCAGGCTTGCAGTTCTGTATTTCCAACCAGCAGGCCATTGTTAACAGATACTCCTATAATACCTCTGCAGTCAAGTTAAAAGAATTGTTTCACTCACTCTCGAGCAGAATTTTCTGCCTCTGAGGAGGAGAAGTTAATCTCCTGAGCCTCACTGTTGGCCACATTGGACAGTGCAGACACTGCCACTGGTGTCATGGTTACAGGTGTGACCATGAGGAAAGCCTGCTGGCTCCAAGTCCCTGGTCTGCCAAATGGAGTACAACAGACCATACAGGACTGTCCTTTTGTGGATATGACTTTGTTTTTAGAGAAAATCAATGTGATTGAATAGTGTCAAGGACTGCAGAGCCACCCTCAAGTCCTTGGGCCTTTATACTTCAGTAACACAATGGAAGCAATTCAGGCCTCAGCCTTCTCAGTAGTTCTTCCAACAGAACTGATAAAACAACTGCTGGAGGAGAAACAGCAGTTGCAGAAAGAGGTCCCACTTGTCATCTGGTCATGGCTGTGCCAGCCTAAACAATCTTCAAGCCCTAAATGGGCCTTCTGAATGTGAGGTCAACTACCGAGTTCTAGGTCACTAACTGAATCCATTCTGCCTTACCTTTTCTTCCAGACTATCCATTTTCTACTGGATTTGAGCCTGTATTATTTCAAACTAATGGGTACTCTACAGCATAGAGAGGGAGCTATTCCATCAAAATTTTTATTTTTCTTGAGCAAAATTTTGCACAATTTCTGGAAATGTGCATGAGTTGCCATGTAGATAAAGTACAGTCAGTTTTATTTCTCTGAGATTATACATGTGGTGTTTGCATTGTGCACTTTCCAAAATTCCTTCATAGGTTCCTGTTCTCTAGAAAACCATCTAGCAAGTTCTCAAAGCTTTCTGCCAAACTCAGGAAACTGTTTTGTTCCCAAGTCAGTACACCTTCTAGAGCTCTCCTTTCCCCTTGATAAGATCAGTAAAAACATCTCTATTACACTTGCAAACTATGCATATAATTTTAGTTTGTTTTGTGATATTAAGCACCAGAAGATTTACCTAGCATTGCTCGGGTCCTTAACTCCAATAAGTTTTGTTTTTCTTCATTTAAACCATTGTTCTGGTATGGGACTGGGAATGAGGGGTTCAATATGCAGGCTATCCTGGGGAGAGAGGACTACCTCAGCCCTCCCTCACTGTGGCAGCTTGGTGCCAGATGAGCAGCGCCTGTTCATGGCCACTACAGCTGTAGTGGGCACAGCCGTGGGAGGGGGTGCATGTCATTTGGCTGCGTGACAGACAGATACACAAATGGATGAACTCCTGAAATATATCATAGAATCATAGGACTGGAAGGGACCTCAAGAGGTCATCGAGTCCAGCCCCCCGCCCTCAAGGCAGGACCAAGCTCCGTCTACACCATCCCTGACAGATGTCTATCTAACCTGTTCTTAAATATCTCCAGAGAGGGAGATTCCACCACCTCCCTTGGCAATTTATTCCAATATTTGACCACCCTGACAGTTAGGAATTTTTTCCTAATGTCCAATCTAAACCTCCCCTGCTGCACTTTAAGCCCATTACTCCTTGTCCTGTCCTCAGAAACCAAGAGGAACAAATTTTCTCCTTCCTCCTTGTGACACCCTCTTAGATATTTGAAAACCGCTATCATGTCCCCCCTTAATCTTCTTTTTTCCAAACTAAACAAGCCCAGTTCATGAAGCCTGGCTTCATAGGTCATGTTCTCTAGACCTTTAATCATTCTTGTCGCTCTTCTCTGTACCCTTTCCAATTTCTCCACATCTTTCTTGAAATGTGGTGCCCAGAACTGGACACAGTACTCCAGCTGAGGCCTAACTAGTGCAGAGTAGAGCGGCAGAATGACTTCACGAGTTTTGCTTACAACACACCCGTTGATACAACCTAGAATCATATTTGCTTTTTTTTGCAACAGCATCACACTGTTGACTCATATTCAACTTGTGGTCCACTATGACCCCTAGATCCCTTTCCGCCATGCTCCTTCCTAGACAGTCGCTTCCCATCTTGTATGTATGGAACTGATTGTTCCTTCCTAAGTGGAGCACTTTGCATTTCTCTTTATTAAATCTCATCCTGTTTACCTCTGACCATTTCTCTAACTTCTTGCTAAGGTCATTTTGAATTATGTCCTTATCCTCCAAAGAAGTTGCAACCCCATCCAGTTTGGTATCATCTACAAACTTAATAAGCGTACTCTCTATCCCAATATCTAAGTCATTGATGAAGATATTGAACAGTACCAGTCCCAAAACAGACCCTTGAGGAACTCCACTTGTTATCCTTTTCCAGCAGGATTTAGCACCGTTAACAACAACTCTCTGACTACGGTTATCCAGCCAATTATGCACCCACCTTATCGTGGCCCTATCTAAGTTATATTTGCCTAGTTTATCAATAAGAATATCATGTGAGACCGTATCAAATGCCTTACTAAAGTCTAGGTATATGACATCCACCGCTTCTCCCTTATCCACAAGGCTCGTTATCTTATCAAAGAAAGCTATCAAGATTAGTTTGGCATGACTTGTTCTTCACAAACCCATGCTGGCTATTCCCTATCACTTTATTACCTTCCAAGTGTTTGCATATGATTTCCTTAATTACCTGCTCCATTATCTTCCCTGGGACAGACATTAAACTGACCGGTCTGTAGTTTCCTGGGTTGTTCTTATTCCCCTTTTTATAGATGGGCACAATATTTGCCCTTTTCCAGTCTTCTGGAATCTCCCCTGTCTGCCATGATTTTTCAAAGATCATAGCTAAAGGCTCAGATACCTCCTCTATCAGCTCCTTGAGTATCCTGGGATGCATTTCATCAGGACCTGGTGACTTGCTGACATCTAACTTTCCTAAGTGATTTTTAACTTGTTCTTTGTGTATCCTATCTTCTAAACTTACCCTCTCTCTGCTTGTATTCGCTACGTTAGGCACACCTCCAGACTTCTCGGTGAAGACCGAAACAAAGAAGTCATTGAGCATCTCCGCCATTTCCAAGTTTCCTGTTACTGCTTCTCCCTCCTCACTAAGCAGTGGGCCTACCCTGTCCTTGGTCTTCCTCTTGCTTTTAATGTATTTATAAAAGGTCTTCTTGTTTCCCTTTATGCCTGTAGCTAGTTTGATCTCATTTTGTGCCTTTGCCTTTCTAATCTTGCCCCTGCATTCCCGTGTTGCTTGCCTATATTCATCCTTTGTTATTTGTCCTAGTTTCCATTTTTTATAGGACTCCTTTTTTATTTTGAGATCATGCAAGATCTCCTTGTTAAGCCAAGCTGGTCTTTTGCCATATTTTCTATCTTTCCTACACAGCGGAATTGTTTGCTTTTGGGCCCTTAACAACGTCCCTTTGAAATACTTCCAACTCTCCTCAGTTGTTTTTCCCTTCAGTCTTGCTTCCCATGGGACCTTACCTACAAGTTCTCTGAGCTTATCAACATCTGCCTTCCTGAAATCCATTACCTCAATTGTGCTGGTCTCCCTTCTACCTGTCCTTAAGATCATGAACTCTTATTATTTCATGATTACTGTCCCCTATACTGTCTTCCACTTTCAAGTTCTCAACTAGTTCCCCCTATTTGTTAAAACCAAATCCAGAACAGCTTCCCCTCTGGTAGCTTTTTCAACCTTCTGAAACAGAAAGTTGTCTCCAATGCAGTCCAGAAACTTATTGGATAGCCTGTGCCCCGCTGTGTTAGTTTCCCAACATATGTCTGGATAGTTGAAGTCCCCCATCACCACCAAATCTTGGGCTTTGGATAGTTTTGTTAATTGTTTAAAAAAGGCCTCCACCTCTTCCATCTGGCTAGGTGGCCTGTAGTAGACTCCTAGCATGACATCACCCTCATTTTTTACCCCTTTTAGCTTAACCCAGAGACTCTCTACACAGCTATCTCCTACGTTCATCTCCACTTCAGTCCAAGTGTGTACATTTTTAATATACAAGGCAACCCCTCCTCTCTTTTTTCCCTGTCTGTCCTTCCTGAGCAAGCCGTACCCTTCCATACCAATATTCCAATCATGTGTCCCATCCCACCAGGTTTCTGTAATACCAATGATATCATAGTTGTAATTATTGGTTAGCAATTCCAGTTCTTCCTGCTTATTACCCATACTTCTCGCATTTGTATATAGGCATCTAAGATACTGATTTGATCTTGCCTCCCTGTTGTGCCCTGACCCTCCTTTCTCCTTGCCATTATAGGCCATAGTCCCCCCCATTTCCAACCCATCTCCCAGTCCCGCACAATCAGCACTTACCTGTGGGCTTTGCTCACCTGTCCCTGTCGAACCTAGTTTAAAGCCCTCCTCACAAGGTTAGCCAGTCTGTGTCCAAACAAGGCCTTCCCGCTCCTGCAAAGGTGAACTCCATCTCCGCCAAGCAGTCCTTCCTGGAAGAGCACCCCGTGATCAAGGAAGCCGAATCCCTCCTGGCGACACCATCTTCGCAGCCAGGCATTCACCTCCAGGATGCACCTCTCTCTGCCCGGGCCCCTACCTTTGACAGGAAGGATCGAAGAGAATACCACCTGCGCTCCAAACTCCTTCACCCGTACTCCGAAAGCCCTGTAGTCACACTTGATGCGCTCAGTGTCACACCTGGCAGTATCATTTGTGCCTACGTGGATGAGTAGCATGGGGTAGTAGTCAGAGGGCCGGATAATCCTCGACAATGCCTCCGTAACATCTCGGATACGGGCCCCTGGCAGACAGCATACCTCTCGAGATGAACTGTCAGGGCGACAGATGGGTGCCTCCGTTCCCCTCAGAAGAGAGTCTCCAACCACCACTACCCTACGTTTCTTCCTCGCAGTGGTGGCGGGAGACTGCTCAACCTTGGTGGTGTAAGGCCTGGTCTCCTCCACTGTGGGGGGTGACTCCTTGTCTCCTGCAGAAAGTAAAGTGTAACGGTTATGTAACAACACAGTGGGAGGGTTAGGAGCAGGGGTGGAACACTGCCTGCTGCCGGAAGTAACCAGCTGCCAGTGCTCACCCTGCACCACCGCCTCCTCCATAAGTGGCTGGTCAACAGTCCCACATCCTAGGACAGTGACCTCAGTGGACTCCACAGGAATACTGTCCAGGAATTCCTCATGGCGTCGAATGCTCCTCAGCCTGGCCACCTCCTCCTGTAGCTCTCCCACCTGCTGCCTGAGAAATTCCACCAGCAGGCACCTTTCACAACGGTTGTCTCCCCCAGCCTGGAGATCACTCAGTGGGAATTGCAAGCCACAAATACTGCAAGACCACACCAGGACCTGGGTAGAGGCAGCCATGCTCAGGTTCTCTGGATACAGGCACAGGTGGAGGAGACAGGAGAAGTATTGGCACAAGCGCTTCGGGTCTTCATCACCATCAGTCACTCCCTCTGCTCAACTCCCCTGTCTGCAGTCCCCTGTCCGCTTCACTCCCCTGGTCACACTTCTCTGGCTTTTTGAAGCCTGCTTGCTTAGGTCAGGCCTGCCCCCTTCTGAGTCATACAGGGGAAGGCTGAGCCTGAGGCTAATCAGAGGCAATCAAGGGAACAATGGCAGGCTCTCAGTCCCAACTGCCACAGAAGCTGAAACTGAAACTGCTGAAACTGCTAGCACTCACCTGGAATCAGACTCTCAATTCACACTTCAAATTGTAAAATTCAAACAGTCAGGCGCGCACACACACTCACACCACAGCTTGTCCTCTCACCGAGTAGCCTCTTCGGCGGTGGGGTCGCTTTGCTCTCCCTCTTCAACTCCCCTGTCTGCAGTCCCCTGTCCGCTTCGCTCCCCTGGTCGCACTGTCCCTTTCTCCACCCCTGTTGGCCCCAGAGTTATAGTCCCCCTCTCTGGCCCCTTGCTGCCCTCCTGTGGTCATTCAATAGTGTAACTATTGCTCCTACCAGACCCCTCCCTTTCCATTTTATGAGAAACAGTCAAATTCCAGGCATATTCCATTATCCTGGCACAACCAACCCCTTACCTTTGGTTAAAGTATGATAAGAGGAAGCTGCATACCAAATTTGGTGGTCCTAACTCTTACTTTTTAGGAAGAGTTTTTTGAACAAATGGTCAGGAAGGTGCACACAGTGAGATAATACTGTCTTCTAATGGGTGTTTTTGCCTGAGTTCAGAAAAACTGGATAAAAGAAGCAGGTGCAGATGTTTTCCTTGTAACCTGGGGTCATGAGCACACATTAGATTTGATTCTGATTTAAATCCCTCTGTAGCAAACTTCTGAGTTATCTTACATCACAGTAGTACTTTCAGATGCTAATATCACTGCTGTAGCTCTGCTAAAAGCATATAGCTTGAACAGTTTTATACTGAAGTCAGGGTAGAGTGTGTAAACATTTTGATAGCTATAATTACATATGAGCATAAAAACAGAACTTTCATAAGTTATTTTTAAAAAGTAAAAATGTGAGCTTCATGTGCATGTTTACACTTCTATTTGCACCTGTTAACGCCTAGATACCCATTTGTCAGGGTTTTTTGGGGCATACATGTCCTCCTGCATGCAAATGAAGGCACAGAAAGTTTTACATGGCATGGAGCCTCTCTCCTAAAAATCAGACCTGTGTATTCTTATTAATTGTGAACATGCTTATGAGCTCACATCCAAACTCATTTTCATTCATGATCTTCCTCTGTTTTCTGCCACAGATGTGAAATGGGAAGCCAATGTTAAAATTAGCATTCACTGGCTTACAAGGAAAACCAGACAGCCTGCTCCTCCTTATTATCTCTCAGCTTGTTTTTGTTTTTTTTTTTTTTTTTCCCACTCATCACTTCCAAACTCTGTGTGTGCTTTGTCTTTATCATACAAACCATTCTTTGACTAATACATACTTTGAATTTCTTTCCAGGAAAAAAAGTGAGTAGGCTGGCTCGAGAGAGATTATTAGGCTTTTCTTTTTTTAATTTGCAGCAAAAAAAGTATGTTATTTCATTTTACGTTCTTTTGTTGATGATCTCTGTCTAGCTGCTTCAGCTGGTCAGTTAAATAACTCCCTTTTGCTCCTTCCTTATGCTTGCAGGTATACCAATGTACAGGAACTTCTAAGTATCAACACTTTTTTCATTTTGTCTAATAAAAGAAACACCTTTAGACCAGTGGATTTAATGAATTTTACTTTGTCATTATGGAATAGTAAGTTGCATCCATCGCACATGAGGTCCATTAGTGGCTAAAAAGCCACATTTGAGTGTGACTGTGTAAGTTGATTTAGACTTTGATTCTGCTGTTGATTTACATGGTGCTTTTGGTTTTGAATTCTTTGACCAACTAAGGACAACCACTGATTTAAAAATCATCTATTTCAATAAAGGGTAGTTGGAGTAGATGATCCAGTGCTCAGTAGTTTAGAAACATTAGATTAAATTTACTTCTCCTATATAAAGATTTGCATTTTGTTCAGGACAGTGTGCAAATTGGGAGAAGGGGGAGAATGGGAAGGAATAGTTCTCCCCTCCCCCCCTCCAATTTGAAAGCTAGCAACAGGGTTACAGCACCTTAATGGAGTCTCCCTTCAGTGCACGGTTTGGAATTATGGCTTGCCACAGTTACATAAGATAATAAGACAACAAGATTTGAGTATTTATTTTAAAATTTATCAGATACTTATTACATCTCTCCAAGCACACACAATAGAAAAAGCAGCTAACCAACTTAATGGCAAAGGAGTCTTCAAATCCCGTTTAAAAGATTCAAAAATAAAATCTCAAAGCGCACTCAAACTCACGCTGTCAAAAGATTTTGCAGTGTGTCCCTGGCCTCTCTACTCTTGTGCCATTACAGAGTCAAAATGGTACAGAGGACCTTGTGTGTCAAGAGTGAAAATAACCCGTTAATGAGTTTGTCCCTGTCCAAAAGGGTGTTGTATGGCTAAGCATTAATAATTACTGAAAAGAATTACAGGGAAGTTGAATGCCTCACCCAGGGTTACACAGTGAGCCCAAATGTCCTGATTCCTAGCTCAAGGCCTTAACCATTAGTCCATTCTTTCTCCCCTTCAAAATGAGGTTTGTGTTTTTTAATGGGTGCTTCTCTACAGAAGAGAAATAAAGCTGTCAGGATTAGTGTAGCAGCAAAGGCAGCCAGTGTGAGAGATTGTTGAGGGGAAGTGAAGGGAAATACATGATTTGTGCCAGTGATCTCTTTTTAACTAAAGGCATTGGTGTAGATAATGGATACGGAATTATGTGCTGAATACAGTAGCATTCTGAAATGCTAGCTAGGAAAGGAGAAAATGAAAGTTTAAACTTCACAGGTGCTTCTGGTACACTGTTCTCCTCCCACTACCCACTCTTCCAGTCATGTCCAGTATAACTTGTGCTACCAGAAATGTGAGGACAGTGGTGCAATAGCCCAAACTACTTCATCTTCTGTGTTTGTTTCTAAAGGGGCTGAATCCTCACTGAAAATGTTTGTAACACAAAATGCTGAGTACCCTGGCCTCTCCCATAGAGCTCTGTGTCTAGTTTTGGATACGTGCCAGTTACTAGAGAATATCTTAAACTATTTGTAGGTTAGTAATAGAAATGTAGGTGTGTGTTTCCTTTGTGATAGCATCTCTACCACATTTTCCCTGAAATGGCACGCAATAATTAGCACTTATTTACATCATTTAGGAATGTGGATGATTTTCTGTCTAAATGAGCTGTTAATTAAACGTTGTATTCTGTTCTTCCATAAATGGTAGTGGTACTACCAAAGGGTGGGAATCAATTGGGCTCATAGTCTGAGTAGCCTAAACATCAGTAATACTCCATTTGATTTCATATCTGAATAGAATGAAAGAAACCTGTTTGCTTCCATTTTCTTACTCTAGAAAGAAGAATCAACTTCTGCAGTTCCTGCTGGAATGTGCCAGGGTGCCAAACGAGCATTCTGAACTCTTCCACCCAGGTGTAAATGGAATGCAGCAGTGCTGCTTGACTCTTACAAAAGTAAACTTCATAGGGCCACAGTTTATAGATCTTGGCTGTAAGGGAATTTGCAATGAAGATTTTGAGTTTATTTTTATATCTTAAAAACTAAACAGCCTGGAAGAGTAATGCCTCCTGAGATATGGTTTTACAGCTCAGAGAGTAATTTTGTTTGACCTTTAATCACTAGATTTACTAGGGGATGACCTATTTAAAACTCTTATTATGAAACCTGTAGTTTCATGGGACACTGAACTTTGTCCTAATGAAATTGAATCCTAGTTCTAACCACAATATTATGCAATTGCTGCACACACCTTTTTAATCGGTTTTTTTTTTCAAGTAACATTGACTTTAGCTGGAATCAGTACACAAGCATTTCTACTGTCAGATCCACCCTACATTATAGTTTACAAAGAGAAGGTAACGATACATGTCTATGGTCCATTTTTGTGTGAATGCGGTGTCATTGTTTCAGTTACCCTACCAACATTATCACAATGTCTATAAAACACTGCTTTATAAATTGCATTTTAAAAAGTCTCATGGGTATTTATGTATTTGGAGGGAACAAAGTCTTTCAGATGGTTTGTCCAGTCTTTCTTTCCCGTCCCGTCCCTTCTTCTAATACTTTATCCTTAAAATGTCTCTCAAGAGCCTGGTCTTGGATTTTTATTTTTTCCCAGGCCTGGACTTTGTCTCCTGAGGATTATATTTTTTTTTAAAAAGAGAGAGAGAGACACATTCAACTTCAAGTGTTCTGAAATCTTTAACACTTTCTCTGGTTGATATTTATAGGACACTAGCTCACCTGGATGCCATTACTTAATATATTAAACATTTGTCTAAACCCTCCATTATCAAGAGGATTTTAACTTGATTGGACTCTGTGCTACTGACTACTGAGTAACTCCTTGTCTCACTTGTTTATAGCTTCCCTTGCGCCCCCTCCCCCCATGAATGCTTTAGCTCCCTTAAACAAATATATGAAGGCACAAACTATTGCTTATTGATTCATTGTATTGGAGAATTCATCACAGTTCCTAGAGGAATAAAGCCTCTCCTAGTAAATAAAACAAAAGCAGTTAAGTATTTTTCTTTGTCTTGTAAATTAGGAATCTTAAATATTATTATGTTACTGTATCACCTTCTGTACTAGCTTCAGAATCTTCGGGGTTTGTTGCTTTAAGAAATCTATCAGCTTTGTATTCCTACTTTCAAGTAGGCAGACCTAGTAGTCATGCTTGGTTCTCTAATATTGCTGTTCCATCCTATGATATGTTTGGATTTCACTGACCTGCAAGTTGGAGATTTCATCTTTTATTTGTTGTTTCTTAAGCAACTCATTGATAGTCTTGGCTCTTTTCTAGTAGTGACTGTACATCTTTCCCCATTGCTCTCTTTGAAAGAGAGCCACCTACATTTGCTATAAATATTGGTCTAGATCTGTGTTGTCCAACACATTAGCCACATGTCTTTATTTGGCTGGTTGAGTGTGGCTAGTTTGTTAATAGTGGCTACTGCTTCAGAACTGGTTGGATACCACCGATCTAGATCCCGCCTGATAAAAAATATTGTGTGCATATAGTGAACATTAGATGGGTGGAAAGGGCATTTTCCCCCCACAATACACATTTGCTCTGTGTAAGGAATGGGATGCGATCTCTAACCCTTCTAGGACATAAGCAAACACTCCTAAGGCATATCCATATAGTGCACTGATGCATAATCTAGAGTTTCAAGAGAAAAGTATGCCCAAACTTAGAGCAAGATTGCACGTGTTCTTGCCCAACATCAAGTTTCAACTCAGGCCCTATCTTCACTATAGTCAGTGTCATGCTAACATGGTTTTCTTCTCCACCTTGGGGATTTTTTTTTCTTTCCTCCCTAGAATTATACTAACATTGTTTGCTGTGTAGATGTAGTTTAACTTCTGTATTTGGGGAAAAGACAGCTCCAGTAAGGCTAGTGGAGCATGTGGGGTAGACAAATTCCACATATGCCTGAGGCTTTCAATTTGGGTGAGCGATGCTCCCCCAACCCTCTCTCTTCCTCTGCCCCCCTCCCCTCTAAAAAAAATCCTACACCCATGGTTTTCAGGAGGAATCTGTCTTCACCCTGCATAGATGTGCCATGTTGTCAGCAGTGGTTTTGAAACACTATTTACACCATTTCAGCCACAGTTTGGATGTGTATTGTGCAACCATTAATTCATTTTAGTGGAAAATGACATGGGATAAAGAAAACTATTATCAGACAGGTAACACTACAATGGTTGTTCAATGATAGGGATAACTTTTGGACTAAAGTGTTAGATGTTATAAATTATGAGGTCTCATCTCATTAAAATGTCATTCAGGTTTGTTTTTAGTCCAGTTTAAAGTGTTTCATTATATATTGCAGAAAAAAACTTTAATTTCCACAACTATACAATATGTTGTATTAGCATGTGCCAACAAATGAATCAGTGTTATAGGAAACAAGAAATAGATATCCCTACAGGAGATTACTCCTTGAATGTCAGTGTGTACTCAACTATACAATTAACCGGTAAGCCTAGGCATATAGGTTGATCTTGTCAACTACAGTTGACAATCTTGCTGCCACAGTGTCAGAGGATGGGTGGGAAGCAGGAGCCTGTGCTGGGGGGATCTGGCTTAAAAGCCGCCTGCCTCCCACGCTACTGCTTCTGTCAGAGGCTGTGAAGGGAGGGAGGTTAGGGGAGGTGAGGCTGCAGTAAAGTCTGTGGCAGGCCCAAGTGCCCTACAGACAGCGGCTGGTTCACAACAGCAGCCCTGTCCATGGGGGGAGCCGAGTGCCCCACAGACAGAGGCTGCTCCACACCCCACAGAGCAGTCTTGGTCCACTGCGAGTTTGGGCCCTCCATGGGCAGAGGCTGCTTTGCAGCAGCAGCCCCTGTCCATGTAGGGTGCAAGTTCGCTGTGGACAGCCCCTGTCCATGCAGGGTCCAAGTTCCCTGTGCTTTGCATCCTGTGGAGCAGCCCCTGCCTGTGGGTTGCTTGGACCCCCCCCGCCCCCCCCACATGGACAGAGGCTACTGCCACCTCACACTGCTGCCTTGATAGAGGCACACTAGGCATGGAGTGCCGGGGCTCCACGGGAGTGGGACAAGGAGCACGCTGGCTGCTGGCCCCACTCCTGGGAACTGTTGAATAGCCATGAACATTTCATGCAGTTACACAACTATTCAGTTACCTGATAGCTAACGTCCCTAATCTCCTGGCTATTTCTTTCTAGCAGACTTCCCTACTACAAAATGTGGTAGGTGACTACTTTGGTTCCTGTTTCAGAGTTTTTATTGAAGATACACATCAGAATTATTCAAACTCAGAACCCTGTTATTTGCTTGACTTCAGTTGGTTTTTTCTTGCCCTCTCTTCAGCTAAATATGTAGCAAAAATTCTTAAACGTGTATTTTTCTTAAACATTTTCCCTGTTGTTTTTCTCCCCAGGCTAACTCCATGACTTACATGGAACCTTAAGGTTTTCATCTGTTTTTTTTCCCTTAGCCATTCATTAGCTAGACACATCCTTCATGCTGCTGGTTTAGTTATACTCAAGTTATTTTGAAATAATAATGCAAATTTTGATATAACAGGCTTCTTACTCTGACTTCCGTAACCCTCATTTCACGAGTAGGGGAAGTCGGGAGAAGAGTGTTCTTCCTTTGACTCCCTGCAGTATAGACAACACCAAAAGCCAAGTTAAGGTACTTTGACTTCAGCTATGCAATTAACGTAGCTGAAGTTGCGTATCTTAATTCGACTTTAGCCCACCGTGTAGACAAACCCTTAAATCAGCTGTTTTAAATGCAAGTCCTTTCGCACAATTATACTCCTTGTGTCTGGTTCTCATCTCTCACCAGTTTTACACTGATGTTAGTCCTCCTGCCTTAAAAGAAGTATCCTTGTTTTGTACTCTTGTAAACAATATCAAAATCAAGGCCAAAATGTTTGAGGATTTTTTGAGATAGTCTCAAAACAAAAGATTGCTACAATATATACAAAACAAAAACAATTCTTGTTTTTTAATTCACTCTGTTGTTCTCTATTTATTGCATGTTCTGATTTTGAAACATCAATAAAGTTTAGGGAATGTGGGCTTGAATTTCTTCCCCTCCCACGTGAACAGCTAATAACCATATTAAAAAGAATGCATAAACATTGCTAGGTGCAGTTCAGATTAGCAGGACAGACACTAGAAAAGTCTAATCTTAAGTATTACAGTATTTTATTGCTAATTTGGCCTAGTCTTCCTGCTTGTTATGACAGGAAGGAAAATAAAGATGGCCTCTCATTTACCCTACTCCTGTTACTGAGACACAAATGTTATATTGGGAACATGAGACATAGTTGGGAACAGTGAGGACACTATTGCAGGGCACATCATTGATTGGCAGGCAAGTCCAGACAGAGCCTTTCTTCTGTCTAGCCTAGAGCTCAGGTGGCCTTCAAAGCTGATGTAGGGCAAGATCCTGGTGTTATTTTCCCCCGGCTATAACATAATGACAAGAGAAGCTGCTCCTAAGCCCCTTCCTGTAAGAGTAGTGATATTCAGTTATGTGTTTAACTCTCTTGTTTCTGTCCTGTACCAAATTATCCTGATGGTAGTATGAAATGCTTTTGTTGTTTTCGGCATGGCAACATTGGTTTGTTCTGGAAAATGTCCATTTTTAAAATTGATTTCAGGAGTGAGATTTTTTTCACGATTTATTTTTACTTTGTTCACATAAGCTTAATTGCTGTGTTAGGGTATGTTCGGTAAAATGTTGGTGCTTGGTTCGGTAAAATGGCAGAAGTCCTAGAGGCTTGAGGCCAAATACCCAGTGAAAATGCCGAATGATGGCAAGACAACAAGTTTTATCAAAGAAGGAATGATTTATTAAACTGAACTACTTAAATGAGCAACTACCTAATATTTGTCACACAACAATTTTTAAAACCTTACCTAAGTTACAGCTAAGTCAAATATATACACATTTTAAAAAAACTGTTTCTTTAACACTGACAATAGCAAGGGTAAAAGTTACCACAGAGCAATATATTTTCTAACCTGTCTCTTTTAAACAACTTAACAACAGTGAGGATAGATTAAATACTTACAAACTCAGCAACAACAACACAAAGACACACAAGGAATAGGAGCGTGCTCGAGATTCGTACACCCCTTTTTAGATTTGGTGTGTGGGAGGCGGCCTTTGGGTGATCAGTCCTAAGCCAGACTCAGATTCTGTCTTCCAATATTGGGGGGGGGGGGGGGGGGGGGGGGGGGGTCCTCTCTGAGCTAAGTGCAGAGAGGTTTTTATGTTCTTGCCTATTACCATATTTGGTGGTGTTTGTGCTCTGGGAGTGGCATGGGTGTGGTCTGGGTGTGGTGTGATGCCCATATATGGTGTTGAGTACTGGACTCTGACAAGCTCCATTTTATTGGTAGATAAGCCTTGTTGCTATCCATGTGACTGGTGAGGTTGCTGAGGTAGATCTCGGCTATAGTGCCAGGCCTGGCCAAGAGAACCCATACTTGACAACTACATGGCTCCGTCGTCGGAGCCATGTAGATGAGCTTTGTAGACATAGCAAAATAAAGCAGCGATTTAAATAATCACCCCTTCATTTACATCAAAATGGCTGCCACGCTGTGCCGATCAGCTGTTGGTCGGCTCAGCACGGTAGTCTGGATGCTCCGCGGTCAACATCAAAAGCCTTTGTCGACCGCCCTGTTATGCCTTGTGGGATGGGGTTAGTCTCTGAGGTGCCATGGAACTACTTGTTCTAAAAAGTAAGATACCAGGATGGGAATTGGGAGTCCAGGAGTTCTGTTCCTAGCTGTGACAAAGATTTCCTCTAGGATCTCGGGCAAGTATCCAATGTCTGTGCCTTGATTCCTTCCTCACAAGGATTGGGACTAAATGTATTAATGTTTGTAAAGCTCATTAGGGTTCTGGGTTAAAGAGGTCTGGAAGAGTGCCCTGTATTAAAACTGACTGACTTTTAGATCATCATTAATAGAGGAAGTCTATTGTCTTTCACTCTTGGTGCCTTTGGGAGGTGGAAGAATTTCTTCTCTCTCTGAGTAACACATCAGCCATTAGGAACCGAACTAGCTTCAGCTGTGGAAGGTTCCACAGGTATAAGGTTCAGGCATTTTACAGGTAAGACTTGGTTGTGTTTTGCTCAAGTGAGCCAAAGTGGGACATTTATGTCCCTGGATGACAGTTTAGGGTGGCAGGGTGCTGGAGTTGCAAGATAAGTCTGTCCATAAGTATGGGAGCTTCTTACGTGAGAAATAAATTAGTGTATATTTTGTCATAACTTCAAAAAGCTTTTGGTCCTTTCAGTCCATAATTGCAATTTAAAAAAAAGTACAAATTCTACAATGAGCAGTCTTTGGCACAGCCTTCAAATACATAGAAAGACAGTATACTGAACAGTCTTGGAAGGGAACATACTGAAAAAGCCTTGGTAAATCATTCAGCAACTAAGTAATTAATACAAAATTTAAAAAAGTAGTAAAATTGTTGTAGTTTTAAAAATCCTCAGTTTGGTGTTTCTTGTTTTGAAGAGATGTATCAAGGTAACAAAACTCTGGGACAAGTGAAGTTAGTGGGAGAGATGGCAAGAGTGGGGGAAGAAGATCAAAAGTATCTTGGGTAGATGCAACAAAGATTCAGTGTCCTAATACATTTTTCATTAAGCTGCTGTTTCTTTTCTCCTAATGCCAACATATATTTCTAGCACCAGAGGAAGCTACTATATGCATTGCTTAATTTTCTATTAATTTGTGCTTTGCTTCATTTTTATGCTGATTTCAGATCAGAAAAAAAGAAACTTACCATTTTAGGGCATTGAAGATAATTGACCTGTCAGATGCTGTCTTTGTTTAGTATTGAAACAGACTTAAACTGGACACCAGACTGTTGAGCTAGCTATCCTGAATCTGGTGGGGCAATAAGAGTTCAGCTATGAGAAAATTCCATGGAGTGCAAATCGATCTTTTTCTTTCTCCTTCTTTCTTCTCAGGTAACCAGAGCAGCAGGGACTTTGGACAACACGTTCTTTCCCTCACTGCCCTGTGAATAGCTTTATAACTAAAAATAAACTCCAAGATTTGGGACCGGGGAAAAAGAAAAATGAGAACAAGAAAAGCCTACAAAATACAAAAGTTTTAATCAGAGGGCAGCTCATGGGGTAGGAGAAATGAAACCAAGACTAAGAATTAAGAATTTACTGATATAGAAAATTAATGGAGTATGAATGGGGTGAGGAGTGAAATAAAACTACCCTGAAGTAAGGGGCAAGATAGATTTTTCACATAATTGTGACTGAAACTTTATCCTACTTCTATCCCTCCATCATTTTCCTTGGCAAGGAAATTATTTCTTTCTTCAAATATCAATTAATTTAATGTTAAAGAAACATAGTTGTAGTTTTGAATTTAACCTACCTTTAAAATTGTTAATATTTAGAATCCCAAAGTCGACTTTCCTTGATATAACTCTAGTTTGTGACAAATTGAGCTTTTTCTTCCATGAACACGTCACCCCTCTTAAAAAAAAAAAAAAAAAAGCTCAAAATATTAATTTCATTCTCCAAATACACTGTTCCATACCCTCTAAAGACCTCCTACCTCATATAAAAAAAAAGGGAGGTGAAAATGAGGGCAGAGTTACTCAAAGAACTCATTAGTCCCAATAGTTATTGTGTGCTTGTCACACTCTAGAATCTTGCTTGCCCACAACTGCACAAACATTCAGGGTGATTATGTGTGCCGATTAGCTCTGCAAATTGATCTTTCCTGCAAATCTGAACTGCTAAATCTACTTCCAGCTAACAAACAGCAGATCATCTTTAGGCTACTAGTATGGTTACAGCAATAATAAAACACACTGGTTGAAAGAGGATTCATCTGGAAAAACCAACAAGGTGAACTTCTTTGTAGAAATCCTATAAGAAAACATTGGGAAATTGCGTTTGCATTATGGCTACTGTTGTGTTAACACACAGATAGTATCAGAATCTGAGGCACTTCTGATGTGTCTTTCTGGGAAGGTGTAAGCTAATCGTGCTGTATGTTCATGAAATAGAAATATTCTGCTTATTATCAAACTGCCATTTCTTTAGCGGAGCTCCTAAAAAGATATCCAAGCAAAGGTGTCTTCAAAAGGCAGGGCTTTTCAGAGAAATTCCTTTGTTTTACAGTAAGTAGGGAAAATATAATTTAAAAAAATTCAACCATGCAATGATTATTTGAAAGGTCGTACACAGTTCTGCTCGCAGAAAACTGACCTGGAATATAGTATGTGAGCCAGTCTAAGGAAATTAAATCTAAAATGCTTAAAGTTCTGTTAGGCAGAAAAGTCTATGATTATTGATAACTGTAAAATGTGCAGTGGGTTGTGTACTTAAATTATTACGCTGTTGCTTGTTTCTTTTAAATTTATTCAACATTTCTTTGTTGGCTTGGAAACCATAAGTATGATTATATATCAGACACGTAAAGTTGCTGGAGCTGAAACATATTTTTTCTTGTGCAGAAATCTTTTTGTCATATAGTATTTTTAATATATCAATGGCACTGAAGTATGGCACTTTTCTGTGATATGTGTTTGACTATAAACCATTTTAGGCACATACATAGTATTTAAGTGGCATAATTATAATATATTGCTCCTATATGGTGCTTTTAATCCATAAATCTGTTACGTTGCAAAAAGTGAAATCCTTTAAATCCTTTATTTTGTAAGATACTGATGTTAGAAGCCTGATATACAGTAATTCCTCATTTAACACGGTAGATATGTTTCAAAAAATGATCATGTTAAGTGAAAGCGTGTTATGCGGGGTCAATTTTTCCATTGAAAATAATGGAAAAGGAGGGGGTTGCATTTCAAGTAGTGGTGTCAAAGTCAATTTTCTGTTGGTGTTGAGTCATCAACATCAACATTAGACGATGAAGATGGAACAGGGCTATCTTGTTCATCAGATGATCTTCTTTTAGGTTGAACATGAAAAAAACTTTTGATAAAGAGCTGCTTTCCTGCTTTTGTTTTTCATTGGTAGCAAGATATCGCACTTTCTAAGCTTTTTCGCTACTTTTGAGCTCCGTTTGCGGTCAGGATCATTTTCATGAAAAATGTTTATTTAATCACTTATAACCTTAAATGCTTCAGCCATAACTTTCATTGATAATGTTCAAATAACTGGCTCGGCATGTTCAGGTTCATTTTCCAGCCACTGCTCCTCCAGAAGCTTCCACTCGTCGATAGACAACTCCTCCCCATGAGAGTCGAGCAACTCTTGCACATCAGTAGCATCCACCTCCTCTAATCCTGCTTCATGGGCTAGGGCTACAATCTGCTTTTTAGCTTCAGCTATTTGTGTCAAACTCCCTAAACTCGTGAACATATGCAGGCCATATACGGCGCCAAACTGCGTTAAGGCAACTCGATGAAACTTCTTCCCAAGCCTCTGCTATAATAGCTATAGCTTCTTTAATGTTAAATTTTCTCCAGAATTCCTTGATTGTAGGCTTATTCTCACTATCTGTCTGCCTTATAAGCCTAGCAAAAGTATGGCGCAAGTAATACGCCTTGAAAGCAGCTATCACTCCTTGATCAAGACGTTGAATTAACGAGGTTGTTTTGGGGGGTAAAGATAACACACGAATGTTTTCTGACAGACCAGTAAGGCAAGGAGGATGCCCTGGTGCATTATCTAGAAGTAGTAACATTTTGAAAGCAAGATCTTCTTGCAAACAGTAGTCTTTCAACTCAGCAGTTAGGCGATTGCAAAGGTAGTCTGTGAAGATGCTTACAGTTACCCATACTGTCACATTAGATCTCCAAAAACCAGGAAGATGATCCTTTGAATAGCTAGCTAAAGCTCTAGGGTTGGCGGAACAATGAACTACTATCAGTTTGAGCTGGCACTCCCCGTTGGCATTGGTGCATAGCATCACAGTGATATGATCCTTTAAAGCCTTAAAACCAGGTGCATAAGCCTCATCACGAGAGATATATGTGCGGGCTGGCATGCGCTTCCAAAAGAGTCCTGTTTCGTACAGGTTAAACACCTGCTCAGACGAATAGCCACCTTCCTTTATAATAGCTTCAAATATCTCTGGGAATGATTCAGCAACCTCCGTGACAGCAGCAGCAGCCTCTCCAGTTATTTTTATATTATGTAAGTTTGAACACGTTTTAAAGCGTTTGAACCAACCATGACTTGCATTAAATGACTTGGCATCAGTTTCATTCAATTCTATTTTAACAGCATCATATAAAGCTTTGGCTTTTTCCTGAATAACAGCCAAACTCACTGATATCTTCCATTGTGTTTGGTCTTCAATCCACATAGACAATCGCCTCTCCATATTTTCCATTAGGTTAGATCATGTATGAGCAACCTTCTTCACACTTACTAGTGTTGCATTTTTGCAACTTTCCTTAATTTTCTCAGCTTGGGCATGGATTGTGCGCACACTAGATTAATGTATATTCAAAGCGCGAGAGATATCACAATTGCGTTCACCTTTTTCAGTGCGCTTAATCACTTCAGGTTTCTCTTCTAATGTAAACGATTTTCCATGCTTCTTGCTTGCAGAAGCAGATGTATCACTTTCCTTACGCTTTCCACTCATGATAAGGGATACAGTAATACACAGCAAGATACAGTACAGTATCTAACAATTCAGTACAAGACGTCGCGGTTTGTTAACACAAGATAAACACATGAGTGAGCGGAGGAGCGTTGTGACCACATGTACAGTGTATTCATTTGCTCGTGCATATAGTACAGTACATTAAAACTCCCAATAGGGCATCAGCTGGAACCCAGAAGTGCTCTGGTCAGCCGCTCTCTCGGTGGGGCTGCTGAGAGCCGCATGTGCACTTGCGGTTCCAGCCTGCACTTGTTAGCAGCCAGGATCAGGAAATAAGTATTGGGGAGAAAGGGGACTGGGTTACAGCAGGGAGGGGAGGTGTTTGGCTCTGGGGAAGAGAAGAGGAGGAGAGGGGAGGGGGATTGGGTTGGGAGTACAGAATGCCCCTGTGACGGGTTTGCCGGGACCCGCACTGCATCTGGCAAGGGGGGGGTTTGCCGGGGAAGAGCGCGGCGAGCTGCGAACCCTCCACCGCTTTGCAGGGAGGCGGGGGAAGCCCCACGCAGCCACCAGTGACAGGCCATCTGGGGAAACCGTTTTATATCGGGGACAGTTGTGTTATTCCAAAAAAAGTTCCCTAAAAAAAATCATGCTATCGCAAAAACATGTTAAGTGGGCACGTGTTAAACGAGTAATTACTGTAGTCCAGTTATTTTTGAGATGCAGATACCTTCTAGCAATCACCCATTATTTGGAGCCCAGAAGAGGCTCTATACTTCTGTGTAGATGTGAACATAAATGAACTAGTCTGTGTTAGGAATATTAAAATGAGTTTATTTGTGTAAGAATGTAATCACTGAAATTTTCAGCAAATACACGTTTACAAGTGGGGGAGGTGGAGGTGTGAGCTGATGTAAGCTGCCTTCCCTTTGGTGCTGGCTCCCCGTGACCACCAGCTCCTGTCTGCCTCCTCCATACACACACATACTGCTGCCCATGTGGGAGGCAGCAGAGGGGTAGGCAACTCTGTGGGAGCTGGCACGCATGGGAAACCGGGCTTAAAAGCTGGCTCCCTGCGCACACCAGCTGCCGCCTTGTCCCTAGCCCCCGTGCAGCAGTGGGTGGGGGGAGGGCAGTTGGCTCAGTGAGAGGCAATATGCGTGGGGAACTGCAGCTTGAAAGCTGTCTTCCTATGTGTACCAGCTCCTGCTTCCCCCACCCACCGACTGCTCCGTCTGTGGGTCAACATACCTTAATTCAGTCTTCTGCGCCATCTCCACAGCAGACACTCCCATTGATTTCCCTTACTCCTCACAAATTGAGGACTACTGGCATTGATGGGGGCACCCTCCTCGTTCGATTTAGCAGTTGTTTACTGGACCTGCTAAATTGAACTCAAGAACATTGACCGCCGTAGCATCAATCTTCCCAGAAATGAAGATGGGGCCTCAGTAACACAGAGAAGGTAATATCAAGAGCTGGTGCAAAAGAGAAATTGAGGAGCAGTTTTTGTCAAAGAGTGATCGCTACTAAGGGAAAGATGCCAACAGCACGCTCAAAGCTGGAAGTGTATGAAAATGTGATCTATGCCCAGAGAATTTACAGCAGGAGTCTCAAACTTCTGGACCATGGGACAGTCCTGACCAGAGCGATTGCACAATCTAGCTAGGGACTCTTGGGGGAGGGTGTCCATTACTGACCCCAAGTCCTGCCCTTTCCTGCCATGGCTCCATCCTCTCCCCCCAGGATACCCTATCCCCCCAGCACATGACTTTGGAGAACATAGAGCGGGCACCTAGCACCCCACAGTGGCAGCAGTCACGTCCCCTTGCACTTCATGTGGTAGCAGGAGCTGTGGGAGAAGTGGAGTGCAGTGAAGTGAGTGTGCCCACCAAGTACACTCCACTTACCCTGCAGCTCATGCCGCTATGGGGAGTGCAGAAGATGCTGCTGCTGCTGCTGCACGATCCCAGTCCTACCCCCCCTTCCTGCAATCCCCAAAGCGGTGTGTGCGGGGGACAAGGTGCCATGGGGGGAGAGGGCAGGACAGTGGTGAGAAAGCAGAACATGGGGCCAGTAACAGACAGCCACCCCTCCCTCGGCCTGCCAGGAGTCCTAGTCCAGATTGCACAATCGCTCAGGCTGGGAGCTTGTGACCCCTGATTTACAGTGTAGTTGGACATAGACCAAATGGTTCAGAGCCTGTGTATCAGACTATATAAACTCAAGGTGGTGCAGAAATCTAATTGTGCTCTAAATTTAGCACCAAAGCATGTTAAATTGTTCGTAATTATAAAACATAATTGTTTTTTCTTTGCTGACATGTTTTCCCCTCTCTGTTTTGGCTTTCAGGAGTTCTATGAACATACAAAAACACTTTGGCACGATGAAGGTGTGAAAGCCTGCTACGAGAGGTCTAATGAGTATCAATTGATTGACTGTGCGCAGTAGTAAGTAGTACTTTTGTTCTGCTATACATTAGCAATAGCTATAATTTTCTTAGTATTTGCAAATGATAGAAAGCACTCTTGTTTCCTGATGTCTTCTGTCCCATGAAAATAATAGATTTCACTGTAAATGCTTACCTAAATTAGCCACTTTTAGGACCACCAAAATTACACAGCTATTGGTAGTCTTTACATGTTAAACAAAAACTGTACTGCAAACACTGGAGATAGTTTAAAATGCTCTTGATGGGGGACTCAATTTTTCTTGAGATAAACTAGATCTTAATAGTGCGTCCAAAGGCCAACCTCTTTCCTTTCCAGTAACAATCACTTGGTCCCCACATCATTTTCCACTGACAGTCAGATAAAATCCCTGAGTCCACAGCTGTTGTTTATGTAGACAAGTTGTACTGTGGGGAACATTTTACTTTGTCATATTCTAATACAATTTAGTAGCTGAAAAGAAGGACGTAGAGCCGCCAGCTGGGACTTGATGCACCATTCATGCTCACTTCAGAATGGGAATCACTCTAGTTCCATAATTAACATTACCACATATAATAATTATATGCATATTAAGAGACTGGAGGCAAATTTGCAGTTCTTCACTCATAGCATAATTCCAAAGTTTGGTGGTTTTACTAAATTTGTTTATTTTGTATAAAGAACATGTACTTTACTCATAGTTCTAGAGTTGAGGGCTGAAGAGACCACCAGAATATCTAGTTCTTAAGTTTATAATGAAACCTTTTTCATTTGGAAGAGTTATGGTTGAAAGAGTTATGGTTAAAAGGTACTATCTATTAATATAGAAGTCTGTTCTCTTTTGGTAGAAATCAAAAGCAAGATTTTGTGATTGGGTAAACAATTGTTATATGAAATGTGATGCAATCGGAGGTCAGGAGTGTTTGAGATTGTGTCTTTAGGATTGGGTCTTTCACAAGTTGAAGAGCATTAGATAAACTACAGCATGATTTTATGTCTCTGTTTATCTCAGACCACTAGTAATCTAAAATTATCCTTGCTATAAAGACTACTTACCATGATTTTTGCACTGTTCCGGATCTTAAGAAACCAGTTTAAAGTTTTAATAGTGTATCTAGTATGACTTTGTTTGACATGTAGTTAGACCCCCTTCTCTAAAATACTGATTTTTTTTTATAGTCCATTGTGATCACTTAAGGTGTTTTCTTTGTAAGTTTATTTGCTACACAGCAAGAAATATTTAAGGGTTTGTGATTTTTTTAATTTGATGTGTAACACTATGCTCTAAAGTGTTGCCCTTTGTATTGTTCTTACTAAAAGCGCTAGTAGAAACCATTTTTTTTCTGTTAGTGCTTGGTTACCTTGCTATTTCTGCTAGCAGAAGTAGATAAAATTAGGAACTTGTGCTCCGTCTGTCATGTTGCTCTGTACTGAAATTTTATTTTACTTAAGATGAAAACTCTGTACATTATTTTTTCCAGTAATTCGTGATTGCTTGACATTGGCTTTGTGGGAGAAAAGGCAGGAATGGCTTTTAATGGTTTTACTATCCTGATCCCTCTACTGGAATACAGATTTTTACAGTATAGTTCATTGACCATTGGTGACAAATTACAGAAATGTTTCTAGACAATTTTTCATTGTTCAGTTTGTTTTTAATTTATGTCAAAGTTCATGTTCTTTTTTAACTTAGAATTTATTGCAACAATTTGGTAGTTGTTTTTATAAAGAATTTTGTCCTTTGTTAAACACCTTTTTGGTGTTTTCTGATACTGAACTATTGAGTATTTTTAATGTCATGGAACCAAAGGAAAAATGTTCCTAATAAACTCTGTTTTGAAATCACAGTGTGCCTCTAATACTTTTTTATCATTAAAATAAAGAAATTAGGGGCACGGGGTGATATAAAATATTAGTAATAAGTATATTTGCATTCTTGCCGACAGTATATTAATGTACAAAAGGGTTTTCAAGGTACAGAATGCTTGGCATTTCCTAAGTTTTTTTTAAAACCAAGCTTTTTAGTTTCACTATAAAGTAATAGTGAAGAAATTAACTTGGAATTTATGGATTTATTTGGCATTACAAAATTTTGCATGTCAGAGGTGAACCTGATCCATCCCTGTACAAACCCTGCATAAAGCCCACACGGGAGAAAGGAGGTTGAGAGGATGGCATCTGCATTCAGTGAGTGGGAAGATTGTGATTCATCCCCTGCGTGGTCGTTGTTCCAGCCAGTGGTCTAACATAGCAGCCACAGCCACCTCCATGGATTCTTTTAAGCATTTCTGGGGGTAAACTCTGTCTCCTCCCTTTCAGACACCTAATTTGGAGCCAGAGCTGTAGTCCTCTCGGCAGTGCAAAGGAAGTGGGGAGATAGACCTGCATGGTCTTTCTATCTGCGTGCCTGCTTGCACAGCATCACAATGGCACTTAACATGACATAGAGGGGTGGGCCTTCTGTACTTGGTACTCAGGCTGGCAATTTGTGTGGGAACTGAGCTTTATTTTTCCTGGGTTTGGGGCTTACATTCTGCTTCTTCTCTCTGAATCCATCTGCCTACCCATAGCTTGCCAAGATGGAAAGACTAAGCCCTGCCCTTGGACTAGATTGACTTACCCTTCTTTTAGAAATTAAAAAGTAGAATAATTTGGCCCTTCTAGTCTCTTTTTTTAAAGTGGAAAAATAGGAGGAGTTGGCAGGTCTTATTTCTGAACAATGTTGTTTCTCCTTTTACAGTTCTGGGGGTTTTATTTTTTTAAAGGAAAATTGATTCTCTATATTGAGGGAGAAAACAGCAATTTTTCAGTGGAGGAGGGTTCCAGAGATGTTATGGTGTTACTTCTGGTCTTGGATATTGCTGAAAAGCAAGAGATTTTAGGAAGTGCAAACTAGCTCTTTTACAAGCCAAGAAGAGCCCACTCATGAGTGTAGAGCAGAGGTGCTTTTCTAGTTGCCACTCCCATCCCTGTGAAAGAAGCCTTATCCCTTCTCTAATCAGTCATATTTTTAGCCCACACTTCACTGTTTTGTCTAGGCATCAGAGAATAGTATCTCTCTTATGCCTGTCCAGCTGCTAAGCTCTATACTATTTAAAACTTTTTAGCATTGTCCCATAGTAGGTTAATGTTTAATGTACCCTGAATGCCTTTCTTTCTTTCTTTCTTTCTTTCTTTCTTTCTTTCTTTCTTTCTTTCTTTCTTTCTTTCTTTCTTTCTTTCTTTCTTTCTTTCTTTCTTTCTTTCTTTCTTTCTTTCTTTCTTTCTTTCTTTCTTTCTCTCTTTCTCTCTTTCTCTCTTTCTCTCTTTCTCTCTTTCTCTCTTTCTCTCTCTCTCCAATCCTGCACATGCACCATACAGTATATTACATAAATTGACTTGGGGAGGTACAATGATGTAACTTTAACTCTAAGGTCTTCTGCTGGCTTCTGGACTCTCACTTATACAGTTAGTACTCTTCTTCCAGGTTTGCAGCTTGAAACTATATTAATGTTTGCTGAGAGTAAATTAAATTTTTCAGTGTAGAGGCATCCCTGTTGATCTTGAAAGCGTTATCTACCTCTACTCTTCGTGAGCTTTACTGTACTTCCTGCTTACTATGCTTGCAGTTTCAGGGGAGGAGGAAAGAGAGGGTTTTTCTTCTCTGACTTAATTGGACTAGTAACTAGTTACTTTTAATTCTCTTTTTAGAAAATGAGTGGTCTGGGAGCTTTCATCATTTTTGCTCTATTTGGAATGTGCTGTAGGTGTGAGAAGGGAACTATATTGAGGAAACTAGGGGTACGTCTAGACTACATGCCTCTGGCGACAGAGGCATGTAGATTAGGCTACCGGACATAGTAAAATGAAACGGCGATTTAAATAATCGCCGCTTCATTTAAATTTACATGGCTGCCGCACTGAGCCGACAAACAGCTGATCAGCTGTTTGTCGGCTCAGCGCGATAGTCTGGACGCTCCCCTCCCGACATCAAAGGTATTTGTCGACCACCCAGGTATACCTCATCCCAGGAGAGAGTCACACTTGGGGGCGGGGAATAGAAGTGTTTACAGAAATGGCACTGTAATATGTATTATTATTTCTGATTAGTGATGCAGAATACAGAAAATTCCTGTCTAATCCATGAAGGGCATAAAGCTTGGATTTTTATTCAGGTAAACATTAGTGTTTGATATTAAAGAAAGTAAGGTTCATTGTCTCCATTTAAGTTCCTCAGTACTTGTTTGTCACACCAAAGACACATTTCCGTAACTTGAATTTGTTTTGTCCTGTAATAAAGCTTCACAACATTATATTAGTGAGTGGGATAGCTGGTGTGAAGTATCAATGGAATTGTAATGGTTAATGGGCAAGTGTAGATGCACAACTATAAAACAGTGATAATCATCACAAAAGTACACGCTGTTCAATGTATTGTAGTAGAGCCTCTGGGAGAGGGCCCCATTTTACCCAGTACAGGCAGTCCCAGGGTTACGTACAAGATAGGGACTGTAGCTTTGTTCTTAAGTTGAATTTGTATGTAAGTGGGAACTGGTACATATTGTACCCCAGGTGTCCCCGATTCAACCGCTGCTGAAACTGACCAGCGCTGACTACAGGAAGCCCGAGGCAGAGCTGCTTTGCCCTGGGCTTCCTGGAATCAGCTGCTGATCAGTTTCAGCAGCAGCTGACTTGGGGACGCCTGGGACAGAGCAGCTGGGGTGCTGCCAGGTTGGTCCCCACAGCCCCAAGGTGCAGCGCTGCGGAGACCAACCTGGCAGCGCCCCAGCTGCTCTGTCCCAGGCGTCCAGATTCAGCCGCTGTTGAAACTGACCAGCAGCGGCTGAATCGGACACGCCTGGGGCAGAGCAGCTGGAGTGCTGCTGGATTGGTCCCGCAGCGCCGCACCTCGGCGCTGCGGGACCAACCCGGCAGCCCCCCAGCTGCTCTACCCCAGCTTCACAAAAGCTGATTCAGCCACTGCTGAAACTGACCAGCGGCAAGAAAAGCCTGGTCTGCTGGGGGGAGGGGGCGCACTAGCTGCGGCCCCCCCCATCCCCCCCAGCAGACCAGGCTTTTCTCACCGCGGAGGACGGGGGCGGCGGGACCACAGCGTGTCTTGGCGGTCCCGCCGCCCGCGTCCTCCAAGGCGAGAAAAGCCTGGTCTGCTGGAGGGGTGGGCGCACTAGCTGCGCCCCCCCCCCCCAGCAGACCAGGGAGATGCGGGCAACGGGACCACCGAGATGTGCCGTGGTCCCGCCGCCCGCGTCCTCCACAGCTTTGCTCCGCGTCTCCCTAGTCTGCTGGGGCCCCCCCCCCCCAAGCAGACCCGGGACACACGGAGCAGCTTTTCTCGCCGCGGAGGACGCGGGTGGCGGGACTGCCGCAGCGCGTCTCGGTGGTCTGCTGAGGGGGGAGGGCGCAGCTAGTGCGGGGTTCCCTCACCCTGCTCGTAAGTAGGGATCCGACATAAGTCGGATCCACGTAACCCGGGGACTGCCTGTACTGTACAAATGTATACGAAAAATTGTTCTGGATCAGATTTGTAAAGTTGTTTAGGTTCCTAAAGATGCAGATAGATTCCAAAATACCTTTAAATTCTTGATCCTCTCTTGACTTTGAAACTTTGTTGTAATGCTTTTGTGTACCAGTCAATGTTCTGCTGTGCATTTTGTGAAAGTAATGCAATCTCGATAATACGAGAACTCACTGCAGCCTCTTCTGTTGAATCTTTCAGCACTGGGGAGATCACCATTTATACATGCCGACATGTGAAGTATGGATTAACTAGGTTCCATTATAATGCATTGTCTTCATGCTGTGCTCTTGGTTAATCAGAATGCTTCCTTTCAATATTTTTAAAGATAGTCTTTACATCAATCTAATTTGCAGTTTGTGTAATGCTTTTAAGGAATAAAATAATAAATAAATTCTTTAAACGGCATCATCTGATTTGGATGGTTGTCTTGTTATCTGAAAATAAAAGTTGCACTGATTATTGTCTTAAATGTATTACCAAAACCACATGATTCCAGAACATAACTGTATAGAATTAATTCAGCAGGGACATTAATTTTGCTGTAATTTCTGAATGAGTTAATATTATACCCCGTGAAGCTGAATACAATAGCAAACATTATTAAGTCTCTCTCTCTCTCTCTCTCTCTCTTTATATATATATATATATATATATATATATATATATATATAAAAATAAAGGAATGCATTAAGATGTTAATTCATGGTCTGGGAGCTCAAGGATCAAACTGCAGTAATTGCTACCATTTTTTCATGAGGAGACTTTGGCCTCGTCCACACAGATTGTTAACATTTTTTTAAACCCACTTCAGAAATTGTGCCATATACACAGCAAATATTTTTAGACAAGTGCGGTCTTATCCCACACAATCTTAAAACTAATCTGAATAAGCATTTTAATTATTTAGGGCTCAGCTTCTATAGGCAGGGCTGTTACTAAAGTTGTCAGATACTTCCTGTGGTAGGGACCCTGTTTTTAGTTGCTTATAACTTTGCCAAAATTTAATAATTTGGGATGAAATTTTGCATGCTAGATGTCTGCCTCAGGCTGAATTTTTTAAAAGTTTTATCCATTTTGGTTCAGCCATTTCCAAGAGAGAGACTAGAGAGACATCCATTGTTTTGTCCACATTAAAAAGTTTTGAAAAGTTTTAGGCTCCTCACATGCTTTAGAGCAAGGACTTTAAATTTGTTTGGGGTGGCCTTTGTGTCAGATATGACTTTTGGAGGCCCTGTGAAATGGACTCAAACTCAGCCAAAGTATAACCCTTTGAAAAGTTGCCATTTGTACCTACCTTAACACAGGGGTTGGCAGCGTGTGGCATGCATGCCATAAATGGCACACGAGCCAATTTTGAGGGGCATACACGGCGGAAGCTCAGCCACCCCTTCTCTCACACAGTGGGGAGCCTGCGCAGCCGCTGGAGCCTACTGCATAGCCACAGCACCAGCTCTGAGAGGCAGGTGGGGAAGCTGCAATTGGACTGTGCAAGAGCGGCTGGTGCTCTCCCCCTTCTCTGCCTGCCTAATTTTGTTGCAGAGCTGCACAGCAGTGAGCCCTGGTGGAAGGGGAGCTGCTGCTGGTGGCGGTGGTGGGTGCATGGAGGCTCAGCCAGACAGCTTTTTGCTGTCCCTGACTCCTGTGACTGTGGCCAGGGCCATGTAGTAACTGCCCAACTGCTCTGGAGGTTGGGGCCAAGTGGCAGCAGCAGCTATTCCTCTGGTGGCCGGGGCCGGGACTTGGACCATATGACCGCAGTGGCTGCTCCTTCAGCAGTTGGGGCCAAGACTTGGGTCATGCGGCTGCTCCTCCAGCAACTGGGGCCAGGGCCACATGGAGGCAGCGGCTGCTCAGGTTGCTGGGGTCACGGCCGTGTGGCTGCAAGGGCTTCTCCTCTGGTGGTCTTAATGCATAGTACTGACTGGGAAAATGATTGCTCTTTGACAGTCTCCAGCTTCTCCCATGTGCACTGACCTGGTGTTATTTTGAGGCACCCAAAGCCGGAGGGAGGAAAGAAGAAAAGCCGTCAAAATAATGTATTTTTAAAAAAAATTCAAAGATCCTGGCAGCAGGAAGCATTAGTTCTCAGCTAGGGATGTTAAATTGCGGTTAATTGACTTGTCAAGTAGTCAATGGAACTTCCATCAACTAGTCGATAGACACTTCTGCATTCCTCCTTTGAAATGTACAAGAGCCCCCCGGGCTGACCCTAGCTGACCCCCAGGTTCCACGAGGCATTTCCCCAGAACTTGGGATCAGCTGGGGAGTGACCCCAGGTTCTGGGGAAACGCCTCTGGGAACTCAGGGGCAGCTGGGGACTCCCTAGCTGACTCTGGGCTCCTTGGCAGCTGCCCCCTTTGAAACGCCAGAGGCGGCATTTTAAAGGGGCAGCTGCCGCACAGCTGATCTGCGGCGTACCCCTTCCCTTTGCTGCCTCTATATAATATATAAGGGTATGTCTACACTACCCCGCTAGTTCGAACTAGCGGGGTAATGTAGGCATACCGCACTTGCAAATGAAGCCCGGGATTTGAATTTCCCGGGCTTCATTTGCATAAGCGGGGAGCCGCCATTTTTAAATCCCCGCTGGTTCGAACCCCGTGTAGCGCGGCTACACGGGGCTCGAACTAGGTAGTTCGGAATAGGAACCTAGTCCAAACTACCTAGTTCGAGCCCCGTGTAGCCGCACTGCACGGGGTTCGAACCAGCGGGGATTTAAAAATGGCGGCTCCCCGCTTATGCAAATGAAGCCCGGGAAATTCAAATCCCGGGCTTCATTTGCAAGTGCGGTATGCCTACATTACCCTCCTAGTTCGAACTAGGAGGGTAGTGTAGACATACCCTAATAGAGGCAACAAAGGGGGAGGGAGGAATCAACTAGTTGACTGATTATCAGATGAGCATTTGCTTATCGGATAGTTGACTAGTCAACTAGTCTTTAACATCCCTATTCTCAGCCACTAATGGCAGTATTATTGACTTGGAAAAGTATCAGTCGCACACAGATCTGTAAATAGAAATGAATAAATTAAATCTCGGTACAGCACTTCTGAAAGGTTGCCAACCCCTGTGTTAGCATCTCAGATTTACAGACACCTTGGGAATGGAGGTTGTATGTAACTTTGTCATTCTGAATAAAAGTTTATGGTTCTCAAAAGTTTACAACTGAACATTGACTTAATACAGTTTTGAAACATAGTATGCAAAAGAAAAATGTTGCTTTTAACCATCTTAATTTAAATGAAACCAGCACATGAAACCATCTTAATTTGAATTAAAACAGTTTCCTTACCTTGTCAAATCTTTTTTTAAACTTTCATTTTGTTAAATATAAACCACTAAAAATACAGTACTGTAATGTATTTGTCTCTCTCTCTCTCTCTCTCTCTCTCTCTCTCTCTCTCTCTCTCTCTCTCTCTCTCTCTCTCTCTCTCTCTCTCTCTCTCTGCTGCTACTGCTGCTGTCTGATTGCATACTTCTAGTTCTAAATGAGGTGTAACTTGGGTTTGAGGTTCTACTGTATTCAGTAGACTTCTTAAATTTCAACAGCTACATTCCCTCAAGATTTCCTCTGTATCAGGCATACTTAAGTGTAGAGCTGAGCAATTGCAGCTCTGGACTGGTATTGGTTGTGTGGAATTCAGACACCTTAACTGAGAACAGGAAGACTGTCTCGCCCTTGTCAGCAGTGAGTAACTGAAAGCATAGAGTCTTAAAACCTGCCCCCCAGTCTCACCGATCCCATTTGCTCCTTTCCCACCCCATCCCATCTCACTGTTCTGCCTCCCTCTCCCTTCACCCCCAGTGTTAACAGTCACTAGGAACTTCCCAAACCCCAGCTTCAGCAGGCTGCTTGGGAGCAAAAATCAGAAGAGCACTGTGACTGGATGGGACATGGCTCTCCTGCTTAACAGCCCCCAATCTTTCTCTGTGCCATCTGCCCAGCAGCCCCCTTTCCTACTCACTTAAGCCCTCCCCTGACCCAGAGCTGCCTGAGAGTACAAATGGGGGAAGTACCAGCTAGGGAACATTCTATGTCTGGTGGGAGCTCCATTCCCCATTTGCCATGGGCCCCCACACTGGCCTCCAGTGCAGCCCTGCAGCCCTTGAAGGGGGCTGCCTGCCACCCAAGCCAATACATATGTGCTGCCACTTCAGGCCTGGGTGATTTCCCTCCCTGCCTGTGGTAACTGGACTTACACAGTCCAGTCAGTACATCTGCAGGGTAACTTAAACTAAATTCTTCATATGTGGTCACTAACTGTGTTCTATTTCTTGGGTCCCAAATTAGAGATTCTGGAGTCTCATTTGCTGAGAACTCATAGTTCAATGGAAGTAATGGAAGCTGGGCTTTGAACATATAAAGTGCAATAAAACATCACATTCTTGACAAATCATTTCCTGGGCATCTCAAACTGGGCTCTCAAAATTAGTGGATAATCTTGATATAAATCTCTCTGGGTTCCCCTTTTACAGGGTCAGATAAGGCAAAAAGGATTTAAGTGAATTCCTCAGGATCCCACAAGACTTGATCCAAGGCCCACTGACGTTCATGGAGTGACTGACTGACTTCCATGGTCTTTGGGTCAGGCCAATATCAAGTGAGAGCTTGGGAATAGAACTTTGATCCTCCTAGTCAATGTATACAATTCTAAGCAGTGGACCATGCTCCCAAACATTTGAATTTCTGCTTTAATTAACTTGGGCTTGGTGAGGATACAGTTTGATTTTTCAAAAGCGACGAGGAGTCCTGTGGCACCTTATAGACTAACTGAAGTGTAGGAGCATAAGCTTTCGTGGGCAAAGACCCAGTTCGTCAGATGGAGTTTGATTTTTGGTTCTTTTTAATATTGAGCACATCTTTTAGCTGACACTTCATAGTTTTGACTGGAGTGGAAAAGGAAATGGTGTGAGAGAAGCTATTTGCAAGCCATTTCACACTCCTCCAATATCAGGAAGGGCTGGAAGTAGCGTGAGAGAGCCTGTTCTCATGCTATTTCCTGCCTGAATGCCTTGCTATGTTTTCTCCTGCTGCTGTCTGCCATTTCAGAGAAGGAGAAAGCTAGAGGAGGTTTACAAGTGTAGGTACGGTAGGACACGTTACTTGCAATTCTACACCAGTAGAGCGACTTTGATGGCCTGAAAATGAACCAAGCATCTTCAGGAGAACTTTGAAGAATATTTTTTTTTAATTAATTTGTTTTAACTGCTTTAGCAGAGAGGAAGAATGGAGTATAGAAATTCTGCATAATAGCATCAGCTGATGAAAGGCCAGCAGTAGGATGGGAAGACAATTTGTAATTTTTTGTAAAGTCTGTTTATGGTTTTTATAGTTTAAACTATTTTGGAGAGTGGCAGATTTCGGTTTTATCTTTATTGCTTTTGTGAAAAGAACACCTTAATACATACATACAAACTCAGAAATAGAGTATAAACCAATGGAATAAGGAAGTTAAATTGTGGTTATCTGGCTAATCTTGTATTCAATACCATTTGTATTGATTACATGATTTGTTGATAAGGACCACTCTGCAGAGCTACAGCAGCGGTAACTCCTTGAGCTGCCTACGCTGCAGCTCTGCATTTTAAATGTAGTAAGAGCCACTAGGCTCTTACTACATTTAAAATGCAGAGGTACAGCGTCCTAGACCGGTGTCAGCCGGGACTGCTTGGTCCCAACTTATACCGAGTCCAGCAGCCCCTGTTCGCAGTGGCCAAGGCTGGCTGCCGCAAACAGAGGCTGCTCCAGCAGCAGCAGCAGCTCCTGTTCACTGTGGCCCAGTCCAGGCCTCTGTAAACAGGGACTGCTTGGTAACATCAGCCCTTGTCCATGGAGGGGCCCAGCTCTCCACTGGGACTCCCGCAGACAGGGGCTGTTTCCGGAGCAGTCTCTCCTATGCCCTCCCCAACCCGCTGCCTCTGATGGAGGCAGTGCTGGAGGGGGAAGGCAGCTCTGAGGAGATGGTGCTGGGGGAACCAGCTTTTAAGCCAGCTCCCCCCAGCACCATCTTGTATTCGCCCCCCTTCTCGCCCCCCACACACACGCTACCTCTCAGACAGAGACAGCAAGGGAGTGGGGGGAAGCGAGTAGTGAAGTATTCCACTCGACTACCTGATAAGCTTGTGCAAGGGTGTGTGTGTATGCTGAAGTTAAAAGCCAATTTCTCTCTTTTCTTTTTTTAAGGCATGCAAATTTCCATTAGACAATGTTTTCTTTTTTTCAAATCCAGTATTTTTTAATTTTCAGTCAAGGCAAATTTACTTGATGGCCATATGAGAAGAATTTTAATTCATAACTTGTCATGGCAGATAAAATTAATTTTGGGTCAGTGAGAGATGGTGTAAAACTGTTGACAGGTTGACAATAAATAGTTAACATTAGAAACTTTGCAGGCTATTTTCAGTTTAACTAATGTCCAATACTTACATGAATAATCCATCGATGTGTAACTTGATTAATGTATTCCAAGTTCTTACTAAATAGTTAATCAGTGTTGTGTTGCTCCAGATTTGACTTCAGATAAATTCTTCATGAAATTCTTGTTGCATTTTTAGGTGTATAGTAAGAAGCAACAGACTTTTATATCAAGCATTGTACTATTTTATTATTTTATGCTTGTAAAATTTACTAAAGATTTAATGGGATTAATTCATTCCTGTTGTAACTTTATTAAAGTCAGTACATGTAGACCTGGGATACTGGCCTGCTGACAGGGCCGGAGGAGGGCACTGCCTCAAGGTCTGGTGATTCAAAGAGGCTCCTTGAGGAGGCAGGGGCACTGTGTGGCATGTTTCAGGAAGCATGGCAGTGGGCTACCTGGGCCTGGGCAGTGCTGAGGGCCACCTGCCGTTAACTCTACCTCTTTGTCAAAAGCCCCACCTCCTTCCAGGAGTGGGGAACTGAGCCATTCCCCCACTTTGACCAGAGGCCTGGCATGACTGTTCATGTTCCTGCTAGGATAAATTAGTCTTTATCAAATTTAGTTTTTAGTAACTGTTTTAAGTAGCAGTTTCGATTTTAAGTAATTTGTTGAGCAGGTGCACCAAGTGTATATAGGGCTTGAGTAAAAGTGTAACCTTTGTTTATAATCTTAGGTTATGTCACCAGAGAAGTTAGTTGAATGTTGTGATCCTAGCCCTGTAGTCCAAGGCCACAATTGGCAATAAAATGGCATGACTGATATTTTCGTCACAAGAAAAGTCTAAGGTTCTAAAAGCAACCAGTGTGGCATACACAAAGATTTGACACGTGTTGATAGAGTTAAGTGGGGGAGTTTCACAGTGCTTGCAATCACTGTACTTCGCTCTAACATGATATTAGTTGTTCCTTTTCATAAACATCAAATTTATGTCCTCCAGACACCAGAATACACTTATTGAAAACACTGATGCAAAAGGATGAAAGTAATGTTTTGTATAAATCAATTTACAGTGTAAACTGTAACATCATAGGTGAAATATATCTTCCATAAGGTGAATGCTGTAAAGTTTGCCCTCCAAAGAACATGAATTCGCATTTGTATAATTTGGAAAAAATATATTTTTTCTCTGCAGTTGAGCATTTGGTGAAAATTAAGAAACAGACATTTAAAATAAAATTTGAATCAATAAGAAAGTAGATTATTTTTTTGCTGAATTTTTGGTTTTGTGTACTAAAAGTTTCCTTTAATTTGATTCCTCTGTTTGTAAAAGAAAAATTGTGTTCAGTGTGCACTGAAGTGGATTTATTTAGAAAGATATGTTGGAGGGTTAATTGAGGGGAAGTGGTTTCTATAAACTGTATATGGTATTACTTGTTTTTGAGGTACCATTGTGCTTAAATTGATTGTTTTGCTTCTGTTAACTTTTAATAGTGTAAAATAAGCTGAGAATATCCACAGAACTGCATAATTTAGTTTTAATTTTCAATAATAATTAGAAATCTAAATTGTCAGAAAATTATTTTTTAAAACTATATTAGACCGTGGTTGCTATTCCTATGTAAAACCACAGCTACCTTGAGAATTAAAATAAATCAAAAAGAGACTATTCTAACTTTTTTTTATTTTGCTTTCTGATCATTAATTTTCACTCCCCCCTTCTCTCTCTCACTTATTATATGCAACTAAAAAACCCTTGTATGTGAGATTGTTTCAAGTTGTGATGGGAATGTATGGAGGAGGAGCTGCATTTCAGTACAAGAGGAACAAAATTAAGGTCTCTCTACAGCTGTGCACGAAGGGAACAGCTGTTGGAAAAAAATCTGTAGGCATAAAATGTAGTTACAAGTTATAAATAAATGTTTAAGGAAGCCAAAAAGAGTGCAGAGTTGACTGCGTCATTTTTGCATTACCTTTGTAACAGCTAGACTCCTATTTGCCGAGTGGATTTGATGATAGGCTAGTGGACTCCACTATGATTAAAGTGTCATGACAGCTGATGTTAACTGCAGACTTCTATTGGCTGGAACAATCAGCTTTTAATATAGGGGACCTGCAAGGGAGGTTCTCCATTTAGGTCTGTGTGGTTCTGTGAAAAACCCAGAGCAAATACTGCCCTGACAGGAAATAGCTTACCAAAGTGGTGTATTTTTACAAAGCACTCTGACAGCAGCAAATGTGGAACAGGTGTGTGACAGTGATATTTTTAGCATTTTACAGTTTTTGACATTGTTTATGAATAGCTACTAAGAAATTTTTCCCTGACTTTGGAATCTGTCATTTCTGGTGTTCTGTCTTAGGGTGTGCTGCATCTTGTAGAATATAGAGTTCTCTGAGAGCTCTTGATGTTTTTGGTGTGCTGGCGCAGAAAAGGAACATTATGAGAGTGAGGACAATTAAAGGAAGACAATTAAAGGAATGCATTTATCAGAACAACAGCCTAAAGAGAAACAGCAAAACCTCATATAATATCTGTTTAAAAAATAGAAAAAAGCTAACAGTGTTCTAACAAGGTAAAGTGCAATAGAAAATTTGACACACATGTGAATCTAGGCCGGTCTAGTTGGCAGTGTTTTGTCCTGCCATGTGACAGAGCCAGGTTCAATTCCCAATCTTTCCCTAGGCTGGGAGCACTGCAGATGCAGCACATATGGTCCCCAGGGTGAAAGAGCACTTCTATTGTTGTGTAATACTTTCTGTGGCAAATCTAGGAGCGGTACTGATAGGCTTTTGAAGGAGGCACATCTAGCAGTTATGTGGGATGATGTTTTTATGGTGGTGGAAACGAGGATGTAAAATCAAATGTGTGAAACATGGGGCACTTGGGCCTTAGAAGAGAAGACAAGAAAGGAAAACCCCAAGTATGGGGGGAAATAGAAGGTAGAGATCTGCTTGAAAAGAAAAGAAGCATGACTAAAATTAAATGTAATAAGTTTCAGGCCTATATTGTATGAAATAAAAAAGACTATTTTGTAATGCCAGATTCTGTATTCTCTTCTGCAGAAGGAAAAAAACATTTTCATTCAGTTAAAAAAAATCATTTAAAAATATTATTTATATATCTAAATTAATCTTAGATAAACCATTAGCTAGTAAAGAAAAAAATGGGTAGCTAATTTTTAAATAAGCATGATTTATGTTACCCATTTCAGTGCTTTATGGGCACCATTTGATTTGAAGTCTACTAGGATGTAAAACACCAATCTGTAATATAAACCAATAAACATTATAAATTGACTTTCTATATGAACTGCTTGAAAATGAATAATTACAGTTACTATAAAACCTATGTGTATGATTTACTAAGATTTCAAAAAGATACACACATCTAAGGCCAAATCCCATAGCCTTTCTTACATATGTAAGGGTTTACAGGATCTGCCCTATAATTTGTGTCCAAAATGCACAAACCACTCAAGAAATGTTCTACTAAACTGTTGAGTACTTAAATCCACTGCAAGGATCCCCATCTCTCAAAGTGCTTATGTAAACTACAGGCAAAGCAAAAGCCAGCAAAAAGCTATTTTTACCAAGGCTGCTGCAGTTGGGGGATGGTAATGGCTTTGGTCATGTAGGAGGGCATAGCAAAGGGATGTATCCCTACAGTGAGCTATATCTAGCCCTGATCATGTGCCCTGACAATACTGCAGCATTTTTATAGCAACTTGTGTAAAAATTATTCAAATTAGATCATTTTCTGAACTGAAAAGTGATCACTATATAATCATGTACATTTAAAATCTTGGCAGCTGGGGTTAGTTTACTATTCCTTGTCATGTATTGTAAATGCTAACGGTATTTGTAAAATTACTAAAGATGGTATATGGAATGTAGCACCTATCTAGCTCACTAACTATCAAGGTGCTACAACTGAACTTCAGCTATTCCTGCATAGACATTCTATAATTTTTGAATAGCAATATTAAGATGATACTCTAGTTGAGCAACAAGACTGGTGAGTGGGCTGCATGAACAGCTTTCCTTCATCTTGGTGGGCTGCAAGATTGTCCTGAACAAGATGGCCTCCCAGGATAGGTAGTTTTGTTAACTGCACTTGCATACCTAGAATTTGTGGGGTGTGCAGATTGAACCGTAGCATTCACTTTGATTGGATACTAAGGGAATGCACGGTTCTCGCTGTCCATGTTGCATACAATCAGCGGGCAGCTCACTTCACATACCATTGCTTTACATGCGCATCACTGTAGTAATATCGGTAGCAAAAAAAACATACATGGACAGAAACCAGCAGAATCTGCAACCCCGTGTGTGGGCAACAGTAAACAAAATGTCTCATGGTCCACATATAGATCCCCAATGGGCTGCAGGTTGCCCACTATTGCTTTAGGTGTCTGCAGAATCAAAGACAACTTTCAGTCTATGGTAATTTTATAGCAAAGCATGAATGTAGTAAGTTACTTGGGTTCTTGATATCTATCTTCAGATGAATCTCTGCAAAGGTCTGGTCTTTATTTTACCTAGTTTACTAGTAGGATACTAGAACTAAATTTTTTCTTTCTTTCCTACTATGCCTTTATACTATACATATTTATGTGCAGTAGGAAGGAAGGATAGACTTGTGCTTAAGGCACAAGATGAACTATTCTTGGCTCTGCTACAGACTTCCTGTGAGAACTTGGCAAGCCAGTTAACCTTTTTATGTCTTTATGTCCCCAACTGTAAAACGGGCATAATACTTCCTCGCCACACAAAGGTGTTTGAGGTTCATATTTGCAAAGTGCTTTGAATTCAAAGTAGCAATATATTCTTATGCTAGAAGACTTACCCAATGCGCCCGGGGGGGAAGGAGGGGGAATAGGAGCCACATAGACCTGCCCTGGAGGTGCTCTCCAGGCCTGGGGGCATAGGGGACCGTGCTGATCTGCTGGCATAGTTACACTAACCAGCCCAACAGTGATGGGAGGGGGCCCCTGTGGGTCATGGGGGGCGGGGAGGCTGTGTTGCCCAGCCCTGGTGGTGTTCTGGGGAAGGGGGCACAGCTTTCCCTCCCCCCCCCCCCCAGTCTGGCACTAGGGCTGAGGAGGGAAGTGTTTGGGGCAGGGGAGTCACTTACCTGGGCTGGTGGCCAGCAAAAAGACAAGTCTTATCCCCAGCTGGCCACTTCTTTCCTGATGAGGCTGCCCCCAGTGGTCACTCTGCAGTACAGATGTCTACTGCCCTCCGCCCCCATGATGACTGTGCAATCCCGCCGATGAGCCCCCTCCCTTGTTTTAAGTTAGGATAAGAAGAAGCTGCATACAGATTCACAGAGAGACAGACGGATGGACTCTAGCTGCCTCTAAAATAAATATATGTAATTATTTCTGTGTATAACATCACTGGCTGCAAAAATTAGAGATATGGTGCATGTAATCTGATGTACAGGCAGTCCCCGGGTTACGTACAAGATAGGGACTGTAGGTTTGTTCTTAAGTTGAATCTGTATGTAAGTCGGAACTGGCGTCCAGATTCAGCCGCTGCTGAAACTGATCAGTTTCAACAGTGGCTGAATCTGGACGCCAGTTCTGACTTACATACAGATTCAACTTAAGAACCCCAGGCATCCCCAAGTCAGCTGCTGCTGAAACTGATCAGCGGCTGATTCCAGGAAGCCCGGGGCAGGGGCTTCCTGTAGTCAGCCACTGGTCATTTTCAGCAGCTGCTGACTAGGGGACACCTGGGGCAGAGCAGCTGGGGTGCTGCTGGGTTGGTCCAGTGGCACCCAGAGCGGCGCTACGGGACCAACCGGCAGCGCCCCAGCTGCTGTACCACAGGCATCCGGAGCAAAGCCGCGGAGCACGGGGGCAGCGGGACAGCCCAGACGCGCCGTGGCTATCCTGCTGCCCTCGGGCTCCGTGGCTTTGCTCTGCTTTGCTCCCTGTCCCCCTGGTCTGCAGACCAGGGGGACGGGGAGCAAAGCGGAGGAACACGCGGGCAGCGGGACAGCCCAGACGCGCCGTGGCTATCCTGCTGCCCTCGGGCTCCGCGGCTTTGCTCTGCTCTGCTCCCCGTCCCCCAGGTCTGCAGACCAGGGGGAGGGGGAGCAGAGTAGAGCAGAGCGGCGGAACCCGCTGTCAGCTGGTCGCGTGCTCCGCTCTGCTTCCCCCCCCCCCCCCCCATGGTTTGCAGACCAGGGGGAGGGGGAGCAGAGCAGAGCGGAGCAGAGCGGCAGAACGCGCGGCCAGCTGACAGCCCAGACGCATCTGGGCTGTCAGCTGGCCTCGTGCTCCGCTCTGCTCCCCCCACCCACCCTGCAGATCAGGGGGAAGGGGAGGGGGAGCAGAGCGGAGCACAGCAGAGCGGCGGAACGCGCGGCCAGCTGACAGCCCAGACGCGTCTGGGCTGTCAGCTGGCCGCGTGCTCCGCTCTGCTCCCCCTCCCCCTGGTCTGCAGACCAGGGGGAGGGGGACCAGAGCAGAGCAGAGCGGCAGAACGCGCGGCCAGCTGACAGCCCAGAAGCGTCTGGGCTGTCAGCTGGCTGCGCGTTCCGCCGCTCTGCTCTGCTCCGCTCTGCTCCCCCTCCCCCTGGTCTGCAGGGGGGGGGGAGTAGAGCGGAGCGCGCGGCCAGCTGACAGCCCAGACGCGTCTGGGCTGTCAGCTGGCCGCGCGTTCCGCCGCCGCTTTGCTTCCTCTCCCTGGTCTGCTCGAGACCAGGGAGAGGAAGTGCCCCGTTCGTAACTGCGGATCCGACATAAGTCGGATCCGCGTAACTCGGGGACTGCCTGTATTAGTAAGTGAGATGATTAATAAAAGTATAATATTTGTAACAATCATGAGTCTATTCTGTCAGATTTACGTGGTACTAAATATTTGCATGTAAAGCAGTAGATTCAAACACAGATTTGAAGATTAGAGTATAACTATATGTCAGATTAGTGTTAATACCCTGGTTTTAGTGTAAATCATGTGGGTGGTTAATTTTGTTTTTGAAACCTCAATAGATATCAGAGAATTCCTTTGCATTCTTTCAGATAGTTCATTCATAGAGAAATCCTTGGCCCTTCACCATTTCAGCTAGAACACTTTACTTTCTGCCCATGCTCCTTGCTTTAGGGCCCACTCATCTTATTGCCAAATGCAATTTCCAGCTTTCACAAACTGTCTCCAAAACTGGAGATCTCCACATCTATTTGCTTTACAATATGTATTCTGTGAAGGTAGATCACTAATTATGTAGCTAATGTGGAGCATTTCACAAGGAAGGTGAGAACAGGGAGGAAAGGAGAAAGGAAAGCAGGGTAGGTCAAAGCAGAGCTACTTTAATTCAAAGGAAGAAAGCTAGTTTGCAACCAACTTGAGGATCAGAGATAGAAATGTAACCGTGTTAGTCTGGTGTAGCTGAAACAAAATCCAGGACAATGTAGCACTTTAAAGACTAACAAGATGGTTTATTAGATGATGAGCTTTCGTGGGCCAGACCCACTTCCTCAGATCAAAACTTTTTTTTGATCTGAGGAAGTGGGTCTGGCCCACGAAAGCTCATCATCTAATAAACCATCTTGTTAGTCCTGGATTTTGTTTGAGGATCAGAGAATGTGTTGATAAGTTTCCCAGTTTTGCTCTGATTGGATCGGTTTACTGGAGTCTTACCAGGTACTAACCAAAGTGCTACTTAACCATTTCTCTTATTTTAAAAGATTACTAGAATCTTGTTTAAAAATAACTTTAAAATTAAAAACTTAAATTTGTTACAACAATATTTTTACCAGACTTCTTAGTGAAAAAATGAACTAAAAATAGGTAGGATCTTTGCTGTCTTACACAGTAACAAAACGGTATTTCCAATTCAGCTCTTATTTTCTGTAGAGAAGTAAAAGGTGATTGCTTCTATAGGAGCTTGCTCCTGAGTCTTATTTAAGAAAAGATTCCTAAGATGCCAAAATTCTGTACAGTAGTTTTCTGATACAGACACTTGTCTGCCAACAAGTACCAAACTAATTTTCCCTCAAGACAACAACTCCAATTTTTGGAATCTTAAAGTGAAAAATTAGTGTTTCATCCATTAAGCTTAATTGCCTTGCTACAGGGTGAAAGAAATGTTTGTAATGTTTTAACAAGTAGCTAGTTATGCCTTAACTATAGCAATAGGAGTGGTATCTGCTCCCTAGTTAGGGTTCCATGAGCTGTTCTGTTCTATGTATTTTAAATCAAAATGTAAAAGTTTAAGATTGAGGGAGTGACACTTAATCACCACCTTGCTGCTACACGGAGCATCAGATATTTACTGGCTTGAAACTGGAGTTTGCATGCTATCTATTATTTTGTATTAAATAATTCACAAATTGGGAGTAGCAAAAGTCCTTTTTATGAAGGTATGGATTACAGAACTCATAGATTGTAACTTCTGTCTTGTCTTTTGTGAAATCTTCTCCTGTCTCATATTTACAGCTATTCTTCTATTTTTACCTGAGTTTGATTACTATCAGGATTTTTGAAACCAGAAGCATAGTTGCGTAAATCAGAAAATTTGAGAGATTCCCTCTATAATTGCTGCCTAGAAATTGCTAAAGCAACGGAAAAAATGAAACTTTTTCCATCGTGTAGATGCTTTTATTCTGTGGTACTTCCAACCTTGGCTGCATAAAACCTATGATATTTATAGAATAACATGTGGGAACACTAGTGGTAGGGAAGATTTAAAAATGTACCATTCAGAGTCACTATTAAGAAAATTAGTGACCCCATTGTAAATTGTACTAGCCATTTTCCTATGCTAAACAACTAAATGGAAAAGCGATGGGACATATTATTAAAATGTAAGGCTTGGAAATTAAAATTGTTTTAAAGGTAAGGAATATTATTTTTGTTAGTGAAAATGCAGGATAGAATTCCCCTGCAGTAAATATTTTTACAATACTGTATGTAAACAATTGTTTACATCTAATATTCTTTCTCATGAAATATAGGTTTCTAGAGTGGTTGGGTAGTTACCAACTGCATTGGCATCTTGACTTTCAGCCTACCTAACTGCATGCCACAGAACTTGCTGTGCATGAGATTGATTTGATTAAACGATAAGTATGGTTATGTATGTAAGAATAGGGTCTAGATGTGTTGAAGTCAGATGAAAAGAGGGATCCCTTTTAGCACAACCTGGGTAGTAAACATGTGAACAGTTCCCCAGGGGCAGCCCGGGCAGCCAGCCCTCTGCAGTAGGCATGTTAAAATGCACTCTCTCTTTGTTTGTTTGTTTGTTTGTTTGTTGTAAATATGTAACCACTGAAATGTTTAGCAGTTACACATTTACATGCTGGGGGGAGGAGGTGCTGCGGGAGTCGGTATGCACGGGGAACTGATTTAAAAGCCGGCGCCCTGCGATCACTTGTTCCTCCCCTCCTTTATTGCTGCCTCTCGTAGAGGGGCAGCAGCGTGGAGAGTCACCTTGCGTGTAACCTTGAAGGTAAACCAATGAGCCCAGGCTCATCAGTTAACAATTAAAATGTGTACACGATCACATCCCTACCACACACAGCTGGCAGCAGAGCCAACTCCAGCCCCAGTGTGGGGGCTGGAGGCCAGTGGCAGAGCCAGCCCAGCCCCTGTACAAGGGCTGGGAACTGCCAGCTGGTCCTGGTTCCAGTGGGGTGGATGGAGCGGTGAGATCACACTTAGTTGGTGAACTAATTAAGTATTAGATTAATCCAGTGTTTAATCGATTAACTGGGATTTTACATGCTTGCTGGGTAGGCCTCTTCTTGGCACTGGCTCTCAAGTTCATTATCACCGGAGGCCAGATAATATGTTCAAGGAACTGAAAGCCTTGTAGGGTTGGAAAAGATTTGGAATGGAAAGGAAAGACAGAACTTAAACTCCTATGTTTAGTAGTTGCACATTATTAACACTTACTGGTACGTAACATTACAGTTGTTGCATTTAAAGTCAGCTGCAGTTTCTTACCGTGGAAAATGTAATATTTTGCTGTAGTGTAAATTTTACATTCTGACTAGGAAATTCCACAGTGGAGTCAAAACACTACCATGTGGTAAAATTTGATATCTTAAGTGCAGTTAATATATTATAAATACATTATTATTTAAATACTAATATGATATAGCATGTATAACAGAACCCCATTTCATTCAGAATTACTTATTCCTTTAAAAATGAGCCCCTATCATATTTGTCCCAGTTGACTCTCTTCTACCCCCAGAGTCCCTGCTGTTCATCTAGAATGTAAACCATAATCCGGAAACTCTAATTATAGTATTGCAAAACAAATGGAAATCCTGGAATTGTCTTTTGCACTGTAGATCACACAAAGTTACAGGTATAAGAGTAATAGGTAACCAGAAGAGTCTGATGAATTCTGAATCATTCCTCGAAGGCAGATATAGAGTATTGAGTATTAGATTAATCCAGTGTTTAATCAATTAACTGGGATTTTACATCCCTCTTCATATACCTGTCACTTCACAGCTCTAACTTTGGGCTGATTAGTAGTACTCTGACACCTTAGCCTGGAAGCAGTGGATGCAAGCTTTCTACTATGATTTGGGCTCAGAGTCAGTGCTGTAATATTAACGTGTGCTGTGCAACGAGCAGTGCTTTCCCTGTAATGGATAATTGTGAAGAGATTTCGGCTTGAATTGTCTAACTCAAGGGTGAGCAATAATTTTTGAATGGGGGACATTTCATAAATTTCTGAAGTGGTTGCGAGCCACCCTGGAATGGGCAAGGGCTCGGGCGGCAGGGACAGGAGGGTTTCCTTGCTTCCCTGTCCACTGACCCTGATTGGTCTGGGGGCGGAGAGAGTGCGTGAAGTTTTTGCCCTTCTCCCAGCACCTAAAGAGAACTGCCAGCTGTTCAAAACAGCTGGTGGTTCCCTCTGGTGCCGCACTCCCCTGATGGAGGGGAGGACACTTCACGCTCTCTCATCCCCAGGTCTCAATTGGCCTGGAATGGGGAGCAGCAGGGTGACTGCAGGCTGGATCAACCGGCATGCCAGGCTCGATCCAGTCCACGGAGGCTGGCTTGCCCACCGCTGGTCTAGCTAAGTGGTTGTTGTTCTTGAACACTGTTTTATAATGCCCAGTTCTGTTCAGTTTGTCATTCATCTAAATTCTTCCTTTTTATGTTGTAAGTAAACTCAGTTGAGGTTCGGGACTTGAACCAGGGAGGGAATCAAGGATGGAGAGTCTTGAGAGGCTCAGTGCTGGTGAGGGAAATCTCAGATGTGTGAAGTGTTCAAACAGATTTTTAGAATTTCTTGGTAGCATCTGCAGTTGGGTCTGGAAGAGTATAGATGGAGAATTTGGAAGGTCAGTTTCACAGGTTAAACTAATGAATATAGATCCCCTCTTGCCCAGATCCTTCTTCATTTTGCCATTACCTTGTTGCACATCAGCCCAGGTTTCCATTCAATGAATTTGTTTTGGGTTATTTTAACCTGAAATGTGTAACTTTTATTGCTTGTGCAGATGGGTGAATTAGCATCTCTTGATACTGAACCCAAGAAAACAGACAAGATGGCAGAAGTGAAATCAGGAAGGAAAACAAAAGTAGTAGTGTTTTTACAACTTCACACACTTTAAATGCTAAAATGAGACACTGCTTTCAGAGTGTGCAAGTGTTAAAAATCTGATCATGTGTACTCTTCTCGACTCTTTGGACCATCAGTCTTTTGCTAGTAAAACTCCTATCCATTAACTCTACTAGGCTACTTAGGTTAACTCTCTTTAAAGGAACTCAGAGATTCAGCTTGGCAGTTTGGCATCGACTGCTTCTTTACTAAGGAGGGGAAAAATAGGTGTTTGTAATGTATCAAGTCTACCCACTTGTGATGTTAAAATGAGTTGTTACTCAGAGCTGATTATGTAAATATTTGTAATATATTTTCCTTCCTCCCTGCAGTGAAATAGTCAATGATGTTAACTTTTAAATTGTCATGACGAGGCTTCTGAATTAACAGCCATTGAGATGAAGGCAGTTCATACCTCTCAGATCAGTTGTTTCACACTGTCCAGGTACACAGGCAGATGTCACAGCATTGCTTTGCACTTGGATCACAGTTACGAGGTTTATTCTGCAACAGCTAGCAACTTACTATTTTGATCAGTGAAAGGCTCAGTTCCCTGCCCTTTTCCTGTTCCATCCATTCCCTCCATTTAGGCCTTTTAATTTTTTATATCGTTTAAAAAATTTACTGAAACTTTGGGGAGTATCTTTCAGTGTGTTACAGATCTGTTTATTGATCTAGCTAAATATTTTTAAAACTCCTGTCTGTATAGTAACTAGGTACCAGGCAGGTAATTCTGAAAGTGACATCATCCCCACAATTCTCTAATTAAGTAGATAAGATAAAATATTAAGAATAGGGAGATTTAAACAACCCCTTAAATTCCTTCCCTCTTCCAGGTCTGTCTGTACCTCCCCATCCATATACAGAGAGAGAGACACACTCACTCTCTCCCTCTTTCATTGATTCTACCACTGTCTCTGTTCCATTCTTTATGGCATCTGGCTCCTCATGCATAAGTCATTAAATCACAATAAAAATCCCTTTTTATGCTGAAATCAAGAACATGATTCTTGGCAATTGGAGACAACACTAAAGTAATGCCTTATCCGGGCTTTTACATTTCCTGTGCTCATATCTGTGTAAACTCCGCTGTCTTTTAGCTTTAAAAACAGGTAGATGATCTAGGGAAAAAAAAACTACCCATTGTTGCTGGCTATTCTTAATTTATTTTTCAGATATTTAATGTTCCAATTTTTGGTGCAGAGGCATATTTTAAATGACTGAAGATTCAAAAGTTAAGTTTTAGAAGTTTTATGTAGGTCATCATTTGTTGTAAAATCTCCGTATTCGTCTGTAACTGAAAACACAACAAATTGTTCTGCAGCACCTTAGAGACTAACAAAAATGTAGATAGTATCATGAGCTTTCGTGGGCACAACCCATTTCTTCAGATTAATGAATGAAGTAGGTTGTGCCTATGAAAGCTCATGAAACGCTAAATTTTTTGTTAGTCTCTAATGTGCTGCAGGGCCATTTGTTTTTTAATTTTTGTTTTGTTTTGTTTTATTTTAAAGTTCAGACTTTAAAATGGAAGTGCGGTCAGGAGCCATCTTTCATATTTCAGAACAAATGGAAAATTTGCTGAAGAATAAACTACTGTGCATACAAACCAGTAGACCTGAGCAAAAAAGTGGCACCAAAGTGGCTTCTCTCTTTTATTCTACAATAGCATACCAAGCCACCCCCAACAGATGGGACAGTACCTTTCTCTTTGTTAAACTTTGGTGTTCTGTGAAGTATCCACTGCAATTTTAAATGAAAAACTTATCAAAATATTTTTATAAACAGCTTTGGCAACTTATCAAGTTCTTTAAAAGTTATTCATAATAACATCCCCGAGTGAAGGCAGAGGGTCTTATCCAGATCTTGTTTTAGATATTTACAAAATGAAGTGAGGTACATGAAAAGGATATCTGAGTGAGTTACAAATACAGGCACTCCCCAGCTTACAAAACATCTGATTTATGAATGTCCATGCATACAAACTAAAGCTTACCTGCAGCCCCAGGAGAGCAGGAAGAGGCCCCAATGGTGGCAAGTAGCACAAGTGCTGGCTGGAGGACTCCAGAGGAGATGGGGCCAGTCTCACAGCCAGTGGCTGGAGAAACCACCGCTTCTATCCAGTCACCAGCAAATATACAGTTAAGTATACAGATAAATCGGGGCTTATCGGTTAAACAAAACAACTACACACAACATCCCTACTTGCTACCTCCCCATCAAAGGCAGCAAGAGGAAGTGGGAGCTGGCTCCCCATGAATGCCAGTTTACACATAGCCACCTTCTCCCTCCCTCCCACTGGCTCCCACAGAGGCAGCAGTGTGGAAGCAGGTGGGAACCAGCTATCAGGGGCAGCAACGTGGAGGGCAAAGGGCAGGCAGGAGCCCATACACGTAGGAGCCCTCCTTGCTGCTTCTCTGATATGGCAGCAAGTGTGGGAAGGCAGGAAGCAGCAGCATGAGGGGGAGAAAATGCAGAGGAGGCTGCCACGTTGCAGCCTCTGTCCACGGGAAGCTTGGGTCCCCTGCAGACAGGGGCTGCTGCTGCCCTGCACTGCTGCTTCTGTATCAGAGGCAGCACTGCGAGGTGGCAGGGGTTTCCCGGGAGTGGTGCCACAAGTGCACTGGCTGCCAGCCCTACACCGGAGACCATTTTAGTAACTATGTAACCAATAAAAATTGTTGCAGCTACATGATTACTAAAATATACAAAATCTAACATCCCTAGTTTTGAGGCAGATGAGTTTATCATTTTGTGCGTTTAAAGTTTATATCAAAGCAAGATCATATAGGAATACATTTTCAGAAAGTGGCCTTTCTTTCAAAAATATGGATTGTGCCCTCAAAATTTACGTTAGCAACTTTGTCCTCTCCTGTAGGCATGAGTGCAAACCTGAATATTTGTGCTTTTGTCTACATGAATTTGGGTATCAGAGGGGCAGATGCTATCATTTGCGCATTTAATTTATTTTATGAGAGAAAAAGTCATAGATTTTGCTGGTGGAAAATTTCTTAGGGCACTTGTACCTGAGAAAAAGAGGTTAGGCCTGATTCACTCTAAAATGTACCATTTTTTTAAAAATCAGCATTGGAGATCTACCTCACTTGCTGTAATTGTGATTAGATATCAGGTTTTTAATTTATCACTGGCATTAGCCTGCTTGGCCAAATGGAAAGTTTGTGAGAAGAAAGGAGATTGAATTTAGAGCACTGAACCTTCTGTAGGAGCTTCACAGTAGATGCTGATTTTTGTGTCTCCATTTGCAGAATCCCACAATTGTTTTCCTTAAGTTTAAAAAAGAAAAAATGGATGGCTTGTCCCAGAGGAAAACAAAAACTTGAAATGTTGAGGAGTTGTGAATTGTTTAAGCTATCAACTATGGAGCAGGTATCAACAGGTTGTTTCTGTAAAGGAACTTACTGCTATTTTATTCCCAACAGCCCGGGGATATGAAGAGGTAATATGGATTTTAGCTTCCCAAGAGGCTGTTGTGAAGACTAGGACTTTAACAGGGTTCAAAAAAGAGCTAGATAGATTCATGGAGGTTAGGTCCATCAGTGGCTATTAGCCAGGGTGGGTAGGAATGGTGTCCCTAACCTCTGTTTGTCTGGAAATGGGTGACAGGAGAGAGATCATGTGATGATTAACTGTTGTCTTCCTTCCCTCTGGGGCATCTGGTGTTAGCCACTATTGGCAGACAGGATACTGAGGTAGATGGACCTTTGGTGTGACCAAGTATGGCCGTTCTTATGTTTCCATGAAAGGAACAGGTCAAAATTATCAACTTTTTTTTCCCCAAATAAATTTTACTTTAAAATACAGATCATAATACCACAAGTTTAATGTTGCCTTACAAGGCAAAGACAATTTTGCCATTCTGCTGAAACTACATTCTGTAATTTTAAATACATTGAGTTACTTAATACATTAATTCAGAAGTGATTGGTGAGGAGGCACACAGGGACCACTGGCCAAGTTAACCCCACAGCCCAGGGAAGGGCCAGGACAACCCCCCTCTGTCCCAGGCCATGCTCATCCCCATCTCTGCTTCACTCTTTCCCCTCCCTCACTCCACCTTTTCCCCTGTCCCACTGGTCAGGATCCAGCACCAGCCTGACTATTCTGCATTCACCAGCAATGGCGGGAGAAGTGGCTCTGCTCTTGTGGATGCATTGCTACAGTTCCCAACAGTGAGTGTGGGGGTGGCCCTCCCCCTCCCCCAAGTGACATGCCAGGAGAACAGAGTGCGTTGGGGCTGCCAACCTCTGATGCTGGCACCCCATTAGTTCTCACAGCTGCTGACCGGCTCTTGACCCCTCTTGCCCCTGTCGGTTTTTTTGGAGGGGGTTGCCCCCTCCCTGTAGCTCCTGTATTAGTGTGACAAATGTATGTATTTAAGTATGTTCAAAAATGGCAGTTAGGTTTTCACTGTCAGCAACTCTGTAACATGACTATCATTTGTCCTTACCTTGACCTGGCCTACCAACTGTTTGAATTCCTGAATCATTCCTTATCTTCCAGGGAAATCCAAATTCTGTGTTAAGAATACTCTCTCTTGTTCCATAGAAACCATCTTTGTTCCCCTAGCTATCTATAATGACAATGCAAAATTCCATTCCCACCTTTCAGAATTCTCTCTGTTGGTACTATGTAACTTTGGGTAGAGGGGATGTATGTTTTAGATTTCATAAGCACATGTGAGTAAGGAGGACTAAAGACTATACTATACCTGGGGTAAAACCATGGAAATATATGTTATGACCACTTCTGATCTGTTTTATACTTAGCCTCTTCATTTGCTGAGTCCATCCCTTCATTCAGTCCTGGCTTCTCCCTTTCTATGGTAAATGCTTGGTTAGGGATGTTAAAATTAGATTAATCAACTAAGACAATAGTCAATGGAATTTCCATCGACTATTCGATTAGCCGATAAGAGCGTATCCGCTTTGAAATGTAGCAAGAGCCTGCCTGGCTGTTGATACATTTCAAAGGCGGAAGTGCCACTCAGCGCTCCGCCTTTGTAATTTACAAGATCCTTAGCAGGGGCTCTTGTGCATTTTAAAGTTTGAAACACCGAATGGAGCCTGGGGTCGGCAGGGGACTCTGAGTCCCCCGCTGGTCCCAGGATCCATGCAGCTCTTCCATTTTGAAATGTACAAGAGCACCAGTGGGGACTCATATATTTCAAAGATGGAACGCTAACGCTGCCGCTATGCCCCTACCCCCTCTCACTGAGCTACAGCTTGGGGGACCCAGCTTTTAAGCCAGCTCCGCCCAGCACCCTCTCCTCTTCCCTCCCTCTCCCACTGCCTCTTTCTGATAGAGGCAGCAAAGGGGGGGGGGGAGGAAGGAGCGACTAGTCAACTAGTGTGTCAACTATCTGATAAGCTTTTGTTTATTGAATAATTGACTAGTCGATTAGTTGCTTACATCCCTGTGCTTGGTTACACATTCTACATCACTCCAACTACCTGAAAGGTGTGCTACATCAATTAAACTTAACCTTTAAAATGTTCCTGTTAATTTTCTCTTAAGTGAATCCTAAACTCTCCTCTCTTTTCCTATCCCTTGTTATAATATCTTCCTTTCTTTTCTAACACACCTGTTTTTAATTAGTCTGCTGATGCTTCATTAAACTTTCACTGCTTTCAAATGTCTACTTTTTGCCCAATCTTTTTCCATTTCTACTTGCATCTACTTCTGCAATGTTCCCTTTCCCATTCACTCTGCATTTTGTGGTACAAAAATATACTTTTCCTTATGTAAAATAACCTCATCATCTCATAGTAACTTATCAGAAAAATTACATTAAATAAAATTTGTTTGTCTTTAAGAAATTCCTGACTTCTCTACTTTAGGGAGTTTTAGAAGATGTATTAACTAATTTACATTTTAAAAGATTATATTGGTGTGATGCATTATTTATACTGAGGGGGAAATAGTTCTTTTTGTTTGATGGCACTGGAGGGAGCTAATGCCTATGAGGGTAAAGTCCATATAAATGTTTAGCTAACACACAATTAAAGGATGTTCCCCTGGGTTCACCTGTTTCTTATGAATTTAGAGTGTCCTGTAATAAGGGAAAACACATTTTGCATAATGCAGGCTTTGGTCTTGCTAAAAACAAAATGTCCCAAATCTAACTGCTCATCATTATCAGTTTAACTAAACATGTGTTCAAATTTGATTTAGTTCCTGTTTGGACACTCACTCCTAAATTTAATTTAAAGTGGATTATTTTGACTATAATTGAAACTGGTAATTTACCAATTTAAGATACATCAATATAATCCATTTTAAGCCATTTTGTTCATACAGGAATTTGCATTGGTTTAATTAAATCAGTTTTAAAATGCTCCTTTAGTTACTGGTACAAGTTTCTATGTAGACTATGTCTAAAGACTTCATCAGATGATATGTCCCAATCTGTTTTGGTATTACATGGACTCTAGCTCATATAGCCCACAACAGTCTGTCAGCTACCTGACAGCTGGCTCTGAAGATCCATAGAATAGCTCCCCATCAGCTCATCCCCCATGCAATCCAACTTGTCATCTCTGTGACACAGCCCTCCTTCTTTCTTAAATGCATCCTCAGTCTATGAATAACTGTGTGGCCTTAGTCTCAGAATGATACTCACAAAGCCAACACATATTGCAGCTGGGAGATACGTGGTCTCAAAAGTCACCAAATTCCTCAGCAAAAGAAGGTAACAATCCAGCAGTTGTGAAACGTTATAAAACCTTGGAAGCAAGGAGAGAGAAAGATGACATCATACAAATAAAGCTGTTCATAGCTGACACATACCATTTAAGCACCTATGTCCTTTCAGATAAGCATCTTCCAGCAGACAGGTGAGACGAAAACATTTGTGGGGCATGGATGTAAAAAGATAGAAAGGCATGTTTAAGACCCATGTACCGTCAGCCAAACTTGATCATTAAAGGGTTGTCTGCACATTGACACTCAGGAACATTAAGACAAATTAATTAAAGGTGTGACGTAGTTAATGCGCATTAGTTAAAATGTATACTATCCTGTGCAGATGCTCTCATTGATCATTCCCTTTGGGAATTTAATGCTTTTTTTCTTACATGTACAGTTTCACACCTTTAGTTATTAGTCTTAATTCCCCATGTAGAAGTGCCTTAATTCATCCAGTGTGTTGGGACTGAGGAAGACTAACGGCCAGGAAAGCAAGATTAATTGAATTATTGATTAACATACAGTATTAAGGTGATCTATTAGTTTTATGCTTTTAATTATTTAGGCTACGAGGAGGAAAGAAGGAAACATGATGGACTAAGTTATACTTAAACAAACAAGTTAACTGAGATTGCTGCATGTTCGTCAGCACTCACTAATACACGATGTTCCAGCCTCAGGCTTGCCCTGAAATTGAATCATGACACTGTGACCTCATTCATACCATTACCTTTCATTTCTGCGCTCTGTGTGCTTGGATTGGATTAAGCTTTCTACTGACTGGGTGAAGTAATTTTTTGGGGTGGGATAAGGGGCTGTTCTGAAGTTATTTGACATACACAGGCTTGTAGTAAAGAGTGAGTCTTGCAGGCATACAGTAAGTTTTTTTTAAACACTCTGATTTTGATAGTTGGCCATGCTAAAATGCCTCGTTACAAGTTTAAAAGTATGGATAGAAGCAATTGAGAGAGTCTTAATTGTGTTCTTTATTTGGGGGGAGGGATATGGGGAGAACATTTGGTTTGAGAGGTGGGCAATCAAATGTATTCAAGGGGCCAAGACATTGAAAATGGATATAAATATCTAGAATTAAATTTTCCCTGGTTTAGTGGAGAGCATGATGGACCAGAAAAATAGCTACATATGGAAGCATCCGCTCCCTCTGTATGTTTCAGAGAAGGTGTACACTTAGATCTACCTAGTGTGCAAAAATTCACTGTAGTTCAGTTGACCTATCCCCCAGTGTAGACATAGCCAGGTCAATGAAAGAATGCTTCCATCAACCTAACTACTGCCAGTTGGGGAGGTTAATAATCTACAGTGACTGGAAAACCCCTTTCATCACAGTAGGAAATATTTATGCTATGGTGCTACCCTAGCATTACTGTAGTTCCATATCTTTCTGCTGTAGCATCTGTAGTGTAGACATGGCCTGAGCAATAATGGGGGCAGACCAGCAAATTGGAAGGAGCCAGAATCTACTAGTTTAAATATCCCGCATAAGTGTCATGGAGGTGATCTAACTGCACCCAGGCTGTACACTGGAGTAGCTGTTGAGCTAATGGGAATTTTTTTTAACTAATTTTTCTATCAAAATGCTAATTTATCAGAACTGAAATATTTTGAAACAGGGCTGGTTTTTACAAATTCTCTGACTTAAAAAAAAAAGTTGATAAGTTTTTGATTGCCTAATTTATGTCATTTTTCTATTTTAGAAACCAAAAGAAATCCAATTTTCTGGTTCAAAATTATTTTTCATTTAGAAATTTAAGTAAATTATATTAAAAACGTTAAAGTAAAAAAGTAAAAATATTTTGATTGACCTAAAAGGGGGGGGGAGACAGTTTTTTCAATCCACAAACATTTTCTAAATTGTGACTTTTCATCCAGAATTGGGAGGGTAAACATTTTCAAATATTCACAAGACCGAAAAACCATTTCCTGCACAGCTCTAGGTACCACTGCTACAGAGTTAATTTCTCCATCATCCATCACTCTCCCTCCCATGTTTCACCCACACACAGCCAGAAAACTTAGGCATTCTCTGAGTGAAGAAGATTCCACTCCTAATTAGTAAAACATTGACAAATGTTTCTTTCTTCTTTCTTTATTGTGTCTTGTGATTCATGCTGTATGAAGCTTGGCATTGATTTCAGTTGCTTACACCAATCCCAAGCTTTTGGAATATCTCTGCAAAATAAATTAATGGAAATTCTGAACTGTATATAAGATGTATGTTACAAAGTATGTCCTTCCAAAGAATTTCTATGAAATCTGCTGAATTTTTTTCTGAAATGTGCATTGTTCAAATGGCAAACAGACAAAATATATGTGGTTAATGGAAGCGGAGGAGGGAAGTTCTCATATCTGAGTCTGGATGGAACTTACTCTACAATTTTTAGAAATGAAAATATCTATGTAGGGACCTAAAGGAATCCTGTGGGCTGATGGTGCAGTTTGCATTGAATGCCTGTACTCTAGAGGATATTTTAACATGGTTTAAATGAATATTACAGCTGCACAACTTTGATTACGTCTGCAGTCCCCATTGTTTTTTGGTGAACTACTAAGACTTTATATTTTGTGAATTGTCTTGTTTCTTGATTATAGCATAAAATATGTTTACTTCATTAATGGACTTAATCTTTCTTGCCTGTTTTACCTCATAATGACTGTTATTTCTAATTTCTGTATAATCATTTATGATATATAACTTCATTAAGTCTTTTTCCTAGACCCTTGGTGTATCCGCTAGTATTGAAAATGCTGCATCTCCTTATTGTAAAAATGTCTGCTGTGGGTAAACTAACTTAACATTTTGACACACATCGTGCCCACAGATAATTTTGGTCATAATTGAATAGGTTGATCAAGGGTGTGTGCTAAAAATATAAAAATTCTCTCATCCATGAAATAAAAGAAAATTGGTGTCTAATGGCAGCATTATCAAATAGGGTATAAGGATTTAACTAGAATATGCAGTGATTGAAAGGTTTTTGCCTTTCATCTCTGAATTCAGGAGTTCAGATTTGACTTGAGCTGCAAGTAAAACTAATTCATGGTTGTAATCCAGTCTGTCTCATACATTTGTCCTTCAGAAATCTCCATGCTATTTGGAACAATATGGTAGTATTTGCTTAAAAGAATTAGAATAAGAATAGCTAAAGTGCTGCAACTTAGGAGGTGGCAGAATAGTATGAGGAAGCTTGCAAAACACATGATCCTGAGAGGTACTGAGCATCAGGCATTCCTAATGACTTGAGCTGCCCGTTTCCCATCAGACACATAATGTCTGCCTGTCTCTGAACTAGTTATTGTAAGAACAGAAAAGTACTGAATCCAGGCCAAGACCTTAAAGAAAATATACAAAAATCTTTAAAAAAAAAAAAAAAAGCCTCACAGGCAAGTGATTGTATTATTGCAGTCTTTAAAGTGGCATGATTTGCCACAGACTGGGGAGGAGGGGAAAGGAAATAGAAGTTTAGGGCACGACTGAAGCTTTCATGTTAGTAATGTAACTTTTTTTGTAAACCTACTATAAATTCAATCCTGTGTTATAAAGCAATCAAGTTATTTCTGTCTCTCCCTCTGATTGTGTCTGTGTATGAGTTGAGAGATGCATTGTACCTTTTCAGCTTCTGAAACGGCCTGAGCCTATTTTTATTTGTCAAGCTGGGGCTGGGCTGGCCCCATTCCAGATGTGTCTCACAAGATTTGGTGCTGATGATCTATTTATAGAACTGTGGTTCCATTGTCATGACAACCATGCTAGAGGCCAAGGCGGCTGGGAGCTATTTCTGGACTTGTGCTGTAATGTAAAACTGATTGGGAAAGTTAGTGCATCCTCTAAGCCAGACTAACTTTAGACAGGCAGAGAGAAAAAAGACATCCACACTTTCTTTAAATAAACTTTCCTTTTCTCCTGCTTTTTCCCTGTTCATTCTTTCTTTGGCAGTTTTTGAAAAGTATGCCTTTTCTGCTCTGTATTGCTGTCGTGTAAGAAAACGCATGATAGATTGTGTGGACTCTTGCGGGTTACACTTTTAATTATACAGTTTAAGAAGAGATAAACATAACCAAACTGCATCTTTGTTTTTAAGGAAGGTTTTGAGGAGGTTGATTTTTCTTGTGTGTTTGTTTGGGGTAGTTTGTTTTTTGTTTTTTGGTTTTCTTTTTGTGGCAACACAAAAGTAATTGTTTAATTTACACTAGTTGTAGAGGTGTAGTTCTTTATATCCAGTAGTTTTAATAGTAAGTTTTTCGCATGTGCTTTGTGCTCGGCACACCATATAAGGAACTCTAACCTTGATTACCGCAAGATGATTCCAAATATATGGAGTCATGCTTTTCAGCTTTCTCATTATTTGCTTCAAAATTAGACTAGTAGTGCCCCTCTGCCTCCAAGTGGCTGGAATGTTCCGAGGTTATTCTGTAATTAAAGCTGATTCTTCTCTCAAAACCACTTTTATGTAACACACATACACACACACACTCTAATATTATATTTTAAATAAATCAGTTCTTCTGACCTACATATGAACTTCTTAAAATGTATGTTTAAATGAGGATCATCCTAATAAATAATTGACCTCAAACCTGGGATATTAAATAAGTATATTTCTAGCTTAATGGGGATCTTTTTACAGAATAGTTGTCTTTTAATTTATTGAAGCTTCATTACTTGCATTGTTGTAGGAAAGCTGCTCTTCATTATGAATCTGTTTTTAAGGGTGCCCTAACAGCTCTGAGCACTTAGATGTAATATCTTATCCCAGTTATACTTTAAGTGTAACTCTCATTTCATGATTAAACAAGTACAAGATTTGTTACATGCTGCTTTCTTGGGTGTCTCTGACTTGAAAGCAATTTTGTTTGTGTTTGTAAACAGTTTTACGAATATTTTAATTGGCCCATAAAACAGATTTTGGTGGGATTCTTCGCCCTTTATTGTAAGTTTTCCAAGTATTACTGTGCATACATGAACATTTTTTAATGATCAGTAAGAATTTTAACATGTCTGCATGACCCACGTTAACCCAAAAAAAATCCATTTTAGTGAATATTTGAAAACGTCACTTTAAATAGCCTTTTTTAAACTAGTGTTAGTTTATCCTCTTTAGATTTGTTACTAAATGATAATGAAATATCATAATTCCATGACAATTTTGTATTATATACTGTGCATGATTGTGGAGACATCACAAAGGTTAGCAGATTTAACATTGTGAGTAGCTTAGTTTTTGTTTGCTTCTATATTCCACCAATCCTCTACTGACTACTGTGCCTGTCTTCTCTGTTTCTCTTAATAGGTATGGTACGAGAAATATACAGGAAACCTCTTTCACCAATTTAAAGAGTAGAATTATTGTATTTTTCAGTATCTTACACTCAACAGTAGAAGGGTTAGGCAGAATGGAAGGACAGCCGACTATGTGTGCATGCTTGTGGCTGCAAATAAGCCTGGTGCTCTGGATTTGTTGTCAGCATATTGAACTGGGCGAGAAGTTGTCCTCATTTGTCAGCAAGTGTGTGTGTGTGTGTGTGTGTGTGTGTGTGTGTGTGTTTGTTTTGCAGGGGGGGCGATTTCTACTTTCAAGTTACAGTACAGAAAATTTTGGACTTCTCAGCTTGATTGTCCCTTTAAGGAAAATATTATATAATTATACAGTAACTTGGAATTCTGTAGTTGCAGATGAGAGGAAAGTCTTTGAGGAAAGAATTTCAGTTCTCAAATATTCAGATCACATTTGCTTTTTAAAAAACTACACTTAAATAATAGTAAAATTATGGTATAGAGACAAAACAGAAAAATCAAAGGAGTTGATGATCTGTTCTGGAACAAAAAAGGCATGTCCTACAAATCATGTTGGTGTTGACTTTCATTTATTTTATCTCTCTTAAATGACACTAGAACCTAATTTTGCAGTCCCTGATGAGTCAAAACTTTCATTGATTGTAATAGAAGTTTGCGTGAGTAATGTATGCAGGATTGGGCCCTTCATTGGTAAAATCAGTAAATAACTAATAGTTTCATTTTTGAGACATAGAATCTGAACTGTGATTGCTCCCTTGGAGGTGCCCCTAGCCACAACAAATAGGACTGTGATTAGTTCTAAATAATAGCGGCGTATAATAAAAGCACAGGCCTGGAAACTGGCTCGAAGTATGACCTTAGGCAGCTTAACCTTTCAGTGTCTTGATTTCCTCATCTTTAAAACAGGATGGCTGGGATGGGGAGGTAGGGTGAGCCTGATTTGGTAACTATAAAGTTCTTTCAGAATCTCAGATGGAAGTAGCTTTACAGTTCTGAAGTGCTGGTACTACTAAGAGAAACAGGTTTCAAATAAATGTATTTCAAAATATTTCAGTCACAATTTTAAACAAACACATCATGTGAAGTGTATTGGTGATAACTTGTCGGGTGTTGCTGTGTCAGAGAAGGGGGTCTAGGAAGAAAAGTCAGTGTTGGTTTCATTTTGCTTGTAAATTCAGGCAATGGTTTTACAAGAAAGCTGTCCGATAGGAATAAAACTTGCCTCTCTGAAAGTAGATGTATGCTCTGTTGAAGGAAACCTTTCCTATATTCTCCTAGATTAAAAAAAAAACCTCTTTTAGACTGAGATTTAGAATTTGCTCGTCTGTCAACCACTTCATAAGATTGCAAAGACTAAAATGTCAAGTTACTGTTTACTAGAAAGGTTGGCAAATTTTCCTTTTCTTCTGTATAGGAAATCATCTTCAAGGAGATACACTTTGATTATTGTCCAGTTCCAAAAAAGTGGCATTAGATGGTTGGGGGAATTGAGTTTTTAAATTCTATTTGTATAACTTTTTGATAGGAGAAAATAAGTAGAACTTCCCCCATAGGGACAAGGGGCTAGGAACTCAGTAATTTTATGAAAATAGCTTTCCATCTTCATTTGCTAAACCAACCCCCCAAACGTGAGCACACAGTAGTAGCAGAAAAGATTTCTGAACAGATAATTCTTAAACTCCACTACTGCTGAAGAGAGAATGGAAATAAGCAGGATCTTTTATCTGGAAATCTTACCTTCTTTGGGGAATGGCAGGCTTATTAAAATTTGGAACAGTCTTTGGAGTGCATGATTTAAGTTACTTACTGTTTAAACTCCCCACCCCCAACCCCGCTATGGCAAGAAAGGCAAAAAAAGAACCTTTGTGTCACCTTTCTGCCTCAGATTTGTTTAATAAATTCAGTTCCTAAAAAGTAGAAGGAAATTTGATGTTTGAATTAGATTTCCTACATTTTATTGGTATCTTTTCCCTTCCCTTACGTGAGGAAGTATGAGGAAAAAGCTTGGTTTTGTTTCAGAACATCTTGGTTTCCCTTTAAGTTTTTAAACGATTAATGTTAATAGCTGAGGCAGAAGTCTGATGCTGTATTAGGCTCCTCATCCTGCTGAAGTCAGTTTATTTGTTTTGCTTGCTGCAAATTAACTAATATTATTTAACACCTCCCACCCTGCTTCCTAGAGCTTTTTGAAATAATGTAAATGAAGGTTATCTGTGCCAAAGATATAATATTTTGCAGAGCGAAGACACAGTCCTGCAACTTGGTTCAATGCAGTTCAGGCCCCCCAGTGAGAATTGGGAATGACTGCTGACTAAATGGCAGGGTTGCTTTCTGGAAAATAACTTCCTCCTGTAATCTTGACAAAAGCTGCACGGGAAAAGGCAATGTAGTTTTTGGAGTGGTGTGTATATATGCTTGTAGTTTGAAGCAGAAATTGTTATTGATACAAGATCTAGTTTGACGGATTTGGGCTCTTTTTGTTTCTGGAAAATAGCAGCAGTTTTGCTGTTTATTTCATCAGAGCTACCTTTTTCTGTCCTTCTAAACATACCAGAGCCCATAACAAATTTCTTCTTAGCTTCTTTCACAGCAGATTATGATCTCCAATAAATTGGAAGATGTATATTTCCCTTACGTTTTCTGTTTCCAATCTGAAGTCCCATAGCTCTGTTCACATATATTTTCAGACCTAATTTTTCTGCTGTCATAAATGCACATCTCCTTTGGAGTCAGTGTGATTTTACCTGTCTACCCCAGTAGTGAACTCAGAACGGCACTGACATGTCCTCACTCCAAAGCTTCACATTTTGGACAGATCATAAAACGAACTTCAGAAAGAAAAATAGTGACTATGATAAATTTGTATATATTTTTAATTACTCATTGATTTCATATGTTAAAATGAAACCAAAGTTTTAAATGCCCTACTGGGTATAATCTCATGTACTGGATAAATTGCATACTTAAAAAGAAGTCAGTCTTGATTTGCAGTGACAGGGTATTCTCCAGGTATTGTCCTGTGAGTTTTCCTGAGTTCTCTTTACTCCCCTACAATGCATACATCATGAGAACTGATAATTTTTCCACTGCCATTTTGATTTTCTGTCTTCTTAAAAATACCACTTTGATTGCGCAGCTAGGCTATCTCAGTCAGTTCAAGGGCTGTGCCTACAAATATATAGCACACATTTGTGACTTTTGTATGTGTGCGCGCCTTTTGGAATTAAGGTCTCTCAAATACTTTTCATTATGTGAAATAGGCACAGAAAGAAGAGCTCTGAATTTAACACTTACATTGTTCTCTTGCCTCCAAAAATACTGCTGGAAGGATGACTGTTGGTTTTTTGGTAGCAGTCACACAATTACAATATAAAACTTTATTGAATGTGAGAACTTGTTTTTTGAGGAGGAAGAAATGTTTATTACATTCAGATTTGTTTTACCTGGCATGGATGTAGCTGTTGGAATTCATCTCCCGTACATTACTGCTTCTCCTATGTGGCTGGTGTTTTTCAAGGAAATCGTAGACCTAAAAATAGTCTGCATAAACAACAGTAAGAGGTTTGTACTTTCAGTTCCAGGTTTTAGAAATCTCTCATTTTCTAATTGTCAGAATTTCCAAAACTCATGGAAGTAAAAAAGAGAGTTTGTAGAAGCCTACTTTAAAATGTTACACTTAGGTGCATATTGTGTGGAGAGACTGGAATGTTTCAAAGTTGCAGGGGTGATTAATAAAACAGGATTCATAATGCAGCAAGAATTCCTGCATTAAATGTCCTCCTGCTTGTGAAATAGACATTGTCACTATATATTCCTGAGACTACAATTTTAAAAGTAGAATGCCTTTAAGTGTAAAACCGGTTGTCTAGGGTGAATCTATAGTTTTACGCTGAACACCTGCATTTTTAATGGCTTTTTTTTTTACTTTGTTACATATTATTTGATTAATAGCCTGCAAGATTTGAGAACAAATCCAGTATGAGGGTTGGCAATACAAGTTTCCCCATATTGCTGGTTTCATGCGTCAGTCTTCAGCTATATCACTGTGAAAACATTGTCAATAGGAGCTGATTTTTAGGTGTAATTTTTCCTAAGATACAGCTCAGTGATTTTGAACTTGCATATCTGGAAATGTATAAAAGTCTGACATGGGTAAGTAGTGACCAAATTTCATTGCTTGTGACTCTTCACTGCCCTGTGGAAGGAATTGTCCAGTTTAGTCTATTTCTCAGCATGTACTTCACAAAGCTGGTATTAGAGTTGGTCTAATTAGCCCTATTTGTAGACTTAACAGAGTGACCAATTAATAAATATGCATGGTAACTGCTTTCTTGACCCTAACCCTCAGTCTGGTGAGAGGTTGAAATGCATTGTCCATAGTATGTAGGAATGGGCAGGGCAAACTTGTATTTCCACTGCTTGTGCTATTCCTGTTTTATGGACAGAGGAGTTTGATCAGAAGGAATTTTAATGTGGAATCTTTAAAAAAAAAAAATGGTGCTTCTAGATCATAGGTTCCCAAACTGGGGGTCGTGAAGAAATTCTGGGGGGGAGGGGGCGCAAAGCAACCCCCCCAACATTAATTTCCCCTCCCCGCCAAGTTGTGCTGCTATTTTTGTTTTTTGGCCCCAGTCAGTTCCCCCCCACCACCCTTTTTTTTTCCCAAAAAATTTTGCTGCTATGGAGCGGGGGGCATGAGGGTTTCTCAAAAATCAAAAAGGGGGCGTGATGCTGAAAAGTTTGGGAACCACTGTTCTAGATTATAGTAAATTACCGAAAAAGCTAACTGCTGAGGTATTTTTCATGTCTGTTAGTAATTGTCATGGCTCCTTCCCCACTCTGGCACGATAAATGCAGGAGTGGGGGCCAGCAAAAGTACCCCAAAACCTTATCTACCAGGCTTTGGTATAAAACTTCCCCCCAAAATCTTAACAACCTAGATTTTGGGGATAAAAATCCCATTGCCACCACCCAAGTACTGATAAGAAAATCAGGGGAGAGATCACTTGGGAAATCTCACCCTAAAGTACAAACCAGGACACACACATTAAACAATGCCAGGTTAAGAAAAGAAAAGAAAAGAAAAGAAAAGAAAAGAAAAGAAAAGAAAAGAACTCGTTATCAGTACAATATTCCTGTTGCAAGCATAATGACTAGATGGAAAAGTAACAAAGTAATATACTCATGGAGGAGAAACCCACCATGGGCCAGGAGCTTAGTTACAAAAGAGAGCAAAAAGCATTTTAATGCACAGACATCAGATCCCATTTCCCAAACCATAAAACAATAAAACCTAATGGATTTATCTAAACTTTACCCTACTTACAGAAGAGTGAAGAGTCTATTCTTGGAGGGAGACATTCTGTCTGTCCCCCTCAGTAGATGGAGAGAAAAACTGCCCAGGACAAAGGAGGGAAAAACCAAAAATTCCTTTGTCCCAGTTTGAAATTCCTACCTACATTTCTATTGGCTGAATCTACCTGACTTAGGTAAGGTTAACCCCTTAGTTCCCAAGCTGCTGGCTAACCCTCATGATAATGACAATAATATTAATATGGATGCGGTATAAGTGCTGTGTAGCTTGGATACATACTTGATACTGACAGGTGTGGTATGGAAAAGATAGAACATAAAATCTAGATCTGGCACAAATAGTGAAAATCAATGAAAAATGAGCAGAGAGGAAAAAACATTCCTATAGTTGAGCTGCATTGATGTAAATATATACTAGAGCCTGTTCTCTGCATCTATTATTTATCTCTCTGCTAGTGGGAAATAAAGCTTGTATTGAGAAATATATGAATATTCTGGAATTGCTGTGAAACAAGTAATTAATAAAGGGGCATCTTGGGATTTTTGCTTCTAGTTAAAATGAAAGGAAATCAGGAGGTAATGATTACTGCTAAAGGCATTTTAAAGACCCAAATTAGCCTTGCTATCTTCCTTAGTTGTATTACTCAAACTGATTAACATAAACCTTGTTATGGCTAATTAATCTTTCATTGCCTACTCAGGTAAGTAAACTAAAAGAATTGCTGCAACTATTGAAGGACAGATCAATTCTACCTTACTTTTAATTTAACAAGCAACACAATTGCAGGGATTTCATCCATTCCTTTGAAATAAAGTACAGTGAAGTTTGATATTTAAAACCATCTTCCAGTCTTACTGTTGTAATAACTAAATGCAATGAAAGAAATATTTTACATAATATCCTAATCTTGGGAATAATGCAAGTTACGTTAGTGTTTAGATATGGATATTTGTTCATATGGTTTGTAAGACTAAAACTGCATGCATGTTTCTTAACAATGAAACTGTTTTGGTAAAACTTGTAATGAGATTATCAAACAGTTGATTAAAGTTGTGTTTGTGGCCCTCTGCTGGATAGTTATAGCCAATGCAATTTTTTTATATCACTGTTGTAGATATAGTTCCATATGTATGTTAAATAATTTATACCATTTCAGCATTCTGAAAATCTGAAATGTAAAACATGCAAAAAAAACCCTTTTGATGACTGATAGCCTATCTCTTATGTGAAGCTTACTCAGAATTTGTAATTAAACTTTAGATACGGATCACAAATTTATTTGACAATGAAAAATGACCTATTTTAATTTTTTCCCAGTTTTCTAGACAAGATTGACATAGTCAAACAAAATGAATATACACCATCTGACCAGGTGAGTAAAATTGTATTGAGAAATAATATGATACACCCACTATCTATTTTCCATTGCCAAGAATAATAAGCTTTGCATTTCGCAATATATATTTTTGCTTCCTTTTGTCTAATTGGCAGCTGCAGTCCCAACCTGTAGGTGCCAACCTATGTGATACGATATTTAATACTGCAGTGAAAATAAAGTTTACATTTATATGCTTTGATCTCAGCGCAAGTGTGTCAGCAAGACACACAGCAAGAAACTGTGATGAGAAAAACTGCCCAGGTTAAAGTAAAGGTCAGACCTCTACAGTAGTAAAAGCTATCCCTTGTAACGATTGGAATTAGAGCTTTATAATGTTCAAACTCTTGTAGCTATGGCAGTTATTCAGATATTCCTTCTTAACATAAAATTAGTTTATGCTTTCTCAGTTTTCCTGGCTCCTGTTGCAAACTAGCTCTCTACATAGGACAAGGGTCACATTACTTGCAGTTAAAAGGGCTGAAAAGCTATCTTTAACAACATTTTTGCAGGACAGTTTTGTTGTTGTAGTAGGGAAAATGTAGTCTCACTCAGTGTTTTGTAATTAAAGGGAAGTGTAAATAGCACTGGCAAAACTTCCACTGCAAGTGACGCCCATTTTTCTAGCTTGGAAAGGTAGTCATTTCTGATTTCTAAATTTTGTAATAGCTGATGATTATCTATAATTTAATTCATGCTCAGTGTTATCTAACCCCTATTTTCAGGAAGGATTAGATGTGCAGGCTGACTTTTACCCATTTACAACTCTGATTTTCTTTGTCCCTTCTAAAATCACCCTTTCATCTAATTTAATCTAATATTTTACCATCCCTTAAGGGTTCTTCTAATAGTCTCTTCAGAGTTACTGGAAAAGAGCTTCATGTATAGGCAGTTTTATCAATGTGCTTTATTTTTAACACAAAGTAGGTGAGGTGATATCTTTTATCAGACCAGTTATATTTATGAAAAAGATAAGATCTGAAGAAGAGGTCTGTGTAGAGCTCAAAAACGTGTCTCTAACAGAAATTGGTCCAATAAAAGATACTACCTCACCCACCTTATCTCCATAATATCCTCAGATCAGCGTACCTACAATAACATTTTATTTTTGTCAGTAGAGGGAGTCTATCTTCTGTTTAAGTTTGTAAATAATTTGAGTTTTTGTTTGAGGATTAAATCACCAAACCCAAGAAACAATGCATATGCACTTGATTTTGCTCATGAGTAGCCCTATAAAGCCTGAGCATGAGTTTCTGCAGGAAAAAATAGCCCAAAATGCCATGTCTACACTACACTTCTGTTGTTAAATTTTTGTAAATACACCCTCCCCCTACAAACGACAAATTTTTTAACAATGAAAAGCGCCGGTTTGAATAGAACTCCCAGTGACAAAACTACCTCCCCTCATTGGAGGTGGTTTTATTTTGTTGCAAGATGAGCTCTCTTTAGACAATAAAGAGTGGCTACATTGCATACCTTACAATGGTGTGGCTGCAGTGACACAACCACACTATTGAAAGGTGATCTGTTTAAACCTATTCTTAGTTTTCCTGAAACTATCTAAAGCAATGGTGATAAGGTAAGAAAAATTTGCTTCTGAGATTACTTGAGGAGTGAATTTTCTTATTTATCCTTCTAAAATCTTAGTTTCTTTAAAATATTTTCTTTCTTTTTAATTGGGATCAATTGTCTGTATTAAAAAATAAACATGGATTACCTGAAAAGTTTTTTTTTTAATTACAGAGAGATTAGCCTGAAAATATTAAATAATAAAATTTAATGTTTCAATTCTATATTGGAAGCCAGTGATGGGGGAAGCTTTGTGTGTAATTATTAATTATGTGCTTGCTTGTTACCATTGACTTTAGTGGAGCTCCATATGGGTGCAGGAGAAGGTCGACTGCTTCTCTTCAGATATTTTGAAGATGGTCACTTTATGTTTTTTAAACTTGCACTGATTCTGGAAGCCTGACAGCTTCAAGTTTTTTCATATTTAATTTTATAATAATTGAAAAATTGTAAATGATCATTCCTAATAAGTGGATCCAATTATAATATTTCAACATATTAAAAAAACTAGGAAGTTTGCAACAATTTTACTGTTAGTGTCTGTAAAGTGCAGCTGTTTTGTTTAATGATTTAACATTGTTGTATAACCTTGATTTTGTATAGCTTTAATACTCTTTAAGCTTGAACAGTGACTATCTTGTGATTGTTGTAATATAATATTTGTGCAATAAGGGAGTGGCTTTTAATGCACTCATCAATTCTTAATATTCTACTCCATTCCTGTGGTCTTATCTGGGTGGTCCAAAAGCAAGAATCAATTTGTAACAGTGCTCAGTACAGTCCCAGTAATACCAAATTTAATAACCATGGTAGTTTAAGTCCTGGATTTTAAAAACTTTCAGTCAAAATGATGTTTCCTGATAGAACATGAACTTTCAAGTTTTAATGTATTTGAAGCCTATCTATATTTATTTGCCTCTATGTTAATTACACTTTAGGCTGTCTACATGCATTCCATCCATACAAAACACCCATAGTAGCTTTTGCTTATTATATAGGCCAATACCACAACCTTCTGACTTCATGACTACTTCACTTGTTGGCAGCTCTGGTTACGGTTGCCAGTCCCGTATTTGCTCTCTTTGTCCGGTAAAAAAAAATCAGAGAATATCGGACATGTGTAATGTCCAGTATTCTCTGATTTTTCTGGCTGCGCACCGGACGGAAGCCTGGCGTGGGCGGGGGGGAGCGGCTGGAAGGCGGCGGGGCCATGGTCAGCACTAGGAGCCTATGATTGTGCAGAAGCCTGGCAGGCGCAGACTTCCAGCCACTCCCCCCGCCCCCGCCATACTTCTGCGCAATCACAGGCTCCCAGCGTCGATGGCGGCCCTGCCTTCCAGCCTGGGAGTCCCCAGCTAGGAGGCAGAGCTGCGATCGCCGCTCTGGGCGCTTCAGAAGCCTAGCTGGGGTAGTGGGAGTGGCTGGGAGTCCCAGCCACTCCTCTTGCCCCTGCAAGGCTTCTGTAGTGCCCAGAGAGATTCCATCTGGGGAGTCACAGCTGGGAGGCAGGACCGCGATCACTGCTCTGGGCGCTTCAGAAGCCTAGCCGGGGCAGGGGGAATGGCTTGGGACTAGGCTTCTGAAGCACCCAGAGCGGAGATCACGGCCCTGCCTCCTAGCTGGGGACTCCCAGGCTGGGAGGCAGGGCCGCCATCGACACTGGGAGCCTGTGATTGCGCAGAAGTCTGGCGGGAGGCGGGGGGAGTGGCTGGAAGTCTGCCCCTGCCAGGCTTTTGCACAATCACAGGCTCCCAGCGCCGATCGTGGGAGGTAGGGCTGCAGTGATTGCCCCACATTTCCCCCCCCTTCCCTTTTTTTGGGAGACCATCTGGCAATCCTAGCCCTGGTATCTGATTGATTGTTTTGTGTGTCTACCAAAAATCCCTAATATGATGCAATTTTAAAAAATCTTTTTCACATAACAATCCATAATTTGAGTTCCTGATTCTTGCCAATAATAATGTGAGCCCTATGGCTATTTTTTTTTACTAGCCAAGAAGGAGAGAAGTCTCCCATAAAATGCCACTTCATTAAGGTCCTGCCACCCGCGTCTCCCTGGTCTGCTGGGGGTGGAGGGTGCAGCTAGTGCCCCCTCTCTCCGCCCCAGCAGACCAGGCTTTTCTTGCCTACGCCTGGGGTAGAGCAGCTGGGGCGCTGCCGGGTTGGTCCCGCAGCGCCGCTCCTTGGCGCTACTGTACCAACCCGGCAGCACCCCAGCTGCTCTGCCCCAGGCGTCCTGATTCAGCCGCTGCTGGTCAGTTTCAGCAGTGGCTGAATCAGGACGCCTGGGGCAGAGCAGCTGGGGTGCTGCTGGGTTGTTCCAGTAGCGCCGAGGAGCTGCGCTACTGGAGCAACCCAGCAGCACCCCAGTTGCTCTTCCCCGGGCTTCCTGGAATCAGCCACTGATCAGTTTCAGCAGCAGCTGACTTGGGGACGCCTGGGTGTCTTAAGTTGAATCCGTATGTAAGTCAGAACTGGCGTCCAGATTCAGCCGCTGTTGAAACTGATCAGTTTCAGGAGCGGCTGATGCCAGTTCCAACTTACATACAGATTCAACTTAAGAACAAACCTACAGTCCCTATCTTGTATGTAACCCGGGGACTGCCTGTAGTTTGTTTAGGGCTTTGTAACAGGCCTGTAGCATGGGCAAGTTTCAGGATCCCCATATCCCTTGCTCCATTTAAAAAAAAAAAAAGCATTTGTAGAAAGTGAGTACTATGATGCTGGGGTGTCTAGGACTTCCTACCAAGATTCACTGGGATAGAAAGCAGAAAATAAGAAGCATTTTCTCTGATAACAGGAGAGACAGTGGATAGAGACAGGAGCTGCAAGTATCTCCCAATGACTGAAAGAGCCCTACTTTATCTCCTTTAACCCTCAAGTTTCTGGGGAGAATTGGGAACCCCATGAGGAAGAAGCCTTTTATGTTTAGCAGTGAGCTTTAATGCTAGACTTTACTTTTTGTTTATAATCACCACACTCCTGAGGGAAATCTGGGTTCTCTGAAGAAAGAATCCTAAAGGAAGAGCCTTGTTTGATTTAAAAAGAAGCCCAGTGGGAGAGAAGCATAACCTTGGGAAATGTCAACCAGTTACATTCCTAAATGTATAAAGCCATAATAATTTTGGTTACTTGGTATATTGTTGCTTTTTTTCCTGATCAAAAATGTAACATTTGGGATGGCAATTGCTGCATGGCCTCTGTAACTCCTAACTATGCTTATTTTGCACTGCTGGTGACACAGCTATCCACTAGTCCCTGATGTACATGTCTGATTTTGTCGTCTTATACTCAGAAGCTTATAGTCTGATTTGTAAAGATGTTACTGAGCATTCATGATTTCTCTGTAAATCACTGGAAATTGTGGCTTATCACCTGAACATCAGACTTTTACTGGATTCTTACAAGATTTTTCGTTCTGAAGGCCACATCCTCAGAGATGCTCAGCACCTGCATTCGCCCTTTTACAAATGTTCATTGCTACTCAGGATTTGGCAGTCAGGCCCTGATTGTGCAAATGCTTGTTAAACATATGAACAGATCTTTAGGAGTGGGGCCTTTGATTCCCATCTTCACTCAAACCCACATACACTCACTTTCTCTATAGCACTGAGGACATGAGCTGCGCTTAGCAAATTATTATAGTTTCTTTTCATATTTGGAGGTTTGAAGAATAATCAAATCAATAATTTTTTTCTCTTGTTCTTTAGGACCTGCTGAGATGCAGAGTTTTGACATCAGGAATTTTTGAAACCAAGTTTCAGGTGGACAAAGTAAACTTTCAGTAAGTATCCTCCATAATTTAGTATTCTGAAAAATGACATCTGGCAAAAGTGATCAGGAAAAGAGGGAGGGAATTCTTTTACAGGCCTGTTCATATGCCAGAGACAGAATTCGTATTGCTGAATTTAAAACTTAACGGAAAGCAAGTATTTTCAGATACTTCTAGCTTTACATGAGAATGGGCAGACCTCTTTCTGCTTTTCATTTAATGCCAAACAACTGGTGATTTTTTTAATAAGTTAATTTTTTATTAATCTTTTTTATAACTACTTCTTCTTTACTCTGTCTTTCTGTAAACCTGAAAATAACTTTCCTGATGATTGCTTTTTTTTCCTAGAGGGCAAAAAACATCTTTTCTTCTGTTTCAATGGAGCTGACAATAAAATGGATACTGTTTTTGTTAGCAACAAATTTGTATATAGTACTTTTTACTACCAAAATACATGTTTTGTGCATATGCATTATCTTCTCTGATTCTACAAAGCTAGGAGAGGAAGCAGAAAATGTTCTTTTGTGGTATCATGAAAATAATAGGGCCATTTCTAGTTATTTTTAATTGCTCAGCACTAGAGTTAAGAGAAGATATGTGTGCATACGTTTAAAAGAAGATGTACATAAAAACCACTTCAGTGGACAAATTCAGCCCCCTGGGGAGGGTCTGCCGTGTCTGTTGTTCTTGGGAAACTGCATACACGTTGGCCCACAGAGATCAGTTTTTGAAAGTAGGCATGTAGGCCCCAGTCTGCATAGGTGAGCCCCTGTATCTCAATGGAAGCTTATTGCCTTTCTGGCACTTGGTATAAGCTATATACAATGTATATACATTGCCTATAAATTTCTTACTTTCGTGGTTGGGATCTAAAATTATACTTTGGGATCCTGTATTTCCTTGGAAATGAAGGGTATGTCTGCACTGCAATAAAACGCCTGTGGCTTGTCTGTCAGTTGCCTCAGATTCATGGGGTTTAAGCTGCAGGGCTATAAAATTGCTGCATAGATGTTTGGACTTGGGATGAAGCTGGGGGTCTGGGTCTCTAATCCTAATGGGGTTTCTGAGCCTGTGCTCCAGCCCAAACCTGAACATCTACTTTTAGCTACAAGGCTCAAGCCCCCAATCCCATGTCAGTTGACCCAGGCTCTGAGACTCACTGCCAGAGGTCTTTTTGTGCTGCATAGATATACCCACAGATAATACTATCTGAGAAGCTTCCTAGATTTCTTTTCATTAATCTCCTCATTTTATGACCTCATTTGTAACTGGAGCTCTGGAGTTTGTCTGTACTCTGCCTGTCTTTTTAACTTTGTTTTGGTTTCCTATGGTTTCCTCTTTCCTTGTTGCCTTTTATATTGTCTCTTGGAGAGTGTCTGCCTGCCAGTCAGTTTTATCTAAATACAAAAGAACAGAGAGAGAGTTTTTCTTTGAATTGCTCCTGTGCCTCTCCTTCTTCTAGGTCTGTCATGTTTCAAGTACAGGTTGAACCTCTCTAGTCCAGCACTCTCTGGTCCAGCAACATCTGTGGTCTAGCATGATTTTAGTTAACCGGATGTCTGCTTATCATGGGTGTGGCCTAGGGAAACATGCGGTTCCTTTCCTAATCGAGTAGTCAGTAGATTTTCTTTTATTGACTACTCGATTTGTCGATAAGGATAGGCAGTTACAGTGCTCAGTCTGGCTTGTGCCAGGCCCTAGCATAACCTCCCCTGCTGCTGCTCTGCATTCTAAAGGACAGGGAAACCAGCGCGCGCAAAGTCGCTGGGGAAGTCCCCGGTCCCCAGATCTCTCATTCCTCAGCATGATCTCCCTTTTCCCTGCTGCCACTCTGCATTATAAAGTACAGGGAACCCTTTATAACGTGTTCATGTTGACTGCTGGGAGACCCACAGGACCAGGGAATGCCTCAACGACTTCATGCACCTACCAGCGGGGGAGGGAGATGTGACTAGTCGATAGTGCTAACCGATAAGCTTCTGGTAGTTGTGGCCATGGTCCCATAAAGCTTGTTTACAGCCACAAATCCTGGCTTTCTCTGTTCTGTGCTGTTACTGAGCTCTGATGTACCCCCTCAATGTTTTCTAAGACCTCAGTAAACAGTAGAAGTACCGGTAATGCTGCTAGATAATATTGACCACCTGTGGTTGGGCAAATTCTCTGGTTTGGTACCAGTCAGATCCGGAGAGTGTGGGACTAGATAGGTTCAATCAGAATTACATAAGAACGGCCGTACTGGGTCAGACCAAAGGTCCATCTAGCCCAGTATCCTGTCTACCGACAGTGGCCAGCACCAGGTGCCCCAGAGAGGGTGGACCGAAGACAATGATCAAGCAATTTGTCTCCTGCCATCCCTCTCCAGCCTCTGACAGACAGAGGCCAAGGACACCATTTTATCCCCTGGCTAATAGCCTTTTATGGATCTAACCTCCATGAAATGATCTAGCTTCTCTTTAAACTCTATTATAGTCCTAGCCTTCACAGCCTCCTCAGGCAAGGAGTTCCACAAGTTGACTACACACTGTGTGAAGAAGAACTTTCTTTTATTAGTTTTAAACCTGCTCCCCATTAATTTCATTTGGTGTCCTCTAGTTCTTCTATTATGGGAACTATTAAATAACTTTTCTTTATTGGCCCTTTCCACACGACTCATGATTTTATATACCTCTATCATATCCCCCCTCAGTCTCCTCTTTTCTAAACTGAAAAGTCCCAGTCGCTTTAACCTCTCCTCATATGGGACCCGTTCCAAACCCCTAATCATTTTAGTTGCCCTTTTCTGAACCCTTTCCAAGGCCAAAATATCTTTTTTGAGGTGAGGAGCCCACATCTGTACACAGTATTGAAGATGTGGGCGTACCATAGTTTTATACAGGGGCAGTAAGATATTCTGGGTCCTATTTTCTATCCCTTTCCTAATAATTCCTAGCATCCTATTTGCCTTTTTGACTGCCGCTGCACACTGCGTGGAAGTTTTCAGAGAACTGACCACGATAACTCCAAGATCTCTTTCCTGATTTGTCGTAGCCAAATTAGCCCCCATCATACTGTACGTATAGTTGGGGTTATTTCTCCCGATGTGCATTACTTTACACTTATCCACATTACATTTCATTTGCCATTTTGTTGCCCAATCACTCAGTTTGGTGAGATCTTCTTGGAGTCCCTCACAGTCTGCTTCTGTCTTGACTATTCTAAACAGTTTTGTATCATTTGCAAACTTTACTACCTCACTGCTCCAGATCATTTATTAATAAGTTGAAAAGGATTGGTCCCAGGACTAACCCTTGGGGTACACCACTAGTTACCCATCTCCAATCTGAAAATTTACCATTTATTCCTACCCTTTGTTTCCTGTCTTTTAACCAGTTCTCAATCCAAGAAAGGACCTTCCCTCTTATCCCATGGCCATGTAATTTACACAAGAGCTTTTGGTGAGGGACCTTGTCAAAGGCTTTCTGAAAATCCAAGTATACTATATCTACTGGATCCCCTTTGTCCGCATGTTTGTTAACCCCTTCAATTTTGTTAAAATTATAGAAGTTTTAAATCAGTGTGCTGACAAAGTTCTCCAAAATCTGTGTGTATCAAAGTAACAATAGGTGCTTGATTTCCTCCCTTTCCCAGTTTATAAGGAGCTGATGTTAAACAGTTGCATGGGCCTGACCAGAAAATACTGACTCTTAAATATTATTCTGGTGGTGTTTCATGTAGACAAGCCCTAAAGTACTACATTACATTTTGTGAGTGAAAGCTTCTTTGCATTGGCAAATAGGCTGATACTCCTACCTGCAGATTCTGGTAGTCCTTTGTCTGGTTAAGTTCTGAAAAATTAATCTTGGGGTTGTTTACATGCTGTATTCACATACGGCATTTACACTTATTTTAAATACTATATGTCAGACTGAGGTGAGCACAGTGTTTTTGTACACTGACTAAAATGAATTTTTCCTCTTTAGCATGTTTGATGTTGGAGGACAGCGAGATGAACGCCGAAAATGGATCCAATGTTTCAATGGTACGATTTGGAATTGATTTTTGTTTTACAAAATTTAGAATATTAAAGGTCATTGCAATATATAAATAATGGTATGTGAGATTTAACACCTGTTCTCTTTAGTTGTCTGGCGCCTCTTTGACTGAAATTTGTATCATCTTATAATCTATTATAAGTATTTTCAATGTCTTCAGTGAAAATTTGGGCGGGAAGGAAAGCAAGCTGGGTAAATTAAAATAGCACGACATTTGGACAAACTGTCTTTTAATATGTTTTCCTTTTTGTGATTTGCCCTGACATTACAGTTCATTTCCAAACTCTGTCTGTTCTGTCTTAACAAGAGAAGGGCTACATGTTTTGTGTAGAGGTATAGCATAAATATGGAAAAGAAAATTAGAATGCCACGTTATTATGTGCAATAGAACTTGTGTTACTTACTCTGTAGGTACCACTCTTCCTAGTTAGTAGAGAACCATTCCCATGGTATGACTAAGGGACACCTTAGAGTTCCTGCTTACACTAAAAAGGAAGGTCCATGGCTGCTGAAAAAAGTATCTAGGTTACTTTCACTTTCGAAAGCTCTGCTTTCAAAAGTGAGATCAGAAGAAAATATGCAATTTCTGTGGAATTTGCATATCCTCTTTCGAATCTTCCCTGTAGTCCAGACAAGCCCTTAGAATGCTAACAGGAAAATTGCTGTAGTCTTGAGCACTTATCTCAAGAGCTGGACTGTTAACACTTTTTTGTGTCCTGGCCAAAATTCATTTTGAATAATCTAGTCTTTCATAAACTCCCTTGCAATTTAAATTGTCCGTCGTCCTCTTTATGTTCTGAACCCCATGTGTATGGGTTTTGTACAGTTGTTGCTTTCTGTATCAGTTGTGTATGAAGCATTTCTTTTGTCCAAGTAATTTTGTAAAGCTAGATCTGATCAAAACATTTCAGACTTAATTTTTGTAATGGGAAAAATGTAATTTCACAATATACCTCTCCCCCCCCCCTTTTTAGACCCTCCCCCCAAGTTTTTGAGTTCAAGATTGAAGATGCTAGATAGAACATAGTTTACTTTGATTTTATTTGTTTCTATAGTTGCTGCCATAATTTCATCTGAGCAGTGAAATATACATGCTGTGCAATGTTTCCTTTTGCCCTACTTATAAAAGATGCATTCAGTTTTCACCTCTACTCCTTCCTCTTCCTGTTGCCTTACAATCTGCTTCATCTATCCTGTTGTTGATGTCTGAGGCAGATGAGCTTAGAAGTCAGTATGAGGGGTCTGGAGTAGCACAGCCACATAGAATCTGAAATTCTATGATTCTATGAATGTCTCCCAGGAAAGAGTGGTAGAAATGTAGCCGTGTTAGTCTGGTACAACTGAAACAAAAAACAGGACTGTGTAGCACTTTAAAGACTAACAAGATGGTTTAATAGGTGATGAGCTTTCGTGGGCCAGACCCACTTCCTCAGATCAAATAGTGGAAGAAAATTGTCACAACCATATATACCAAAGGATACAATTAAAAAAAATGAACATATGTGCCCTGGAAAGAGGGCAGTGTTCCTTCAAGAGGTATAGTATGTAATGGGAGGAATTAAGACTGTAATAGTGAGTTCACAGTGAATCTTTTGTTTCATCCATCTTTTTTTTTTTCTTTCCTTACCTTTTTTCCAGTCATCTTTCCTCCTGCTTTAACCAAGAAATACCATTTTAAAAATCTATTTTGGGAAGGGGCCATACTGATGTGATTTTAACGGTTGTGCTTTCTATTGCCGTGGAAGCAAAAGTGCAGTTGCTCTAGAGTTCTCCCCAAAGGCATCTTTGTTTTATCTTCTGCCTTGGGGTTCCCTAGAGTTGTGTGTTAGCTTTTTAATTCCCTCTCTTCCTTTCACCTCACGTCATCTTTCTCAATCTTTTCTCCAGTCTCCGATCCTCCTTTTTGCCTCTTTCTATAGCTTCTTCCTATTCTTTCACTCCACTTTACTATCTTGTATCCCCCCTTTCAGTCCTCTTACTTCCCACTTGCCTCTATTATGCTTTCTTCCCTACTGCCTCTCTTCCTTATTTCTTATATTTAGAAAGCAGGAGGAAATAGTTTTAGGCTAGCCCTTCCCCACCTTATGAAGCCTTACCGTTTCATAGAACTCTGGGGTTCTTGAAGATGTTATTGGGATCTTGATGCTAACTATTGGGTGTTTCTTGATTTAGATGTGACTGCTATCATATTTGTGGTGGCCAGCAGTAGCTACAACATGGTTATACGAGAGGACAATCAGACCAATCGGCTTCAAGAAGCACTAAACCTCTTCAAGAGTATCTGGAACAACAGGTCCATGAATTGAATTGAAGTTTGATCATTAATTGCACATGCATTAGTATCACTGTTATTAACTTTATAAATATAACTTTGGTACAAAGTGGCCCATTTCTATATCTGACATGGCCTAGTCAATCATTATCTTTATGCTCCACTGTAAATCTGCTATATGAAATACTAGTACATGGTATTAAAACTTAATGGAAGACAACTACGTAAATTGGGGAAATGGTGTAGAAAAAATAAAATAAGCAGAAAGATAACTGAATCTGTTATAGCACAGAATATGAATATAGCCTCTAAAGTATTTCTTTTCAATCTTGTTTCATTTGTGGATCCCTAAAAAATTTCAAATGGTCATGCAGATCCCTTTGAAAATCTTAGCCATAGTCTGTGGACTCCTACGGGTTGAAACCACTTCTCTGAACTGTAGTTCATTGTTTGCGGCAGGAGTGAGGGGTGTTATTGATGTTTAAACTCAGCCATACATTCTGACACTGTTTGGCTTCCATTTTTTTTAGGTGGCTACGGACCATTTCAGTAATTCTTTTCCTAAATAAACAGGATTTGCTAGCAGAGAAAGTTTTGGCAGGGAAATCTAAAATTGAAGATTACTTTCCAGAATTTGCTCGCTACACTACACCAGATGATGGTAAGAACATTATTCTCCTCTTTGATGATACAGGTTTATTAAAAGTATCACTACCTTGGGCTACAGTATATGTTAATTGTATTTATGGGAAGTTGCAGATAAACTTTAAAGCAAGCACATTTCCAAAGCTGAAAGAATGTTCAGTACCTTTCAGACAAATGTTAATGTTAAATATTTCTTCAATTACTATTAAAACACATTATCTGTTGGACATACACAGAGGAATTTCAGCATGCTATCATTTTACTAGCCACTTTGTTTGTGGACTCCACCGCAGCCTCAATACAGTGGCAGCGTGCAGCTTTGAGATGAAGTATTCCATGGGAAAATCCTTGGTGTTCCTAGCAGAAATGGAGGTTCATTTTGTCCATTATCTCCAGAAGAGAAGGTAGCAAAAAGTCAGAATAACTAAGTGGGGTCAGTAAGAAATGTTTCATTTTTTAAAAAAGACTCTAAGAAAGTTTCCATCTCCTATTAAGTGGTTATTATAAAATGAATGTAACTGTTACAAATTCATTCTCTTTAACAACCCCTTCATCTGCAGCCAGAGTAGTACAATCCAGCCAAGTCAATGGTATTCGGGATCATGTGGTGATGGATGTTACCTGTAAGCGCCTTACTAGTGTAAATATGAGTTCTGTATTTCCTTAAATTGTGACACATTCCAGACATTATGGACGCCATCACGTTTTCTTGTTTTCCTTAAGTCTTATTGTTTTAGATAAAATATTACAGTTCTTGTCTCTTAATATATGTTAAGAACATTTTCTATTGCATTTGAGCAGAAAACAACAATTATTTTGTAAAGTTGATGGTCAGTAGGTAAGTTATTTTCAGATTTATTACTATGAAATGCCCACGTTAACAAGTGCTTATTGTATTATTATTAACTAGCAACACCAGAGCCTGGTGAGGATCCCAGAGTTACAAGGGCCAAGTATTTTATTAGAGATGAGTTTCTTGTAAGTATTTTCTATTTTTTTATATATTTTTTTCTATCGTAAGCTTAACTGTGTTTTAATATTGTAGATCTGTTGGCACACTCTTATAGGGGGCTTATATTTAATCTGTGTGTTATGTAGTATACCCACCTACAGGGTTGAAGGGTGTTGGAGGTTTTTTAGCTACTTTTTTATATATTTAACAAGATATGGTTAAATTATTCAAATGTTGAGAATTGCTGTAATTATCAAATGGGTGAATTCCTTATCTCACTGTTATAAATAGCAAAAGTCACATTGATTTCAGTGGGAGCCAAGATTTCACCCACTATGCCATTGCTAATGGAAATTGTGGATCAAATCAATACATTATCCACTGAATATTAGTATTTCCCAGTATAGTTCCCATTCATCTCATTAGCCAGCTGATTAATTTTAGTAACCATAGTTTTAAGTGTTTGTATAATAAATACCTGAATTGGGCATCATTATTATTACGGATACTGTGCATCCCATAAAAATGTACTTGTGTACACCAGAACCACAAACTACTGAGAAGACTGTGTGTAGTTTGTAAAGAAGGGCTGAAGATTCACACACTGGCAAAATTCAGTAGTTTGGAGGGGGAAGTTCACTATGTGAGTTGTACGGTCAGTGTTCCCCACCCCATCTGCACATACATTTCCCCACTAACATGAAACCATCTCCAAGGGGTAGCACTGTTAGTGAATCTGTGAAGTTACTTTAGCTCTATAGTTACGTTTCAGTTCCAAAGTTCCCAAATACTCAATTTTTCCATGTTCAGTTCTGTTCCCCTCAGGTTAAATCCTGAACACCTGATTGCACTGATTTCAGTAGGGTCCAGATTTCACCATAGAAGTTATATTATATTTTCACCAGCATTCAGTTGATGCTTGAGAGCATAATTTTTTCCAGTCAATTTTATTTTCACATACTTTCTCTGTTTTATTCCTACAGAGAATCAGCACAGCAAATGGAGATGGAAGGCATTACTGCTATCCTCACTTCACCTGTGCAGTGGATACAGAAAACATCCGGAGGGTTTTCAATGACTGTCGGGACATTATTCAACGGATGCACCTTCGCCAATATGAGTTGTTGTGATGGAGAGCACTTTTTTTCTGTGTTTTGGACTCCTTATTCCTTATTAAAAAAAAGAAAAACAAAAAACAAACAAAAAAAAACCCTTGCCCACATAGGGTGGAAGAGAACTGTTGCAGTCTCCCTCTGATTTGCACCCCTCAACTTTTTCTCCTTGTTGGACAATAGCAGCACTTCTAAGCTTGCTTGTGTCCCCCTCAGACAGTTTGAGATGGCACCTAAAATTTAAAAGCCATTTCCATTGGGGGTGGGGGGCGCTGTCCCTAACACTGTCATTAACTAAATAAATTAATTAAAAGTCCTGAATCTGGAGTACCTGAAAGGATTGGGGATAAAAGTTTAAAAGTAAATAAAAAGAAGTGGGGAGAGAAAACCTTAAGTAATTTAGCACTGTTGTGGGCATAATCATATAACCCATGATCTCAACTTTGTATCCATTCACTGCATCAGACAAAAGAAGGTGCCAAGTCACAGACCAAGTTTGAAGACAGACACTTGAGTTTGGTTCTCTGACTGTAATGTGGCTTTGAACGGAAATACTGACAATTCTACAACAGACCTAGACAGTGCAAAAACTAACTGCTACTTTTCAAAAGGGTATTTTTAAATCCAGTCTTGGTGGTCTTAAGATGACCATGGACATTATGAATTGAACTGCGTATGGCCTGTGATTGCAGAAAGAGTTAACCACACACTGTTTTCAGTTTGTCCACTGATGATCCTGTCTGCTATAAAAATCATTATCCGGACTTTAGTCCTCATGGTCTTTCCCTTCTTTTTCTTCTCCCCTTGCCCTCATTTTTTTTTTATTTTACTGCTGGATTATTATTCTTGTACAGACTGTAAAATGTATTATTTTGTACAACTTTATTGAAAAAATAACTTGTAGAAGATCTTTGTGCCTTGATTATGGCTGTACCTGTACAATGAGCTAAGATGTAAGTATGTTTGATTGCGCTGTACAGCTTTGTCAACCCTATCTGCAGCATTAGCTCAAGGTAGGGAAAATTTATCTGTAGTTTAGTTTTTCTGGTTTATAAAAGAAGGAAAAATACTGTTTAGTAAAAAACAAAAAAAAAACAAAAAAAAAGTACAAATTGTGCAAACTTAACCACTTTAAAAGTGAGGTCTTCAACAAGTGACCAGATGTTGCAGCATCATGCTTTTTAATTTTTAGCTTTAATTCATTTAAATCTCTATCCAAATGCAAAACATGGCTTGTTTCTACATAAACCAAATTTTGCTACAAATTATAAATGTTAGTCTTTGGTCATTCATAGTCCTTTTCGCAAAAGTCAAAAACAGAAGAAAAACAAACACATGCCAGTCTGGTGACCATCTGTAGACTGGGACAAATACCCCACCAAACTCCGCTATCCTGCCTGGGCATAATATTACAAGAATGAAAAGGTGTACACTGCCCTTGGATTTGGCCACTGAATTCCAGTTTCAAATGACATTTTTATCTCTCTTTTAATAAAGAGATATCTTAGAACCTTTTTATTTTATATTAACTATATAAGTAGCTTAAAGTGAAGATGTGTGGATTTTTTCTTAAACTTGAATAATTTATGCAAATTATATGCTTAGAACAACATGTGGTACAGTAAAAAGAAAAAGAGCAAAAATCACTGTAGCAATAAGAGAGCATGTAATTTTAGTAACTACTACACTGCTTTATATTTTATACCTAGGTGTTTTATGTCTCTGTGAGTGTGTTACTTTTTCATGTGTCTAAACCTACGTATACAATTTGTACAGAGTCAAAAATTACAGCTGTAATAACACATCTAGAAAAGTGTTAGTATATATTACTCAAATGTCCCTCTCCTCTACTTCCTATCTACTCCCCCAAATCAATCTACTTCTTAATGCAGTGACTTTTTAATAATTACCTCTTTGCCTTTCACACTAGTTTTTTTCCACAAGATGTTAATTTCTTTTTGTGAAGAGGTCCAGTTTAAATTAATGTTAGGGAGTGGTCAGCAATATCTATATGGCTATAGAGGTACCAGATGCCTTTTTAACATTACGAACTGTGACCATTCGGAATTGAGAATTTGTTGTTGTTGCTTTTGTGGCCTCCTTTTAATGAGAAAATTCCCTTCTCCATTTGCACACATCTAGAAAGCAAGGTCTTAGTGTTGGTAATATCTCATTCACCATCTGATTCAAAATTACTAGTGATCTTTTAGGAGACGCTAAATCGTTTTGGAACTCTGGCCACAGTTGCTAATCAGATTTGAAAAACCAGTCTGTCCAGTTCAAAAGTTTGGAAAGCTGCCATCTGGGCCTTGTGAATCCATAGAAGAGCCTAACCTAAAATAGCCCTCACATTTTTAGATTGGAATTAGTACCTGTAGGTTAAAGATTGGGGTTTCAATAGGTGGGACGCAAAAAGAAAATAAAACATGAGCCTTAATTTTTATTACAGGAGCCAAAACCTTTGTTTTTAGTGCCAACCCTTATCTTAAGCCTGGGGGAGTTGGTGGAAGCACCAAATTTATATACAAGGGACAAACATCTAATGGTAAGGAATAACCTCTGAACTGAAAGCACCTCCTTTGACAAAGATTTTTTTATTTTTAAAACTCTTGACAGTGACAAGACTACACAAGCATGTAACAAAGAAGAAATCTATAAGACAATACCATTTTAAGAAATTTTCCTATAAAGCTTTATATGAATGGAACTGTTTAGGAAATGCTTTTTATTGAGAGAGAGAGAGAGGGAGGGAGGGGCAATGTATTGAAAAAGTCAGGTTTCACATGTATGGAGTGTGTATGTGTCTTTAATGTCTCGGTATTGCCTTTGTTACTTTCTTTAGTAGTCCATGCAGTTTGGTGGCCTGATAAATGCAAGTCTTATTTTTAGCAGCTTTTCTTTGTTTTTATTTTTAATACAAAACCATAAAGCTTTAGCACTTGCTATTTAATTAGTAACTGTGTTTTCTTCTATCTCTAATTTAGTAGTCATAATTTGCAGTTATTTTAACCATTCCAATCTACTGTTTTCTTATATTTTCTTACTTTTGTCATTTTTCACTCCCATTCCCTCACTCATTTATTTTAATTTCAAACATAATTGAGGACTTTTCCCTTTTGTCTCATTCATGTTTGGGAATTTCTGACCTTACATCTGAGATTTTACTCAGTCTACTCAGTGTTCTTTGTGATGCTGAAGTGTAAGATACCTGCAAATGTAAACACTACCACTTCTATTAATAAAAACAAATAGAGTGTTTTAGGGGCACATTTGCATCACTGTAGTTAAGGTTGTGTCAGTATTTCCATTATAAACCCATAGGGGGAGTCTATACCTTGGCACCAGATTGCCCCGAGCTAAATCTTGCCATTTAAGGCTTCTGCTCAAGCATGATTTGGAGGGTTGCTTTTTAAACCATTTCCAACACAAACTTTGGTTCTGTTTTAAATTATATAACTGTTTTGTTGGCCAGGGTTTGATTTAAAAAAAATATTGGTTCAGGATATTTTTGGCACTTGTATAACTCAAAAACGGTTTTGATTTAAAACATAACCTTTGGCAAGTCAGTAATCTACCATATGATCTGATCACTTTGGGTATTTTGTAAAAATGATGATAATAAATTGTAGCAGTGTCGTGGTTTCAAAATCAGCTACTGTGCATTTGCAGTAACTTATTTCATTGCAGGATTCTTAACAATGTGGACTTAGTGTGCTTGTTCAGCAGCCAGTGATAGTCATGTCTCCAGAGGTGCTTTCTATGGTTTGTTAAGGGAAATACTCCGTAAACTGTAGAGGATTTACTCTGTAAACCCAGATAGCTCACACAACATAAAAAATGACCTTTTAAAATGGAGGGACACATCCTGGCCTGATAGAAGGTAAACATGGGTCTTTTTTTTTTTTTTTTTTAAACCACTCACTTCATCGGGCCAAGGTTTTACCCAGTATGTGTGAATGGAGACTTAACTTGAGGAACTGGACCTAATTCCTATTGTCTCATACTGCACAGTGTTGGTACAGGCAGCAGAATAATTTTTAACCAATAAATCTATGCATAGGTTTATTATCTATTTATAGGCTTTTCTGTGGTGCTCCTCACTGTAGAATCTGTGCACCTTATAACCATAAACATTCCTGTGGAGTGGGAAGTTTGCATCAAATCCCCATTTTGCAAATGGGAAAATTAGGTACAGAGAAATTCAGTGATTTACCTAAACCACACAAGAAGTTGGTTGCAAATTTGGGGCTAAAACCCAGGTCATCTGAGTCCCAGTCCAGTGCCTTAACAATGAAAATCATTGGTTACTGGTGCTATATAAATGCTGAGGGTAGATAATTACAAGCTATCAAATAATACAACTTACGTTGAAAGAGAAAACTCTCTCTATGCCTTTGCATACAGTCATGTGTTTTCCATGTTGGCAGTCATAGCACTGAATCCTTTTTCCTATGACATCAACAACAAAACTCCTGTTAACTTTAAAAAGGCAGGATCAGGCACATCTAGGGTACATCTATACTGCATGCTTATTTTGGAATAAGCTATTTTGGAAGATATATTTGGAAATAGCTTATTTCAAAATAGAGCATCCACACTACAAGGAAGCCTCAAAATTAGTCTCAGGCAGGTTCCCCTAATGTGGATGGGCTCTCTCGATGTAGAGCCCCAGGAAGCACTGGAGATAAATTACTTAAAATGGCTCTGATGAGATATTTTGAAATAGCAGCAGTGAAGTGTCCACACTGCAGCTATTTCAGAAGAGGAGTTATTCCTCGTGGAATGAGGTTTACGGAAGTCAGAATAAGTTGCCTGTTATTTCAATATTATTTCAAAATAATGGAATTGCTGTGTAGACACTAGCATTGTTATTTCAGAATAACACTAGTTATTAATAACACTAGTTATTCTGAAATAACAGTGCAGTATAGACGCACCCTTAGAGAAGCACCAGTGGTAGCGGAGGGTAGTCAGCAATTTACAAAAACAGATCCTTGTTCCTTTATGATGTATACGGTGTTTATACCACCATGAAAAATATTTTTTGGCAAAATCTTCATTCACAAAGGAGTCTCTCTTCTTCAGCAGACTGTGTCTGAAAGTTCAGCATAGGGGGAAGAACCTTTTTCTGCTTTAACAAGCTTAGAAAAGTGTTTGAAAATAAAATAAGCTACAAAGGGGATTTCTGAACCTTGGCTGGTAAAACCTCTGACATCAAAAAAGACCTCATTTGGAGATTGGCAAGGTGGGAGTTCCATCAAAACAGATAGAATACGTTTCAATCATAAATTAATATTGGTGGAACTGTCAAAAAAAAGTTAACCAGTTTGTTTAAATATTAAGCATGAAAGTTGGAATTTCATTTGTCAGTATTGAAGCAAGATAGGAACTCCTTTTAGAGTATCATTCTGTCAGTGTCGCAAAACTGTCAGTAAATGGCAGCCATCAGTATTGGGCTCATAATAACCATTGTACATAATTGTATATTCAGTGACATTTCTTTATTAATGGTGACAACTTTTCATCCCATCTACTTTTTAATGTGCTGAGCAAAGCTGAAAAGAATCTTGGGGATGTAGTGGTTCGCAAATGGAATAGGAGCCAGCACTCTCATGCAGTGGTGAAAAATGGTAATATCATTCTGGGATGTATTAACAGGAGTGGTGTATGTAAGCCATGGGACATAATTGTCCCCTTCTATTCAGTACTTGTGCGACCTCAACTGGTTACTGTGTCTAGCTTTAGGCACCATACTTTCAGAAATTTGTAGACAAATTGGAGAGAGTCCAGAGGAGAGCTGCAAAAATGATAAGTTTAGAAAACCTGAATTATGAGAAAAGGTTGAAAAAATATGAAAAGAGATGACTGGGGGTAAACCTGGTATAGTCGACTTCTACTATATTACAGGTTTTTACAAAGAAGTCTGTAATCAATTGTCCTCCTTGTCCACCACGGGAAGCAAAAGAAGTCATGGGCTTAATCTGCAGCAAGTGTGATTTAAATTAGATATTAGGAAATGCTTAACTATAAGGATAGGTAAGTGTGAAATCCCATCATGGAAGGCTTTTAAGTACAGGTGAGACAACAACTGTCTAGTTAGTCGAGGATTCCTTGGTCTCTTGGGTAAGGAATGAAGCGCCCTACACCTCCCTCTTTAGGCTGAGGCCATGCCTCCACTCGCTGTTGTCAGTGCCTCACACTACCATGGCACCAGCCATGGCAGGGGAAATGGTGTGAACTCGGTTGGTGCCCCAGGAGAGAGGGGGGCCTGAAACCTCAGCCAGGGTCAAGATTTCAGTCCCATCTGGAACCAGGGTGGAACTTTTGCTTGCTGGAGCTACAGGTCTGGAGCCCTTCCTCTGTTCTGCCTTTTTCCTTGTGGCCCTACCCCCTACTTTCATCCTTGTCCCTCCACTGTGACCCCAAATCCAGAAAAGCTGATTAGGCATGAGCACTCCTCTGGGGCCAATAGCTGTAACAGCGGTTTGAATTGCCAGGCCTCAGGGCAGGTGCCTCCTTTGTCACCCCACCCCACTCTTCTCTTTCTCTATCCCCTGTTGGCAGGCCTGAATGCGGTAATTTCCACTGCTCCTCTTCCCACCTCCCCAGACAGTGCAAGGTTTGAGAAGTTTTAGCTTTCATTACAGGCCACCCGTGTTAGGTCCTGCCTCAGCAGCAGGTAGCTGAACTAGATGACACCTTGAGGTGCCTTCCAGCAGTACAGTTTTGTGATTCTAAACCAGGCGCAGTTTAGAGCACTATTCTTCAAAAAGTGACATTGTGGGGCTCTGTTCATCACTGATTTCTGCCTCACATGTGCTTGATAGGAAAAATGCCCTTTTATTTGTCTGCAAGCTCTCTGCAAATTTGGCCAGCTGAGTTCTTTCTCACTGCATCATCACTGGTAACAAAACTTCAGTGACACTGATGTGATGCACGGAGATGTAATTGTTTGAAACTTGGCTAACAATTATCTTGATGAGGAACAAGATAAAACAATTCACAGCTCATTCTGGTTCTGCATTGCTGGTATGAAAAGCAGCAAAAATTTACTTAAGTTAATAAAGTCTGAAAACATGCCCTAGAATACACCCATCTGTTGAGTAAGAAGAGATGCCATCTTTATGTAGTCACTTACAAAATAGAGCTAACTACACTCTAAAGCTGGAACAAATGCAAAGAATGTCAGAAGTTAAGACCTGAACATCTCTCTTCTCCTTCCTTAACTCTGATTTTTTTCATTCGAAATGCCCTGTAATAACTATCTTGTGCTAATGTCAAACCTCTGCAATACTTCAGGCGTGAATAAGGACAGACTGACAGCAGGCTTAGGACTGAGGTGGTGGTATTTGGAATTCATTTGGTTTTGCTGATTTGTTACACAATCAAAATAATGTTTGTGGGGCGATGACTTTCCTTTCACTATAAAACATGAAGTCCAATATTTTTCTCTTTTGTAATTGTCCCATTCTTGGTACAGTGTGTACTATTTGTATCATTCTTAGAAGAAATGTGCCAGGGTGAAGGTGAGGAGCAGGCAAAGAACAGTTTGTCCCACTGCGATCCTAAGCATCACATCAGTCACGTGAATGCAGTATTGAGAGCCATTTGGAAAACAATTCCATTCAAGTTCATTTTTACTCTGATAACATTCCCATGTTTGCCACCTTAAGGGGAGTTTCTGTGGGAGGGAGTAGTAAAAACTAATAGTCCAAGAGGTGGAGGGGGGGGGGACAAATGGAAGACACCTTCAACCTTTTATAAACGTAGAACTTCATGAAACAATACAGGTATTTTGGGACGAGTTGATGATTTTCAGTAGTCATAATCTGAGCTTTGTTTGCTTGAAAGCAGCATCTCAAAAGGGAGTATAAGGAATAGATTCTATGAGAGGCTCTCGCACTTGCCCTGATTTCCATTCCCAGAGGTGAGAACAGCACTGGGCTGCAAAGTTCTCTATGTAACAAGCTCTGTAAAGCCAGTACTCATCCACATTATAGCGGGGATCAGTGACATCCGGCATGCATTCCATAAGTGGCACTCAAGATGATTTTCAGCGGTACATGCAATGAACGGGCTCCTTGCTCCCCTGCCACTGCAATGAGGAACCCGTGCTGGTGATCCAGCATCACGCCCCCCGCAAAATTGGAGCCAGCATCAGCTTCCTGCGGGAGGAGGGAGCAAGGAGGAGCCCGCTTATTGAGCGTGCCCTGTGGACATGAGACTGAGCTGCGGGGGAAGACTCTAGGCACGTTCGTGCACCTCCGGGTAACACAGCATTATGTGTGCGTTGTCTCCACTTGCTGAAGCGGAAATGATATGTGCCAGCTGAGCCACCCCTCACGGCAATTTGGCCCCATCCCTTTCTCCACCTGGGATGGTGACTTCATGGCGTATTCCTGGCTCTGTCTCAGTCCCTGGGATGGGAGCTAATCGCAGCCGGGGAGGGGAGGGTGGAGAAGGAGGCGTGCACATGCACTGAAGGCCAAAGTCTGGCAGCTCAGGTTCATTTGGAAAGCTCCGAGGTTCCATGCCAGTTCTGGCTTGCGGTGAAGTGTGTGCTGCTCCGCCCCTCCCCCTGGGGAAAGTCGGAGCGGAGACCAAGTGGGGCACGTGGTGGAGAGCGTCCCTTCCCCACTCCCAGGAGAGTGGTATGGCTCAGGGCAGGAGGGTTAAATATTGGCACACCACTTTGGAAAGGTTACCAACCTCTGCACTATAGCATGTTAATAACATATCTGTGCCTAAAGATCTACTGCAGCCAGATTGTTTGGTTCAATACTGTACCTCTACTCTGCTCTTGGAAATACCACTGGGTTGTGCTTTTCACAGCTGCTGTGAAAGACACCAGGAGACAGCCCCATGAAGGAAAAACAAAACTGAAGAAAATAAGATAAATCGTGTTAATACTCTTCTCAAGGATAAAAAAACAATTGGAGGATTTTTTTCATTAGCGTCAGTGTCTCAAGTTTGGGTCATTATAAAACTTTTCTGAGGTAATTGGGGGGCTATTTAATTTAAAAAATTAGGCTGCCCTAAACTAAGGAACATGACTGAAAAACAAAGTATCTAAGTTACAAGAGAAACAAACAAGCTTTTATGTATGTGTAAAAAGCATTCTTAATGCACATTGTGTAACACACAGAGATGGATTGGTGCTTGCTTTAGGTATTAGATAATGTGCTTTTGCTATGGTTATGTCTACACTTTGGGGTTTTTCCAGGATACTGGAGGTCCAGGGAATGCATCTGCCCATCTGCTTTTTTTTTTTTCCTGCGGAAGAGCAGACATGCTCTTTTGAAAGCCCCGTCTTCCTCCTCCCACGAGGAAAAAGGACTCTTCCAAAAGAGGAGGCTTTTCTGAAATTTGGCCCAGTGTAGACAGGCCAAATTTTGGAAAACCCTCTTCTGAAAAAACTATCGAAAAAAGGTACACAAATTGCAGAGCACAATTTGTGTAACTTTTCCCGCTAGATCATTGTAGTGTAGACATAGCCTGTAAGTCCCAGCTAAAAGGTACCTAGTGTTTTGTAAGGTTCAGCTATTTAGTAATTTACAGTATATAAAAATAGTTTAGCTAAGTATTTTTAAAAGGTATTATAATCTTGCTTCCTCTGAGAGGTGGCAACACATGCTCTCCTCCCTCATTTTTTTGTTTTGTCCTTAAAGTATTTCTCAGTCACCTAGAACATTGTCTTCATGTTGCAGTGTCTAGAATAACAAACTGTTACCCTTCAGTTGTGAATCTCAAGGTCAAAAAAGTGCTAGTTCTTCCTCTTGGAAGGCAAGATTTACTTCAGCCACATCTCATTAGCCTAACTTGATGCTGCTATATTTTCTTAGTGCATTTGAAAGCTGTTAGAATCTTATCTCTATTTGAATATATTGACTGGATCTTAAGGGCTCTACTGATTACTGAAATACTAGCTTCTAAATGAATTTAGTGAGAGGAGAGGGCAGAGGTAATTAGGTTAGATGAAGCAATTCCAGGGTGGAATATTTGAAAATACATAAATGGAAGACAAACCTTTGGTATGAAATCAACTCTTCTCCTTGGTGTTTGTTTTTTGTTTTCTTTTTATTTCCTTGATAAGCTATAGTTTGCAAAAATATTTCCCATTCTTACATAAAGTCAGACCGGTCATATTCAGCTCACTTTTACAGTATTTAGCACTTGTCTAGTGCTTTACAGACACTAATCCTCAAAAATTCCCAGTGAGATAGGAAGTCAGGTTAAGTAATTTACCCAAGACCTCCCAGCTTTGATTACAGGAGTTAAATTAAAACTCAGGCATTTTACAGTCCACCACCCACAGACCTCTGGACCATGCTGGCCTCACATATGAAAGAAAGGTAGTGTAAATAACTGTGCAATTAAGAGGGGACATACTGATTATTTACCGGAAAATTAAATTGTTTAGGACATTCAGGTAAATTTAAGTGCATTCATTATAATGCAACATTAAAGGCTTCATCGAAACCTTGAAAAACACCAGTGCATATGGGAAAGTACAATAACTCCAAAGGGACATCAACATTGTTTCTATTTAGAGTTGTAAAAGCATAGTTTGCAAATTGCAAGTTCTGGTAAATTCACAATATTTGGTAACAATTTAACTGATACATTGAAGCTGTCTTTCTTATCTCTCTTTGCCTGCTGTTTATTGGCCTCCGAGGGGTGGGGGCAATTAGTCTGGAGATCGTGCTTTTTCTGCAAAGGGTCATTGAGCTAAAATTTGACTTTGGTTCAGTTTCTAGTTTTCCTCTCCGGGAAAGCTGGAAGTAAATGTTTGAGTATTGTTCAGTCTTATATATAAAAAGGTGAAAATTCATTTTCTGTTACTGTAATCAAAATAAAGAAATACAAATATATAAAGAGTTAAAAACTTCTCTTAATTTAAGAGCCAGTCACTGAAAGCACTCATTAGTTATTCTTAATATTGGCTCTAGTGATGGCATTTGCTGCTGTGGACCATTGAATCCTCCTGCACTGCCTAGGCAATAAGTTAGGTATTGTAGCATGACTAATTGTGATTCCTACAGCTGACAGCAGTCCTAATCATTGCCACTGGGTGAATTCTCACTGGGAATTCTTATGGGAGCTACAAACACAGGGGCTACGTCTACACTGGCCCCTTTTCCGGAAGGGGCATGTTAATTTCAGCTATCGTAGTAGGGAAATCCGTGGGGGATTTAAATATCCCCCGTGGCATTTAAATAAAAATGTCCGCCGCTTTTTTCCGGCTTTTAGAAAAGCCGGAAAAGAGCGTCTACACTGGCCCCGATCCTCCGGAAAAAGCGCCCTTTTCCGGAGGGTCTTATTCCTACTTTGAATATAATTTACACTGATGTCTTCACTGTCTCCAAACTCCTCTGTATTATTACTCCTGTTCATTGCATCATTTCTGTAACTATGCTGTAAGCTCTCTGGGACATTGGCCATATCTTTCTCTATTACAAAATTCCCAAGACACTCAGGTGCTATAAAATAATAAACATCAGAATTGCAGACCCACTGCCATCACAGACCTTGTCATCTTCCAACAGTAAGACACACTTCTTTAGCCTGCCTTCTGTAACAAAAGCAGAGCAGTATGCACATTTAATAAAAAGCACAAAACTGTACTACACACACAGTTCTCCTGGGGAGAGGATGAGGCAATGAAGCATTTGTGACACATTAAATAATGTCTCTTATTGCACTACTGGACAATGCTCAGATGTTTGTATAAAACCCTAGCACAATGAGGCCGTTCTTCCTGTCTGGGGCTTCTAGCTGTTATGGTAATACAAATAATAGCATGGTGACAAAGATGGCCTAAGAATCTATTAGAATACAATAGCACAGCAGAAAGAATGGATTCCATTCTGATGTGTGCATTACTAACTATATTTGTTAACCAACTTCTAGCAGATTACAATTGTGTCCTCTGTAGACAAAGAAATTGCATAAGTGTAACTAAGAGCAGAATTTGGCCTGTAAAACTTTATTTATTGGAAATAACTTTTTGCACCACATGGATTAACCTGTATACTTCGTTGTCACCGGAAGCCAATAGATTGGTAGAATTGATAAAGGGTCTCCACACTTCCTCTTCCCAGTGAAAGGATTGCAAAATTTTAACTGAATTCCAGTGTTTGCAGCTGACTAACAACAACAAAAATAATTATCATAACTGCTACATATTTGAATGGGAAAACTTCTTGGGTACTTCTACGCAGCAGCGTTATTTCAGAATAACTGATGTTATTCTGAAATAACAAAGAGCTTGTCTATACTACAAGCCATTATTTCAAAATAATGGTGAGCTGGAGGACTTCTTACATGGACTCCTGTAACCCTCATTTTACGAGGAGGAAGGGAAGCTGAAGGATGAGTGTTCTTCCTTCGACTTCCTGATGTATAGACAGTGCCAAAAGCCAAATTAAGTTGTTTCGACTTGAGCTATGTCAATTGCGTAGCTTAAGTTGTGTAGCTTAATTCGACTTTTTCTCTGCTGTGTAGACATGTCCTTAGTTACAATTCAGGTTCCTATTTGTAATGAGATAGGATTAAAAAAGCATCCCTCGTGCTTCAAAGCAAATGCCTTTGGTGAGGAAGCGTGAAGAAGAAACTCCCCTTCTCCCCCTCCCCCCAGTAGATTTTATAAGTTTCTTGAACTTTGCCATCTATTACTGGCTACTGCATTGGATGGATAATTGGTCTGCTATAGTGAGACAATTCTTGTCTCTTTATGGTGATGCAAGTGAAGCAAAAAATAACTAAACTTAACTTTCAGGATTGGCATTTAAAGGAAAACACATTTTTACTAGTATACTGAACTTCTACAGGGAATCAATAAGACCTGCACAGACCTTCTGCCACCATTGTAGTGTCACTTGTCAGAGCACAGTATTTTAAGATGCTTCCACTTTTGGTAATTCTATTCTGTTTGTCTAGTCCAGGGATAGAGAACATTTTTGGGCCAAGGGCCACTGATCCACAGAAAAATCAGTCAGGGGCTGCACACGTGTGAGAAGCCAAAAAAACAAAAACAAAAAAACCCCAACTCTCACTGACATGGCCCCTGACTGAGAAGGAGAAAGACACTCCCCACATTTCCCTTGTACACCAGAGCCTAGTGGGGCCCAGGCTAGTAGATTTATTGTGCTCCAATACCACAGTAGGTGCAGGCTCCCCAATGTTGGGTGGGGGAGCCCTGCGCCTTGGGGGGCCAGATCCAGGCCCGGGGCCAGGCTGTTGTGTTGTTTCCAATACCTCTCTACACACTTATCTCCATTTCCTCAATGTTTTTCTGTCTGCATCTCCCCCGATTATTCCATTATATGTAACTCCACCAATTTTCAGCCACTTCCTTCTTGCCTCTATAAACTTATTTATGGGAGTGTCCTTGCTACTAATAAACTAGGCAGAGGGGTTAGTGTATATCACTCCCTCCTTTCACCATCTCCCACTTTCTTCCAGACTCAGCAGGCAACTTTCATCAACACCTTATTCCAAGAAAAACATGGCTCTTGCATTACTGATTTTAGCCATTAATGTATCCTCTGTTCAATATCACAGATGAGGAATACAGGCCATATTTTAATTTAAACTAATTCTTAAATTTCCATGTCTGCCTAGACTGGGAAGAAATCAAACTTTTGTGCATAACAAGGGGTAAATCCCTTGTATTTTTGCTTGTGTATTTTATAGTGTTGAAGATGCAGTATTTTACATATTAGAGTTCTATAAAATAGTTTGCAATTATTAGTAGGTACAAATATACAAGCATCATGTTGCAAGTCACTGCTGTAGAGAGCATTCTAATGTTAAAGGTTGTATTTGAAATCTATATGGCTTCTATCCAGGCTGTGTATCTACTTGTTCAGTTTATATTCACAGCACATGGATTATGTTGGATATTGATCTGTAGTAATTAAAAAAAGTTAAGCAGCTGCTTATCTTCAATCATTATGTCTAATTTACAGCAGAAAACTTAACATGGGAATAAAATGCCAGCCTGGATCTCTTCCAAATATCTATAGAAATAAGCATGTTATTTTGCATGATACTTTTCAAGCTAGAAGCATGATCCACAGTAAAATTCCAGTTAGAAGCCTATGCAAATATTAATATATTTGATCCACGTTTCCTCTGTGAAGTGAAAGGTCTGTAATATTTTAATTGAAATACACTGTATACAGATGACTTTAAGTACCACAGAAATAACTTGTATCATAACAGCTGTACATTTGTATGGGGAAAACATCTTAATAACAATGCAGATAAACACCTGGAATTCTCTATTGAATCTAAGAAATAGTTTAATAATACATCATAGATGATAAAGACTAGGACAGTGAAAGGTCATGAGAATACCTTAAAGATGACAAGTCTGCAAAGTGGTTGATAGTTCATACTATATATCCAGGGATCACTTCACCCACCAGCAAAAGGCAGCCTTCTTGTAGCTATTCTGCACCAGGGCTACCTATCTAAATCATTTCTATCCATAAACTCATACTAGTGGTATATAGGCATTGAAGTGGGTTTTTTTCTGGTTGTTTTTCTTTATTCTAGGAGAAACTAACAATCCAATTGAAAAGAGGAAAGAGACTTTAAAAAGACAGCTTTGTAATAGCTTCATTTGGAATTTGTACATAGCTCTTAGGTTAGCATGCTTACTTTTGCAAAACGGGCAGCAGATCTCAATCAGAAACGGTCCAGGTGCTGGTCATGTAAAAACCACCTCCCCATTAATGCTGGGATGCTCTGTTACTCAGAGAGAGGGGAACTCTGGGCATCATCAAGTTCAGGGTGGGCAATAATTTTTCCCCGAGGGCCACTTCAAAAATTTTTGAAGTAGCCCTGGGTCATCCTGGAAGGGGCAGGGCCTAAACAGGAAGGGGCGGGGCTGCTCTGACCATGATTGGTCTGGGAGTGTGGGAGCCCCTTTGTGCCCCTCCTTCCCAATAGGACCCCATGCCCTGAAAGAGGCTTGGCATGCTTCCCCACCCCCAGGCCAATCAGTGCCCGGGTGTGGGGGAGTGCGGTAAGCCTCCTTCTGCCTAGGGTTACCAGGTGTCCACTTTTGAATTGGACAGTCCAGTATTTGAGCTTTCTGTTTGGGAAACAAATTGAGAAAATAGAAATGTTTAGTATTTTCTAAATAAGATTGTGATGTAATGTCAAGTGTGTCTGGTATTTTTGTTGAAACCATCTGGCAACCTTACTTCTGCCCTGCAAGAAGCATGTGACACTTTGAAGTGCTGCATGCTGCTCGCAGGGTGGGGGTAGAGCGGAGAAGGCTTTGTGTGCTTCCCAGCCCCCAGGCCTTAATTGGCCTGGGGGCGGGGGAGCAGCAGGGCCTCTGTGGGCCGGATCCACCCTGCGGAGGCCCTTTTGCCCACCCCAATCAAGATGCTTTTGTGCTTGGTTTTTGTTTTCTGTCTGAATATAGATCAGGTTGGACATTAAAGTCCTAGTGTTTGTTTTCCTTTTTTGTACTGCAAAATCTGCATTTCCTCCATGAATTTATTTTACTGTTTACGCCCTGGCACACCATCTGGATTATAAACGCAACATACAAGTGAACTAATGAAGTGTGAAGGATACATACCCTTTTTGTTACTCTTGGAGGATCTGCCTTTTATCTTTGCCCGTGCTGGAGTAGCTTCATGTCTACTATAGAAATGTCTTATTTCTATATCAAGTCAGCTATTCCATGCAGCTCAAGTATTCCATGTTATCTTGAGATCAGATCAAAACTACTCACATCAGATCCAAAGATGAAATTGCAGTGTTCAGCCTTACTTCTTGATCTTGAATAGGGCATTTCTATCTGTGCTAACATATTGCATTGCTGCTAACATATTGCATTGCCTTTATTACCCACAGACTTTCAGCATTCAGGAGTTGGTTACAACAGTGCAAGCTGCTCAGCAGCGGTATTGGTAGCATTCAGAACCTGATTGTTCTACATCTGAATCATCTTCTGCTCGATGTATGGAGTTGCACCAACTAAAATATATGTAGATCGAAAACAAAACTTGGGGTTGATCTATCCATACCATTATCCCAGAAACTAGATACCCTTTACCCACTGCTTATTACCACTCCCATAAGTTGAATTGCTCCAGGTTGTTAACTCCAGTGATTGGATGGGTGCTATGTTCTTCTCAATTCATTGCTGTTAGGTGCCAATTACCACTTGCCTAAATAGAAATGTATCAAAAACTGTGGTTTGAGTATGTTCTTTATTCATAAGAGAGATTTCCATTGACCTAGCTTTCACTGTCACTTTATTCCCCATCTTTTTTCATAAAAATGGTCAGTGTTGCTGTAATAATTGAAATATTTCAATTCCACAACACACCCTCATCATTCTGTGTCTCACATATAAAATCTTATACAACTTAAGAAAGGAAGTCAATCTGAACTAAAACAAAGGAACTCTGAATATCCCTCTCACATACTTTGTTTTGGTAATACTCATCTCTTTGCCTTACCTAAAGCTAGGTTGTTTTATCAGTTTTCATTCCAGCTTTAGCAGTCTTTTCTTTCCCCCTGCCTTTTTATTCCCTTCCTGTTGCAGCTGTTCCAGTATTTTCCTTCACTTTGGGACGACTGTTGGTTTATTTCCTTAGGTTAGCACTACACATCCCATTAGTTTGATTAACTGTTGTACCTTTAGACTCAACCTCAGAGGGCCAAATTCTGGCATGGGCTATATGAGGTTCCAAAAGTCAGCACAAAGATTGATCTGAAATTAGTTTTTGTGTGTAGAGAGGCAATAAATCATCTCCTCAGTGTATATTTAAAGGAACTGTACAGTGAGGCGCTCTGTATTGCTAATAGCAGAACCATCTGAGGGGTCTATTTTCATGGTTGCAGAGTCCCTCTACTGCCTATTTCTATACAGTGATGAGCAATGAAACAGTTGTCAATGATAATTTAGAATATTACCTGTAGGTTTAAAGTTAACATTAGATTAAACGAATGAGTAGCGTAACTCAGATTTCATAGCTTCTCTGTAGACACAGGAAGGCAATAATTACCACATGATTATCATTTGGAAGTTTTATTCACGACCAGAAAAACTTGAAGTATACCTTTAAAAAAACATGGAAGCACAAAAGAGTCTGATACTGGAACACAGTTCTGTGCATGGCTATAGAATGCATTGGCTCTGGTCCTCTTATGATTTACCAGGACACATCAGGATCTATCTTTTTACATTTGGAAAGATGTACAGCTTATGCCCATAAGATCATACAAGTAGATGTATTTTGTATAGAGTATGTCCTAAAGTAGAAAAGGAGGGTGAGGGTAATTGCTTATATGCTTATTACTGGCATTCCCATTTCATTTCAACATTTCAAAGAGTGGTAAGAACTGTTGCTACTAACAAACTCACAACTACACTGTATGTCTACTCTCCCCGCCCCCCACCCTTGTAACTTGTAACTGATATCTAGCTTTTTGTTTTGCTAATATTATTGGTGTATTCAGCCTTCAATTTCTGCTAGCAGAAAGGAGGGATAAATCTCTTAAACAGGAGCAGACATCCACAATTCCCTAAACAAAACAAATGCTAATTATAGAGGCAGTGAATACTGGAACTTTAGAAAAAATAATGAGGAACTTCATATTCAGGAAAGATGCGTCAAAGTTCTTTCTTACCCCTTATTAAATACATTGTATCTGGAATTATGGCTTAAATAAAAATGTTTTAACAATTATCAAGAAAAGGAGCAGACCTGTTTACATAGTATACAATAAAGAGAACTCCAAATATATTAAGATACCAGAAATGCAATATAATCCATATTTACAAATAAACCATTTCCATAGGCTTCATCAATAGACCCATTTCTATCCATCTTTCTCTTCTCAAAAATACAGAGAACCTATCTCATAATTTTATATGTGCTTGTTATAAAGGAGACTCAAGAGTCAGTACACACAATACTGGCACTTCTAACTGCACCAGCCTCCTAATGCTAGTAGCATGTAAGGACAAATTCTTCAGGGATCCATGGTGTGAAATAGAATGTACACGATGTGCAAAATCATGGAGATAACTTAGGATTTAGTCTCTCCCTTTATTGTGTCTCTGGTGAGGGTGCATCCTAATTTATTTTCCTCCTTATTCATGCACCATCTCCACCCACTATTCTGCTTAGGGAAATCCTTGAAACACAGCCTCTTTGAATAACAGCAGCATACTGGATCACCATCACCTACACAAACAGCTGGTATAGCTTAGGAGAATGGAACAGGGATGTAACTGTGGGGCTAGTAGCACTGCCGGGGCTCCTGGCCCATCCAGAGATTGTTAATAACCAATAAGAAACAGCTCCTTGCTGATGCATTTCCCTGTTCCCAGCCTCCCTGGGCTTGCAGGGCAGGAGGAGAGTCCGTGACTCCATGTTGGCTCCCACAGCTGCCAGCATGGCTTTCCTCAAACCAGCTTCGGTTGGGGAAGCTGCAGCCTGGCCGTGGTAAGAGCTATGTTGGCAGTTGTGAGTATGTGTGGAATCACAGACCCTCCACCTGTCCCAGGTGGGTGAGGACATAGACCAGAGGCAGCTCAGGCTCCCTGCACAACTGGCAGGTGGTGGGTCAATCGTGGCTCCCCACAGCGTGGGCTGCAGCTCCAAGACCCCACTCCTCCAGCTGGAGCCAGGTTGGGGAAACCTGTGTGGGCAGAATACAGGGAGACCTTCCTTGGTGGGGGCCTGTAACATAGGCAGTGGACCTGCCTTGGACTGGAGTTTCTGGGGGGCTGCAGCTGTTGCTTGTGCCGCCTGCCCACCTGGCAGTCAGGGGCAATGCTGCCTGCACAGCATCCCAGGGTTGGGGGAACACTCAAGCAGCCTTGGGCTGATGGGAGACTCTCTGGCTCTGATGAGAGAAGGGGGTGGGCCAGCCTGGGGCTAGCATCCCCCAGCCTTTGGTTCACCATGCACCCATGTTGAGCACCTCCTGGGCACTGAGGTGTGTTAAGTCTCTTGAAGAAGTGGGCTCACGGTTGATCTTTCAAACTTACTCTCTCGACATTCACAAACCTGCTGTTTATTAACCTCTGGCTTGGTGTCATCAAACCCCACATATAGGCTTGGAAGGATGTGATTATCATGAGTGAACATTGATAAACATCAATTTCACTGCACACACACAAATCCAACTGAAAATATTTCCCTTAGTGATCATCAACTTTTATGAGTAGGAACTAGTGTTCCCTAAAATCTGTGCAGCTCAGGAGAGATTCAAATGTCACCCAACTGATTAGCAGGGCGCCCACGGCCAGGTTTTTTGTTTCTAATTGTGGTGCACATTCACACGTGCCTCAGTACACATAAAAAATTATGGCCCATGGACAGAAAAGATGAGAGGAAACATTGAAAGACAAAGGGTACGTCTACACTGCAACACTATTTCAAAATAACTAGTGCTATTCTGAAATAACTGATTCCGCATCTACGTAGCAGGCAGTTATTTCGAAAGTGCTAAAATACTGTCAGGCTGGAGGACTTCTTACTCAGACTCCTGTAACACTCATCGTACAAGGAATAAGGGAAGTCAGAGGAAGAGTGCTCTATTTCCAAATAAGTGATTAATAGATGCTCCCTATTTCAAAATAAGATAGCAATTGACATAGCACAATTTGCTTATTTCAACTTAAGCCCTGCAGTGTAGATGCACCCAAAAAAGTAAGAAAAATGCTGCTTGTGAGCACTCACTCGATCGAAACCTATTTACCTTGTACATTTGGACACGTCGCCTTGACCCTTTAACTGTGAAAATGCGTCAATAAAAACTGAGGGTGGATGAGGGGTTAAACCCCATAGTTCTGCTCCATTGTGAAAATACAACTAGAGGAAGAGGGGCAATGGTTACACATCCGGCCTACCCGTGTCTACGAACCCCTGAATCCTGCCGTGCGCCAGGCTCACGTCCGTGCCGCCGCGGGGTCTGCCCCGCACCGCAGGGGGGGCTGCCCGGACCAGAGCGCACAGGCCGAGGCGCCTGCGAGCAGCCGTGTGGGGGCAGCTTTCTAGAGCACCGCGGGTCCGCGCGCAACATCAGCCTTCCCGCGCCAGGAGCGCGAGGCCCAGCCCCCCCGCTGTGCTCCACGGCAGCGGACGCGCCTCACGCGCGGCGACCGTTGAGCGGCGCCAGTTCTGTGGCTCCCCAGTCCCTACGGCCACGCGGGCCTAGCCCCGCCCCTCTTCCCGGCGCGTGCGGAGCGGCCAGGCCTCCTCGGCTTCCTCTCCGCCCAGTCCCTGGGGGCCGCCCCCGCCTTCACACGCGGCTCCTGACAGGGCACCCTCCCCTTCCCCCACCAACCAGGTCTTCTTCCGCCGGCGGAGCCGCGCTGGGAGGGGCTGTTTCGCTCGGAGGTGGCAGCGGGAGGAGCCCATGGAAGAAGCTGACTTCTTCAGCGGCAGCGCGGCCGAGTGGGGGGACGATACGGATGGAGGGGCGGTGAGAGCCGGAGGCGGGCCGCGGCGGGGGATAGACCTGGGGGAGCGGAGGGGCGTGTGTGCGGGGGGAGAACCCGTGTCCCCTGGTAACTAGGGTGACCAGCAGAGGTGACTCCTGGGAGCGATCGGGCGGTGCCTCGCCCCCCGACCCTGTCAGAATCGTACTCCCTGACCCTTGTGGCGGGCTCCCGACCCTCCGCCCCCCCAGGCATCGGTCGCTACTGGTGACCAGATAGCAAGTGCGAACAACACAATGTGGGGGGATCGGGCGGGTGGAGAATCGTCACGTGGCTTAGGTGTTGAGCTACTTAACCGGTTAAACAAATTGCTTAGCTGGTTAACTTTTTAGGCCGTTTTTACAACCCTACCCCGCTCACCCTGTGCTCTGTGCAGCGCCCCCCCCCCCACTTGCTGCAGGGCAGGGGGACAGGAACCAGTGCTGGGGGGGGGGGCGGTTTAAAACCTGGTTGCCCTCAGCACCATCTCTAGGGTGCCACCTTTATTAGAGGCAGCAGGGGGAGGGGGGAATAGGAGATGCTGCTGCAAAGCAGCCCGTGTCTGCAGGGATCCCAGTGGGGAGCTGCTCTCCCTCCACCACGGCCAGGGGCTGTTGCCACCAAGCAACCCCTGTTCGTGGTGGCCAGGGGCTGCTGTCTGGGCCCAGCCCTGGCCACCACGAACAGAGGCTTCTCTGGCACCAGCTCCTGTTCACGGTGGATAGAGTTGTCCGCCACAAACAGGGCCTGCTGGACTCAGTGTGAGCCGGACTGAGCAGTGTTGCCTCATGCTGATCACTGTGCTTCTGCATGTTAAACGTAGTAATAGTCTAGAGTACTGGTCTCCAACCTTTTTAAACCTAAGATCACTTTTTAAATGTCAGGACAAGCCAAGATCTACCCCATCCTTTCCCCAAGACCCCACCCCTTCCTTGAGGCCCCACCCTCTCTCCATCACTTGCTATCCCCAGCCCTTATACACTCTCACTAGGTTGAGACAGGAGGTGTGGGCTCTAGGGTGGGAACGAGGTATTTGGGTGTGGGAAGGGGTGAGGTGTGCAAGCTCTGGGAGGGAATTTGGATGCAGGAGGAAGTGGAGAAGGGGATGCTGGCTTCAGGAGTGTTGGGGTCAGGTGGAGGTTTGGGGTGCTGAGCAAGCCACAGGTTTGTGGATGTGTGGGGGTGCAGGAGTTTGGGTTGGGATTTGTGAGGGACTCAGGGCAGGGAGGTTGGGAGTGTGATGGGCCCAGGACACAGATTTGTGGTGTGTGGCTAGTGCAGGAGTGTTGTGGTAGAAGACTGAGGATGTGAGGGTGCAGGTGTTTGGGAATGTGAGAGGCTCAGGACAGGGGATTCCAGTGTATGATAGGCTCAGATTTGAGGTCTGGGGTATGTGTGCAGGATTGTTACGATGCTGTGGCCAGATGGGGCTTGGCCCCAAATGGGGGCTTGCTGGCCTGGCTTCATTTTTAAATAAAATTTTATGTCAAACAAAAGGTTTCAGCATTGTCTTTATTTATGAGAGGGACAGGGAACTTGTTTTGAGTCAGGGCTCACTGACCCACATAAAAGTCAGTTGGGGCTATGAAAGTGAGATGCAAAAAAAAAAACCAAACCAAAAAAAAAACCCAAGCCTTACTAATGTGGCCCCAACTGTGCTGGTGGAGGCAGGGTGTTAAGGCAGGAGACAGGGTACTCACGGAGGGGTCTGGCCTAGGGGAGGGCCAGCTCGGGCCAGTACCTGGGAATCCTGCAGCTGCGCGCCAGGTCTGGGTCTCAGGAAGCACATGCGCTACTTCTCCCCGCCCCAAACAGCTGGTGCACTTCCTGAACAGCCGTGTCTGTCACACACCGGCAACTTCCTTCCCACTGCTGCCTTCCTATGTGGGGCGGGGGAGTAGGAGTCCCAGGACTGCGCGCCAACTGCAACTACTCCGGAAGCGCGTGCGCCCTACTCTTCCACTCCCCATGACAACGTGCGTTTCCTGAGCAGTTGGAACTTGCATGCAGCCCTGGGACTCCTATTCTTCCCCCGCTCCATCACCCTCCCGGCACAGGAAGGCAGCAGGGAGAAGGGAGTCGCTGGCGCATGACAGACCTGGCTGTTCAGGAAGTATGCTGGCTGTTTGGGGGAGGAGGGAGCAGACCACATACTTCCTGAAACCCCTGATGTGATGCGCAGCTATGGGACTTCACCCCGCAGGAAGCCCGCACTACCTCCATTGTCGCTAGAGGTAGTATCAGTGCAGGCTTTTTCTTGGGGGTGGAGGGAATGGGGGGGGTCCCTGAATGCCTCACGATCAACTGGACGAGTCCCCTTTCCCTCCCCCCCCAATCGACCAGTTGGTGTCCACAGGTCTAGAGACTCTTACTACATTTAAAATGCAGAGCCGCAGCTTGGGTGGCTCCGGGGTCAGTCCCTGCTCCAGTCAACTCCTGGAGCTACCCTCGCTGCAGCTCTGTGGAGCGGCACTTGTAGACTAATCATATAGTCAATACAAAACATCCTTACTGCCATCCAGATCCCTGTTTGCCAGCTCCCTATCAGTGAATGGTGGAGGTCAGTGTTCTCTGTAAGCTGAACATTTGTGTGGCCACTCAGAAGAAATTCAAATGCTGCCCAGCTAATTCGCAGCATGCCCTTCTCTAGGTTTTTTGTTTCTGTTGGTGGTTCACGTAAAATTATTCCACTCATGGATGGAAAAAATCTGCACATGGATGGAAAACTTAGAGGAAATATAGGTGGAGGTCCAGTGACTACTGGTGGGGGTGGATGCAAGACTAGTGGTTGGGCAAAGCTGCAGTGCGTGGGAGCTGGCCACTCCCCCTGCTGGTCTGTCAGCGCAGACCTTGCTTTGTGCCAGTTCTTGGTCACAGATACCCCTCACCCTCTGTCCTGTTTCCAGCCAGCACTGGCTGCTTGCTATCATGACCAGTTATGTGTCACCTCTGCTGCCCACCCATCGGCCCTTCACAGAGCTCCCCTCTACTATACTCTCCCTGCTATGCTTGAGAAGATATGGGTCTGTTCTGGGGGCCCAGCTAAGCATGGATGATGGAGAGCACTGGGAAGGGAGGATTGGTTCCGGTAAGTCAGCCACCCCCATCCTTTTGTGAAAGAGGTGTATCGCCTCTCGTCAGGCAAACCTTAAAGATAAGAAGGTAAATAAAAAGACTCCAGCTACTCAATATTTCTGTTTAACAGGGGCTTAGTCAACTTGATGTTAATTTCAATGGTTGTACTCCTTTAGTTCTGCTTGCCATTCAATTTGCTTGAGTATGAGTAATTTTACCCGGTGTCCTGTATTCAGCATAGGAAAATATGGTCACCCTATAAATGAAAGCTTAAATGTTTAAGAGGAGACATCACCCAAGCAGTGGTGGTCTGTAGTCGCACTGCATGCCCACAAAATCTGTCCCCATATTCCAGACAGACAGAGCCTACATTTCAGGATATTCTCTATAGTAAAAGAAACTGCCAGGAAGCACTCTCTACATGTAGTCTCAGAGAGGTAGCCGTGTTAGTCTGTAACTTGAAAAACAGCAAGTAGTCCTGTGGCACCCTAGAGACTAATTCCAAAAAATATAGTATCATGAGCTTTCCTGGGCAAACCCATGTTTTCATGCTCATCTGAAGAGGTGGGTTTTGCCCACAAAAGTTCATGATACTATATTTGTTAGTCTTTAAGGTGCCACAGGACTACTCGTTGCCTCTGAACATAGAGAGCTTAACACTGAAAGCTTCATTTGAGAGAGCTAGAAATTCTGTGTATCCCACCGACTCCAAAGGAAGCAGCAGTATTAATAGGAGGGAGAGGGAAAATATGGACAATTTGCCCATTTTTAAGAAAAAGTAGGAACACCCACAGAAGGGCTTAAATACAGGATTGTCTCTTTAAAAATGGGTCATCTGTCATCATACCTCCAAATGCCAAGTGAGGAGGGAGGTATGGGGGGGAAAGTAAAGGCAAGCAGGGGGCGTTGGGCAGAATTGGAGTTTGGAGGAGGGTGAGGGGCAGACCCTGAGGAATGGAGTAGGGAAGTTAAATTTAGATTAATTGGCTAATCGAGTAGTCGATTAGTTGATAAGGGCACCTCCACCTTTGAAGTGAAGCAACAGCCTCAGGGCTATTGCTACACTTCAAAGACGAAAGCACTGCAGGTAGCACGGGACCAGTGGGAGACTGCTTGAGTCCCCCACTGGTCCTGTGTTCCCCCACAGCGTTTCAAAGGTGGCAGCACCGCATGGAGCCCGGGGTCAGCTGGGGACTGCTCAGCTGACCCCAGGCTCCATGTGACACTGCTACTTTGAAATGCTGCAGGGATCCTGGCGTCAGGCTCCATGTGACACTGCTACTTTGAAATGCTGCAGGGATCCCGGTGTCAGGCTCCATGTGACATTTCAAAGCAGCAGTGCCGCATGGAGCCTGAGGTCAGTGGGGGAGTCCCCAGTTGACTCCGGCCTGCATGCGGTGTTTCAAAGGGTCAGCACTACATCGAGCCTTTTTTTCCCTAAATATAGTAAGTGTTGTGCTTTCTGCTGTGATTAGTGTATGCACCTCTATGAGCAACAAGCAAGATATTTAAAATGTAACTAGAATACTAGAAAAAACAAATGTAAACAAGAAATAACTGCTCTGATTCTATGTTTGTAAACAGCAGGATGATGAGTATGGAGAAGGAGAAGATGATGCTGAAGTCCAACAAGAATGTTTGCATAAATTTTCTACTCGCGATTATATAATGGAGCCCTCTATATTTAACACTTTAAAAAGGTAAGTGTAAAACATTACAACATGAACATGTAAGTAAGTGTGTGAAAATGATACATGAGCACATTGTTCTGCCTTTATATAGGGGTAGAGTACTCTCTTTTTTTTTTTTTTTCATTTAGTTTTGAAATTAACTCTTTTTTTTTTTTTTCACCTTTGTTAGGTATTTCCAGGCAGGTGGCTCTCCAGAGAATGTTATCCAACTGCTGTCAGAGAATTATACTGCGGTGGCACAAACTGTAAATCTACTGGCAGAATGGCTCATTCAAACAGGTATACTAGAATGGCCTAACATTGTCTTTTGTAGGTTTTATATATATATATATATATCAGAAACCTTGGAACTATTAGTAGATTATATACAAAAGGTGGATTAAGGCCCAAGCTGCTGTTCTAAATATACGTGACTAAATTCATTTTTTGCCTTGAATCCTGATATATCTGATAAGAATATTTTTTATTTCCACTTTTGTGTAATTATGTGATAGCTGTCTAATAGCACACAATTGTACCCAAGGGATGAGTGAGATATTGTGATGACGAACACTAAAATACTAAAATTGTAGTATGGAAGGAGCTTTTCTATATTAGACTTTCTGTCTATTATTTTAATTCTATGTACAGAAAATAGTGTTTGGGTAGTGTTGTGATAGATACTCTAAAAATACCTAAAATCTTCTTATAGCATAATTAATGTTGATTTAACTACATTGTAGTTGCAGCCTATTTTTTGTGGACCAGTTAAATGTACAATTTTGTAAATGTAGTTCTCCAAAGTACTGATTGAGAGTGAAATTCTTTACTATCAAATTTTCTGGGATTTCTACAGTTCTTCCTCTTAAGGGGCAACTTCAGTGTTAATTTTTGCTGGATCTTTGCAATGGTGTAAGTAGAAGGTGAAATCTACATCTTTGTAGATTCAAATGTAACAAGTACAAAAAGAATATATGCACACTGCTGGAAATGCCTTAAATCACTGAGATCACAGTACGGATACTAGGGATGTAAAATCCCAGTTAGTCACTTAACCTGTTAAATGTTAGGCTTATCTAACCTAACAGTCCCGAGCCCATGGGGCTCCTGCCCCCAACCCTGTGCTGGGACGGGGCTGCTGTCAGCACCCACCTTCCACCAGAAGAGCCCCTGTCTACAGCGGGCCCAGGTTCCCCGACGGGCTGCTCCAGGCGTCAGAGCAGCCTCTGTTTGCAGTGAGCCCCCTATCCATGGCAGGCAGGAAACTGCTCCAGTACCCAGTGGTTACTGGTTGACCAGTAATGATCACCCATTTAGGGTAATGCTTTCTGGTTAACCAGTTAACCTTTCACATCCCTAACACAAACTGGTTACTTGGTTACATATTATTCAAAAGGAAGGTTGGTGGGTATGTATTTTAACGTATCAAATGGGAAGCAGCTGATTTTTAATTTGTAGGCATGTAGCTTCACTGTCTATTCTCCATATGCTTTCTTGTGAGCAGACAAGATAAGTACATTTCATTATCAGCCTATTTAGGAGTCTCATAAATATCAATGCCCAGCTTGCTCATATGAGTGGAGAAGACAAGTTAAGAAAAAAAATAGTGTAACCTGCACATGTGTATGCCTGTTCTCCTAAAAACTGGTAGATCTGTGTTTAGGAAAGCGATCCTTCAAATCTGATCTAACATTGCTTGATATCCCTCTTTTGGTTTTTGAATACTGTCTCCCTTTTTGCCTCTTTGCTAATTTGTTAAATGGCTTCTGTTTTGTTGTTATAAAAACTTCAAGGAGTTGTTACCACTCTTACAGTTTAAATTCCATCCAGTGACATTTCCTTTCTTGCAGGTGTTGAGCCAGTGCAGGTTCAGGAAACCGTAGAAAACCATTTGAAAAGTTTACTCATCAAACACTTTGACCCTCGGAAAGCAGATTCCATCTTTACAGAGGAAGGAGAGGTAATGTATAGAATACATATGGCCAGGTACAGACTAACTGCTTAGTGGCCAACCTGAGGGTGCCATAATCAGACAGCATGTCTCTGAGTTCAGCTTTATAAGGTTATATCTATTTAGACCGGGGGGTGGACAAAATACAGCCTGGATTCACTGTCTTGCTGCCCAGCAAGAGCCTCAGGTAGGCTTTCTGTCTACTGCATCCCTGTACACCATTCAAAGTGGCCAGCTTCAGGGGCCAATGTGTGCATCTCTGCGTACCCCAAAGAGGGAGCTTCTCTAACTGCTCCTGCCCCCAGCATAATCTCTGAGCCGTGCTTGTGGCAAGCGCCCACAGTGCACAGAGATACACACAGCCTCCACATCCAGCCACTTTGAGTGGCATGTGGGGTCACATTAGGCCAGGAGCCGCCATGGGTAAACGTCTACTTGACCAGAGCCTACATCTGGCACCCCACAACCTCCTGCACCCCAACTTCCTGCCACAGGTCGCAATCCAAACCCTCTGTATCTTGCTCCTGCACGCCCCCCTACACCAGTCTTCCAGGTCAGAATCCTATCCTCTATCCAAACTCTTAGATCCCCAATCACCTACCCCGTTTCCTTTCTGCACCCAACCTCCATTCCAGACACCGCACCTCCTCCATTAATATAATGGAAGAGTAATACCATTGACCACTTACCAAATTCTTGGTGTGTGTCTCTCCCCACCCCCACCCCCCCATTTCAAATACAGGGATTCAAATACAAATGGGAGAAAACTAGCTTCCTCTTTAATACTTTTTTTAAAAACTAGCTTTCTGTTAAATTTATTCTGCACATCTAAGAAGTCTTGTAGGTTCATTTAGACAGTGGAAACTGCTCAATGTTAAATAGATTTTGTTTTGTTACAAGGTTCCAATGTAGCTGTTTTTCTTTCAAGACTTTTGAAAGATAACCTTAAGAATGGAATCTGGTGGATTCCATAAATGTTTACATTGCTTTATAGTGCCACAAAAAAAATCAGTTTCTTTCTGTCTCTGTAATTTTTGCAGACTCCAGCCTGGCTTGAGCAAATGATAGCACATCCTACATGGAGAGATCTTTTTTACAAACTGGCTGAAGCCCATCCAGACTGCCTAATGCTTAATTTTACTGTCAAGGTAATCAATACTAGAGTCTAATAAATAGAAATTGTTTCGGTAATAAGCTGATTCTTCCTCCGTTGCATGCCAGCTGTAACCTTCCCTAATCTCTTGGACATTCATATTAGCAGGGCTCGCCAAGCCGCGGTGAGCCCCGCTCGCTAGCTGCGCGGTTCAACATGCTGCGCATGCGCTGATCGCGCTGCAGCACCGTGTCAGGCTATAATCTACTCGCCACGGGCGAGTGGATTACCTAAATTGTCGAGCCCTGCATATTAGTACTATTTATAATATTGTTAAATCTGTGCATTTTAGATGTCTATTTTCTATGGAAAGAATGTTGTGTATTGCATGTTGGAAATATTTTTCTTTTAGTGTGACAGCTAAATCAAGGCTCAAAGACACTAATCTACATGTATGATTATTAATAGTAAATTGGCTACAAATAAAGTGTAACAATCTAAACCATCCTCATTATGACTGCCAATTAATTAGTGGGACTTCTTTAAAGGAAGCTTGTTGTTTATGAAATACAATGTACTGAAATCTATAGCATTCTGTTTAATTGAAGAGCAGGTATTTGTACAGGCTTTTCCGCAGTGTACTTCACCATATGTTTTTAGAAGGGTCACTTTTGTCAGGGGACCCATTCTTGATTACCTCCTTAAACCACTTGCAAGGGTGCCAAGAGTTATGGTGTGTTGTTGTGGTGTAGGAAGACTGACCAACAACCCATTTCATGTAGATTACAGAACAGCTGTCTGATTGTTAACCTTATTTTAAAAAAATATGTATAATATATCAAGAAATAGTCTCCTGGCTTTCCTATATGCATGCAGACAAGCCAGGAGACTAACTTTTCCATGAACAAAAAACAGGATTATGTAGTACTTTAAAGACTAACAAGATGGTTTGTTAGGTGATGAGCTTTTGTGGGCCAGACCCACGTGAACATGTGTGTTCATTTTTTTGATTGTATCTTTTGGTATATATGTTCATGCCAGTTTTCTTCCACAATTTGATCTGAGGAAGTGGGTCTGGCCCACGAAAACTCATCACCTAATAAACCGTCTTGTTAGTCTTTAAAGTGCTACATAGTCCTGTTTTTGTTTCAGCTAGACCAGACTAACACGGCTACATTTCTATTACTATTCTCCATGAACTTTTTTTGTGTAAAGTTTTATAGGCAACATAATGGTCCCAGATAGCAAGAGAATGCTCAATTAAGAAGCTTAATTCACTTCATGAGTGATTCTTACATTTTATACAAACTACTTTGACAATTCATGACATTAGCGAAATCCTTCACTGAATTACATATTCATATTACATACTAATTATTTGACCGGGAATGAAAATGCATTATTTTGATAGTATGTGCTGTAGGTGTGTTTTTTTTTTTTTAAGGTAGTACAGGGAATGTTAATGACTGAGATTTATCCACCTTCCATTATCTTCATATTTTTGAGATAATGCCTAGATGCTGTTTATTATTTATTTGTATTATCTGATTTCCATGGACTGAATCATAGGACAGGAAGGGACCTTGAGGGATCATCTAGTCAAGTCTCCTGCACTCATAGCAGGATTTCTAGACCATCCCTGACATGTGTTTATCAAACTTGCTCTTAGAGATTTTTAAGAATAGAGATTCCATAAGCTCCCTAGGCAATTTATTCCAGTGCTTAACCACCCTGACACCCTGAAGTGTATACAGAGTCATTTAGCATTCTTTGTGGTGTAATTTCATCCTATCTTGTTGAGATGTGCTGAAATATAAAAATAATTTTAAGTGTTGTTTATTGTTGTAGCTTATATCTGATGCTGGTTATCAAGGGGAAATAACCAGTGTATCCACAGCATGTCAGCAATTAGAAGTCTTTTCTCGAGTGTTACGTACTTCTCTGGCTACAATTTTAGATGGAGGGGAAGAAAACCTTGAAAAGAATCTCCCAGAGTTTGCAGTAAGTGTCTTTACATTTTGTCAAAAGGAATCTCGCTGCTTCTTGGGTGATAAAGGAGGTATAGAAAATTCAATGTGTCTTCAGAATGTTGTGAAATGGTTATGCAGTCTGGTTTATGGGCCACCCAAAAAAACTATAGCTCAAGAGTTGTAAATTGTAAACAATGTATAGTGTTCAGAGTCTGGGTCTCTCTAGGGTTGCATGAGCTGCTGAGAGAACGCTTTTATAGGATTATTAGTCTAAATAATGGGAAGGTGAAGAAGTCCCATGGGAAGGTGAGGAATGTTAGAACCACTAAAGTCCTGATCAACACATGATATCAGTTGACAGGTGGGTATCAGTAGTGGCATAATTGTAGTTGCTCTAGAAAATCTGGATTGAGATGGATGTTGCCTATGATGCAGGACTTCAGGGCAGTGACTCTTGGAAGTTCTTCAGCACCCAACAGTGTGTTTGAATTGAAGTGTTAGGGAAACTTCATTAGAGATGACAGGATTTGTGCATATCATTTTCTATTATTAAAGTGACAGACTTTATATGAGTTTGTGTTGTCTAGGAGAGGATTGGGCAGTACAAGATGCGTTTCTGATGAAAGTCTGGGACTGGGCATTTGCTGGCGTTCTGTTACTAAATTAAATCTCATTAATCAGGGTTTACATCTTTGGGAACGTTGTAGTAACAATGTTGTCTGTGTTGTGGCATTGTCTGTACTAAGTATGTTAAGGACTGGTTGACTATCCGATAAGCAAATGCTTATTGGATAGTCCAGTCAACTAGTCGATTACCCCCCTTGCTGCCTCTATCAAATAGAGGCAGCAAAGCAGGGGGAGGGAGAGAGGGTACTTCAAAGTGGCAGCGCTGCACGGAGCTGACCCTTGGCTCCATGTGTCACTGCCCCTTTGAAATGCTGCCACGGCGTTGCGAAGGGGCAGTGCCGCACAGAGCCCAGGATCAGCTGTGTAGCACTGCCCCTTTGAAACACTGAGCGGAGCCCGGTATCAGCTGGGGAGTCCCCAGACCATGGGTTCTGTGAAAATGCTTCATGGAGCCCAGGATCAGTCCCCAGCTGACCCCGGGGAACTCCCTAGCTGATCTTGGGCTCACTGCAGCATTTCCACAGAACCCAGAGTCAGCTGGGGAGTCCCCAGCTAATCCCAGGCTCCATGCGGCGCTGCCGCTTTGAAATGCCGAGTGGAGCCCGGGTTTCAGCTGTGGAGTCCCCAGCTGACCCCAGGTTCTGTGGAAATGCTGCGCAGAGCCCAGGATCTGTCCCCAGCTGATCCTGGGCTCTGCATGGAATTTCAAAGCAGCATTGAAGCATGGAGCCCAGGATCAGCAGGGGACACTGAGTCCTTGGATCACCCTAAGCTCCATGAGGGCACTTCCACTTTGAAATGCACAAGAGCCCCTGCTTGGGCTCTTGTACATTTCAAGAAAGGAATGCGGAACTCCCTGTACAGCACAGGGCCAGCGGGAAGTCCTGCTGACTCCTGGCTCCATGCAGGTGCTTCAGCTTTGAAATACACAGTTGCCCCCAGGAACTCTTGTGCATTTCAAAGGGTAAGCGCCCCTGTGGAGCCTGGAGTCAGTGGGACTTCCCACTGGTCCTGCGCTGCACACGAAGTTCTGCATTCCTTCCTTGAAATGTACAAGAGCCCCAACGGGGGCTCTTGTACATTTCAAAGGAGGAATGTGGAAGTGCCTGTGGAGTAGTCGATGGAAATTCCATCGACTACTCAACTAGTAAATTACTCATTAGTTAACATTCTTAGTATGTACCTTCTCTGGTAAGAAGGGGAGTATTTATATACTTCTTCCATTATCAGCTCTTTGAAGTCACCCTCATGGAGAGAAATACATATACTAGTTCAAATTGAATTCTTCTGGGGCTAACAGACAAAGGAAATAGTTCTGGATAAAAGCCTGGGATTTAATCTTCCTCGGAACCTTCTTCCTGTTCCAGTAAATGGACAGGACCCTTATTTCCTGGAGGACCCCAGTGCTTAGCGGGGCGTTGGAAGTACTTGGCCTACTGGGACCTCATAAGAATTTGTGCTTGTTCTGAAGTTCTAATGAATTTGTAATCCCAAGAATGCCCTCTAGGATGGGAATATTAAAAGATAGCGCCTGCCAAAGCCCACATGAGAATTGGGATGACCGCTGGTAGCTTATTAGTGTGAGGGGTGTTGTTTTTAATATGTTTTATTTTAAGAATAAATGAGGATTGCTTAGGAAAAAAAGTGTGGTAATTTATACCTGAAGCAATTATACTATTATCTGTTCTGAAGAGAAAGCAGGCAGGTGTCTTACCTAGGGCAACCTTTCTGTGTTGGGAATTACACAATAAAGTCATCGGAACTGTGCAGTATGAGAATACTCCTAACAGAAGAGAGAGATGTGTGTGTCCATTCAAGAGAGACAACAGTTGGGGAGCGGGATACCTGAGGGTGGGTGCCCTTGGTGTACCACTGAGCACAAGTACAGATGCAATTGAACTGTGACAAGTACGTGTTGTTTCTTCAAAATATTGTAGTGAAGTTTGTAGAGTTTAATGCTAATTCATTCTCTAAATTTAGAGAGAGAAATACTGGACAGCCATGAGATCTGGAAGCTGAGAGAGAACTCCAAGAAACTTTTTATGTTGGGTACCAAAATGAAGCAGGAACTCTAAATCTAGCTTGTCCTGAAATAGCATACACAGGTGTCATTCTTCACTGGATTTTCTGTGGTATCACCTTCGATTTACATTATATCTTACTCAGTTATTCAACCCCATTAACTAACCAGGCAATACATGTGTTGAAAGTGACCCAGATTTTTCAGCCTGGCCAATAATATCTCCCTGAATGTGTTCACAGAAAATGGTTTGTCACGGAGAACACACATATCTCTTTGCTCAGACTATGATGTCCATATTAGCCCAAGAAGAGCAAGGTGGGTCTGCTGTGCATAGGATTGCTCAGGAGGTTCAGCGATTTGCTCATGAGAAGTAAGTCTTTGTTAATTTGTCTTTCTCACACAAGCAGGATGTCATTGGTAAAAGTATACTCATCCATAAAATGTCATCTTTGCCCATTCTTGACTGACAGAGAATTCCTAGATTACTTCATCCTACTCATAGAAGGATAAAGCTGCACAGTAAAAGAGCTACTCTGGTACAGTCAAGAAGCAGATATTTACAGAGTAACAAAAGAACCCTGTGCCTTGTATTGGAATACCTGAAATAATTAATTCTTTTATAATTACTAATATTGATGTTCTGACTGGTAAAAACTTAAAATATCCTATGTGAATTGGGGATGTTAGATAGCAGGTAATACAATAGTTGACTAACTGCATGAATTCTTAGTGGTTAGTCAACTATTCTGTAGTCCCCAGGGGTGGGGCCAGCAGCCAGTGTGCTCTGGCTCCACTCCTAGGGAGCTCCCTGCCACCCCGTGCTGCTTCCTCTGTATCAGAGGCGGCAGTGTGGGGCGGCAGAGGGGAGCTTATCCACGATGGGAGCCAGTTTAAAAACCATTTCCACTACATGCATCTGATGAAGTGGGTCTTTGCCCACGAAAGCTTATGCTCCAGTAAATCTGTATAAGAACTCCTCGTCGCTTTTTTAGTTTAAAAACCAGCTCCCTTGCAAACTGGCTGCCTCCCATCCCTGTCCACAGGGGGTCCCAGCTTCCCACGGACAAAGGCTGCTGGGGGCAAGTGGCTGGCTATGGACAGCGGCTGCTCCAGCAGCAGCCCCTATCCATGGGCTGAGCTCCGCGTGGACAGAGGCTGCTCCAGTCATGAAGCAACCTCTGCCCATGGCGAGCCAGGTGCTGGGCAGAGGCTGCTTTGTGGCAGCCTCCTCTGTCATCGTTCTCCACGCCTCCCTCCTTCCCCCCCCACCTCCGCCCATGCTGCTGCCTCTGATAGAAGAAGCAATGGGCGGGGCAGGCAGTACTGTGGAACCAGTGCTGGGGGGAACTGGCTTTTAAGCCGCCCCCCCAGCTCTGGCGCCTGCTTAACTCTCCCCCCACTCCCCGCTGCCTCTGTATCAGAGGCAGCAAGGGGGGAGGAAATAGAAGTAGTCGATTAGCTTAACCTATAAACCTAGGCTTATTGGTTAATTGTATACTTGACTGCATGTTCACATCCCTAATGTGAATCTTTTATTTCCTACTTATTCTAGCCACATTTGTATTATCTTACTAAGGCTGTCTTCTGCACACGGTTGCTAGATTATTCTATCTATGTGTTTCTGAGGCTAAAATTAACATGTATGAATTTTCCTTATAAGAAAAATATAATGCCCATGTCTGTCTTGCTCTTTACCAAGAGGCCATGATGCTAGTCAGATCACTTTAGCCCTGGGTACTGCAGCCTCTTATCCTCGAGCGTGTCAAGCACTTGGAGCCATGTTATCCAAAGGAGCTCTGAATCCAGCAGACATCACAGTCCTATTCAAAATGTTTACAAGCATGGACCCACCTCCAGTAGAACTGGTTCGTAGTTACCTCTTTTTACTGTTAAGTTTCTCTTTTTATTTCTTTGTTAGTAGTAGTGATATTAAAAAGCATTTATTCAAGTTAATGTGTAACTGCTGAAATGTGTGTTTATTCTAGTAACCGAGTAACTGCTGCTGTGGGGGGGGTGAGGGCTGAGCTGCCAGTAACTGTGCATGTTAACCAATGAGCCCAGGTTCATCGGTTAACCATGTACAGGGTTACACTTTCACATCCCTAGTCATTAGCATCTCAGAGCCTTAATCAGGGCTTCAGGCCCCATTGCACAATGTGCTATACAAGCACCAAAATAAGACATGATAGTAAAAGCTGCTCCTTGCTAGCACTGAGTTACTCAGCATAGAGTAAGGGATACAGAAATTTGAGCATGCTATTTATAGCATCTAATTGTGAATGCTTTTAGAACACTTTCCAGATGTTGAATATAGAAAAGATCTATTAGGCCAAAGTTTAAAAAATGACTTACAGTTTTATATCTCCAGTCTATTATGGTCACAGTTAGTTACAGGTGGAAATGGTACTCTTTAGATTTCTAACTACTTGATTATGTGTGGAGTTCAAGTAATAAACAGGAAAATTTAATGTCTGTGCTATTCGTTGTATCCTTCACTTTGTGCTAACAGTTTGATTTGGTCCCCTTTAAAAATATGACAAATATGCATTATTGAACCCTATTCTTTTCCTTCACAGATTCGAGTACCCGCATTTCTTGACCTTTTTATGCAATCACTATTTAAGCCAGGGGCTAAGATCAATCAGGACCATAAACACAAGTATATCCACATATTAGCATATGCAGCCAGTGTGGTAGAGACATGGAAAAAGGTAACATCATAGTCTTTGTGCAGTAGTTCAAGTCAATGCATTAATATAAATAAATTTAAGGAAAATCCAGACTTATTTGTTCCATAAAATTAGTGCACCTGAGTTCTCAGAAGAGTTAAATGCTCCCAGCTCCAACTGAAAAAGTGGGAATCATAGAATCATAAAACACTAGAACTGGAAGGGACATCGAGAGGTCATCAAGTCCTCATGGCAGGACCAAGTACATTCCTGATAGATGTAGAACTCCAGGTCTTCTGTAGATTAGATCAGTAGAGTAAAAGTTTGGAATTAGATGTTTGCCATTATATCCTATAGTACAGGGGTGGGCAATAATGTTTGATGGGGGGCCACTCCAAGATTTTGGAAAGTGATCAAGTGCCACACTCTTCCTTGATATTAATGGAGGAGGTGCAGAGTCTGGGATGGAGGTTGGGTGCAGAAGGGAGCTTGGGGTAAGGGATTCAGGTGCAGGAGGGCCTGTGATGTCTGGAATGGAGTTTGGGTGAAGGAGGCAATGGTAACCTGGGACACGGGATTGGGGTGCAGGGGTTTGGGTTGTGACCTAGGGAAGGGGCTTGGGGTGCAGGGTTTGGGTTGAGACCTAGGGCAGGGGTTATAGTGTAGTAGTTTGGTTTGTGACCTAGGGCAGGAGAGGATTGTGGCCTGGGGCAGGAGATTGGAGTGCAGGGTCGGGGAGGGGGTATGGGCTCAGGAGGGAGGCAGAGGGTTTGGGTTATGTGGGGTAACGGGATAACATTGGGGGGGGCGAGGGCTGGGAGGGAAGGGATTAGGGTGCCAGAGGCAGGCTCTGGCCAGGAGACTTACCTATGAGACTCACATTCAGCAGCCCAGCACGTTTCTCAGGCAGGAGCCTGCCCCTGCTCACCCCCCTCCAGGTTGCAGGGGCCATGTGGAGGGAGTCTGGCAGGGGAGGGGGGGAGTGGTGCTTTGTGTGGGTGCCTGTTCTTGAAACAGGCAGCTCCCACTGGGCAAAAACCAGCCAATGGGATTGTGCTGGGGGTAGGAACAGCTTGTGAAGCATCACTGTCCCCTTCCCTATGCTGACAGTTTGTGAAACACAAAAGGCCCAGTAGCCACTTTTCTGAGCCACGTGTAGGGGTGGGGTAAGCAGAGGAGTCTGCCTGAGGCTCCCTGCTGCATCCTCAGGCCAGATTCAGTGGCTTGGCAGGCTGGATCCAGACCACAGAGGGTGTTTTTCCCAGGCACGCTCTAGTAGCAATTACAGGTCAGTGCTATGCTAGAAAATCTGAACTCTCCTTTTAAAAGCAAATTTAATTAATTTAAAATTATGAAAATAATCCTGGTAATAATACAAGAAAAACATTCTTAATACTTTATACTCATCTATACGTTTGTTAATTCACAAATTGTATATACATTTCAGAATTGACAAAGGTAAAGCTAGGTGAGGATATGTCTACACTGCAGAATTTTTTTGGAAAAAGCCGTTTTTCTGAAGAAACTTCATTTACGTATACACTGCTATCGCGTTCTTTCGAAAAAAAAATCAAGAGAACAGGGTTTTTTTTCCAACATTGGTAAATCTCTTTCTATGAGGAAGAAGCCTTTTTCCGAAAGAGCTCTTTCAGAAAAAGGTGTGTGTGGACGGGGAAGAGGGAGTTCTTTTGAAAGAAGAGGAAAGAGGAAAAAGCACAGGTGCCCTGGTGGCCACTGCATCCATAGTAATCACATCTTAAATGCGAGATAGCGTACATTCAGTGTGGATGCTATCTTTCGAAAAAGCAGATTGCTTTTTCAATGCGCTTTTGCTGTGTAGATGCTCTCTTTTGGAAGAAGTGTTTTTGGAACATCTCTTCTGGAAAAGCTTCTTCCTAAAGAAACCTGCAGTCTAGACATAACCTGAGAGACATGTCCTATAATAATTATTTCTCTAAATAGCCAACAATTCCCAGTAAATTCTCAACTCTTGCATTCAGAGCATAATTTGAAATATTTTCAGAACAAGAGAGTAAATATAAACAAAGATGAGCTCAAATCGACTTCGAAAGCTGTTGAAACTGTTCACAATCTGTGCTGCAATGAGAACAAAGGCGCTTCAGAGCTGGTTGCAGAACTGAGCACCCTCTACCAGTGTATCAGGTAGGCTGAAAGTCTGTCCCTGAGCTGAAACTCCTTTCTGTTAACAAGAAAGTACAGTTTACATTGTAATAAAAGAAAGCAAATGATGCAGGCTGCAGTTTGCTCTGTTTTATATTTTTAATGCTACACGTCACTGGCTTCAGAGGATTGTTACTTAGATGTCTCCTGTCTCTCCTTGTATCTCTTTTCCTTCTGTATTTTATAATGTAGTTGCACTGAGAGAACATGTTTTTCTGTGGAATGCCTTCAGTCTTCAGAATTTCTGTTCGTGAGGAGGTGTATTTCTCAGTAATAATTCTTGAGGTAATTGCTGTGTTTTGGATAGATAACTAGGACCCCAAAAGAAACTTTCTGGGAATGCTGAACTGGGAAGCTATTGCTGTCTCTGTTGACCGCTTACTCTGCCAGAGCAGTTGCTTTCTGTTGGCCAGTATTAGAAGTACCATAATTCTGAATATATATGTGAAAAAAGTGTCTTATCACCTCATTTGCAAGATGCAAGTAGTAGGGATGTCAACATATAGATGACTACACAATTAACCAATAAGCCTGGGTTTATCAACTACATGCATTCCCTCCTTGCTGCCTCTGCATCTGCCCCTGTGCTGCCGCCTCTGATAGAGAGGTAGCAGGATGGAGGATGAGGGGGACAGGCAGGAGCCAGAATATGCAGGAAGCCTGCTCTCTGGCTCCACTGACCCGCCTGCCCACCTCTTGCTGCCTCCTGTAGAGGCAGGGGAGTAGGCAGAAGCTGGTGCTGGGGAGAGGTGGCTTAAAAGTTGGTTTCCCCCAGCACTGCCTCTGGTGCTGGTTCCCCTCACCTCGTGCTGCTACCTCTATCAGAGGCAGCAGTGTGGGGGCGTGGGGGGGGGGGGAGATTTGTCACGAAGTAGCCTCTGTCCATGGCAGGTCCAAGCTCCCCACGGACAGAGGCTGCTCCAACACAGCAGCCCCTGTCTGTGGGAGGGGCCCGAGCTCCACACAAACAGGGGCTGCTGCCACCCCACACACCCCAGGTTGCATCAGAGGCAACAGTGTGGGGTGGTAAGCGAGCTGATCTGCATAGGAAGCTGGTTTTTAAGTCGGCTCCCCTTGCTGAGTGGCTCCTGCCTCTAATGGAGAGGCAGCAATGTGGGATAGCAGTGGGCTCTCTGAGAATGGGACCATAGTGCACTGGCTGCCAGCCCCGCCTCCGAGGACTTTCAAATTTCATGTGATTAAACAACTTTTCAATTACATTACATCTAACATCCCTAGTAAGCAACATTGGAGCTCCAAATATGCCCCATTGGGATCAGTCTCTAATCAAGTCAGTGTGGTTTCCCTCCGTTTTATTACTCCAGTACAACTCCTGAGTAGCTTGATGGGAATATTCTTGGGCCTGCTCAGCCTTACAGTAGATTACATGGAGAGAGATTTTCTTGACCACCTTGTATGGGACATACCATTGTCTGCTATGGGGCCATCCTCGTGAAGGGAAAATACATTTCTTTAGGCTGCATGTCTCTCTTTACTTTATCAGTGGAGCCTGTTCTGAACATGCTGGTAGCAGGAAGAGTATTTCTTTTCCTCTCTTATTAATTCCAATCTAAGCTAAATATGAAACTTTTAGATGGATTATAGGCAAGACTAAGACCCCACTTTAGAATGTAGTATCTAAAATCAGCTTGTCTAATGGTGCTTATTCTATTTAGGTTTCCTGTGGTGGCAATGGGTGTATTGAAGTGGGTGGACTGGACAGTGTCGGAACCACGATATTTTCAGCTTCAGACTGATCACACTCCAGTGCATCTGGCGTTACTGGATGAGGTAATATCTTAAGGGACATATTGTATGTTGATGAAAATGGCATTTTTTAGGTTTGTGAGTGGAATGATTCTAAAGATCTGCTCCAAAGTCCACTGAAGTCACGCACCGGATTTTATCAGTCAGTTTACTGGAACCTAGTGAACTTATTGAAATGGATCCATCTCCATATCCTGAGTTAACTGCTTGGTACCATGTCATGGAATTGCCTGGGGCAAATCCCACTGAGTGGGCCACTCTAGACACCAAAGGGATGAAAGGCAGTTTTATATATCCAATGCTAAAGGATTTCTCTATTGAGCACTGGCTCAGTAACTGAAAATATAAATCTGCTTAAGTAACTGTCTTTTAAATTGGAAGTAGTGGTGATCTTAATGCTGCCTCATGTTTGCAGATCAGCACATGCCATCAGTTGCTCCACCCCCAGGTTCTGCAACTTCTTGTCAAGCTCTTTGAAACAGAACACTCTCAACTTGATGTCATGGAACAGGTGATACTTAAATGGTTTGTTCTTTGTGTTGTTCCTTATCTGCTAGTTAGATTCATATGCACTGATCTTGCTGCCCCACTATTCCAATAAAGCTTGCTTCAGGAGTATTGTGTCATAAAAAATTACTGGACCTGAATTGATAGAGATGAACAATAACACCTTTTTTAGAAGGTGATTCTGATTCAAACGCATGACTTTTTTCCCCTCTCTTGTCTTTTCAGCTAGAATTGAAGAAAACCCTTCTGGATAGAATGGTTCACTTACTCAGTCGAGGATATGTCCTACCTGTCGTTGGTTATATTCGCAAGTGTCTGGAGAAACTAGACACAGACATCTCACTCATTAGATACTTTGTTACTGAGGTCAAATGCTCACTTTCATACATGTAGCTCCTTTTGTTGGTTTTGCTTTGAAAAGGGACAACTAACGTAGACCCCAGTGAGATTTAATGTAGGTTTTATATCTGTTTAGATTAGACCACTGGTTGAGATTAGTAACTGCTGATTTTATAAATACTTCAAGACATACCAGATTCTGAAAGGTTTATTTAGCACTGGACACGCACTAGGACATGGGGCACGGTTGTCAGAGGGCAGGTGTTCCTGTAGTGATCTAAACAGACATCAGCAAGCTTATGCATCTCTGAACGGTGTCAATACATAGCCTAAGCTACTGCTGGAGACTAAAGATGGTGTAAAAAATGTGAATTAGTAACATACCATTAGTTTGATTTAAGGGAGGTGGGTGACCCAAGTCAATATACCAATCACCAAACTGGAGCAGTAACCCATAGTTTTCTGACTTCTCAGGTTCTCGATGTAATTGCTCCTCCATATACCTCAGATTTTGTGCAGCTTTTCCTTCCAATCTTGGAGAATGAAAGCATCGCAGGCACTATTAAAACGGAAGGTGAACATGACCCTGTCACAGAATTCATAGGTAAGAAGTGTTTGTTCTCTCTCCACTCATGTTACATTCTGTAGATACTTAATGGGAGGGGGATTACATTTAATGTAATAGAATATATTGTACAGTGATTACTGCATACATTCCTGTTTCCTTTTCCAGGTGGAGAGATTTTCCTTTTCCATGTGGAGAGATTTTCCTTTGGGTACGTCTAGACTACATGCCTCTGTCGCCAGAGGCATGTAGATTAGGCTACCAGACATAGTAAAATGAAGCGGTGATTTAAATAATCGCCGCTTCATTTAAATTTACATGCCTGCTGCGCGGAGCAGACAAACAGCTAAACAGCTGTTTGTCGGCTCAGTGCGATAGTCTGGACGCGTGGAGTGGCGACATCAAAGGTATTTGTCGACCACCCAGGTATGCCTCCTGGAATGAGGTATACCTGGGTGGTGGACAGATACCTTTGATGTCGACACCCGCGCGTCCAGACTATCGCGCTGAGCCGACAAACAGCTGATCAGCTGTTTGTCGGCTCAGCGCGGCAGCCATGTAAATTTAAATGAAGCGGCGATTATTTAAATTGCCGCTTCATTTTACTATGTCTGGTAGCCTAATCTACATGCCTCTGGCGACAGAGGCATGTAATCTAGACGTACCCTTTAACTGGGGATGACTAGATATGACTTCCTTTGAAAGTCCTTCCTCAGTAGTTCTGGAGAGGCTTCTGTATAGCAGCGCAAGTCCCTTCCTATAGTCTCCATGGTACAGTCATGCCTGACACCAAAAAGGGTCAATCTGTTCCCTGGACTTTAAGTAGCTGAACTGTCAAAGTTGGATAATGCAGACTTTGCACAAGAAAGTAGTTCTAATAAAAACATGCTGAACAATTTTTTAAATCTCTTTTTTCTTTAAGCTCATTGCAAATCAAACTTCATTATGGTGAACTAAGGAGCCGAAAAACAAGAATCCAGAGTACCATGAATACTGAGGTTATGGACTATCACTTCTTTTACATGCCTACCACCAGTAGTGTTCTGCAATTAAATAACACAATGGAAGGGTAGAGATGCTTGCTGATCCATACTGTGGAGATCTTCTATTGCATCTTGAGGGAAGGGTCAACCTGTAAGTTGAATAATGCTTCAGGATATCTGTATTAAAAAAGTCAGTTTGCCATCTTAAGCACAGCATGAGAAACAGTCCTATTTCAAGGAATGTTTTTTCAGTTACTTTACAAGCTTGTAGAATTTTTTTTCTACTGACTGTCTATATTATATACAAACGCACACACTCGCTCTATATATATGATAAAAATAAGAAGCTGAAGAATGGAAATCAGTTATAAATAAAAAAAACCCTTCTGCAGACTTTTCTAGTGATGGTAATCCTGAATATTGCAGGCTTTGATCTTGTGATTTGATGAACACGGTTAGTGCTGTGCTTCAGAGAACCCATGATGATTTTTTTTCATTAGTTTCCAGAAGTGAGTATTCTGAATATCCTACAAAATTACTTCCTTAAAAACTATGTATATTATGGAATACAAACTGAATTAAATAATCAAGGCTCGTTTTGTACTGATAAGACACATCTTAGGTGGAAGAAGCTTAATTCAGAATTCTGTTTTTAATTGTGTTAGCTTCATTACCCTGTCAGAGTTGGTACTTCAGTTAAATTATCTGAATATGTATATATAAACACAGTTTGATGTAGCTTTTTATATTACTTTAGCATTTAGTAATTTAGTATAGAGAAATTGAGTGGGAATAAATGTCTGAGATTCTAATTTATTTTTTCATAAACAGTACTTGGACAGAGACCTCTTTTATGGTTAGCTTTTTTAAAACATAACTGTGTCAAATGGTGGTTTTGTTTTGTTATTTTGCACACTTAATCTTGTGCAGGAAAAAAAATAGGGGCACAGAGAAGCTAAACTTGTCATGCCATTTTAAGGAATGTTATCCACATGCCATAATTTCATCCAGATAAATTGCACTTGTAATTAATAATTGGCACAGAATTGTTCAAGGTGACATTCATAAGAAACCAAACCCTCAAAATAACCAGTTAAGTGGATTATAAACTTGTGTTCATGAGTCTCTGGTATTGAGATACTGCAGGCATGAATACACAAGATAACCTGCCTTTTGATTAATGGACTCTGCAGAACTGCAACAACCTTCTTATCTCCCTCGCTGTCCCTAATACAAGTGGGATTCTCCATCAGACTGTAATTAACTTGAGTAGTTAAGTAAAGGGGACAGTGGTTCATAAATGCAATCAGAAAAAGGGCTGCTGCAGTATCTTTGGTTAATTACTACCATAACACTGGGACATTGCACAAAGGTGGTGACTTTTTTGTATAAATAATGCTTCATAGTTGTTTAAATGGAAGGTGCTAGAGCATTCTAAAGTGCTTTGCCAACATTTAAAATTGGAGTATAATAGGTAGAAAGGATAACTTTAACTCTTCCATAAGCTCCCCCTTCTCTGTTTCTCCAACAGAAGTTGTTTGTCTTTATTGTAAAAGCCTTTCCTGGCTAATACCTACCCTACTACCATCTCTCATTTGCTATTCAGACATTAACTCCTGCCTTGGATTGGTCTCCATTGTCCCCTTGTTATCTTGCCAAGCAATCATTTTCATGCTTTGTCCTCTGCTACCCCTCATGGTTGGAAGGAGCTTGCTGTAAACATGAAAATAATCTTACCCTCCTGAAAAATGTCCATTGCTGTGATGCCTACAAAAATGGCTAGGCTACTGGTTTGCTGAGACCAGTGCTTACCACGTGAACCAATATTATTTTTCTGTTCTGCCATCTTGTATCTCTCTCTCATATTACACTTAAATTGTAAGCTTTTGTTCTTTTCATACAGTGCACAGCACAACATACTCTGACATTACTGCCATATAAGTAGCTGTCAATGTGCCTAACACTTTCCATTATACATTTTTTTCCCCAATGGCTTATAACTTTATAACCATTCAGATTGCAGGTCTCCATGCTGCATATTTTGCTCGTGTGAGAATTTTCTCAAACTGTTTCACGGAGATGCTCTAGTGTGTGTTGAAACAAGAATCATGTTATTCTCAGGCAAATACTCTTTACTGTTCCTGTGAAAATGCACACATTTGGCTTCTGAAAATTCAGCTTGCACAGTCAGTTAAGGGTTGTTAAGAGGCTGGCAGTTTTCAGGAGGCACTGAGCATGCTTCTTCCCTGGCTGAAGCAGATGAACAGAACTTACCTTGCAATCGCTGCTCCTGGTCTCTGGAGTGAAAAGAGATGGTTTGCTTTTGTGTTCTCCCTCATTAGTGCCTGGACAATGAGGAGTGGAGGGTAAAAGGGTTTATAATTTATTCTACCTCATTCCTTACCAGTGGTGGATTCACAGAGGCTGACAGCCAATTTCTCCCCATTACTGTTAAAAAGAACCTTAAGGCTGAGCTTTCAAGAGCTAGGAAACATCAAAATTAGAGTTGTTCCTACAACTACATTTTGGCCATTAAGAAAAAGGTCTCTGGTGTGAACCACAAGGGACAAGCTACCTGATGACTTGTGGGGGTCAACTGGCTTCATACTGTGGAACATATATTTTCAGTAAACCTAAAATTAACTGGAAAAAAAACACATTTAAAGAGCCAGGATGCACAGCTGAGCTTACAAGAGTTAGGCAGTGACAGAACTGTGGCTGCCTATGCAACTTTAGTTTGCAGGTATGAATTGTGTAACAACTATTACTTTTGCAGCATTTTAGTGTCCTTGTTTGACTGCTAACAGTAAAGAACACCTCAGAACTAGGAATAGTCTCATTCTATACTGTGTTCAAGAGACAATGCTGCATATTCTAATATGGATCATAGCCAATAGATTATCCTTTGGATTTTGTTAGGCACCTAGTTTAAGATACAGATTTCTCCTTCTCAGATTTGAAAGTAATTATTGGACCTGGTATCACTTTATTAAAGCAGTAACAGTAATGGTGCTAGAGATCAGTGGGGCAATAATGGAGCTAGTAATTTATGAAATGTAATACCCATGTCACTCTGAAACAACTGTAACTGAGGATCAAGCTTTGTCAGTTGTAGGTCACAGGTGAACAATTAAGATTAAAAACAAAACGGTGTGAGCTTGTCCGTTCCTGGACACTGGAAGATCAGCTTCTCCTTTACTTGAGAAGACGGAATGCAGAAGTCAGTAGGTCCCTGCTGTCCTGTAGCATACCTAATCCCTGTTCCACATAAGTGTGACCTTCAGTACACATGTAGTATGTTATCTCAGTCCAGAAGCAGGACTCTTGGTGACATGGGACACTCATTTTCTATGCAGGAGGGGGGTGTCTTTAGTTCACTCTAATAGTATACATTACCATCGAAGTTGGCTCTATCCCTCACCCATCCTTCCCTAGCACTTTGTGATAGCATTTAACTAAAGCACAGATTCTATTTAAATCTTGTCAAGAGGCTGACATAGGTACCAGTAAGTTAATGCTGAGAAACAAATTCCCTCATTACATCACATAAAAACAATGTCAGTTTAACAATTGTGTTTCAGTATGTTTTTATGGTTTGGATTGTTATTTACACCATTAGAGAACTAGATACATCAGATTTCATAAGGGGGAAAGATGATGACAAACCATCTTTCTTTATATATAAAAATACATGAAAATGTATAATTTATTAGAACCCTATTCCCAACCCCCTCCTTTTAAAAAAAAATGGTCATTGTCTTCATCCAGAATAATGGAACAGCCAACTGCCAAAGCCTAGATCAAAGGAAGCATCATGCACTAACAATTAATGCTTATTTTAAAAGTTCTCCAGTAGTTTTAAAGAGATTTGGTCACTGATGCATCACTTTCAGATAAAAATGACAGCATCTGTGTGTAATGAAACACATTATTCGTGAAAGAGCATGTGACTATAGGACAGTTTTTAAATAGAGAACAAAAAAAAGTACTGGCTCTGCATTTATGTAGCATGTTTACTTCATTCTGTTGTACTTTGTGTATACTTTACAAGTCTACGTTTTCAAAAGAAATAAGCATCTCCTGCTTTGAGTAAATTTTACAGTTTATACCAAAAGGAAAAAAGCTCCTGTGTTACAAATGTAAAACAAATCTAAATATTCTCCTCAGATTAAATATTGAGAAGTGAGTGATTTTCCCCCCCCCCCCCCCCCCCATGAGAGGATTTGTACCTATACTTTTCTGATCAAATTGCTTGGTAAGTAAATTCCAGGCACTAAAGTGGAAGATAAGCAAATTTGTCTTAATAGCAGCATTTAAATATGTAATGTAAGTTAAAATTAGAGGCAGTTCATTTCACTTTTAAAAACAACGGTGATCTGGGATAATTCCTTTTTAAACAGTCATTCCGTACTACAAAAATTCAAAATTGCCTTTTAATTAAAAAAAATGCCTTGATTTAAAATTTAAAAAAAACCCTTAAAATAAAAGTTCAGAAAATATCCCAAAAGCCATAGAAACAGTCAAGGAAACACTGGATCCCCATAGGCACAATCCTCTTCAATAGCAAGATTGTACTCCGCTCCTTTTCCACCTTTATATGCGCTTGTCACAATCCTCAGCCATCCCCGTTCACCCTACAATAAATTAATTTATTAGTATTGGTAAAAAGATTTATACATTAGCAACATCTAAATAACATTTGTCTCAAGTTCTTTGGGCAGATATATGCAAAAGGTCTGACTGAGTAGCATTCACACAACAAGTTTATTTGAAATAGCCATTCTCTGATTAACTCATTTGTTTCCAGTCAGGAATTGATCTCCTATGCTCTACAGCCAAATGGTTGTGTGTCTTATGGTTCTAAAAGCTATTTACCATGTCTGTGCATGAGGGCAGCATTAGGATTTAGGAGTTGACATCACAAAGGCTGACCTCCTGTTGCCTTGTGGCTGGGTAACATTCCATTCCATTCAGATTTTTTCCTAGTTATCAGGTGCATTAAAAAAGCCATAGATTGAGGCTAAGAGGAAGACTGAAGGTTTTTTTAAACAAGCCACTTGTAAAGTTTGTAATAAACTTCTGAAGATTGAAAATGTGCATTTCATTTTGCAGTCACTTTGAGCTCATCTCTTCTCTCTCTCTCTCACACTTACCCATGGTTCACCCCAGGAATTACGGACAATCCAGAATTCAATTCCATTTTCCACACCCCAGCCAGCCACAGATACAATGTGATTCACCATAGCAGAGGGGTTGTATTCAGAATAAAGTCCTCCAGTGTATGCATCCAACTTGGCAGTAGCCATTATGCCACAACTGTAACCAAAAAAAACACACCCACAAACACTTCTTTAGCCTGCTATAAATTTGAGTAAAGAAGTGTCTATCACCAACTCTCACTTCAGATGAAAGGTTAAGTTGGTCTATATCATAAGATATTGTGCAAAAGTTTGGTAACGCATCAGTCTTCAGAAGCTAATGTCTGTTCTTGTGAAGTACTAAATAAGCTACATAAAGAGGTTTGCACTATGTCTGGCTCAGCAAGCTTCCTGGGATAACTTTAATAAAAAAAATTGTTTCTAGTTTAACAGGCTAACTCTTACCCTGTACTACTGTGTCTTTACCTGATTGGACCATTGGCATAGATTTCTGCCATCATTTTTTCCCTTCCACTGATAGAGCCATAGTCAGCAACTTTCCAGAGGGTGTAGTTCTGTATCACGTGGCATTCCCCAAAGGTAACACATGTTCCACACTGGTTAAACTTCTTACATGCTATAAAGAAGCAGTGACATTTGATTACCCTTGCAAGATAGTGTTTTTCTTCTTACAGTTAATTCAATGAAATATGATTCATGGTAAATTTTAAGTCACAAAGGGGTAGGGGTACAGATAAGTCTGTATCTGCAAAAACAACAAGGAATTCTCTGGCACCTTAAAGACTAACATATGTTAAGGCATAAGCTTTTGCGGGTAAAACCACTTATACAGATACATGGATATTAATTTTAATTCCATTTTGGGGCCCATAATTATAAAGATAAAATATGGCAGAACTGGTCTGTTTTCTTGTTTTTTCAGGTTAAACTAAAGCTGTAAGTACAGCTGCTAATTAAGATAGTCTCCAGAGTCAAAAATATTTCAGGGATATGTAATCCTTATCTGTGGTAGCCTTCAAACATGTGTTTCAATTGTAGGTTATAAAAATTACTTCCTGATACGTGTCTTGGTATACAGATAATTGAACTGTTTCTATAGAGCTATAGAACATTTCAAGGGACTTGTTTGTAAGTATTACAGACTGAAGTTCTGCTTTGGTAACTTGATAAATCTAAAATATCACCACACGGAAGCACCGATGCACATCAGTGACTACAGAGTTCAAATTAGCAGCCTGGATAGTGGATGATTGTTCAGACATGTAGGCAACACACTGTGCTGTCTGATTCTGGTGTGTTTATATTAAGCGCGCGCGCGCACACACACACACACACACACACACACACACACACACACACACACACACACACACACACACACACACCCGCACCCCCCCCCCCCCCCTCCCAACCTGCTACTCTAAGGGAACATGTTGCCCCTAGTCAGATAGCAGGTGCTACACTAGCAACCAGCATTAAGTAAAGGCAGAAAGAAATGGGTATGTTAACTAAATTATACTAATGTTCCTTTAAAGCTAATACCAGACAATGCGAAATAAGTTTGAAATCTGTCACCATACGTTGGTTTTTGGCTTGGTAGTTGTTACAGGTCTCATCTGGAATGCCATGGTCATGAGCATACATCCAAACACCTGAGTGGTCTCCACCTTCACAAGACCCTGCATTGGCACAGTCAATAACATTCTGAACAGAGAGGTAGGCAGAAGGCCAAGCACCTTTTCTCTTGATGTTGATGCGATCTGTGGTAATAACAAAAGAATAAGCAATTCATACTTGTTAGTTTCACTGTCTGTAGCTCATTACAAGCCAAATGTTTCAGTTTTCTCCCTAGCTGTGTATCTAAATATTTGCAGAAGCAAAATGCAGGACAATGTAGCACTTTAAAGACTAACAAGATGGTTTATTAGATGATGAGCTTTCATGGGCCAGACCCACTTCCTCAGATCAAATAGTGGAAGAAAATAGTCACAACCATATATACCAAAGGATACAATTAAAAAAAATGAACACATATGAAAAGGACAAATCACATTTCAGAACAGGAGGCGGATGCAGGGGGGGGGGAGGAAGGAAGGTAAGTGTCTGTGAATTGATATTAGAGGTGGGGAGAGTGGGATGTTTGTGAATTAATGGTAGTAGAGGTGATAATTGGGGAAGCTATCTTCATAATGGGTAAGATAGCCTGAGTGTTTGTTCATTCCTTTTTGGAGATTGTTGAATTTTAACATGAATGACAGTTCAGAGGATTCCCTTTCAAGTGCAGATGTAAAAGGTCTTTGTAGCAGAATGCAGGTGGTTAAGTCATTGAGAGAGTGTCCTTTCTAGTTAAAATGGCAAGAAACTGTTTTCTCTTTGTGATCTTGTCTGATATCTGTTTTGTGGGCATTAATCCTTTGGCGAAGTGTCTGAGATGTTTGTCCAATGTACATAGCAGACGGACACTTTCGGCACATGATAGCATAGATTATATTTCTGGATGCGCAGGAATATGTGTTCTTGATCTTATAACTCACTTGGTTAGGTCCAATAATGGTATCTGCAGAATGAATATGTGGACAAAGCTGGCAACGGGGTTTGTTGCAAGGGAAGGTACCAGGGTTGGTATTAGTGTGGTATGTCCTGTGGTTGTTGGTAAGAATCCCAGACTAACACGGCTACATTTCTATAAATATTTGCAGACAGTTTGATGCAAAAGTCTACAGTGAGGTATGCCAACAGAATGTCTAGGTCACAAATTATGACCCAATCTGAGCGGGCAAAATGGCATCTAAGTTTTGCAGGGGCAGATATATGGATAAACACATTTCAATTCAGTCCTTAATTGGGGCTATCATCTGCTAGTTATGAAAGCACTGAGGTGTAACTAATCAGGGGTGGCAGGTTTGTATAATTTTTGGTGGTGCCCCATTAGACACACCCTCTGACCCCCATTAACCAGGCCTCTGGAGGTAACATGCTTGGGGCAAGATGGACACATGACCAGAAGTCATGTCACCCTTCTCGAAGGACTTTTCCCACCATCCTCCAACCAACAGGGATTGGTTTGGCCCCCACCAAACCCCCCCTCATGCAACTATCCTGCAATTGCTTTAACCCAATGTGTGTGACATTAACTTGGGGGCAGAGAGGCTGGGGGAAGTGTTCCCTCTAAGGCTATGTCTACACTTGCGGCTTCTTGTGCAAGTACAGCTGTTCTTGCGCAAGAACCCACAGAGCATCCACACTGCCCACCTGCTCTTGCGCAAGGAAGCTCACAGTACTGCATGGTAAGAAAGGGTGTCTTGCGCAAGAGCTATGCTCTTTTCTAACAGGTGTAAGCTCTCTTGCCCAAGAGGGCAGTGTGGCTGCTCGGCAGGGATTTCTTGCACTAGACACCCCCTATGGCTAAAATGGCCATCGGAGCTTTCTTGCGCAAGAGAGCGTCCACACTGCCATGGATGCTCTTGTGCAAAAGCACAGCTCGCACATGGCAGTGTGGATGTGTTCTTGTGCAAGAAGCTGCCAGTGCAGACTTAGCCTAAGAGTGTCCTCCCATGAGGAGAATGAATTTTGTGTTGTGCATCAGTACTGAGTTCATGTGGCTTGTTTGGATGTGCCACTGTGGCACCCAAGTTAAATATTAAATATTTTAGAAACCTTTACCTTCCCTCTCTGCTGCCATGTCTCCACCCCTTGCTCCATCAGCTCCCCTGGTGCCTGCTGCCCCCCTAACTCCTCACCCTCCTCTGCTGTCCTGGTTAACTTGTAACCTGTTAACCCTTCTCACTGCCCTCCGCCCTCCTGCAACCTGTCCCCCTCCACCAGCCTTTCTCCCCCCCCGTGCCCACTCTGATCATGTGAGCTACCCCTCCGCATCCCCTCTAACTCCTCCCTCGCCTCTCTCCTCTGGTTCTGGCCCCTTCCCTAGCCCCCAATCCCTTACTCTCTCCTCTCTCAGCATCACCCTGTCCCCCCTCCCACTGACACCTCCCCTCCTGCTCTTTTCCTCGTTGTCTGCACTTAGACCCCTTGCATTTGTGTCTCCTCCACCCTGTCTCATGGTACCTTCCCCTTTCTTCCCCCTCTGCTCAAGCCCCTTCCTCTCCCCCCTTCCCCTTCCTTCCTTCCACCTTGCAGGGCCGGAGTCTGCGCTCAGGCCCCAGAAGTCCCAGGACTCCGAACCTGGAGCTAGGCCGCGCAGCGCAATGCCACGCCGAGCAGTTTTAAAGTCCCGGGCCATGACTCACATCACGCCTGGGCATCTCCCCGCTCACCTGCAAACACCATGCATGGCAGCAGCAGCTGGCAAGGGGGAGCTGGACTGAAAGCTGCGCACAGCAGGGCCAGGATGGAGCCGGGGGGGGGGGGGGGGGGAGGATGTGCCCGGGGGGGGGAGGGGGCCTGCTCCAGGCAGGGCCTGGGGAGAGACCCAGCTCCAAATATTGCTGGAGCAGGGCCCCCGGCTCTGAATATTGCTGGAGCAGGGGCACCACAAGCCTATATAACTTGCCACCCATGTAACTAATACCTGGTTCTTCTACAGAATGTTTCATCTACAGATCTCATAGCCCTTTACAAAGATTGGAAATATAACTCTCTTTTTTTTTTTTTTTTTTTTGGTAAAAGTCAAATGATTTGTCCCCAGTCACCGAGCAGGTCAGTGAGCCAGGCTCTGTCAGACACGTCAAATTTGCATAGATTTAAGCAGCAGTGAAACCAAGGGCCAAGTTTTCAAATGTTTATATCCAGTTGTACTTGTTTGGTTTACTCTTACTTGCTCTTTCACCTGTTTGCCTTCTCTGCCCTCCCACTTGTCTACTTAGACTGAGTTCTTTGGTGGGGAAATTCAAACATTTGTACAATGGAATGTAAAATTCTGTTTAGTTAACCAGTTAAATATACTGTTTAAAAAGTTAACTGATTAAACGGGATGGGCGGGGGACTCCAGCCCAGCTGGAGTGCCTCCCACCCCCAACCCACTTGCTGCATCTGGGCTGGAGTGGGTGCTCCAGAGAGGGGCTGCTCTGGCCAGGTTGCCTCTGCCAGTTAACTGTAACCAGTAAGCATCTCTTGGTTAACTTGTAACCTATTAACCATTCACTTCCATAACTACAAAGGAACCATGATCATAACTGGAACCCTTAGATAATGCTACTGCAATGATAATTTATCAGACTTTTGTCAGAAGAGCTCCTTATGGAAAGTAGACACCCCTAGTGCTTCATCTGAGACCTGAGAAAGCTTTCACTCTACTTCCCTAGTCCTCCAATAAAAGCAAGGAAGCAGAGATTCAAAACCCCTTCTGTTGTTAAAGTTAAGGAATGTTTATAGTTATTAAAACAAAGCTAGTCAAACTTCTGTATTCATACCGGGGAACCAACAGCTTCACTGAGCTCCTGGGCAAAGGGAAGGGGCCAGAGGTTCACACTCCTGAGAAGGGCAAGGCCTCAGGTAGAAGAGGCAGGGTAGCCAGCTCTCAGCATCACCTGGACTGTGCCATACACCCTCTCCCTAGTGCTGCCTGGAATGCACCACACTCCCACCTTTCCCTAAGAGCCACCCAGAGTGCAATGAGTGGTGCTCCTACAGCACTTTAAAGAGCCCAGGGCTCCAGGCACTGCTGTTGCTGCAGTGGCCAGGAACTCTGGGATATACTGAATCACTGGACCCCAGGGCAGTTGCTCTCTTTGTTCCCCTCCCAACTCCAGTAGGCCTGTTTCATACTGAAATCTAGCTCCCAGATATACAGCATCACCAAACCCGTCTTAAATTATCTATATTTTTGGAGTCCTTAATCTGGTTCTTCATAACTCCATCTTTATCCCTAATTAGTTTCCCCAGCAGCTCCTATGGCCTCAACCAATTCTGTTCTGTTCGATTCCTCCCTTACATGTATTACGACCCCCCACCCCAAATACACTGTTTCTGTATTTTAGCTGAATTGATGAGCTCTGTGGCATCTGCATGTGTTTCGTAGAGCACTATGTACACTGTCGATGTAATCTGTACTTCTGTTTTCCTAAGTGTATGGTTGTGAAATCTCATCCCTGGGAGCCTTCCCCCTGCTTCAGTATGTCAGCTTAACCAGTACAACATGCTGTCACACTGCTTCTGCTGCACTGCACAGGCAACAGAAACTGCTCCACCCAAAACTCAGCTCTAGCTGAGGCGCTGGCCCAGCATCCCTTTTTTAATACCCCACCCACCAAAAAGGGAAGTCATAATTGTATCAGTCTTCACAGTATTGACAGAATAATTTATCTACCTACATCTCCTGGCTTTGTGGGGCTTAACCGATTGAATGGGGGAAAAAGAGTCCTGTACAGTGAAGGGGGAGCATGCCACATCCACTTCACAATGTCCATTCTAAGTATAGTTTTATCACTTCTATTTTTCCCTTTTAATCTGTGTAAAATTCTAAATGAGGAAGGATACCCCTGCCACAGTGGAACATGCCACCAGAAAAATAAATAAGTTTGCCTCTATAGCTGCCAGCTGGGGAATTCCTACAGCACATGCTACCATGCAAAACATCGTCACTAGCCTCTTCTTTCACCTCTCTCATTGTCTTAGGGTAGATACCTTGGCCCAGATTTACAAAGCTTTTTAGGAGTTAGGCCCTTTGTCTTGTGCAGTGATGATCCTTAATAGTTCTGATAATCCTGTAGGTTGAAGATACCCACCAGAGAAGTTCAGAATGTAGGGGTGTCCTGGAAAAGAACTGACAGACAAGAAGGCAATACCCAATTACAAGTACCTGCTAAGGCACTAGTGCTGCCGTGAGCCCAACAAGACCCACAGTACTGAGGAATGTGCTGGTTCCGAGTGGTACTGGCAAAATTGATTCCGTTTACATTTCGCCAATCCCAGCTTGTGGGAAGTTCAGAAATGTCCAGGTATTCATGAGGTCGAGGATATGTTCTATATGGAAATAAAATAGTCATAGTTAAGCCCATTTCCTAGAGCTACTTTATATTTTTTTGAGACAAAGGAAAAAAATCTTCCCCTCTCTCAAAATGTGTGTGAAATTCCATCCTTGCTTGTGGTCACATGATTGCTCTAGTCACCATGACCTTTAATGCCCTTCTATATATGGTCTTGTGACTTAACTCAGAATTCTTGTAAACAACCCTCAGGGTGGGATCAGGGTCCAGATTCAACTCCCTCCCTCCCCCCCCCCTTTGCCTGGATCGGATCCCTGGCATTAGGAGGGCCATGCTGGCACTCCAGCCTCCCCAAAGGGCTGGGAGCACACAAAATCTACTAGTCTGGGCCCCCCTACCCTCTGATGTGCAAGGGGAATGTGGGGAGTGTCTCCTTCTTAGGGGCCACGTCAGTGAAGGTTTATGGGTTTTTCCCCCCCTTCTCAACTGTGTGTTCCCATCCCTTCCTGATTTTCTGTAGGTCAATGGCCCCGGACCAAAAAAAGGTTCCCCACCCCTGAGTAAGAACTGCATATCTGGGATTAACATACATGAAATGCCTGGTCAATGTGGCACTTTACAAGAGTTCATATGAAACGTCTACTCTCAAAACTAGTTCCCCCCTATGCACAGCTCAGGAGTAACCTAGCAGCAATGAAAATCCCTCTCCTCTCCCCCACCCGCTGATCACCCGTGTCCACATCTTTAAACGTATTTAGGCACCAAATTCCCTCTGAGGCGCAGGGTCCTGGCCCTTTGCCCCTAAGAGGCCAGCTGCCCTGGGTTGACAATGAACTCGTTAGCGAAACTAACTGGTCCGGTGCAGTTCTGCGCGGTTACTAGCGGCCACTTCGGGCCAGCAACGCCCGAGGTGCCGGCGAGGTGCAGTTAATAGGGAGGGGCTAAGGAAGCCGCAGCGGGCTGAAGGGGTCTCACAACACAGGGGCGGTGTCATTGCGGGATTTCAGCCCCGCTGATTCCTGACCCCGCAGGCTCTGCGAGCCGCCGCCGGTGCAGCCCGAGCCAGGCAGCCCGCTAGGACATCCCCGACACGCGAGCGGCAAACAGGCGCTTTGCCCGAGCCCCGGCTGCGAGCCTCCCTCGCCCAGCAGCAGCGATGCACGTGGCTCCGCCAGGCCAGCCGGTGCCAGCCGCCCCTTGGGGCCGAGCTCTCTCACCTGAGCCCGGGGGGCTTGCGCGGGGCCGGCTTGTAGCAGTGCTGCCCTTCCCTGAAGTAGAGGCCGGCGGCCGGCCAGAGACAGCCGCAGAGCAGCAGCAGGGCGAGATGCGGGGGCAGCCCGGCCATGCTCAGCGCGGCGGTCCCGGAGCGGCAGCTGCTTCCTGCGTGCTCGGGCCGAGCCTTTAAGGGCAGGTTGCGGCGCCTGAGTCAGCCGGGGGCCGGGCTCTGCCAATCCCCAGCTGCGCCCTGCGCGGGAGGGGGGCGGGGGACACGAGACCCGCCGCGCAGGAAGAGCCGGGGCTGGGGCTGCGCGCGTGTTGCAAGAGGGGTCCGGGGGCTGCCCCGGAGAGCTGGGGCTGCACCCAGCAATCTCGGGCGGGTGGCTCCAGCAGGGCCCTGCCCCCTGCGGGAGCTGCCGCGACTTGCAGGCAGCGAGGAATGGGACCGGCTGTACTGGGATGGGCGGGGGAGCTGGGATCAGCCAAGCAAGGGCCTTCGTCTCGTGGTCAGATGTTTGCAGGCCGCAGCCTTCACTGGGAAGTCCCGGTCCGCAGGGCTGCCTACGGAAACGTGCTGTTCCTGCCTCTGTAAGGCCGTCACTGATCTCTTTGATTCAGGAAGCATTTCCATCAAGCCTTGATCCTGCAAGATGCTGTGTAGCCTTAACTATATATCCCGAAGCCGTCCCATTGAAATATTTGCAGGATCCTGGCCTCACCCACAGATAGGGTTGCCAGATGCTTCCAACAAAAATAGTGGACACACTTGACATTGCATCACAATCTACATCTTATTTAGAAAATACCCGACATTTATATTTTGTCAATTTGTTTCCAGAACAGAAAGCTCAAATCCTGGACTGTCCAGTTCAAAACCAGACACCCAGGGCAGGACGGAGGCATGGGCGAGCCGGACAGCTGCCCAGGGCGCCAACCGATGGGGGGGCGCCTGATGGCAGCTGTAAGGGGCACGCGGCATCTCTTACAGCTACCATCAGGCGCTGCACGCCAGGCTCCCGCAGCGCCGGCCAGCAACGCCCTTCCCCCCACGGCCGTGGGGCCCTACACAGCCCGGCACATGCGCCAGTAGCAACAGCTGGGCCAGATTGGGCCTGTGTGCCCTAAGGACGGGCCCTGGGCCTGCACACCCTACAGGGCCCATAGAGGGCTGCAGACACCTGGCAACCCTATCCACAGAGGACATGTCTGCTCTGCAAAAAAGCAAACAACCTGTTTGACAGCAGCAAGTCTCAAAGTCTGGGTCTGCAGACTCAGGTTCACAGTAGCAGGGGAACATTTTTATGAGTATAGGTGTTGACACCCTCCTTACCTTTGTCCTTCCCACCTCCCCCCACAGCTAATGCTGGGAGCAAAGACCTGGCATGCAGGGCCAGCAGCTGGGACCCAGGGCTGGCAGCAGAGCCCCCAGTGCACGGAGCCGAAGCTCAGCTCCCTGGCACTCAAAGCCAGCAGCTGGGACCCTAGATCCAAGGCCAGCAGCAGAGCCTTGGGCATGCAGGGCATCAGCCAGGACCTCAGGTGCGAAGCTGGCAGCACAGCCCCAGGAGCACGGGGCAGCAGCTGGGTCCCTGGGCACGGGGCCAGCAGCAGAGACCACAGTGCATGGAGACGCAGTAGCTAAAAACACTACCCTAGCATAAGCCCCATGCAGTAGACGGAGGCCAGGTCTACATTATAGCAGAAGGTCAGCTTACGGCAGGGCCTGCACAACTTGGAAAGCGGCGAGGGCCATATTACTCCAAAGAAAACAGCTGCGGGCCGCAAGGGTAGGTTTGGGGAGGCGGGTGATACTTTATTAAGAATTTTTCAATTAAATCAGGCCTGCACAACATATGGCTCCCAATGCTCTTACCCTCTCCTCTCCTCTCCCAGCATCACCTTGTCCCCCCTCCCACTGACACCTCCCCTCCTGCCCTTTTCCTCATTGTCTCCACTTGGCCCCCTGGCATTTTTCTCTCTTGCACCCTGCCCCTTGGTGCCTTCCCCTTTCTCCTGACCTGCCCCCCTCCCCTCAGCACAAACCTCTTCCCCTCTCCTACCTGGCTTCTGCCTTCCAGTTTGCGGGGTAGCCAGGGCCTTTTTGAATCTGGCAGTCACCGGCCGTAACGTCACGACGCCACGTAACACCAGTGTCCTGGCATCTGCCAGCCTCTCGCCCTCTGGCTCGCGCCCCGCTTCCTTGCGCCGGAGCTGCACGCAGGCAGCCCGGCAGCGAGAATCGCCGCACTTCCCCCTCCCCGGCGGTGCTCTGCTTCTCCACCCGGCCCGTGGATCGGATGAGGCCGCGCCGCCCGTAGTCGTCACGGGCCGCACAGTGAGCCCCTGCAGGCTGCATGTGTGCAGGCCTGCCTTATGGTATGCAGTTCCAGCTACTTAAAAATGTAGCTGGAGTCGACATACCTTAAGCAGCACTTCGGTGCCATCTTCATAGCAGGAGATTGATGGGAGAAATGCTCCTGTCGACTTCCCTTACTCCTTGCAAGAAATAGGAGTTCCGGCATTGATGGGGGTACCCTCAGCATTCAATTTAGCAGGTCTATAGTAGATCATCCACCTCAGTGGGTCCTCAGTCTGTAGAGCAGTGGTCATCAACCAGTAGATCAGGATCTACCAGTAGATCCTGGAGCCTCTGGTAGGTGATCCTGAGTGGTTTAGCTGGGAGGTACTTCAGCTGCCTTTCCTTACACTGCCCTGCTGCTCCTGTCCAGAGCCTCAGAGCTGCCCTGTGGGAACCTCCTGCTTGTTGTGCAGGGTAGGGTAGACAGAGGTAAGGGGGCACTGATGTCACTCTGTCCCGCTCCCCTGTAACCTATCTTCACAGAGGGAGGAGGGTGGGGCAGAGGTATTTGGATTTGAGATAAATCCAGGACTGATTTACATTCAAAAAGTGATCTTGTGCTTAAAAACATTGGCGACCACTGCTGCAGAGACCACTTCTGAGACTCACCGCTGGAGGTGGAGTTTTGTGCAATACAGAAATACTCTCATATTGCTGACCAAGCCCTTGCTCTGCTTTTGTGTAGAAAAGGGAACAGAAAGCAGAAGCAAAACCAGTTGTGGTGCAGTTTTTTGCACCTTTCAGACTATGGTGCAACTTTTATGTCTCATGACACATCTTTCGTGAGAGTTAATAATCCTCAATTTAGAAATACCACTATGGACCCAACATTAAATTAAATTACACATTGGACTGGCACACAGTGGTACAAATGCCTGACCACTATTTTTTTAAGTGACATGTGCTTATGAAAAGTGCCAGCTTGCCAACCCTGGAGACTGAAAGCCTCTGCTGAACCACAGAACACGTACAACGTAGGCAGGCTATGGCAGTGTAAACTCCTTCCAGTGCCCTGATACGTCTTACGCTAACCTGGTAGAAGCAGCTCAGTTTCCATGGTTGTTCATTACTTGTACCTTCTGTTGAGGCAGTTCTTTAATGATGTGGAAATTTGTTCATTAGGAGCTAGGAGACCAAACGCACTACATCAGTGATGCTCAGCCTGAGGTTCGCAAGCCACAAGTGGCTCTTTAATATGTCACCTGTGGCTCTTTGCAGCACATGCTATTAAAACACTGTGTAAAATACATGGTATTAACCAAGCAGGATGCTTTTACTATATTATTGACCAAATAATAATACTTGGTCATTTGTATATACATATATATATATAGTAGTAAATTAAACAAGGAATTCACACTACTATGGCTCTTTTGAGTAGATTGCTAATTTGGCTCCTAACAGTCTGTATCACTGTTTTTGGTTGAGCAAAAGAAAAAAAAGTGACTAAACTTGTTGAGCAAAAAAAATCCCCATGCTTCTCCAGCCCCCACCAAACACGGCAGAGGAAGAATGTCCCAAGTGGCCTTCCATCCAAGAAAAACAGAGAATACTGGACACCTGGCAACCCTAGACACTCCCCACATTCAGCTCAAGGTAGCTGGGGCATTTAGTCCACGACTGTATAAACTATTCTGCCTCCGGTAGTGATGTGTGATTAAGCCTGACACCTGAGGCAGCCTGAGAGTCACACTTTTTAAAAACTAAAACTGAATTTGAAAATAAATAGTGTCCACTACACTTGGCAAACGGAGCTGAGTCAACATATGTGATGCACCTAACACAAACTGTTGTGATGCGCAGGCATGTGTATTAGAATAAATGCTTCCTCATGCATGATGAGATGCCTAGCAGCACAGAGCCCAAAACCAACATTTTTGGCAAGCTGTAGCCATTTTAACCTCTCATACTCTCTCTCACACACATAAACACACATACACAACTCCTTATCATTGCACATACTATCGGAGACCTTGTGGCTTTTGAGATTCCATGACCACAGACTTTACAATATAATGTCCACAGTAGAACAGTTGTTCCCTGGGTTTCCCACAGAACAGTTGCATGGGTGTTAATAGAGGGGAAAAGTTTCAGAAGCCCTAATACACCTGAAAAGCCTAATTCCTGTTTTCAAAAGTGACAGGCGCTCACAAGCCTTAATGCAGTTGCAGTAGGGTTGCAAACTTTATAATGGCACAAAATGGAACACCTCTACCCTACCCCTTCCTCAAGGTCATGCCTCCACTCATGCCATTCCCCCCCCCTCAGTCGTTTGCTCTGCCCCCTAGTAACTTTCACTGGGCTGGCGCAGGGATTTGGGGTGGGGGAGGACTTCATCTGGGGATGCAGGCTCTGGGTTGAGCAATAAAGCTTTTAAAATATCTGCCCGAGTGCCAGTGTTCTCATGTCACTTTTGAAAATGGGCCTTAGCTTCCTCCCCAAATTATTTAAGTCTTTTCAAAAATTTTACGCAGCAGTCATCTAATTAGTGCACCCTAGAGAAAATGCATGTTGAGAGCCCAAGATGTGGGTGAAGGTAAGACAGGCTTCCAAATGTACATGAGGCAGCAGCAGAGCCGGCCTTACATATACACAGAATATGCAGCTGGTAGGGCACCTGAAAATTTGGGGCACTGGGTCTTATTGGCCACACACCTGTCTTTTCCTATTCCTGTTCTGTGGCTCTGCTTCTTCCAGAGTGGATCTAGTTAATTTAAAAGTAGAAAAGCTTGCCAGAGCTATTAGCAGACACTGAAATGCTGAAGGAGCCATTCAAGTGGTAAGGAAGCCCACCCCAGATATATACTGTCAATTTCTGCATTTAATTAGTCTACAGGGCCTTAGTTTAAAATTTCCTTTAAAAATGTCATTAGTGTGTTGCTAAAGATTATAAAATCACATCTCTACAAAAATCATTCCCCCCGCCCCAGGCTGCCATTGGGGATAGGGCATCCATTTAACAGTGCTGTGTAGGATTCCATGAGCACACATCTTGCTGATGAATTCTCTACACCTGACTGAAGAGATGATATTTTTGCAGAAAAAGTAAAACCCTTTAACCTAACTTATATTGAGAGAGGCTAACATTTCCAAGGCTAACAGCTTGCTCTGGCAACGAGTATTTTCATTTGTGTGTTGCTGCATGTCCTGTTCTCTATACATGTGTTCACTTTTGTACCTGGTGCACGTGGTGGTTTGACTAGAAACAGTTGTAAAAGGCTGTGAAGATGCCACACACAGTTAAGTGCTGAATACTATTTGTAACAGTCCCCGGAACTGCATTATGACCCCGCTTGGGTGTGACTAGAAGTGCTTACAGGCTGGTGGTCATTCTATGCCCTGAAAGTCAAATTATTTGCTGGCCCCAGACCAGGCTCATCACACACAACATAACCACAGACAAAACAACCCCTACCACCATCACAGTAGCTAATCAATGACTTTCTTCTTATCTCAGCAAATAAACCAGCGTTTCAAAGAGCCTTAGAGTGTCCTGCCCTCTTCTCTCGCCACACCCCCCAGAGTCATGTTTCAGGCATGTCAAGGAGGAGGGTGTTGCTTGTATGCTGGCACTGACTGCTGCATTTTGTGGCTAGGTACAGAGGCCTCTCCAGGACTGAACGCCTATCTCCTTCCACAGGAACTAAACATATTTTTAAAACGTGAAAGACCCATTAAGTGCATTTACTCCTAATGATTCCAGTGCTGGGGAAGCGGTAAAAATTGAGTTGTTACTAGGCTAAACGCTCACCTTCATGCTTTGCCAACCTAACGACTATGGAAGCAATACTGTTAATGTGCAACACTGTGCTCCCCTGCACTTTGTCAGGTTCCCTTAAAATAAGTCAATATATTTATAGTGAGGCAACCCTCCCGCCATCTTCCTGCATGCCACAGCGGCTGATCTTTTGAAAACATACGCGGCTTATCAGTGGTAACACATTTACAACATCGGCAGATAGGAAATGCCTTCGTGTTACTATAAAGGCTTGAAATTGCCAAACAGCTGAGGAACGACAAGGTAAAAAACCAGAGTTGTTTCTATAAAGATGGCAAATTACAGAAAAGTGCCAATTTAAACAATTCCATCTTTGAAAGTATTAAGGTATTTTGTGTCCCATGTAACAATATATCTAGTCTGTATTTAGAAATGGTTATAAAAACAGGCAACTGGGTTCAGGTGGTTATCATTAGAGAAAAATAAACTGATGATGGAGGAATGTGTCTCAGTGAATAATTTGTTTTCACTTTCTTTGTTCTTCTCTCATAAATTATTCTCAAAAAAGACTGAAAAATCTCACATTTGTGTTACTCAAAAGCATTCTGCTAATTTTGTCATTCTTAGTTGCCACTTGTCAGCTAATTGTCATTATTTACAATGCAAACTGTGTGAGGAACTTGCATTGGTCAGATCATGTTGGTTCTTTGCCCTAACTAGATGAAATATGTAACTACGTGCCTTTTGGGAACTAAATGCTCCATTTGACTCTGCCCTCAGTAGAATTTGAGTATTTGAATGTTTTCTGGAAGTGAACATGAAAAGCATGTGGCCAAATTCAAATCTGCTTTCCTAATTCAAAGGAAAATTCACAAATAAATGTTTCCATCATTCGCCCAGCTCTAGAAAATACCTGATGCAACTTCCTTGCCTGTTAAAAGCAACTAGTTAGAATAGTGTCTGTGTCTGAAAGGTGATGCACTTACCCCTTTCTAAAGAAAATATTAAATGAGCTCATTCTACCTCTCATTGATATCATTCTTAATCACCGGGTGACTTTTAATTCTCATACAAGTGAACGGTTGATAGGGTTGGTCTAGGACAAACTGGTCATTATGCCAAACAGGGAGCAGTTTTTGCACTGTCTTACTTACATCATGTCTAGCAACCAGTGAGTTTGACACTACATTTGTGGTGGGGAAGTCTGGATTCAGCTGATTATTCCTTTTATGGGGATGACAGGAGGTCTTTAGATTGTCATTTATTTATAGTTATCTATAATGTGATAAAAGGAGTTATTAGACTCTTATTCAATCAGTCAAGTTATTCTGCTATGCTGGTCTTATATGTACTCAAAATAAATGTTTAAAGGAATTGTCTTCTTCATTCTCCTTCAGTTCCCTCCCTCTAGCCTAGTTAGAGACTGAAAGGAGCATGTTACTGAACTGTACTATGACCCTAATGCAGAATGAAACTCACAAAGGCATCCTGTCTAGGACAGCTGGTACTCTGAGATACCAGACCTGTGTGTCTATCGGCAGGGAACATGTCTATGTCATGGATGCATCAGCGTTACCATACTACAGTGAAGCATTTCAAGTGTTCTTTGGGAACACTATGGGTTTTATCTTTAAGTTCAATGGGGATAGGCTTTTACCCCTCTATTTTTATGTCAGATTCTGTAATAGTGTTTCTTCCTAGCCACGTTCTTCAAGGGTGGCAGTAATGTCCCTGTGTAATAAGGAAGATTATTCAGCTGATTTGTATAAATGTTCAGTACTTCATGGCAGTGTAACATGGCTTACAGCAAGTCTGTATATAACAATAAAACAAAACACCCCATGCTCTGCCTTGACCTGTAAGCCAAAGTGCTTTAGAGGGTGAATAACAGTTTCAAGGTTAAAATGTAAAAGGGCAACAGGAGGGAGGAGCGAGAGAGTGGGAGAAAGAGAGAGGTGCAGGCAAAAGAAATGAAGGCAAGGTAGAGAGATGTTGAGCATGTAAGTGACTTTGGCTGTTTCCTTACCTGATGCGTGTAGGTGAGGAGGCTAAAATTGTAATATTAAAAATATTTTCATAAAATTATAAAGGTCAGAGTTAAGGGTGTGCATTGCCAAGTGGCTTTTCAGGTGTTTGCTTTATGTTGTGAGGCTGATAATGTTGCTGCAGTGAAAATGTGGTTGAGTTGTCAGAATAGCGGCCTAACACTGGAAGGTCAGTATTGTATGTGAATGTTACCTTAATTTAATTGGGGTGCAGGAACACACACGTCTCTAAGTTAACAATGGTTGTTATGGGGAATATGTGTAACATCTGGAGAAAGCAGCTGATCCTTTGGGATTCAAGCTCTTTTCTCTTAAACAGAGCATCACTATAAAATTAGGGACACTAGTTCTATTCAGAACATCATCTTAGAGATGTAAATAGTATTGGAGCTGGCAGATATTTGGATTTCATCCTCATTCCTGATCAGGATTTAGAGCTTTGTATTGTAGCAGCAGGACTATATTTTAATGCACTGTGGACAATATCCCACTGGCAGTGCATGCTTGAAATCAATGGAGTTTTCCTTGAGGACTGATGAGAGGATGCGGCCTTTAACAATCACACCTTTATTTCACTAACAAGTGGGGATTTGGGTTCAGTGCGTTTGCCTCTCTGTCTAAAGCACTCTTAATAAGATAAGAGAGCTGTATACCAAAACAGGCACTTTTATTAATGGACACATTCCACATGCCACATGGAATTAACACTAGTTGAGGGAGAAGCAAAGTCCCCCTTTTCACTTACCTTGCAACGTACGCCTGATCCTACATTCCATACGTAGGAAGACATCCCCAGCTGAATGGGTGTTTTTCCTGTATGTGCGCAGACTTTGTTAATAGGGAGATGAGCATAATGTGTATAACTGGATACTCCCCTCCTTGTTTGAGTGACGTGTCACCATATAAAAGAGGCCCTTTTTGAAGTGATTCCAGTGGCTGTAGCTGATAGTGCAGGAGCAAGAGGGTGTCTTCCAGAGACTGAGCCTAGGGAAACTGGAATAGGTTCTAACTACTGAACTTCCCAGCCTATATAAAATGCGTGAAATTGTGCATCTTCAGATTGGCCAGTGTGGAAACCAAATTGGAGCTAAGGTGAGAATTGTTTTCAGTGAGTATCATTAGTAGCAAATGATTTGGGACAATATGGGCATACAGGAGTGATTAAATACGGACTATCATGGAATTCACCTTCAGAAGCATGAGAAGTGAAGGCATATGTTTTAATGTAATAGTGATGAGCTGCTTCATCAGGCAAATGCAAGGCCTGAGCATAAAACATCTGCAGTAGTTATGTGACCATTTGGGTAGGTGACTATTCTCAATGTTCAAGGCTGCGCAAGCCTGCCAAAAAGCTATGGAATGTGTGCAGGTAACTTATAAATACCTGTCTTGCAAAGTTCTAATGAAAATATACTAGTCTAGACACGTCATTTATTCCCCCCCCCCATATGTTGCTGATTATAATTCATTTTTTAAAAGGTGTTTTACTTGTCCATAAAAAAAATTACTTGATGTGGATAGAAGAGTGAGTAGAATTTTCCCAAGCTGACAGAAAGCAGAGTTAAGGGTCCAGGTTAAAACTCTTTAGAAATGACAAATAAATATATATTTATATTCACATAACTCAAAAACGACTGCACCAAGTACAGTAGAGTTCATACCAAAATAAAATAGAAAAATTCTTAGATAAATAGGGTCAACTGTTTTGGAGAGAGATATAGACATAGATGGCAAGAAAAAGATCATTGATAAAGCACATTATAGTGTAGAAAATAGCTAATTTTTAATTCATTTAAAATTAATTAATGGACTGCACATGGACTGCTCATATAGTACAGTAATTACCCTGATAATTAACTACAAGCATTGACAAAGATGCAGCAGCAATAGGTAGTAGAAAAAATAGCCTAGACAAGTAACACCTCTTTGCAGAAAGCTAGATGATGGTGATACTAATGAGGAGGTTGCAGTGTATCTTCAAGTTTTACTGTCAAGGGATTTTTTTTTGTCAGCACGTAGGGGTCTTGCCATTAATTGCTACTATAACTTATTCTGTTTGTATGTAAGCAACAAAATGGTACATAAGAGTAAACCTAGCTCATAGGCTCTGATGGAGATGGTCATGTATTGTGCAACTCAGTCTATGGGAAAAATACTGTTTATGCTGCATGACTTTTGCAGGAGCTTTTCACTTTAGTAGCAGTCTCCCAAAAATGACTTGGGACAATGCAGAAAAATGAGTTCTTTAACTGAGTCATAAAACAGAAGACCTGAGAAATGCAGGACTCACCCAAGAGGAAATATTTTCTCAACAAAAACGTCTATGTGGCTTTTCACAGGCCTACATAATTTTCACTCTCACCCACACATGCTCAGAAACTTTGCTCCAAAAGCTGCTGGGTGCTAGTAATGTTACTGCAAAGTGCTTACACTATATAACCACCATCATCTGGATATGTTACATTTGCAAATGTATGTTACATTTGTAAGTTTAAACTCAAGCTGTGTCCTAAATGCAGGAGCCCTTTAAAATTAAAATAGCCTGCTCATTCGAGGGTGTGACGGTATTAACACTGCTGTAGTGAGCTGCTTAGATAAGAGACTCCAGGGTTAGACACATGAATGGAGGTCTAGATAGGAGTTTTACTGATTTTGTTGGTTTGATGAGTGGTTCCTATGTAGAGGATGTGTCTGAGCGTGTTTCCTTCAAGGTTGCCTCTTTCTTATTTTGAATAGTGAAAGGTCAGAAGGAAACTCCAGATCCAAATATGTGTACAATTCTATTACTAAGCTTGTATTACTAAAAATTAAATGACTCATTAGGAAAAGTAAAATAGCATAGAATGAAAACCAAACTCTTGAAGGCACTTTCTTCATCTACAGCCGCAGAATGTGTGACCGTTTCTATGCCAGACTTCTTAGTCTACTAGCCTTCATCTTCAGAAAAACCCAAACACAACTGCAGACCTAATGCACCTGGTTAGTTAGTTGACCTGTGTGTGCATCTGTATGTGGATATAATAACTAGTGTAGCTAATGTTCACATCCACCTGGCATTGAGAGGTATGCATGCTACAACTAATACTAGGGTCTCAGAGAGCTGTGTTAGTCTGTAACTTTAAAGACAACAAGTAGTCCTGTGGCACCTTAGAGACTAACAACAAAATGTAGAATCCTGAGCTTTCATGGGTAAAGAAGCACTTACTGGATTGTACTTAGTTCTGTTTCCTTTTTCAGTTCTGGGAAGAGATAAGTGATGAGTAGTAATGAAAGAGTGGCAGAGTTCTGGCTGCAATGTGTAAACCTAGCTGAGTGAGTTAAAATGGCTCCTCCACACTCACTACCGTGCCAACTTAGCCTCAGAAGCCACAGCCACTCAGTGTATATAACCACACAGGCTGGGCCAGGTGCTACTTGTGTCAAAATCAGTAGCAGTCTTGCCATTGACTAGCATGATCTTTTGTATCTAACTTGTACAGTTGATGCCTAGAACTGTGAACACCTTTATTGTGTGGTGCTTATTGCTTTTGCTAATACATTAAAACTCCAATAGTCCGGCATCCAATTGTACGGCACTCTCGATAGTCTGGCATCAAAATAGCAAGAGCCTAGTGAGTGAGCTTCAGCAAAAAACAAGTCACGTGGCAGCAGCTGAACTGAGTGAAACAGGAAGGGACCGAGTCAGTCTGCCACTGGCATTGTGTGACGCTGGACAGTGCTTGTGGTTTTTTCCAGCTGTTTTGACTTATATTTTGAATATTTTTGCCCATCAGTGTGTAGTAATGGCATCAAAAGTGAATGAAGGTGCTAGTGGTAGTGCTAGTGGTAAGAAAAGTGTAAAAAGGAAGCATGTAACACTGACATTGAACCAGAAATTAGAGATTATAAAGATGCTAGAAAGAGGCATAAATTGGAACACTATCATGAGTGAATTTAACATTGGATCTTCGATGATCTGTTCTATGACATAAAGAAACAAAAAGATACGTTGTGAGCATTTGTTGCCGAAAGTGAAGTGCCTACTAAATGTACTGAATTACGGCAAACTCTGAAAAGGCCTAAGGTAGTGCAGTTGCATGTGGCTTTGTTTAAGTGGTTTACTGCAAAATGTTCTGAGGGTAAGCCCATTACTGGGCCAATGCTCATAGGAAAAGCAAAACTGTTTCACAGTGAAATGAATTGGGCCCTGAAGTTGCTATCAGCAGGCCTGCTTTTCCCCATGTTACAGTGTCTGTCATTAAATGGTGGGACTGAAGAAGCACTTACCTGATTATATTTTGTCCTGTTTCCTTTTTCAGTTCTGGGAAGTGATAAGTGATGAACATGGAATTGATGTCACTGGGAACTACCATGGTGATTCGCCACTGCAGCTTGAGAGAATTAATGTGTACTTCAACGAAGCTTATTGTAAGTGCTCAGAGTCTTTAATGAGTTGGCTCAGCAAATTATAAAGTCAACATGGGAGAGTTAAAATAAAAAACACTGTGGGAAGACGGAACATTCACACTCACTGTTTTAGGAGCACACATCCCATTGCTTCCAATTGGAATTGTTCTCCTAAGTCACTTGCATGCTTTTGAAATAATCATCCTATATCTTCTCTCCCTATCCTGTAGTCCTTACTTGTTCTTACAAAGTGAAACTCCCACTGAAATCAACAAGTTTTCCTTATAAGCACTGCAGGAGTGGACCCGATCTTGATTGACCAATGAGGGTTTTTCTGGATTGTGACATTATTCTGTAATTATTAAAGAGACAATCAGTTCAGGAGCATGGATTGCACTTTGTTTCCCAATCACTGTTTCATTCATCCCTTTTTCATAGAATGTGCTGACTAAAAATTTCTAACTTGAGGAGATGTGATGGGTTGGAGTAGGATTTTGCCTGGCTACCTGCCAATTTACTCTTACTTTTCTTTTGCCACAGCCAGTAAGTTTGTACCCCGGGCTATCTTGATGGATCTGGAACCTGGAACCATGGACAGTGTACGATCCAGCAAAATAGGCCCACTCTTTCGACCTGATAATTTCATTCATGGTAAGTACACTATATCGTTAATAATATAAATATGTCATTATGTCATCTGAAGGGTATTTTTTAGTGTGCCTTCAAATTTTGTAAAACTGGTTTATACAAAAGCAAAGTTATAGAAACACACAGAAGTGTCAGTGTCTCTTTAAAATTCCACCTGCAAAACTAAGAAATGCATCCTATTCAAAACCAGGTTTTAAAAATATTGGCAGAAATTGTCTTTGTAATGTCAAGAAGTCAAATTATAAAATAGTATACAAAATGTTCCAATTAACTTAAAATTACAAAGATTGAAAAAGACAAGCAGATAAAAATTTATTTTCTTCAGTGTCCCTTTGCATATACTGTAATCACTGTCTGTATTTCCTGTGTTAGGCATAGAGTTCTTTTTTCACAGCAAAGTGGAGAAGAAAGCCTTTTTTTTTAATCAAAAAATATGCCAATAAAGCGATAATCCTTGAAAATGTCCTTTCTACATGTCAGTATTTGGTAGCATTCTTATTTTTACATTTGGCCTGGTAACTTTGTGGATGGTTTTCTGTAATTCTGTAATTACAGGTAATTCAGGTGCTGGCAACAACTGGGCTAAGGGCCATTACACAGAAGGAGCTGAGCTGATTGACAGCATAATGGATGTGGTCAGGAATGAGTGTGAGAGCTGCGATTGTCTGCAGGGGTTTCAGCTCATCCACTCACTTGGAGGAGGCACAGGATCTGGTATGGGCACACTCCTTATCAACAAAATCAGGGAAGAATATCCTGATAGGATTATGAATACTTTCAGCGTAGTGCCTTCACCCAAAGTATCAGACACAGTTGTAGAGCCATATAATGCCATACTGTCCATCCACCAACTGATAGAGAACACAGATGAAACCTTTTGTATTGACAATGAAGCTCTGTACGACATATGCTTTAGAACCCTAAAGCTCCCCAGCCCCACCTACGGTGACCTCAACCATCTGGTGTCTCTGACCATGAGTGGTGTCACCACCTCACTCCGTTTTCCTGGCCAACTCAATGCAGATCTGAGAAAGCTGGCTGTTAACATGGTGCCTTTTCCTCGCCTGCACTTCTTTATGCCCGGCTTTGCTCCACTGACAGCTCGAGGCAGTCAGCAATACCGAGCCCTCTCAGTCCCAGAGCTCACCCAACAAATGTTTGATGCCCGGAACATGATGGCAGCCTGTGACCCTCGTCATGGACGCTATTTGACTGTGGCATGTATCTTCAGAGGCCAGATGTCTACCAGAGAAGTGGATGAACAGTTGCTGGCTATCCAGACCAAAAATAGCACCTATTTTGTGGAGTGGATCCCTAACAATGTGAAAGTGGCTGTATGTGATATACCACCACGTGGGCTGAAGATGGCGGCCACCTTTATAGGCAACAACACAGCCATCCAAGAGCTCTTCATTAGAGTTTCTGAACAGTTCTCAGCTATGTTCAGAAGGAAAGCGTTTCTCCACTGGTATACTGGTGAAGGTATGGATGAGATGGAGTTTTCTGAAGCAGAAAGCAATACCAATGATTTGGTGTCTGAGTACCAACAATACCAGGATGCTACAGTAGAAGTAGATGAATATCAAGAGGCAGAAGTGGAAGTCAGCCAAGAACAGGAAACATATGAAAAAGAATTTTAATATCAGAACACTATCCAAGAACATGTATTCAATTTACAGCTAAGAAAAAGTAGTAACACTGACCTATGTATCTGAAGGGAGAACTCTTAAAAAGTATCTGCTTTTCTCTGTATTAATCCAAAGTTTATACAGTGTATATACGAGCATAGTGATGCTGAAATTAACTCTGCCTGTTTTATGCCTCTTCCTTATAACCTGTGTCTGGTACAGCAAACCCTGGAGAAAGAACAATTAAGAGTGCAAGTTGTACTGTATCAGCCTTCTTTACACATGTACTAGCTTTAGACTGGTAGAGTCAGCTCTATCATGTAAGTGTGTTGTGTGTGACAAAAGTCATGATGATGAGTGTTGATATAATAGGCTCTAAAGTGTCATAACATTTATTTATTCTCAGGTAAATGCAGATTTAGGGTTTACATTTTGGAATTTGTTATTTTTAGAAGCACATATGTACAGGTTAGAACAGTAAGTACCCATGTTGTTCTGCACACCAATAAACAAATTGAATCAGTGTTTGTTAAGAAGTGTAGAAAAAAGTTTTAAGGTGCCTTCTAAAACATTCTTAACACACTGAGTGTCAACCAGTAGCATCACTTTATTTTTGTTTTGTATTATGGAAGATTTTTTGTCTTTACAATATTTGTATGTTTCATCTTCAATTAAATATTTAAACTGGTTTATTATTAGGTCATAGATTTGTGAACTTTATTTAAAAGTTTCTTTTGGCGTCCTCCCCTCTCCCTTTTATAGAATGTTTACAACTTTCTTTCTTATTGTTTGATACCATGAGCTAAACACAATGGCCTGCAACTACAGTAGTTTGTGATGTAACCTCAATGTCACAATTCAGTTTTCAAAAATTTAGGAAGAAGTTAGAAACAACAATGCATCACACTCAGAGACAAACCCGGTTACTTAACCATTCATAACACCATGGTGGTAGCTGCTATCTTATAAATAGTGTTGATGTTTTCTGAATCATTCCCCCACGTTAAATGAATATGTAACTGTTTACTCCATTTCTAATAACATTACAAGACTTTTTTGAAAATATTTTCCTTGTCTATTGTGTGTGCTTCTTAAACATTAAATCGCATAAAAACTCTAATGCCTACATTCCAGATACATTGAACTATTTAAATGAATGCATAATTACAATGAAAAGAAAAAAATTGTTAGATTACTCATCCTTTCAAGCTCTAACTTTGCAACTTGCTTGGAGATGAAAAAATAACCTTTTCTAGGGTAGACTTTTAAAAGGAAAATGCAAGTCTTATTAATATGCAAATTCACTTAACACAGACCATTTAAAAGCTTACATCCCCTGGATATTAGAATCAACTAGTTCAGATATATATGTTCTGAATAGGAATGTTAGATAGCATGTAATTGAATAGTCATGTAACTGCATTAAATTTTAGTCGTTACACAGCTATTCAGTAGTCTCCAGGGGCAGACTGGCAGCCAATGCGCACTAGACCCACTCCCGGGGAGTGCCCTGTTACCCTGTACTACTGTCTCTCTATCAGAGGCAGCAGCGGAGGTAGCAGGTGGGAGCTGGTCGTGAGGGGAGCCAGTTTAAAAAACAGCTTCCCGCACAGACCAGCTCCCGCCAGCCACCCTGCGCTGCTGACTCTGATACAGCACACAGCAGCCTTTGTCCACGGTGGGCCCCTGCTCCATTTGATGCTGGAGCAGCTTCTGTCCACGGGGAGTTTGGACTGCCCCCCATGAACGGGCGCTGCTGCCACCAAGCAGCCCTCCCCTGCACTGCTGCCTCTGATAGAGACAGCAATGCAGGAGGTGGCAGGCAGCACTGCAGAGCTAGTGCTGGGGGGAACCAGCGTTTAAGCCAGCAGGAGGCAGTGGGGGAGCAGCAGGAGGCAGGTCTGCAGAGCCTGCACATGCAGAGAGCCAGCACAAAAGCTGCTCCACCACTGCCTCCTCAGCACTTCTGCCTCTCAGGAGCTCCTCAAGGGCACCAGCTCTCGCCTCCCCCCATCGCTGCCTTCAATTCAGCGACAGCAAGGTGGGAGGGAAGGGAAACGCATGTAGTCAACAGGATTAACCTATAAACTCAGGCTTATCTGTTAACTGTGTAGTTGTCTACACACTGACATCCCGTTATGAAAGTATTTAAAAAATGTGATTACATCTGTTTTTATGGCCTGTACCAACACAATTCGTGACATTCTCTTCATTTGGGTTTGATTACATGTAGATTATTCATTCCTCACTGTCATGCTACGAATAAGTTGAACCTATTATGAATGGATATGAGATACATTATTTTTCTCAGCCCAAATCACAAAGTTGATTACAGTAATTCCTTATTTAACACGTGCCCGCTTAACAAGTTTTTGCAATCGCACGATTTTTTTTAGGGAACAATTTTTGAATTACACGACCGTCCCTGGAATAACACTGTTTCCCCAGATGGCCCGTTGCCAGCGGCTGCACAGGGCTTCCCCTGCCTCCCTGCAAAGCGGTTGTGCGGGGCTTCCCCTGTTCCCTGCTGACTCCCCCTTGCTGGACACCTTGCCCCCTCTCCTCTGCCCCTGCTTGCAGGCCAGCAGCTGGGTTTCCCCAGCCGGCCCATTACCGGCGGCTGTGCAGGGCTTCTTCCTGCTCCCTGCAAAATGGCGGAGGGATCGCCGCTCACTGCACCATTCCCCACTGACTCCCTCTCGCCGGACGCCTTGCCCCCTCTCCTCTGCTCCCATTTGCAGGCCGGTGGCTGGGTTTCCCCAACCGGTCCATCACCAGTGGCTGCACGGGGCTTTCCCCGCCTCCCTGCAAAGCGGCGGAGGGTTTGTTGCTTGCCGTGCCATTCCCCAGGGACCCCCCCCCCCCCTCGCCGGACACAGTGCGGGTCCTGACTGATCCATCACAGGGGCATACGCCCAACCTAATCCCCCTCTCCTCTCCTCCCCCTTCCTTCCCCAGAGCCAAACACCTCCCCTCCCTGCTGTAACCCAGTCCCATTTCTCCCCCAAACTTATGTCCTGATCCCAACAGACACCACTGTTTGAAACACAATCCCCCCCCCTTCCATTATTTTAAATGGGAAAATTGACCCCCACATAACATGTTTTCACCTAACACGATCATTTTCTGAAACATATCTATAGTGTTAAATGAGGAATTACTGTACTGCTTATCTGTGGTTGAGCCAGTTCTGACCTATTTATAGGATTCTCTTGCTTCAAATGCAGACAAAAGAGTCTACTCTACAGCATTCTCTCTGTCAGGGAAAGGATCATTTAAAAAAACCGGTGAGATTTTCAGAAAAGCCAATGATTTTTAGGAAAAACTGCAACTTTACCTCAGTTCATTCAGTACAGTGAACAAAGTGTGGCTTATCTACAATAGGCTTTTCACAGATGTTAGCCAGCACATGTTAGTGAACATAACACCATTGCATCCTAACCCAGAAAATACTGTTGGCTATTTGAACATCCCAGCCAAAGTATCGTTCTCTGAGTATTACACTTTATCACCAATACATGTTCTAAGTCAGAGACCCAATTTATAGCATTATGCTTCTAAACCACAGCTTAGGTTAGCCCGAAAGAGTCCAAAGAACAGGTTCTGCTGAAGTATTTCATCTGTACAATGGCCTGCTTTGTCACTTCCTGGCTACAGGTCTACTCTTTGGCTTTCTGTTTGAGAAATGGACCTTGAACTTTGGCTAGATCACTGTATTACAAGCCAAGCAGCACTCAAGTTTATACATTCTATTAAGGTAAGTTTTTCCTTCTGTAAACACATTTGAATACAAGGAACCAAAACTATTAAAAACTTGTCTGAGATTTGTTTATGGTCCAAACTGAAATTCTTGACACTTCAGTTGTGTTAGTCTGGTAATAGCAGTGAACGCACCCAATGACCCAGCTGTTTCATATAACTAAACTTGGACAATGTTACATGGCTCACACATTCTGTTGTTGAATGATTAACACTGAAAAGACTTCTGTAGCAAAGAGATAAGTAACAAGTTAAGAATATGAAAGCCTCAATGACACAGTGAATTCTTAAAAGATGCTGACATGTCATGAAAACTAGATGTTTTACTTAATGAGAAACCTGCATATGCTACTTCCATTTGCCTAGCATAATATACAAATAGAAATTGCTGAATGAAGTCAGAATCTTAGATGGTGTTTGTCTACGTCATCTGAATAAGGGTAGGTACCAAAGTTGTGGGCCACACAGTCTGAAATGGTTATGAAAGCCACATTCTAGTTGTGAGACACCCTGGCTGTTTGCTGTATTTCCCCCTCTACTCCCATACCACTCTAGTTTGGTGAGCACATTTGAATATCCTGTACTGCGACCTATAGTAATGACAGTCAGAACACTGTCAACTTACAAGAAATGACCCACAGAATTAGCTGTGGTGTAGACATTCACTTCCTGTGAGTGTGCCTACACTGTGTTATGTGTTGACAAGTATTAAAGATAGCAATAGATGTTAAATTAATATACCTGTACCAATAGAGGCCAGATGTCTAAACATTAGGGCTGTGTCTACACTGGCGTGATATCGCACAAAAGCGGCAGCTCTTGCGTAAAAACTTGCTGCCTGTCTACACTGGCCGTGTGTTCTTGCACAAGTAAACTGATGTTCTAATGTATAAAATCAGGGCTTATTGTGCGAGAACTCTGATGCTGAAGCTCAGGAATAAACCCTTGCGCAAGAGCTCTTCCAGAAGAGGCCAGTGTAGACAGGCAACATGAATTTCTTGCGCAAGAAAGCCCTATGGTTAAAATGACCATCAGAGCTTTCTTGCGCACGAGAGCGTCTACACTCATAGATGCTCTTGCGCAAAAGCACATCTCTTGCACAAAACCATATGCCATTGTAGACGCTCTCTTCTGGAAGGCTGTGTCTAGACTGGCCAGTTTTTCCGGAAAATCAGCGGCTTTTCCAGAAAAACTTGCCAGCTGTCTACACTGGCCGCTTGAATTTCCGCAAAGCACTGACTTCCTACTGTAAGAAATCAGTGCTTCTTGTGGAAATACTATGTTGCTCCCGTTCAGGCAAAAGTCCCTTTTGTGCAAAAGGGCCAGTGTAGACAGCTCAGATTTGTTTTCTGCAAAAAAGCGCCAACCGCGAAAATGGCAATTGGGGCTTTTTTGCGGAAAAGCGCGTCTAGATTGGCATGGACGCTTTTCCGCAAAAAGTGCTTTTGCGGAAAAGCATCCGTGCCAATCTAGACGCTCTGTTCCGAAAATGCTTTTAACGGAAAACTTTTCCCTTAAAAGCATTTCCGGAAAATCATGCCAATCTAGACGCAGACGAAGAGTTTTTGCAGAAGAACTCGTCTGCAAAACAGTTTTTGCGTGAGAACGCGCCAGTGCAGACATAGCCTTGGGGAAGAAGTAGTAACTGAATGGTTTAAAAACTCCTCTCAGGCAATGTATTTAGTACTGGGGTTGCCAGAGTTGCAATTTCAGTAACAAACTTCAGCTGCACTTTGTCAAAGGCATATTTCATCACCTTCTGCTGGAACACTGTGGGATTCTCACTCTCTCCTGTAACTACAATGAACAGGATGGCTAATAAATGGCAGGGTCACAACCACTACGGAACCCTCCTCCGCATAGCCTTTTTTTAAATTGCCCCATAAACCATAGCAACCGTGAAGATTCAACAAGTGTGGCAAAATATGCTATTTACAAGCTACCCATAATTTTCAAGCATTTCGCTTTAGTGTGACTGTTGCATAAATTGAGGGAAAAAAGTGAGATTGTTAAATAGCACGAAAATTCTTAGGTGCATAAGTCCCAATGTACCTAAATAGTCACTTGGGCTCTTGAAAATCCCAGGCACAAACTGCAATGTAATTTCAAAGTGGAATTTTACCAGCAAGGGTAGCTTTATGGCTTTTTCTCAATTCTGACAGTGTAAAAAGGGATTGCATTAGAGAAGGAATTTTCCACCACGTCATATTGCCAGAGACCCTGGGTTTTTTTTGCCTGCCTCTGCAGCATAGGGCACAGCGCACTTGCACATTTAAGCTAGTGTAAAATGTTGGATTCACTAATATGACGTCTTTAAGTCATGATTTGAGGATTTAAGTAACTCTGCCAGAGGTTATGCGTACAGTAATTCCTCATTTAACACGGTAGATACGTTTCAGAAAACGATCGTGTTAAGTGAAAACGTGCTATGCGGGGTCATTTTCCCATTGAAAATAATGGAAAAGGTGAGGGTTGCATTTCAAGCGGTGGTGCCGAAGTCAATTTTCTGTTGGTGCTGCATCATCAACATTAGATGATGTAGCTGGCCCAGGGCTATCTTGTTCATCAGATGATCTTTTTTTAGGTTGAACATGAAAAAAAGCTTTTGACAGAGAGCTGCTTTGCTGCTTTTTGTTTTTCATTGTAAAGTTGCTGGTAGCAAGATAGAGCGCTTTCTAAGCTTTTCGCTACTTTTGAGCTCCATTCGCGATCAGGATCATTCTCATAAAAAATGTTTATTGCATCACTTTTAAGCTTAAATGCTTCAGCCATAACTTTCATTGATAATGTTCGAATAACTGGCTCAGCATGTTCAGGCTCATTTTCCAGCCACTGCTCATCCAGAAGCTTCCACTCGTCGATAGACAACTCCTCCCCATGAGAGTCGAGCAACTCTTGCACATCAGTAGCATCCACCTCCTCTAATCCTGCTTCATGGGCTAGGGCTACAATCTGCTTTTTAGCTTCAGCTAGTTTAGTGTCAAACTCCCTAAACTCATGAACACATGCAGGCGATATACGGCGCCAAACTGCGTTAAGGCAACTCGAAACTTCTGCCCAAGCCTCTGCTATATCTTCTTTAACGTTAAATTTTATCCAGAATGCCTTGACTGTAGGCTTATTCTCACCATCTGTCTGCCTTATAAGCCTAGCAAACGTATGGCGCAAGTAATACGCCTTGAAAGCAGCTATCGCTCCTTGATCAAACGGTTGAATTAATGAGGTTGTATTGGGGGGTAAAAATAACACACGAATGTTTTCTGACAGATCAGTAAAGCAAGGAGGATGCCCTGGTGCATTATCTAGAAGTAAAATTTTGAAAGCAAGATTTTCTTGCAAACAGTAGTCTTTCAACTCAGCAGTTAGGCGATTGCAAAGGTAGTCTGTGAAGATGCTTGCAGTTACCCATGCTTTCATATTAGATCTCCAAACAACAGGAAGATGATCCTTTGAATACCCAGTTAAAGTTCTAGGGTTGGCAGAACGGTAAACAACTACCGGTTTGAGCTGGCACTCCCTGTTGGCATTGGTGCATAGCATTGTACTGATATGATCCTTTGCAGCCTTAAAACCAGGTGCATAAGCCTCATCACGAGAGATGTATGTGCGTGCTGGTTTCGTACAGGTTAAACACGTGCTCAGACGAATAGCCACCTTTCTTTATAATAGCCTCAAATATTGCTGGGAATGAGTCAGCAGCCTCTGTGTCAGCAACAGCAGCCTCTCCAGTTATTTTTATATTATGTAAGTTTGAACACTTTTTAAAGCATTCGAACCAATCATGACTTGCATTAAATGACTTGGCATCAGTTTCATTCAATTCTATTTCAATAGCATCACATAAAGCTTTGGCTTTTTCCTGAATAACAGCCAAACTCACTGGCATCTTTCATTGTGTTTGGTCTTCAAGCCACAGACAATCACCTCTCCATATTTTTCCATTAGGTTAGATAGTGTACAAACAACCTTCTTCACACTTACTGGTGTTGCATTTTTGCAACATTCCTTAATTTTCTCAGCTTGGGCATGGATTGTGTGCACACTAGACTCATGCATATTCAACGCGTGAGAGTGGTCACAATTGCGTTCACCTTTTTTAATTCGCTTAATCACTTCAAGTTTCTCTTTTAATGTAAATGATTTTCTATGCTTCTCGCTTGCAGAAGCAGATGTATCACTTTCCTTACGCTTTCCACTCATAAGGGATACAGTAATACACAGCAAGATACAGTACAGTATCTAACAATTCAGTGCAAGACATCGCAGTTTGTTAACACAAGATAAACACGTGAGTGAGCGGAGGAGTGCTGTGACCGCATGTACAGTGTATTCATCTGCTCATGCGTACAGTACAACTCCCAATAGGGCATTAGCTGGAACCCGGAAGTGCTCCAGTCAGCTGCTCTCTCGGTGGGGCTGCTGAGAGCTGCATGTGCGCTCGCAGCTGCAGCCTGCACTTGTTAGCAGCTGGGACCAGGACATAAGGTTGGGGGAGAAAGGGGACTGGGTTACAGCAGGGAGGGGAGGTGTTTGGCTCTGGGGAACGGAAGAGGAGAGGAGGTGTTTGGCTCTGGGGAATGGAAGAGGAGGAGAGGGGAGGAGGATTGGGTTGGGAGTACAGTATGCTCCCCGATGAGTTTGCCGGGACCCACATTGCATCCGGTGAGGTGGGAGGTCACCGGGGAACAGCACAGTGAGCAGCAAACCCTCCATTGCTTTGCAGGGAGGCAGGAGAAGCCCTGCACAGCTGCCAGTGAGGACGGTTGGGGAAACTGTGTTATTTTGGGGATGGTCATGTTATTAAAAAAAACATTCCCTAAAAACAGGATCAAAAGCAAGCTGTGTCCCTGCATGCACCCTTGCTGCCCCCCCCATGCTCCCAAAATTCTGCCTTTACCCCCTCCCTCCCAAAATTCCCACCTTTGAGGAGCTGACAGCTCCAGTTTTCCTTTTACCCTCCCAAAATTCCACATCTAAAGACCTGGCAGCTCCAGTGCTCCCTTTGGCCAGGAGATCCCCCTTGCTCCGTGGATGGTCAGGGTATGGAGGGGACAGGAGTTGAGGCAGCAGCATGGGCAAGCAGCAGCCAATGGGACCTGAGAAGTTCTGAACCCTGCAGTCTGCACATCCCTCAGCCCACATTGAAGCTGACAAGCCATGACTGTGTTCTGCAGTCAGCTTATGAACAAGTCAGTCACTTTTTTCCTTTTTTGAATAGAGCACACTGCTCAGAAGCTACTAGAGTGGTGAGCAGGGTGTAGTTGGGCTAGCAAAGAAAAAAAAAACACGACTTGAATTGTTTCCACTTTTTTTTTTAAATGCAGCTTGGTGCAATTCTACGTTCTTCAACAGCATTTCTGGAATTTTTAACTTTGGTCTTTAAGTTGTACTAGAACGTTCTGCTTTCCTGCAGAAGTTTTAAGGAACTTTTCAGCAAGAAACAGTTCTTAGAATCACATATGCTTTTGTGCACATATAACCTCAATCCTGACCTCAGCTGCTGAACAACCTGGGAAATAAGTATCTATGCAGTTAAAGAGACCTCCTTTGAGTTTGCTAAGGAAAGGCCCTTTCCTTACCTGGCCCCTTGGTCTGGACAGGCATTGTAGGAAAGAGGACGCTAGTGCCAAAGTCAAAAACAATAAGGCTATGTCTAGACTGGCATGATTTTCCATTAAAAGCATTTGCAGAAAAGAGCATCTAGACTTGCGGAAAAGCATCCATGCCAATCTAGGCACGCTTTTGTGCAAAAAAGCCCTGATTGCCATTTTCGCAATTGGGGCTTTTTTGCGGAAAACAAATCTGAGCTGTCTACACTGACCCTTTAGCGCAAAAGCTTTGCGCAAAAGGACTTTTTCCCCCAAACAGGAGCAGCATAGTATTTCCGCAAAAAGCACTAATTTCAGACAGTAGAAAGTCAGTGCTCTTGCGGAAATTCAAGCGGCCAGTGTAGACAGCTGGCAAGTTTTTCCGCAAAAGCAGCTGCTTTTGCGGAAAAACTTGCCAGTCTAGACGTAACCCTGGGCTACGTCTACACGGCAATGTTTTTGCGCAAAAACCTGCAGAGGGTCCACACCTCAAATGCACTTTTGCAGAAGTAAATCAACCATAAAACAGCAGAACACAGAGGACTTTTGGCAGTGTAGGTAAACCTTTTACAAGGCAGAATGCCTTTTTGCACTACAGCTGTGGCTCAAAAAAGCAAGCATAGACACACTGCAGGGCTTCTTGCGCAAATAGAGCCTATCCATTCTGTGAATGGCCATCAGAGCTTTCTTGCACAAGAGCGTCCATGGAGTGTGGATGCACTTTTGCACAAGAAGATTTTGCACAAGAGCTCTTCCACAAGATTTGGTCTTTAGGTAATCACGTACGTTAGAGCTGTTAATGTACCCAAAGTTTACCATTTCTTTAATGCAGAAGTTTATTTAATGCTCACAGTGAACTGGGAAACTCCTAATGGTAGTCTTGTGCTTGTGTTTACTCTCGCTTCCCCTCCCACTTTTAAAAAAGCTTTCTAGATACCAGGAATGTCAACTCTACCATCCTTGGATTTTAGTGGCAGATTTGTTGGGAATGAAGGGATATCCCAGAACTTTTACTGTGAGCACTTCAAAGTAGACATTCAGTATTTACAAGACAGGCATCTTTTTCCAAGATGTTTATTAGACACTGAAGTTAAGTAGGTTGAGTAGCTTGAATGAAAATCTGTTCCCCTTTCAGCTTTTATTACACTCAAGTTCACCATTTAATTAGTACTGTATTAGCTAAGCCCCCTAGTGTATGAATTTCAGACAAAGGCCACTCAAAAATTCCTTTAAGAAAAAGTCTAAATGATTTGCCACAGAGAAACACACAGAAGTAAATGCCCCTGCCAAAGACAGTAACTCATGCTTTCAAGAGAAGCCACAGGAATTGCTATGGCCATGGTGAACCAGAAGCTGTTTATTAGCATGTTGATTTACACATCCAGACAGATTTTACAGCTAACATGAAGAGACTATTGCACACCTGCAGACCCATGACCTAGTCTTCACTTGATATTTTGTCCATACAGGCCAATCCTATAAGAGAGTTAAAAAATGTATTAAGTCATTTGCTTAAGGTGACAGAACATTAGCTTTTGCAGTGCATTTCTATATAAAAGGGTAGTCTTCATAATGGGGGATGGGAAAAGAGTTGAAAAAATACAGGAGCAGAACTTTTGCGCTTTAATTTATACAACTGCTAAGTCTCCTCCCTTACTAGTCATCCTTCAGGCACAGAAAGACTAAAGAGAAGGGTGCCTGGAAAAAAAAAAAAACAACCAACCCACCCACCTTACTTTGGGCTACTTTTGCCAAGGGACAGCAATTCTGGGAGCTATCTGGGACATCTTCTCACATAGGAGATGAGATCCAGGTTTGAATCTTTGATTTGGAGTAGGAACTTGAAACCCGACTCTCAGACATCCCAGGTGACTACCTCAGCCATTGAATTAGAGAATCACTATTTCTCTCACTCTAGCTCAATGATTTATTTGATGTGGAACAGACCCACCCATGAATATCTAACAGCTGAGAGGTTAGGTTCAAGTTCCTGCTCCAAACCAGAGAGTCAAACCATGGGCTCCCATTTCCCATATAAGAGCCCAGTTACTGGGCTATTTAAGTCTAACCCTTTGCATTCAGAGGGCAGAGACACTGCAAAGCTGAAATTCTTTACTTGTAACTGATGATCCTAGCTCAGCTGCTTATATATTTCAGTTTACCTTTATTTGCACATTTTAGATAACACTGATCTAACATCTTGAAGAATTACACTACGCAGACATGGCTCCTATCAACATAAATACAATGGGAGATTGTGGCCATCATACTGAAAAGAAACATGGCACCTTGACTGACAAAAGGTAGACTTCAGTTATATGAAGTCTTTTGACTGGAACTGCAGTGTATTTTCTGGTTTTGTCTTCTAAACACATGTTAACACTAGACTGCTCATCCATAGTCATTCCAGTCCATAGGTAAGGTATCTGGAAAAACTCATCTTCAATTACTTGACATGTACATGGCCTAACAAGTAAAAGGATAAGCAGAAACACAAAACATTTGCTTTGCTCCAACAGAAAAACAACGTAGATGAGATTCATCTCATCCTGTTAATCATCTGAGGAAGACTTATTTAGGAATGTATTTTATCTGTGTATTAAGGTGGGGGGAGAGGAGGAGTAGAGAGAGAACAGAGTTCAGAAAGCAAAGCAATACCTGTTTTGTTCAAATAAAGTGGAGAAATTCTTAAGAAAAACAGCAAGTTAAGCTGTTAAGACATCTATAAAAGTTTGACTCAGCCAGACACATACAAAGCCAAAGTCCCCACAATCTGAACTCTTGTTTGAAGGCTCAGGCGCTCTCATTTTAGTGAGCTCAGATTATATACTTTCTTCCAATCCCTGAACTGGTAGTCCACGAAGTCTGCGCATCGCTCCAATATGCGAGTTAACAACCACTGCAATCAATTTTATGCACCAAAAACTGGACTACACTTTCTACACAGCATACCAGCTATATGCAGATTTTTTTTAAAATTGTTAATCTGAAAGGGAGGGAGAGGAATCCTAAATATCAATCACCCTGAGAAGGCGATAAGGGAAGTAAACCCCCCTTCCCACAACATTTACTTACATCTTACTCCTTTTTAGGTTTTACTATTTTTACAGTGGCCACAGCAACTCTCTCTGCCTCAGCTTTGTATTGTGGCTTCAACGCTGCCCTGACAGCCTTGGCACAGATCTGGGAGTAGCGGATGTAGCTGGGAAGAGGAAACAAAAGGGATGAAAAATCAGGGGCGGCCCAAGAACTACAATGATCAGCTCCAGGGACTCTAGCGCTGCTGGGAGCCCCCCGCGAACTTTCCCGCGGCGTTTTTAGACGGCTCCTTACGCCACAGCCCCTCTGGTGAGCGGGGCCAGCCAGAGCACACGGGGGGGGGGGGGCTCTCGCCCATGGCCCGCCAGAGCGCACCCGAGCTTGGCAGCAGCCAGGCTGGGCTCCCGATATCGGGTCTCCGGGGGCCCTTCCCCGCCGCGGTTCAACCCCAGGCGGCTGCAGGGCGGGCCTCAGCCTCCCCCGCGGCAGGAGACGGGCGCGAGCAGCCGGTACCTGAGCCCGGCCTGTCTCCAGTAGGCCACCATGGCTGTGCTTCTAGGGACACAGGCCGCAAGGTCGGCGCGCGCCGGAACAGGAAAAGCCAAGCCACTCGCCGGTAACCAATCGGAAGCCGTCCCATTTCACCAATCACAGTTTGCATCGCCTCACGGAACTCGGCCAATCGCAGCGAGCTAAGCGTTTCCCACCAATCACCACCCGACACCTCTAAGCCACCAATCAGAGAGCGCAATGAACTGGCGCCGCCCCCGCTCCGTTTGCAGCAGAGTTTGGCAGCCAAGCCGTGCGGGGGGGAATCGCGCCCGTGGCCAACTAGCGCCCCCTGGCGGGGCTCTGGATGTGCGGCTGGGATCCCCAGCCCAGCCCTGTGCGTCGCCTCTCGCTCCAGGGGTCCATGGCGCGCGGCGAGCCGCCCCTTGCCAGGGAGGCCCAGCGCTGACTCTGCATGGGTCTGCACCGAGCCCCGCTCAAGCCAGCTCCACAGCGCTTGCCAGGGTGTGGGAACACAGTAACCCCTCGCTCCCAGGAGCGCCATTCACCCCACACTTGTGTGTGAAACGTGCAGCCCCCCCAATGTGACACCCAACATCTCCATAACGGAGGGAGGCCAGAGCAGTGGTCCCCAACACGGTAATGTTCCAAACACTAATTGGGTGCTACATGTTTTCAGGGGTCTGTCAAAAGTGAACCAGTTTCAGGATCAGGGCCTCAGTTTTTTATTTCTAAAAACACTGCCAAAAACTTGTTGGAAAATAATCTAACATTAGAATAAATCAAAGAAACCTTAATTATTTTCCGCAAAACAGGAGAACAGTGGATGGTATTATTAATCACATAATGACATCTCACATTTATATAATACCTTTCAATAGGGGCTTAGATTACAGCTGGCTAAAAAATAACTGAAGCAAACATTTGAGAATATGCTTTTATAAAATGCACATAATCAATGCTCAGGTAATCACATCTGAAGAGCTAAGAATAGTTAGCAGTGGTGTCTGCAGCCACAACATTCTCCCACACTCACTGAGACCTCATCCTTAGGAAAGTAAAGATTTTAAAAGGTCCTCCTTTAGATATAACAAAAGAAAACTGTCTTTTTTATATTTGTATACTCCTGAAAACTATACTCATAATTTGTCTGAACATAGACATGGAGGCAAAATATATACCACAGGAAATTCCAATCTAATCATTTTCTACAGCAACCTGAAAATAGCATGTTACTTTACATATATAACAATAATAATAAAAAAACTGATGAGCCCAAGCATGGCCTCCTGAAAACTGAAGGTCAGATATTTGAAGATGAATCTCTGAGCTTCTCTTATGGAGCCTAAGCCAAAACCCATTTAAATCTATGAGAGTAATTTCATTTATTTCAGTGGGGTTTGCATCAGACCTATGGAATCCTTCCACTGACATATGTGTATGTTTTGTGCTCCCCTTCCCCCCCCCCAAAAAAAAAACCCCAAACAAATTATGCATGTCCTTGGATCAACATGTGTATTAGGGAATCCCTGGAGATCTGGGCCATCCATTCAGGGCCTTGCTGCAGTTACACTGCAAAAGTTTCTTCCGCAGACTGCTCCTTGGAATGCCTTTAAAGGAAACTTCTCAAGTGTGAAGCAGATTTACTGCTAGTTGCCTCCTAAGATGATGTATACATGGTGGCCTGTTCAGTGCAAGAGTCCTGGGAAGGGACAGAGAGGAAGCTGCAGAAGTGGATTTAAACTGGGTATGATCTGAAAATTAGCCTTTCATCCTTTCAGAGCTGTTACCAGAGGGGCAGCATTTGAATGGTTCATGTTGGAAACAAGGCCTATTTTGTTCCATCAGACAGCACTGGACACCACCACTGGGCAAATCTCCCCAGTAAACATATCAATCGACATATTAGAGTCTGTCTCACATGCAGAAGCTGCTACATGGTAAAGAACAGGCCATTTCCAAATGCAGTTGAGCTTCCACTTGATCTAAACACCATGACATTAAAAACATCCAGACATGATAAGAATGACAATAAAGCTTCCTCAGAATCCAAACCAAAACTTGGTGAACAGCACTGATGAAAGAAGTGAGACTCGGTCCTGGAGATTCTATTCCTGCACAAATACAGTCTCTTAGACAACATGTACAGCAAAGATAGCAAAAGTGAAAACTGCTCTATTTTGCCACATCAGTCAGTGTGCCTGAAAGCCCTATAAGTCTGGAGGTGGGAGTTCACTCTCCCTGCACAGTCCCTATTTGACCTCTCCACAGATATTGCTAGCAAGGGTTTCAGTTACGGCCAGTTGTGATTACTGTGTGTTTACTGTGGGGGAGGGTGGGAGGAGGTAAAAGGGGTAGCTGCCTCAGGACCTGGAGATAGAAAAGGGCCCAGAGCTCCCAACTGGCCCTTTAAATTTCTGCCAGAGTGCTATGTGGCCTGCTCGGGGCAGCACTGAGGGCTGCCTAGCGGAGGAATGGCACTCTCTGGGCTGTGTGGAGAGCTGCCTACCCCCGCCCTGTCCTTTCCACCCAAGACTCTGCCCCTTCTGGTGGCATAAAGCAGCTTCCCCTCGTCTTGCCCAGGGGGCCGGCAAGGCTGTTGGCCAGACTGCAGCCAGTAGAAAGGGTATGCTAAAAAGCAGATATTAGAAAGGTCCAGCAAGGCCAAAGAGAGGACACTGGAAATGCTGACATGGTTAAATGGAGAGATCAACAGAGGCTGAAGATGAAAGGTTAGAGACATCCAGAAAGATGAGACTGGAGAGGTCCTGAGAAACTGAAGAGGTGAGAGAAGAGGCATCCTAAAAGGAAAGGTCAGAAAGGTCCAGAAAGGGTGAAGAGAGGGTGGTTGATAAGGATAAATCAGAGGGACACGGAGATGTTGAAGTGTTAAAATCAGAGAGGTCTACTGAGGGTGAAGAGGTTGAAGCAGTGTGATCAGATATGTCCAGATAGGGTGCAGAAACTGAATAAAGACGGTCCACAGAAGCTGAAGGTGAGGGTGAAGATGAGAGACTGGAGCGGTCCACGGTTACTGAAGAGTTGGGATTAGAAAGGTCCAACGAGACTGAAGAGGTGAGACTGGAAAGGTCCAACGAGACTGAAGAGGTGAAACTGGAGAGCTGCAAGGAGTCTGAAGACGCGAGACTGGAGAGATCCAAAGAAACTGAAGAGGTTATGCTGGAGGCCAAAGAGGTACAACTAGAGAGGTCCAGAGATGATGAAGAGGTGAGATCAGAGAGGTCCAGGGAGGATGAAGAAGTGTTGCTTGAGAGGTCTAAAGAATCTGAAGAGCTGAGACTGGAGAGATCCAAGGAATCTGAAAAGGTGAGTTTGAAACGTTCTAAGGTAGCTGAAGACTCAAAAATGGAGGGGTCCAGGGAGGCCAAAAAGGTGAGACCAGAATGGTCCAGGGAGACCAAAGAGACTGAAAAGCCAAGAACATCTGCAAAATGATCGGTGTCTTATTTAATCATAGGCAGGTTCAGCTAAAAATCTCCAGCAGTGAAAATGCTAAGAAAATATAAAACAAAGAGAACATGAAAACCAATTAATATTACTGTTGAAAGTAACTAAACACAAATTTCACTCTGGGATTTTAAGAAACTAAATTATAATCTTACAAACCCACAGCATTATCCCTTAGAATACTAGTATTTCCCAGAATCCCAGACTTCCAGCCAAGTAAATGCATAGATGCATTTCTGCACGAGTATGTATCTGTCTTTTTAAGTGTCTCTAGAGACCATAGTATGTGCAATATCTTAGGACTGGACCTTCCAAATACCCTCTTGTTACATACACAGGCTCATCACCTGACCTGATTATTTAAAATAAAATAATTAAATAAGAAAACGGAAGTTAATAAACCTTATTTTCAACTTCTGATTTCCAGATATCAAGGGGTATTCAGATGCCATGGTGATTAGTGTGGAATAAATACCATTGCAGACAGGCAGATGATAGGTTTTTAATGGCTTACAGTTTAAATAAATATGTAGTTGTAAATGGGAAGTGTGAATCCTACTTGGCCTATCAGTGTAAAGATATAATGGCTTATTTCTCTCTCTCTGAATTAATGCTGAAGGAGAGGTAGCATAATTCAGCTAAGTGCATCTCCTTGAGGAAGTTAACAGAGATGGGAAAGAAAACAGTAAATTTCTCAGCAATAAATATTGGTTTATTTTGGGAGGTTAATGTTATTCCAAATTGCCTTCACAACAAATTCAGAAATATATTGAAAAGATCTGGCAGCTTCTATCATGCTACGTATTTTACATAGTGGTCTCATCAGATCACTTGTCATTTTTTCTTTGCATGTAATTCTTAATAAAATAATGATGATCTTTAATTTGTAGGCACTCTGCCTTCCTTAATAAACTATACTGAAGAAATCAATTATGATAAAAGGACAATACATCCATTTTAATCCCAAAGTGTGAACAAAGTTTGGCAAATGCTCAGCAAAGCTGCAAAACATAAGCATTGTAAAAATAAAAAAAACTTTCAGATTCTAGTTCATAATGGTATTTTTAATATAGTTTGGGACAGATCACAAGGTGAGAATTCTACAGTTGCAGGCTCTGCTCCTGGCCCCTAAAGACTGCACAGCAAGACAGTTAGCAATTTCAACCTTATTGATCCCAGTTATGATGGGACATATGGCAACTGATGTATTTAAAAAAATAATTACAAAAATATATTCACTCACTTGTGTTCAAACACAGTATAATGGGCCAGGACAGTAAGGCATGCACTTATTTTTTCCATGATGCAAAGCAACAGTTTCTCAGGTGGTTAAGAACACACCCAAACTTTGTATCATTGTCTAACTGATTTAACATTATTACTCCCACTACTGTTGCTTCTTAGTCAAGAGAAGTGTCTACTAGACACCAACTAAAGTTTATTCTGAACATGTACAGACTAAGGACTACAGGAATTTGGCACCATATTTAAAATACTGGTATTTCATTCTACAAAATAAAATCCACATATCCAACAATACAAGGCCACAACAATACTGAATTACCAAATAAACTTTACATTTAGTTTTAATAAACCCATGATTTAATTAATAACCCTTCCAACATAACTGTCATTTTATTAAGTGTACACAGAATATGGATCAGAATGGTAAAATATGTGAAAATTTCTTGCCACACAGGTTTCAGTAATCTTCATAAGCATATAAATATGCTCACAGTCCTCCTTCCCTTGTACACTTGATGAAACAACAAAAATTATGAACCACCTCTGAGAAATCCTTTCCTGTCTAATGAATAAGGATCCTTCATTCTGTGACTCTTTTCAGATTAAAAAGTTTCATGCATGCATATTTCAATAGAAAGTAAATCATAACTAAGTTAATCAAGTTACAACACAATGAAAAACTGATATTTACATGATTTCCAGCATGCTACTAACTCCAGTATTCCTTCACTGTGTCTCTTCTGCAGTTGTTTAGAATGACAAAGCTACTCTGCTTTTCCTGTGAAATGACACACATTGGAGAAACATGGAAGCATAGTCGTTGCACAGAATATACACAGACCTTTAATAATACATCATGCCTTCCCTAGTTGTGGATTTGTCACCTTTCTTCTCTAGTGTGTGTCATATTGGGCTCTGCTGTTAAAGCTCTACTGTGCTTCCAGCAGATGACCTTAATCCATTCAACGGTTACTGCAAATCACTCCATGATGATTAAAATACATGTCATTGTCTGATAAACCTCTTACTGCCTCAATGAAGCACTTAGCATGGACCACTAGTACATAATACAGAACTCTGAAATGATCTACAATTTTAATGTTAGATTGTAGTTCTGTATTGTTTTCTATTACAGATCCAGATTTTTGGAGAGGAACTGGTGAAGTAGATGACCTATGATTTTTTTTTTTAACTTTTGGACATCTGAATTCAACTCCCGGTTTAGACTGCAAGTAAAAAAAATTACTTTTGCAGTGAAATTCTAGTTTTCATTTGTCCATTCCACAAGTTAAACATTTTGGCAGGGTTGGCAGACTACTATCTAGAGATCCCCATGTCTGGCATAATAGGAATGTTGTGGGTCAGGATTCAGTCCACATTTACTAGTTTACAAATAACTTGTAAATGATGTATTTAATTACTTTTCCTTGTTCTTTTAATTTAAAATATATTTAACAATCTTACATAACACAATAATATAGGGCTTTTTTCAGTATATATCAAAGCATTTTACAGAAGATAGTAAATAATTTCCTAAAGCACCCAAGTGACTTAAGAGCCTTACTTATGGGATTCACAAAGGTACTTGGGCATCTAACTGCCTCTGAAATCACTAAATACCTCTGTGAATCCAACTCTCAGATGCATTACTAAAGAGGTATAATGTCTATTCTTACTGCAGCCAGGTCTACACTAAAGGGGAAGGTCGAATTAACACGTGCAACTCCAGCTATGTTAATAACATAGTTGGAGTTGACACACCCTGATTTGAGTTTACCCACCAAGGAATGGAGAAATAAAATTATGTCTCTAAAATCAGACAGTTGCAGAGTCAAAATTATAACCTAGGTCCCCTGATTCACAAACTCATGTCCTGTATATTGGACCTGGTTGCGACTACTACTCATAAATAAGTCTAAAACTGTCTGCCAACAATTGTGTGTGCATAATTGTAACTCAGCTATGAGTTAAGCAGAACAGTTCTTGTTTCAAAATATTGTTGTATTCAAGCTAGCCCCTGCAGCAGGAGAAGCTGCAAACATGCAATGTCTCAGCCTGAAGTGAACATGGGAAAGATACGAAAGAAACAAAGGCTGTACAATCTGTACAATACTTCAAATTTATCTAATATATAAAGGAGAATGTTTGTATGTTTGTGCGCTAATCACTTGGGCACTATAAGAGATACCGCAACCAAACTTTGTATAGGGTAACCTTTCCTCCAGGAGAAGGTTTTAAGGTACTTTAGGCAGTGTGGGGAGAAGCAGCTTCCTGGGGGAAGCGGTGGGGACAGTCACTCACTAAGGTTGGTGGTGGAGGCGCGAGGGGCGGGGCGGGGCGGCGCTCCGAGTGGCAGCTGACCCACTTGCCTCTACCAGGCCATTCTGCTGCACAGGCACGTCCGGGAAAGGGGAGCCCCCTCCTCCCTCCTGCCCATGATGTCACTTGGCCCGGGCCCCTCCCCTCCAGCAGTGGCTGAGGGTTGCCAAGCAGCAGGCTGGAGCTTGAGGCCATTGGTAGGGGGCAGTTGTGGGCGCAGCGGGGCGAGCCCAGCGGTGAGGTGGCGGCGGTGGCAGTGGTGATGGGAGCAGCTTGGGGTCGGTGCAGCTTCCTGGTTGCCTGGCAAGGAGCCCAGCAATTGCTTGCCACGGCCCACGGGAGAGGGGAGCCCCCGGCATGGCCCCATGGTGCGGCAGGTAGCGGGGTGAAAGTTTCAGGGTGGGTGATGGGGTCGTTGCCCCCCCGCGGAATCTGCAGTCCCAGGCATGAGCTGGGCCACCCCGCCCACTCTAGATCCCATGCTTGCTCCCTCCCGCCTGCTCCTCACACGGGGCACCCCTGGCAGGACCCCATGGCTCACCCCAAGCAACACCAGGTAACTCCAGCTAGTTTTAAATAAATTTAAAAATAATACAAAAAGCAAGCCAAAAACTCCCATGGCTGCTAGTTAATCAGATGTTTCCCTTTCCACTGGAATTTTACAAATATTATTAACTGTATATGTTGCCATACAAATAGAGGCCCTGATCTTGCAAGCCACTCCATGGCAGCACATCCTTTACACCTGCATAGAACCAAATTGACAGGGACTTGTTCCAGCAGAGCTGGTTGCAGGATCAGGGCTATAAAATAAAACAAGTTCTTCTTCAAGTGCTTGCTTATATCAATTTCAATTAGATGTGCATGTGGTGTGTCCTAGCAACTGTCAGGTCAGCTGTGAAACACCCTGGAGCAGTGCAGCGCACTATACATGACCCTGCTAACCCAAGCACCCCTAAGTTCCTTCATATTGCCAATGATGGCTTTTGGAATTGTGGTTCTCCTGGACCACAAGCGTCATGTGTTCATAGTGTTTACAGTTAGTTTGTGTGAGTGATATCTAGCAGTTAGTGTAGCGTATGGAAGGTGAAAGGGTTTTCCCTTCCCACCCACTCCATCTACCAAAGGACATAGGGGAGGGCAAAATTTTTTAATGGGCGGCCACTGCAAGATTTTGTTAAGTGGTCCTGGGCTGCACTTCTGTGAAGGGGTGTGGGGCCTGAGAGGAAGCTTGGGTGAGGGATAGGGTTATAACCTGGGGCAAGGGCTTGGGGTGCAGGGTAGAGGAGATGCAGAAGATTCTGGCCTGGGGGAGGGGTGTAAGGTCTGGGAGGGAGTTGTGTCCTGGAGAAGGTGGTGAGAGGGGATACAGAGGATTTGGGCGGTGGCCTGGGGCAGGTAGTTTCGGGGAAGAGAAGGGGTGGGGTGCCAGAGGCAGGCTCTGGCTGGTAGATGCTTACATATGCAGCTCCTAGCCAACAGCTCCGCAGGAACCTGAGGCAGGCTCCCTGCCTCAGTGTGTGTCACACACTGCTCCACATGGCTCTGCTCCAGGACAGGGAGGGAAGAGGCTTCATTCATTGCTAGGTGTCAGCAAAATTTCTCAGCTCCTATTGGCCAGAAACGAGCCAGAGGGAGCTTAGGGATTCTGCTAGGGGGCAGGGACAGCATGTGAACCTTTCTCCTCCCTTCCCAGCATGCAGAGCAATTAGTAGCCTGATGTTTAAGTGGCTGCAGCTGCTCTGTAATAGGGGGGCCAGCAAGGCAGCTGCGGGATGGATTCAGCAGCCCGGCCAGCCTGATCCTGCCCACTAGCCCCCTCCTGTCCAACACTGACATAGGGTATGCGAAATCCTAGGGCTTCAAACCAGTATTTCCGCTAACATTTTCTTTGGGCTGGCTTGAAATTTCTTATGTGCAATACCAATATTGAAGTAGTATGTGGATGTGTACCATCAATACAAAACACACATTTTAGGCAGTCTATATGTGTGGAAGAAAATATATTAAAACAAGGGATTGTTAAAAAGGAGCAATGCTTACTATATTTAATATGAAGTCGCATATACCATATTTTAATTAGCAGGGCTCGCCAAGTGGCGGCGAGCCCCGCTCACCAGCCGTGTGGTTCGGCACGCTACACATGCGCAGACCGCGCTGTGCAGGCTTGTAATCTACTCACCATGGGTGAGGAGATTACACTAATTGTCAAGCCCTGTTAATTAGTAACACAGGATTTTAAAAAAATTATTAAGATCAGAGTTTGATATCTGCAACAAACAAACTCCCTATATGAGCTGGGATAAAATTCTGCTTCTCACACTAGCAGTCTGTCCTGTCCTAACTCCCAGCTAAAGCACAAACAAATTATCCACACCTCCCAGCAAAAAACCAACCCTCCCCCTAGCCTCCACCTCACCCCAATGCCAGCACCTACACTATGCAATCAGCCCGTTATCTCCCCATTCTCAGGAGGATTGAGAGTGTTGAATTCCTGCCTTTCTCCTCCCACAGATGAGACTCTCCAAACTCCTCTCCCCTCTGACTCCTCCTCAGCCAATCATTCCCTTCCTTTCTCCTCCTCCCTCTTCCCCCTGCCACTTATTGTCTCCCTTGTTTACCTGCTCTGGGAGCTGGTTAGTTTCAAACATGGAGCAGCTCCCTTTAAGCACCCTCCCCCATCTCACCTGTCAGCTGAGCTCCCTGCCTGTGTGGGAGCTTTGAACTTCTGAGCAGAGCTCAGAAGTTAGCTGCACAGTCACACAATTGTGCAGTTTACAGGGAACTTAGGCCCTAACCATTAAATTTTGGGTATTCTGGGACCCAGCCACAGCCCCTAAAAATTCCTAAGCTGATTGCCCCAAAGATGCCTTTTGTGCAGATTCAGTATGGTCTGAGCACAGGAACCAAATTGGTGCCCACTAGAAAAGCTTCATGTGAGCATGCCACTGGGAAGCGAGGACATTGTACTGCTGGGCAAGTCCTTGTACTGCTGGGCAGCTTCACATACACACACACACCCATAGAGAAACAGGCTCCTAGGAAAATATACTGGCAAAAACAGCAAGTGCTAGGGAATTTAGATACCTTCAGGATTAGGCAGCAGCTCAGTGGGGCTTTTGAGAATTTCAATGGTACCTAAATGTTGGACTGTGTCTAAAATGGCAGTTAGGGATTTAGGATTAGATCCACCAAAAGATTTAAGTGCTTTGAGAGGGGAAAGACAGCTTCTCAATGAAAGAGCATCTTCCAACTCTGAAGAGTTTAGGGTCTCTGAAATGTCAGTTTCCACATGAGATCGCCTTACATGCCTTCCTAGATGATCATAAATCTGCTATTAGATTTTGGCAGCAGTCTTTCCTCCGAATGTGGTACCCCATCAGCAATGGATGCACTTATTTATTTAGACTCAAAACAGTAGACTGTTCTCAGGACTGGGTTGAGCTATACGCTGTTTAATGGCAAGGCTACACAGTAAAAGTTATTTAGCACTGTTTTAGGAAACAGTGGTTGAAATGTGCTCAGAGCAGACTTTCCAAAATAGCCTGAACATAGCTTATTCTGATCCACACTTGCAGTTTAACTGTAGACAGCTGAACTGATGCAGATACCCCTCATCAGTAATGGATAACATTTCCCCTGTCAACTAGGAATTAGTTTTGCAAGTGTTTCATTTCCATCAGTGTCTATGAACCAACTAACTATATGTTTTATTTCAATATTTGTTCTGACCAATAGAACGGACTTTGTCACAGCAAGTTGCACTGTCGTAGTTTTATAGGCCACATAGCTTTTCATTTGTCCTCCACAGCGGGGTATAACTCATCCTGCATGAAAATTGTTCTAATGGTGAAGATACTTCTACTCTGAAAAGTATAGTACATATTAATTCACTGTCAAAACAACCAGAAGTAATGCTTTCTGGACCATTTTAGAGCCCAAGTGTATGGGTCTGCAGACAGCTACTGCATGTCATGAAAGGGAGCAAGACAGGCCAGCATGGAAGATACAACTGGGACTGAGGGCTTGATAGATCCACCCTAATGTGGATCCCCAAAATTGAGGGGGAGCAAACTACATCACTGGAGCCCTGCATTACACACCCCAAACCTATGTAAATGATGCAGTGGGAGGAAAGTAAACATCACCCATAGAGAAGCTGTTTACTGAAATACACAAAGAAGCCCAAACACAAACACCAGTAGATTAACTCTCACCAAGCACAAAGAAAAATACCATTTTGTTCTTTTATTAGTTTTTCAAACACATTACAGCCTTCAGCCATACAGTAGGAGCATGATTTCAAAAGGCAATCTCCTTGATTAGCTAGTATGACCAGTCACAGGTATTCTTGGGGACTAAAACTAACTAAACAGGTTATAAATTCTGTTGAGCATAACAGTAGTGGGGATAACAACATAGATCATAAATTTCAGGAGGACCTGAGATTAAACTGATCAACGTATCATATTCCCAAATTTAATTTAAGATATACATTTCAAATAACTCTAGCAGCACTCGTGGGCTTCAATTCACATTAAAGAACCCACTAGAACTCTAGTGTGTAGGAATCGTCAGTACCATCCTTTTTACATGCTAGTGAGTACACTATGGAAACAGAACAGGAAAAATCTGATAGTTACTTTAGATATGACCCTAAGACCAGTACAAAGTAGCTATAAGAATATGTTCAGTTTGGATATGAACTTGCAAAGAGGCAGGGAGCACACAACACCGAAGAACATGAATAATAAGTGCAGTGAACTCTGGCCTCAATTTCTTTCTGGCTGCTTTTTTGAGGTCCTCTCTATAAAAAGTCTAACAGCAGGCATAGAGATGTCTGGCAGGCAATAAGTGATTTTTTGTTGTTTGTTGTATACACACAATATCACTATTGAATTATTTTTCCCTAGTAAAAGTGTAGATAGGTCCCAAATCACCTTTCTTCTACTCAAAACTAGGAGTATTATCTTCTAGGATAATAAACTGAACCACAAAATCCTGATGATGTCAACTCATACGTTAAAAATCTACTGAGTCCATAATACAGCAACTTTTAAGCAGAACTTCCACTGAAATCAATAATGATCTGCTTAAAAATTGCTAGCACAATATGGATCCTTAAGGATACCTGAAATCCTGGTTCAGATTAGCAATTTTAAACTCTGGACCAGATCTTCCTCACTATGCTCACAGCAAGCGTAGTGGCTTTAAGAAAGTCAGTTGTGCGCCAGTAATAAAAGGTAGGGGTTCAGGGCTACAGATTCAGGGTTGCTGTAAATTAAAAACTGCTGCTGGCACCTCCCCAAAGGCTATTCAAATAGTTGTGCGTCAGCTAGATACAGGATGCCCTGGCTGTCATCTACATTGGGGGCTGCAGTGGAGGCTTTACATCCAGTACTTCTCCTAGGCAAAAGGAATCATCCACTAACTGGATAAACTGTTATAGACACAAAAACAGCTTTCATAAGAGAGAACCAGGGCCATTAGAGCCACAGCCAAATCACTGAAAATGGTGAAAATAGTCTACAAACCTCCAGTCTTGCTCCCTCTCTTCCATGAATTGCCTCATCACATGAAGGCGCCAACCTTCCAAAGCAGTTAAAAATGGCTTCACCTAAACCTATTTCCAACAGTCTGGCTAACCTAATAGTTAAAACATGTTCCTAGATTGGTTATGAACTAAGAAACTGGGCACCAGCCAGCTTTGTATAAGCCAAGGGTTTATGCCAGTGACCATGAAAAAGCCAGCAGGTTTATAAAAACAGGTTACTATGGTAACAATAGTTCACAGAGTTGCCTCTCCATAATCACACTTGCAGAATGTTACCCCGGTTGCACAGCACTTTGGGAAATTTCAGGAAAGTAGTTCCTCTTGGGGGCCACAAGCTCAGAGCAAAAAGGGCTGCCCTGTCCCTATGGCTTTCAGATCCCTTTGTTAATCCCAAGAAAAGTGATCAGATAGTACATGGGCTTTGTATTGGGCTGCGAGTTAATGTCTGTGGGTTTTACAGAAAAAGCATACTAGGCCATACAGAAAGGTTCTAGGAACTGTTCATGTTTAGCTTATGTGTGGCTCTACATCTCGGGAATGCTATATAATTAATAAACTGAAAAGCAGAGCATCTTCCCCTGCATTCAGTGCTCCCCCTCCAGTACTTAACAGTGAAGAAGATTATCAGTAGCTTTCAGACTGATTGCCCTACTCTAAAAGACATATAAGATCTCATGACATGACTGACTTCTCATAGCCAACAGTCAGCTAACTTTATTTAAAATAAAAAAAAACCCCCACACAAAAGGCACTAACTTGTTCAGGAAGAGCATGAAAGCCTGAATAAATATGAAAAAATAAAAATTCTTTAAATGCAAACTAAATATTGCCAGTTCAAGTTAGTTTGTCCTCAGTGCAGCAAAATGAGGAAAATTTATGCTGAGCTTATGCTCAGAATTAAGCTAAATTTAAGAGTAAAGGTACATAGATAGAAAGTTTCTAATCACTAATCTGAGCATTGCATCTTTTATCATGAGATAACGTTTCTGTAAGTCATACTGTATCAAGTTTATCCCATAGCAACATTTACTCATTTTTAGCTGAAATACAGTTTCAGTTGTACGAACAATCTCCACATGTAAAAAAGCTACAAACCCTAATGGATTTCAATTGCTTTTACAAATATACCAAATCTCTAATTAAAACTCCATAGGTTTTAAGTAGAAAAAAATTACATTTTAAATAAACAAATTTTCTTGTTACATTACACACACACACACAAGTCTTTCTTCTATGTGAAAAAATCATAACATATTGGAAGTTTGTGTTCCCACTATAGTGAGCACTATTAAACTAAGAAAAGATCTAGTACTATATTACTTTGACACACAGTAATCATTACTCAATTTAGTAGCACAGAAAAAGGGCATATAACAGAAAATACTGAACAGGTGACAACATACTATATTCTGAAAAATTACAATTAGGTCTAAAATGCCAAATGGACCCTTATGGCACCAGAAGCCAGGATTTATGACCAGTAAAGCATCAGTGCAGTTTCTTTAATGCTACATTTTATACTCCCCCCCCCCCCCCCCTCTCCCAACATTGAAGGGTGCCTTATTTTATTAGAAGACTTCCGGATTCCAATGGAATTATCTGCAGAATAATACGTTACTCAACCATCAGTACAAATAGCAAAAATCTGACCTTTAGCAATAAGCTGTGGGAACTCAAGAATGAGCTAGTACCAGGAATCTGTGGCCAGTACCAAGAGACAATATTATCAAACTCTCTTCTAAATTTTAATTACTGTCTTTCGTTTAAAAGCCTTGTTTGTAAGCAGACAATCATTTCAATAAGATATAAAGGAGACACACAAAGCTTTACACACAACATTAAATGCAAAAACTTTGTTTAAATTAAAGGACACTTAATAGTCTGTGATGGCATGCTAAATGAACATTTTTAAGCACGATCAGGCAACATTTTAAACATGTTTAGCAATGTAACATCTCCTGAAAACATAAGGAAATATCAGTCTTACTTCTACAGTTCTAAAAAGTTCTAGCAACTTCAAGAAAGATTTTCTTCTGAATTTCTGTTTTTCTATGACTCTTTAATGGCCTACATAATATGTTAAAATGCACATATTATGTGGTTACAGCACCCTTCTAAATATAGTTTGTTTTTCTCATTTTTGTAATGGTGGACACAAAAAATTTATGGATAAATTCTTCCTTCACTTATTGGCCTGCAACACCCGATTTCATATTTAATGACAGAAACTGGGCCTCAGCAGATGAGTACACTATTCCAAACTATACACTGACTTTTATTGTGAGTTGCTGTTTGATGGATATAGAGACCTTTAAAAGTACTTTAAAATCAATCCAATAACTTTTTAACAGCAGTTTATCAAAAAAAGTATTGTTATACAAACATTCGTTTATACTTCAGACTTCAAGTAATAAACCTTCCATTTCAAACTAGTTATATCATTCATCTGCCCAAAACAAAACACCAGCTTTACTAGAAACAAGCTATTTTGCTTAATTTTGAGCTTGGTCCCAAAAGAGGTAGAGTCCATGAATCAAAGCACTGAATTCTACCCAAGTAGGATTCACTAACATGTCAACTTCCCACAACATTTGCAATGATACTTAGGATAAAAACTTATATAAAATAGTTTTTATCTACAGGAACTAGCTCTGAAAAAGTCAGAAGGTTATTTCAGTTGCAACAAATGTTCAGTCCAGTAGAACTAACATATTCATGAAGCCCCCCCTCCCTCACATAACCCTCAATGACAAGGTTTTGTAACTTCTCTCCAAGTTTTCATTAAAAACCTACCTAATATACAAATATGCCTTTAAATAACAAATATAAGAATAAATATATTTCAACGTGGAGAGAAGCTTTAGTTTGCTTATTTCAAATGCTTAAACCTAACTATTAATTGAAATAGTTGTATTCACTATTATTTCTCTACAAATGCTGCTGCTGCCATAGATGTCCTCATGCTTCCTCTTGCTGAAGCTGTGAACTCTTCAATTTCAGCATTCAATTTACCGATTACCCATTCCAATGCTTCTCGGCCCTGCAATTAAAAACAAAAAAGGTATTCACATATTCAAGAAGAAAAGGTTTGCAAATAAATAGACAGTGCATCATTTTCTTCAAGACTAGCTAGAAAAAAACGGTTGAAATAAGGGAGGCAAGAGTGAGCACAGCTATACCTCCACTACAGGCAGTCCCCAGGTTACGTACAAGATAGGGACTGTAGGTTTGTTCTTAAGTTGAATCTGTATGTAAGTTGGAACTGGCGTCCAGATTCAGCCGCTGCTGAACTCTGCCTCGGGATTCCTGTAGTCAGCGCTGGTCAGTTTCAGCAGCGGCTGACTTGGGGATGCCTGGGGCAGAGCAGCTGGGGTGCTGCTGGGTTGCTCCACTAGCGCCGCTCCTCGGCGCTACTGGACAAACCCAGCAGCACCCCAGCTGCTCTGCCCCAGGCGTCCTGATTCAGCTGCTGCTGAAACTGACCAGCAGAGGCTGAATCAGGACGCCTGGGGCAGAGCAGCTGGGGTGCTGCCGGGTTGGTCCAGTAGTGCCCAGAGCGGCACTGCGGGACCAACCGGCAGCGCCCCAGCTGCTCTGCCCCAGGGTCCACAACAAAAGCCTGGTCTGCGGGGGGTGGGATGGGGGGGGGAAGAACCACACTAGCTGCGCCCTCCCCTCCCCCCAGCAGACCAGGGACACGGGGAGCAAAGCCGCAGCGGCAGCGGGGTGCCGCGCCTCTGAGGCAAAGCCCCGCCAGAGCAAAGCCTCAGAAGCGCGGGAACCCGCCACTGCTGCGGCTTTGCTCCCGGTGCCCCTGGACTGCTGGAGATGGTCCCCAGCAGACCAGGGGCACCGGGAGCAGCTTTTCTCACCCCGGAGGTTGAGGTGGCGGGACCGCTGCCTGTGAGCTCCGGGGCAAGAAAGCCCCGTTCGTAAGTGCGGATCCGACATAAGTAGGATCCGCGTAAGTCGGGTACTGCCTGTATTCATGCAAACTGGAAAATCTCTCTCTCAAACCCCAGACTTCCCTTTAAAATCCTCATAGAGCTAAGTTATCAAAGACCATAGCTCGTTAATATTATTTGAATCCAGTGGATATTACATATTTTCCTATTTATACTCTGGACTGAAATTCAAATAATTTCTGCTGTTATTTTCTTAGGCAGCAAAAAAATATTGCTATAATTATATCCTGACAAAATGTATACAGGGTAGACTATGTGACCTTTGCTTAACACACACAATTTTATAACACACAAGCTATAGCTTCACACCTCACATTCCTTTTGGACACTTAACTGTTGCTGGATTCTCAAACAGCTGATACTAATGACAGCCAAAACTAGTTAAAGACTGCATCTCCTCTTAATAAAAAATAGTTAGGTGAGCCAGTTCTTTCGAATTGCCATGTAAGAATAATTGCACTGCACTATTACTAGACACAAGCACCCCGAACGACAGGGCTGGGGAAAAGTCTTGTCAGCTGGCTGGATCCGGCCCACCTAGCTCTTATCCAGCCTGCAAAGGAGATCCCAGCTCCGTCCCCTAAGGCACTGCCTGGGAGACGGGGAAGCACAAGCCCTTTCAACTACTTCTATTTAAAGGACTCGCACCTTCTCCGAGGCTGCCAGGCAACATGTTAACGGTGGAGCTGGGAGCAGCGAGCCCTTTCAACTGCTTCTATTTAATGGGCTTGCGCCTGCCAGGCAGCTGCCATAGTGCCAGTGGTTCTGCAAAAAAAGGAAGCAGTTGGCTTTACTGGATTTAGAGATCTAAGCAATTCCAAATTGCTTCTTGTTGCCCAGAGAAAGCACAAGGATACCAAATAAATGTCTTGATAATTTCTCATGGCTGGCACTGCTGATGACATTCAGTGAGCCCTATCCCTCACTGATGAGAAAAAGAAAGAATACATCAAAGTGAAAGAAGCTTTTGATCCTCATTTCACAAGTGGACAGAATACTATGTATGAAAATGGAGAAATTTTTATAGAAGGTGCCAGGAACAAAAGGAAGCAGCTGAGACTTTTATTATTACAGATCATAGTCTTGCTGATCATTGCCAATATGAAACATTAAAACCTATTAAGAAGCAGGCAATTTATCAGCACACCTTCAGTTAGACCCAGATCCCTTGCTATAGAAGCTCTAGCAAAAATAGGAATGCAAGAAGCCATAAGAACTTACTCCATAAGTAAAACTTCATCTGACACAACTGACAGAATAATGCAAAAACGGCACACATGCATAAGGAAGCTGTCAGATCAAATTTACAACATAAGAACAATTCATGATAATTAAAAATAGGTCCTGCAAAAAAGTCAAGTGTCTTTAAATCAGTTAAATGTGAGATTTACAAACATTTGTGCTCTAATCATAACTGAATGATTATTGCGAAGTGTCACTACAGGAGAGAGACTTCAAGTTGCTTGGGTGTTTTTCCACAGAAAAACTGGAATTAATAATACACTGCAGGAAGAGAGCAAGGGGCAACATTCAAATAAAAACAATTAAAATATTCTTGAGGGAAGGGAAGGGAAAAAACTGACTTCAAGTTGTTCACAGATTTAATTTCAAATTATTTGAGAGACATTCATAATTAAAACAAACTATTCTAAAACCAGAAGAGAAAATATGAGGACAATAGATATAATTGTTATAAATGGCAATAAAATTATCTAGTTTTGTCTTTGATCTCTAACACCAGTAAATATGATGGATTATATTCTATGGCTGAAATGTATCTCCATGCAGGAGGCCCACACAAAGTCGTTTATGTCTTTTATTCGCCATTTTAAAAGATGTAGATATAGTTTACTTTATCTAAAATAATGCGCAGCGCATCTTTGAACAGGCAGTCCCCGGGTTACATCAATCCGACTTACGTCGGATCCCTAGTTACAAATGGGGGCGGGGGGGGTGGCGCAGCTAGTGCGGGATGCCTCCCCCACTGTCGCTGCATCCGGTGGCGTGGGGGGCGCTTCCCCCCAACAGACCAGGGAGACGCGGAGCTAGCGCCCCCCCCAGCAGACCAGGGAGACGCGGAGCGGCTTTTCTCGCCGCGGAGGACACGGGTCTGCTGGGGGAACAAGACACCAGCCAAAAGGGGGCACCCCAGAGTGGAAAAATTAATTTCCTAGGGAACAGCAGGCAGTGAGACCCATTGTGTTACAGTCTCCACCTTGGAAGCAACAGCTCTTTCCCTCTTCAGCACTAGAGCTGCAAGTATCTTGTTAGCATCACATGAAATTAACAAGTCCCTTCCAGCCTGGCAGAGGTGAAGCTGAAAAATTACCCAGTGGTGTGGGTGGGCAAGAATGGGGAGGAGCAGGACAGAAGGGAAGAGAGGATAAGCCCCAACCCCACACCCTGGCTGGAGCGGAGCAGGGTAAGCCCCGAGGGGATGGGTCTGATTGCAAAGTGGGTGAGTGGACAATGAGGACCCACCTGTGGCTAAACTCCTGTTCCCAACACAGAATTTTTCTTTAAAATTAATCCTGTGGATAAATTCACACACACACACTTCACAGGAAGGGATTTCCATTTTCTGCTCAGCAGAATACAACAACAGCTTTGATTGTATCAATATTTCACTGTGCTCTCCAATGACTATTGACTATACTTAATACCCATTTCACTGAACCATCTGTAGCAAATTCTATTTGGAACAGTAATATGCATTGAATAAACTTTTTTTAGTTCTAAAAAACAAAGATTCTGACTATTAAATGAATAACTGGAATCTTTCAGGTAACCCCAAAAGGAAGATTTGGATATAGCATGAAACACTGAAACTTATGATCAATTTTTAATTAAAATATCAACCAAAAAAACCTTCATATCAAAACAGTATGTGTTTTTCTTAAAATAAGGAAGTTGTATGAGAATCAGGGTCTTTTCCACCTAACTCCAGCTCCCCGTCCCCCCCCAAAATATGTACCAGTTCCGACTTACATACAAATTCAATTTAAGAACAAACCTACAGTCCCTATCTTGTACGTAACCCAGGGACTGCCTGTATTGAAGTATTATATGTGAAGTAGTATTTTCTGTAATTAGGTTTATATTTACTGCCTTTTCATCTTGAGTGTCCTTATGTTCTTGTACTCCGTGACAATATCAAAAGAAATGACAAAGACCATGAATGTAACTAAAAAAAGAAGCTTTAGCAAACTGAAGTTAATGAACTTAGTTCATATGAAACTGAAGATGTAAATTAAATGAAACCCAATATACATTGCTTCAACAAATAAAGCAAACAACCAAAGTATCAAACAAGTAAGTGCAGCTTTTTTTTGAAGATTTTTTTTTTAATTTAGTGGTGCTTAAACTGTGATCTACAAAGTTGCTTCAGTCTAGCTTATGCTTCCCAACTGCTGTAGTGCAGTCCACTACCTATTTGGATTTTCTAGATGACTAGATGCTCTAAAAAGAAAACTTTTTGCATCTGCTTCATAGCTGCCTGGGCTGGATATTTCCTTTGGTATAACATTTTGGATGGTACTTGAACTGGAATAATAGTAAATATATAGAACAGAACCAAAGCTCAAAGTGATTTGGAGATGCTAGCCCAGGCAACAAGGGGATATTTGATACTAATAAATATACAGTTAGTAAGGGGAAAAAACTGAAAAGCTTCTCAAAGAAATGTGATCACATAGCCACACCCATCAAACATACCTCTTTTCATTCAATATTAACAAAGTGCAACTGTTACGCTAGGGAAGGTGCAGAATCAAAATTGGGAGGTTGAGAATGGAAATGCCTAGTACAGGATTTGTATTTTAAAAAGTGAGTCACACTACAATCCCTTTTGAAAAGCCCTGCCAGATCTTGTCAAAAGTAAACCAAATGTAATATGAACAATGTAAAATAAAAGTAGCTTCTTCTTCAACCTCACAAATCAAGAAGCCAGAAATCATAAAGAATATATGTTGGAGTCATACTTACTTTATTTGCATTGGAAGAGATCGTATTTTCCATTAATCCTTCTAGATAACTGCTGACACTGACACCTTTTACAGAGATTATTGCTTCTTGAGTCAAAATGGTTCTGAGGCAAAAAAACAAATATATTTTTGTTTATTTTTTCACATTATAAAAACTAGGAGAGATGTTATTTAAGAAAATTGCTTTTTTAGCTCTCTCCAAATACTGTTTTCCCAAATCAACCTACCTGGAAAAATTGTTTCAATATTTTGCTTCTGGAATGCTGGAACAGAAAAGCACATATGCATTCCTCCCATAGCTAATTGTTTTGAAATTGACTGCGTTACTGTGATGGAGGGCATGTAGGATTCTCTGTTCCAGCATTCCAGAAACAAGATACAGTTGTGTGTGTGTAGAACTAATGTCCCTTACTATTTCTTGAATCTTTTAAATCTCCATGGTAAAAGGGAAGGTCAGCATGGACCTGCAGATGGAATACATTCAAGGAATATTTGTTACCTCTCCTTTTCCTTTGTGACATTGCCAGGGCATATTTCCAGCAACTATCCTGGCTGTGGAATATTACTAGCCACAAAAAGACAAACACAACTCTCCCCAAAAGAGCAGCTAATCTGATCTACAATTAATACTTTAGTTATTCTAAAACGGGGGGTCAGCAACCTGTGGCTCCTGAGCCAAATATGGCTCTCTCAGCTAAAGCTCAGACCCCCTCGATCCTCCTGCAGCATAGAGTTCACGCTAGTGCTCCAGTCTTGTGGCCCCCAGAAAAATTGGCATGCCAGTGCCAGCTTCCTGCAAGATGGGGGTGCGAGGGCGGGGGGGGGAAGATAAGAAAGTCTTGCCACTGGTTCCATCTTTCAGGGAAGCAGAGCCAGAAATGACTCCACCCACTGCCTCTTCCCCGGCTGGGGGGACAGCAGCACAAGGATGCGCTTCCTGGAGGCTTTTCTTAACGCTCCCATTGGCTGGAATCTGGCCAATGGGAGCAGCAGGAAGCCATGCCTGGAAGCAATGTGAAAGCAAGTAAGTAGGTCTCCCTCCCCAAGCTAAGAGCCCCACAACCCCTACCCGCTCATTCAACACTCTGCCAAGACCCCACCACTCTCAGCCGCCTCACTCAGACCCCCACAGTAGACACCCCACACCTCTCTCATGTACCACCTCCACTGAGATCCTGCACACCCATCCTGCTCCTGCACTATCCCGGTTGGCCCCACACCCTACCACCAGCATGCTCCTGCACCCTACCTCCTACCTAGACCTCACACTTTCACCCCTTCCTACACTCCCATCCCTTTCCCACTCACTGTCAGCCCTGTCCCACACTGAACCCCTCATTTTTGGTCCTACCTCAGAGTGTAGGCAGGGCCCACAAAATCTACTAACCCTCAAACTCCAGAAGAGTTAATCTGACCTGAGGCCTTGAACCTCAGTCCTCCCTGACCTCCACCCCTGAAACCATGGGGCTGGAGCACCAGGGGAGTGATGTTTCAGTTGGTGACCACCTGAATGAGGGTTGGGGTTTTTTGGAGGTGGCTTTTTTTTTTTTTTTTTTAAATATAAACTTCTCACTTGTGTGGTCCCAGACTGATTTTTCTGTGGGTCAGTGGCCCCTGCCTAAAAAAGGTTACTCACCCTGCCATAAATAAAGATGAAACCTTTTATGTTGAACATAATATTTTACTTTATTTAAAATGCAGCATGGACAACAATGCCCCAATCGGGTCCAGTCCCAATCTGGTTGCAGCATGCAATCCAGGAACAGGCCCCGCAGTCCAGTCCCCATCTGGCTGCAGGAAGGGCTGGTGGCACCCCTTCCTCCGCCCCACTGTTGCACAGGTAGGAGGGGAGGCCATGATCCTGCTGCGGTGATATTGGGCCGGCCCCTTGTCCAGCTACTGCTGCCTGCGTGCAGCATCCCAGCCCTAGCCAGGTAAGATAATCTGGTCCCGGGGCCCTCCACATATTCTATTTCACACCCCCAGTACCTTGCCCTGCCTCCTGCACCTCCCACACAACCCAACTCCCTGCCCTGAGCTCTTTCTACACCCCAACACTGATTCCTGCACTCCCGTATCCACAAACTGCATCCCAGCAGCAGCAGATGTCACATTAAATAAAGCCTGCGTACAATGTTTTATAATCATGTCAATCAATATTGAGTTGTATATTTTTAGATATGCAAATGGGCATTCTTATACAGATCTTTATTGACCACTTGTTCTGAATTTGATGTAGTTTGGTTCTTTGGTTTGAAAAGGTTGCCAACCCCTGTTCTAAAAGAAATCCAGATACAAACATGTTTTGTACACTCAGGCTGAAGGAAAGAGCAGAGCCCCATGACATTTATTTTTGTAAATAACTTTTCATGTTATTTTCCTGCAATTCTATGTTATTTAATTTTTATCCACTTACTATCACAGAAAACATTTGAGAATACACTGGAAGACAAATGTATGTTGTTTGGACAAATGTATGTTGCTATGAGTAAAGAGATAGGTCTTGCTTTGGGGGGGGACAGAAGGGAGGTCAGAGAGCAAGCCTGCCCTGCGCTCACCCAGCAGTGGCATCATGACAACAGAGGGGCAAGCCAGGCCAAAACTGAAATGGCACTGAGAAACATGAACAAGGTAACACTCCAGAATGAAGAACTAGGCCTTGCCCCATGGGAGAGAAACCATAGCTATAGGGTGAGTTTAATTCATATGAGGTTTTTAGTTTTACTTCATACTAGCATTACCAGTCCTGTTGTAACTGTAGATGTATACTCAGGTTGGCCTGGTATGCTCCTGCCTGTCCCAGGGCCTATGCTCCAGCCTGACCCAGAACTCTTACTGGGTTCTTTGGCCTTGTATATGCTATTCTTATATTTCTCTCTCTGTGTTCCCTCTGTCTCCCAGTCTTCAACTTACTCAGCATTTTTTCCTCTTTCTGTAGTTCTCATCCTATTCTGCCTTCGCTCTGCCATGACATGGCTCACTCACTAACTCACTGGCAGCCACTTGCATTTTTCCCCTGCATGCCCCCATTGTGCTGCTTTTCAAGCCTCACATCCTGTTTTAGTGCGGGGAAAGGAGGAAACAGCCGCCACCAGTCCAGTCCATCCTACCCTATTTATTTATTTCTTCCCAGATACTTGTATAGACAAATTGGCTTATGCATTACCACAAAATTACAACTTCTAAATCACCTCCACTGAGGAAACCCATTGCCCAAATGCTCTGGGAATATGAAAGGAGTGTTGATCAGAGTACACCCTACATTTTGTAGGTCTCCAACTTGGCTCATAGCAACATACATTTGTCCAAACAACAAACATACATTTGTCTTCCAGTGTATTCTCAAATGTTTTCTGTGATGAGAGGTGTCCGTCACATCATCTCTTTTAAAATAGTTTAAATTTAGATTTGTAACAAAACACAGGGCTCTGGAAATTAGATGTAGTCGGAGACCAGGGATTTTTACACACTTCATTTTAAAATGCAGTGACAGAGGAGCATATGCTCCCTCCCTGGACAGCTGATTTGGAATGAACTCCACTGTCATTTATATTGAAATATTTTTACCCCGCCTTTCTATTTAAAATATTCAAGGTGGCTTACAAGAACAAACAAAAAAAATACAAATATATATAACAATTTAAAATATGAGAGTTTAAAATATGAGACCTCAGAGGGACAAAACCAGCTAAAAACATATAGAGAGGAGGAACACACACATACATTCTCAAACATTAATAAAAGCATGAGTAAAAAGGGTGGCTTTAGCCTGACATCGGAACAACGCTAGCGTTGGCGCCATGCGAATATCCCGAGGAAGAGAATTCTACAGCCTGGGAGCAAAAGCTGAGAATGCCCTGTTCCGCATAGATGTTAATCTTATCTCCACAAGTGGGGGAACCCGAAGCAAAGCCTCCCCAGCTGACCTCAATCCCTGGGCAGGAAGGGCATGTAATCGCAGAGTGGGGATTTTCAAAAAACAATGCCATTAAGGAGAACATAAATGTATTTTAACTCTTCTGAAATAAATTTTACAACTTGTATATCAAACCTGTTTCCCTCCAAAATACATAAGGGAAATTTAAGAAAAACACAGAAACCATACTTAATTGCAAGTTTGAAGACAAATATAAATGTGCTTACTTTTCTGGCTCTTGAGGATGTGGTTTATAAATAAGCCTTTCATCTACTGACACCAGATTTGTAAATGAAATCTATGGAAGAATAAGAGTTATCATTAGCACATATATAAAAAAATCATTAAGATGATGAAATAAATACAACCAGAGCAACTTAATACTAAAATATCTGATTTTAAACACCATCAATTCAATGTGACATTCTAATGTGAGGTTTTGATCTGCCCCATTGTCAGCAGTCCCTGTTGGAACAGGTTTCAGACCCAGCAAGGTCTCTGTGTAGCCAACCAGTATCACTGGGGCTTTCGTGATAGCCCTTTGCGCATCTTCAGGACAACATGTATGATGATGTACACTGTACATTAATATATGCTGACTAGGTTCAGCAGTGGTATAGAATTGCATCACATCAATGAAGATGCCATTGCTTGGCTAGATGACTATGCACGTGCTAAAATAATTCTAAAATTACAGAGGAAATATGTCACAGAACTGGTATAAACATACACAAAAGAAATAAATCCTAAAGTTCAAGCTTGCTAAACTTTTTCTTCTTATGTCTTTTAACAGACTGTCAACATCACGAAATAATTTTAACAATGGCCGTGCATAAATGAAATACAGTACTGAGCAAAGTACTACATAATAAAGTAGCAGCAACACTACAAAAAGAATTCTTGAAACAAAGCAGAATGATTTGTATTTATTAACTGCTAATCATTTCTAGTGCAAGTGTTTCACAACAAAGCTGGCAAAAAAGTTCCTTTGCTACAAGGGTTTAAGGGAGATTAAGAATAGGAGGTATGCTATTTTCAACATTACTGATAAGAGAAATTAGAACACTTACATTACTTGACTTAAGTTCCATTGTTTTTTTCACAGGGTCAACTACAGAGTGTTCCTGAACATATGTCTTTGTTCTGCAAGCACCGATGAGCTACAAGCAAGACAGTCAAGCTTATACATGCAAACATACTGCAATAATTATTCTGAAAAGTTTATTTATTTTTTCTTTCATTTCAACACACTATGAAATATTCCAAATAAACATTACTATACTGAACAGAGAGTAAGAAATGCAGCTAGTCTAAAATGAGTATGTATTAATTTTCTGCTTAAAACAATAGGTTGAATTTAATTCAATTTCTTTAAAAGGACATCATCTCCTAGAAATTTCTATATTTGCTACTTAAGGATAATATGTTTTTTATTTAAAAGTAACAATTAGTAACAACAACAAAATAGAAGAATGCTATTCTCTCATCTAGGGGTATGTCTAGACTACATGCCTCTGGCGACAGAGGCATGTAGATTAGACTACCTGACATAGTAAAATGAAGCGGCGATTTAAATAATCTCCGCTTCATTTAAATTTACATGGCTGCCGCGCTGAGCCGACAAACAGCTGATCAGTCTGGACGCGCGGGTGTCGACATCAAAGGTATTTGTCGACCACTCAGGTAAACCTCATCCCAGGAGGACAAACACCTTTGATGTCGACACCCACGCGTCCAGACTATCGCGCTGAGCCGACAAACAAATGATCAGCTGTTTGTCGGCTCAGTGCGGCAGCCATGTAAATTTAAATGAAGCGGCGATTATTTAAATCGCCGCTTCATTTTACTACGTCAGGTAGCCTAATCTACATGCCTCTGTCGCCAGAAGCATGTAGTCTAGACGTACCCTAGATGAGACATAAGTGGCATGGTTTCTCAAGCCCAACTTTATTCTTCCAGAACATAGAGTTGGAGTACTAGCTACTTAAAGGAAATATTACTTCCTCTTTACTCCCACCTTTGTCAGTTTTGTCAGAATCAATTCAGGGCAGGAACTGTTTCTCACAGGCTGTGTCTAGACTGGCCAGTTTTTCCAGAAAATCAGCCACTTTTCCGGAAAAACTTGCCAGCTGTCTACACTGGCTGCTTGTATTTCCGCAAAAGCACTGACTTCCTACTGTAAGAAATCAGTGCTTCTTGTGGAAATACTATGCTGCTCCCGTTCAGGCAAAAGTCGCTTTTGCGCAAAAAATGTTTTCCACAAAAAAGCCCCGATCGCGAAAATGGCGATCGGGGCTTTTTTGCGGAAAAGGGAGTCTAGATTTTGCAGAAAAGCGTCCGTGCCAATCTAGATGCTCTGTTCCGAAAATGCTTTTAACGGAAAACTTTTCCGTTAAAAGCATTTCTGGAAAATCATGCCAATCTAGATGAAGCCACAATGTATATGTAAACTGCCTTACAATAATAGAAACCAATCTTTATTAGGACCTCTATGGGGTATTTAATACCAATAATAAATAATGAAGCATGGCTCTTCCTCCATGCTAATAAAGCAACTCTGATCATGAGGACCTGTCAAGCACCAAAGTATTACTATGAAATTGATTTTTCAATGGTCAAAGCTCAGTACAAGAACATCAGTGTATCGGTCAATTCAATAGAAACTTGCCATTTTAAGGAATAAGAAACCTTAAAAGAACAGCAGTTAATCAGATTACGGCAGCTGCTTTTTAAGTAACCTAGCAATAATGTACAAGAGTTGCTGCTGCAAGAAAATACATGAAAGACCATACTGGGCTTTACCCCCACTTGCCTACATAAAGAACTAGGGATGTTAACTAGTAATCCTGCAAGCATCATCCATTACCAGATAGGCTGGAGCAGACTCCCCTTCCCCCTGCCTATGGGATCCTGGTTAACCAGAATGTTTAACATTCTATTTAAAAGGTTAACTTTTCAACTGGGATTTTACATCCCTAGCAGGAACTAGACAAGAACAGTTTCTGTGCTTTAGGGTGGGTAAAGTTACTGCCCTCTCCTAGTGCCACAAGGAGGCAAATAATTTTGAAGGCGGGATGGTGACACACACAATCCTCCAGACCCTGTCTTGTCCCAAGAAGAGCTGGACTGTAAATCATATACAGGCAGTACCCGAGTTACGCGGATCCGACTTATGTTACCAACGTGGCTTTTCTCACCCCAGAGGACGCGAGTGGTGGGACGCCCAGATGCGCCGCGGTCCCGCCGCCCGCGTCCTCCGGGGCGAGAAAAGCCCCCCCCCCCCAGCAGACGAGGGGGACGCGGAGCAAAGCTGTGGAGGATGCGGGCGGGACCGCGGTGCGTCTCGGTGGTCCCGCCACCTGCGTCTCCCTGGTCTGCTGGGGGGGGGGGAAGGCAGCTAGTGCGCCCCCCCCCCCCGAGCAGACCAGGCTTTTCTTGCCAATGACGCCTGGGGTAGAACAGCTTGGGCGCTGACGGGTTGGTCCCGCAGCACCGCTCCTTGGCGCTACTGAACGAACCCGGCAGCACCCCAGCTGCTCTGCCCCAGGCGTCCCCAAGTCAGCCGCTGTTGAAACTGATCAGCGGCTTATTCCAGGAAGCCCGGGGCAGAGCAACTCTGCCTTGGGCGTCCTGGAATCGGGCGTCCTGGAATCAGCCGCTGATCAGTTTCAGCAGCAGCTGAATCTGGATGCCAGTTACGACTTACAAACAAATTCAACTTAAGAACAAACCTACAGTCCCTATCTTGTACATAACCCGGGGACTGCCTGTACTGTTTGGATTATTTATAAAAATGAGATAACTCGGGAGCCATTTCTCTCTCAAGTCCTGTAATAATATACTTACTGATTTTACGATAGATGGAATCCCCCATTCTGTACTGAGCAGTCTATGGCTATGCAGCTTTCCACTGGGGTCTACATGTCTGTCTAGTACATCAACTCCAACCACACTAGGATTCATGGGATTTGGGTATTTCTGCATAGCAGCTGTTGTTACAGTTTCCCAGGGGTGACTGACAAAAATAAATAAAAATAATCAAATTGCATATATTAGCTTGTCTCATCTTCTATTACATGAAGAAAAGATGCAGTTAACAGTTCATTTTTAAAAATAGATATATAAAACATTCAATTGAAACACCACATAAACCAGGGGTGGGGAACGTTTTTGGGGGTGGGGAACGTTTTTGGGTTCAGGGCCCACCGATTCACAGGAAAATAAATCAGTTGGGGGGGCACACACAAATAAGAAAACCTCCACTAAAACTCAACCAAAACCTTCACAGATGTGGTTCCAGACTGAGAAGAAAGTCACTCCCCACATTGCCCTTATACACCAGAGCCTGGGGGGGGGAGGGGGAGACACAACCTGGTATATTTTGTGTGCTCCAACCCCAAGGTGGGCAGTGGGAGGAGGCTGGTGGGGGGGAGGGGGCCTGAGCCGTGCAAGCTGGGGGGGGGAGGAAGAAGAGGGGACGGATCCAGACAAGCTGAGGGGGGGGAGCTGACGCTTGGGGGCCGGGTTCAGGGCAAGCTGGGGCCTGATGTTCCACACCCCTGATGTAAACAAACCAAACAATTCTTTGGGAAATACCAGTCTTGCAGATGTCTTCTTTATTGGCTCTACTGCCAACACTCAGACCCACCCTGAATTAACCACTATGTAAGATCACGACAATTCCCTTGCCGACCCTAAACTGCAGAGCAAGTTTAAAGGAGCTTTGCCTAGATCACATATGCGTTAGGACTGCACTAGCCCCGGGGGCAGCCAGGCTGCGGACAGAGCCGGCCAGGCGAGCGCTGTCATCGGACTGAGGAGAGCACAAGCTTTCGGACTCGAGGCTCGTCGCTTCCTTCTTCCGAGACCCGCCCCCCCGCTTTCTCCGCCGGGCGGCACTTGCCCGGCCACGGCGCTGCTCAAGGGCGCGTCCTCCCTCGGGGCCTGGCGCTCCAGCCTCACTTAGCTACGGGGCCCTTGACAAGAGCCGAGCCGCCGGTCCTCGCCACAGGCTGCTGGGTCTCTCCGGGCCGCGGTTCGCTCCCCGCACCGAGGGGGAGGGGCAGCCGTCTCCTCACGCGGGCACAGGCCCGCCGGGGTCGCTCACCCCCCACCCCGCGGCCGTCGCGCAGCCCTCGCGCAGCCCTTACTCGAAGACATGCTCCGAGGTCCAGATCTTCATGGTGACGGGCCCGGCCCAGGGCGGGCGGTGCCGCAGCGGCTCCTCTCCGCCTCACGCGGCGCCGTTCCCAGCGAAGGGAAGGAAGCCGGCGGCAGCCCTTGCGCCGTGAGGGGAGGGGCGTTAGGCCCTGGGAGGTGGTGGCGGGGGAAGAGTCTCCCGTCTCCAATCCTGCGCTCTTGCGTCAGCGTGACCTCAGAAGGGAAGCGCCGCTAGTCAGAAGGACACGCCGCTAGCCACGTGCTGGGCTTGGTTCTCCCCCACCACACCACAGCCGCGCGCGCAGGCTGTCTCGTGACAGGATTGCACTCAGAACGCATGCGTGCCCGATGGTTGTTTTTCCCCCCCCCTTCCCCCGGCCGACTCGTCCCTCTCCCAGGAGCGCGTGGGTATCAAGGGCGCATGTGCGGCTTTGTACAGAGGCGCGCTAGTTCCCACGCTGGGCTGCAACTAGCTGGGGTGCTGAAGGGGCGGAAGGGAAAAGACAAGTGCCTCAACCATGCACAGGGGGATGGGGAAGAGCGGGAACAACTCCGGTGGAGGAGGTTCAGAGGGTTAGTCTGTAACTGGAAAAACAACAGCGACTCTTGCCGCACCTTAGAAACTAATAAATAAATAAAATGTAGATGGTATCATGAGCTTTCCTGGGCACAACCCACTTCTTCCTATAAAATCAACCGTCTGCACTGTACCTTTCAAACGTCAAGTTGCTGGTGCTCTCCAAGCTGCTATAGCAGCATCAAATGAAAGAAAAAAATATGAAAAAGTGTATACAAAAAGGAAACAGACAAAAGGAAATAGTGGCAGCACCTGCTTTATGTATTTAAATATTACACTTACTGGTAGAGCTGTTGTCCCCCCACCTCTGAAAAGGCAGCCTTAAAGCTTACACTATTGTTTTCTCCTTTTAGAAGCTCTGGCTGGTTTTTTTTCCTTCTTGGTGTCTAATTCTTCCCACTCCTATTCATTCTTATGAACCATATCCTAATTCGGACATTAAAAAAAAAAAGCACTGTACCTTAAATAATCAATATTCCAGAGCGAGAATGACTTTGCTTGCTTGGAAACAGAAGAGTTTATTATTCAGCTTCTTTATAAACTGGGAGGGAAATCCTCCATTAGTTCCTCAACCATGGGGTGCTGTTCCAGGAAGAACTGCTAAGCAGGGATGGCGTCCACCTTTCGAGGAGGGGGAAGACCCTATTTGGACACAGAATGGCTAACCTAGTGAGGAGGGCTTTAAACTAGGTTCGACGGGGACAGATGAGCAAAGCCCACAGGTAAGTGGAGAACATGGAGACCTGGGAGATGGGTCGGAAATGGGAGGGAGTGTGGGCTACAATGGCAGAGAGAAAGGAGGGTCAGGGCAAAACTGGGAGGCAAGATCAAATCAGGATCTTAGATACCTATATACAAATGCGAGAAGTATGGAAAAGAAGAAGGAAGAACTGGAAGTGCTAATAAATAAGTACAATTATGACATTGTTGGCATCACAGAAACTTGGTAGGATAATACACATGATTTGAATGTTTGTATAGAAGGGTATAGCTTGCTCAGAAAGGATAGACAGGGAAACTAGGGAGGAGGTGTTGCCTTATACATTAAAAATGAACACACTTGGAATGAGATGGAGGTGGGCATAGGAGATGGAAATGTTGAGAGTCTCCGGGTTAGGCTAAGAGGGATTCAAAACAAAGGTGATGTCATGCTAGGAGTCTACTACAGGCCACCTACCCAGGTGGAAGAAGTGGATGAGGCTTTTTTTAAACAACTCACAAAATCATCCAAAGCCCAAGATTTGGTGGTGATGGGGGACTTCAACTATCCAGATATATGTTGGGAAAATAACACTGCGGGGCACAGACTATCCAATAAGTTCTTGGACTGCATTGAGACAACTTTTTATTTCAGAAGGTTGAAAAAGCTACCAGGGAGAAAGCTGTTCTAGATTTGATCTTAACAAATAGGGAGGAACTGGTTGAGAGTTTGAAAGTGGAAGGCAGGTTGGGTGAAAGTGATCATGAAATCATAGAGTTCACAATTCTAAGGAAAGGTAAAAGGGAGAACAGCAAAATAGAGACAATGGATTTCGGGAAGGCAGATTTTCGTAAGCTCAGAGAGCTGATAAGTAAGGCCCCATGGGAATCGAGACTGAGAAGAAAAACAACTGAAGAGAGTTGGCAGTTTTTCAAAGGGACATTGTTAAGGGCCCAAAAGCAAGCTATTCCGATGTGTCGGAAAGATAGAAAATATGGCAAAAGACCACCTTGGCTTAACCACGAGATCTTGAATGATCTAAAAATAAAAAAGGAGTCATATAAAAAATGGAAATTAGGACAAAGGATGAATATAGGCAAACAGCACAGGAATGCAGGGGCAAGATTAGAAAGGCAAAGGCACAGAATGAGCTCAAACTAGCTACTGGAATAAAGGGAAACAAGAAGACATTTTATAAATACATTAGAAGCAAGAGGAGGACCAAGGAGAGGGTAGGCCCACTGCTCAGTGAAGAGGGAGAATCAGTAACAGGAAACTTGGAAATGGCAGAGATGCTCAGTGACTTCTTTGTTTCGGTCTTTACCGAGAAGTCTGTAGGAATGCCTAACATAGTGAATGCTAGTGGAAAGGGGGTAATTTTAGAAGGTAAAATAAAAAAAGAACAAGTTAAAAATCACCAAGAAAAGTTAGATGCCTGCAAGTCACCAGGGCCTGATGAAATGCATCCTAGAATACTCAAGGAGCTGATAGAGGAGGTATCTGAGCCTCTAGCTATCATCTTTGGAAAATCATGGGAGACAGGAGAGATTCCAGAGGACTGGAAAAGGGCAAATGTAGTGCCCATCTATAAAAAGGGAAATAAGAACAACCCAGGAAACTATAGACCAGTTAGTTTAACTTCTGTGCCAGGGAAAATAATGGAGCAAGTAATTAAGGAAATCATCTGTAAACACTTGGAAAGTGGCAAGGTGATAGGGAACAGTCAGCATGGATTTGTAAAGAACAAATCATGTCAAACCAATCTGATAGCTTTCTTTGATAGGATAACGAGTCTTGTGGATAAGGGAGAAGCGGTGGATGTGGTATACCTAGACTTTAGTAAGGCATTTGATACGGTCTCACATGATATTCTTATAAAAAAAACTAGGTAAATACAATTTAGGTGGGGCTACTATAAGGTGGGTGCATAACTGGCTGGATAACCGTACTCAGAGAGTAGTTATTAATAGTTCACAATCCTGCTGGAAAGGCATAACAAGTGCGGTTCCCCAGGAGTCTGTTTTGGGACCAGCTCTGTTCAATATCTTCATCAACGATTTAGATATTGGTATAGAAAGTACGCTTATTAAGTTTGCAGATGATACCAAGCTGGGAGGGATTGCGACTAATCTGGAGGATAAGGTCATAATTCAAAATGACCTGTACAAATTGGGGAAATGGTCTGAGATAAATAGGATGAAGTTTAATAAAGACAAATGCAAAGTGCTCCACTTAGGAAGGAACAATCAGTTTCACGCATACAGAATGGGAAGCAATGGTCTGGGAAGGAGTACGGCAGAAAGGGATCTAAGGGTTATAGTGGACCACAAGTTAAATATGAGTCAGCAGTGTGATGCTGTTGCAAAGAAAGCAAACATGATTCTGGGATGTATTAACAGATGTGTTGTGAGCAAGACACGAGAAGTCATTCTTCTGCTCTACTCTGCGCTGGTTAGGCTTCAATTGGAGTATTGTGTCCAGTTCTGGGCACCACATTTCAAGAAAGATGTGGAAAAATTGGAGAGGGTCCAGAGAAGAGCAACGAGAATGATTAAAGGTCTAGAGAACATGAGCTATGAGGGAAAGCTGAAGGAATTGGGTTTGTTTAGTTTAGAAAAGAGAAAATTGAGGGGGGGGACATGATAGCAGTTTTCAGGTATCTAAAAGGGTGTCATAAGGAAGAGGGAGAAAACTTGTTCATCTTGGCCTCTGAGGATAGAATGAGAAGCAATGGGCTTAAACTGCAGCAATGGAGGTTTAGGTTGGACATTAGGAAAAAGTTCCTAACTGTCAGGTGGTCAAACACTGGAATAAATTGCCTAGGGAGGTTGTAGAATCCCCATCTCTGGAGATATTTAAGAGTAGGTTAGATAAATGTCTATCAGGGATGGTCTAGACAGTATTTGGTCCTGCCATGAGGGCAGGGGACTGGACTCTATGACCTCTCTAGGTCCCTTTTTAGCCTAGTATTCTATGAGGGTATGTCTACACTACCCTCCTATTTCGAAATAGGAGGGTAATGTAGGCATACCGCAATTGCAGATGAAGCCCGGGATTTGAATTTCCCTGGCTTCATTTGCATAAACCGGGCGCCGCCATTTTTAAATCTCAGAATGAGGAGTAACGGCCGCCATTTTTAAATCTCGTGGAATGAGGAGTAACGGTAGTTCGAACTAGGAAGCCTAGTTCGAACTACCTAGTTCGTGCCGCGTGTAGCCGCGCGGCACGGGGTTCGAACCAGCCGGGATTTAAAAATGGTGGCGCCCGGCTTATGCAAATGAAGCCCGGGAAATTCAAATCCCGGGCTTCATTTGCAATTGCGGTATGCCTACATTACCCCGCTAGTTCGAACTAGTGGGGTGGTGTAGACTATACCCTGATTCTTCTTAACCCATGGGTGTTTTATTATTTCTTTGAGAGGGAGCCTCAAAGAAGGGATTTGTTTAAGTATTTTTGAAATAAGGTCCTTAGCATCATCGGGCATCCATGTGGGAAATGTGAACTTGACTTGAAATTAAAACAACAACCAACAACAACAACAAAAAACTATTATTTTCACAAGGTAACAGCAATTATTATATTATTCCTTGTACTTACATCATATCACCTAGGAGCCTCAGTCATGGACTAGATTCCCAATGCACCATATGCTGTAGAAACAATGAAGTGTGAGGAGAGCGATGGGGAGACAGTCTTTGCTGCAGAAAGTTTGCAACCTATAAGACACTGATGCAGAATACTGTACTGGTGAGCACAATAGGCTGTGGTATCGGCACACCAGCCAACTATCAATTGTCAAGATTTTTGTAATCTTCACAGCTGGTAATAGTATTACCAGTCAAGTAATTCTACAACAGTAAATTAGTGTATTCAAAAGAGACTATGCAAAGGGAAAATAGCTACTGACAGTAATTAGGTTTTGAAATTCGTGTGAGGGTGATAGTGTACAAGTTAGGGATGTAAAAATGTGGTTAAAAATGTAACCACTAAAAATCATAGCAGTTACATGGGATGAAGGCTCTACCATATAAGGCTTAAATAAGCTTTATACTGCAGAGCCGTCAGCGAAGCCTCCCTGAGAGCAGAGTCAGGGCTGCTGCCAGCCCTCCTCCAGGGGAGGAGGCTTTGCTGTGCCAGCAAACCTGCCACCCTGGGAGCAGGGCCATCAAGGGCTGCCAGCACTGCTGTTGGAGAAGCTTTGCTGTGGGCTCTGCAGCCAGCATGTAACCTAGGGGGAAGGGGGAAACGGGGTGGCTAGGCCTTGCCAGGGAGGGTAGGGAGCTGTTCCAGCCCCTACTGCAGGGTTGGGGAATCTTTTTTGGGGGCAGGGGCTACTGACCCACCAAAAAAAAAATCTGTTGGGGGCTGCACAAAATGTGAGAAGCAAACAAAAAAACCAAACAACCCCCCCCCGCCCCAACTCCCTCACTGACATGGCCCCTGACTGAGAAGCAGAAAGACTCTCCACATTACCCTCACACACCAGAGCCTAGGAGGCCCAGGCTAATAGATTTTGTGGGTCTCCCTTAGGCTCTGGGGTGGGGCAAAACTTGGAGTATGGAGTGGGTGGGAGGTAGGGTACAAGAGCAGGCTGGGAGTGAGAGATCTGGGGGTGGGAGGAAGAAGGGATGTGGGAGTGGAATGGGGTGCTGGGTCTGGGTGATGGGGAGGCGCTCTTACCTGGCAAAGCTCCCCAGGGACACACATGGTTCCATGTCCCCCTCTGCTTCCAGGCACTGCCCCCTGCTGCTCCTATTGGCCAAGATTATGGGCAGAGAAGCAGGTGAATAGCCTCCAGGCATCATCTTTGCTTTGACAGCTGGGGGGAGACAGGGAGCGGCAGTGCCTGGAGCTACTTCTTCCCCCCACCAGGCAGAGCCCATGGGTCAGATAAGGCCCTGGTTTGCCTGATTCCGGGTCTGCCAGGCTCGAGGCTCTGGTCCCTGCAGCAGGGAGCCAGCGCTGATGCTCCAGCCCCTCAGGGGTTGTGGAGCTGGAGCACCAGCATAGTCTTCTAAATGGTGGGGGAGTGGGGAGAGCCCCAAGATCAGGGGCCAGATCCAGACAAGCTGGAGGAGGGGGGTCACACCTGGCCCCCAGGCCTTGATTTCCCCACTCCTGCCCTGCTGGTTAACTGGAACAAGTAAGCCTCACCCATTAAGGGTGAGGCTTACCAGTTAACCTTTTATATCCCTAGTGTAAATGGGTTGATGATGATTATACCTAAATTCCAATCTAAAGTAAGATTACTTGTTATAAGGTAATTCTGGACAGCACATCTCCTATTCCAGATCATTGTCACTGTAGCCACTGAATAAACCTAGTCACAATGGCTACATCTACACTGGCCCCTTTTCCGGAAGGGGCATGTTAATTTCAGCTATCGTAATAGGGAAATCCGCGGGGGATTTAAATATCCCCCGCGGCATTTAAATAAAAATGTCCGACACTTTTTTCCGGCTTTTAGAAAAGCCGGAAAAGAGCATCTACACTGGCCCCGATCCTCCGGAAAAAGTGCCCTTTTCCGGAGGATCTTATTCCTACTTTGAAGATCCTCCGGAAAAGGGCACTTTTTCCGGAGGATCGGGGCCAGTGTAGACGCTCTTTTCCGGCTTTTCTAAAAGCCGGAAAAAAGCGTCGGACATTTTTATTTAAATGCCGCGGGGGATATTTAAATCCCCCGCGTATTTCCCTATTACGATAGCTGAAATTAACATGCCCCTTCCGGAAAAGGGGCCAGTGTAGACGTAGCCAATAAGTTTATCTTATACACTGTTTAATCTGAGTAATGTGCAAAATAAAATCGGTATTTGTTAGATGATGCACTTTCCATTATTTACAATACAGCGTGCACATTAGAGTCAGAGTCAAGGATGCTAGTGGATAGCATTCACTAGAATAAATTGGTTGGCTGCTCTGAATTTTAAAGAGACATTTTGTACTGAGCAATGTAGAAGACAGCTAGAATTAATGAAGGAGAATAACCTTCATTGAATAAGGCCACTATTAGAACCAACTACATTTTGTATGTATATCCCTAGTCTTCCATATATATATATACTTTTATCTACATTTGTTCATCTCCTCCACCATGCCAATTTTGCAGATGCATACAAGAAAAAACATACAGCCTCAGTGTTGCTCCCTTTTAAATCAGTGGCTAAACTCCAGTAGCTATGAATAGGTACAAGACAAGATTCAAATCTATATCCAAGATGGCCCACTATTTCTAATTAGGTTGTGTACATTTTGTCACCATTTTTTCACCCCATGCTCCATAGAAAAAGGAGCAACTGCCTGAAACACACCCAACACTAAGATAGATTTAACAATTTTTGTAATATGTAGTGCCAGTTGAAGTATCACAGTATGTCTGTGCTATTTTTAGTAACTAAAGCAATTGATCAGTGCTTCAGTAAAAGGGAGAAACTTAAATCCTCAGAGTCCTTGAATAGTAATGTAAGAATGAGTCCAAATGTCTCCAACTCTGTTCAACTACAGATTTTGAAGAGGGGAAATGGTAAGGACACAAAAATGTAACCAGGATTTTTTTTGTAATAAACAACAATGTTATTTTGACTTTGTTCTTAAGATTTTAACTGAGAGTCAGTGCTCCTAATGAATACTGAGATGGTATCAAACAAGATGATATCAAATAGATACGTAGTTCTCTGTAATGCAGCCTGACAGTGCTTTAAGCAGTCACATTTGATGCCAGCAAAATCAAAACCCAAGCAGTGTCTGATCGTAAGTAAGGGTATGTCTACACTACAAAGTTAATTCAAACTAACAGACGTTAGTTCGAATTAACTTTGATAGGCGCTACACAGGACAACCGCTAGTTTGAACTTAATTCGAACTAGCGGAGCACTTAATTCGAACTAGGTAAACCTCATTCTACGAGGACTAACGCCTAGTTCGAATTAAGTAGTTCGAATTAAGGGCTGTGTAGCCACTTAATTCGAACTATGGGAGGCTAGCCCTCCCCAGGTTTCCCTGGTGGCCACTCTGGCCAACACCAGGGAAACTCGTCTGCCCTCATCCCGGCCCCGGAGCCCTTAAAGGGGCACGGTCTGGCTACGGTGCCCATGCCAGGTGCAAGCCTGCCAGCACCGAGCCAGCAGACCCTGCACCTGGCACGGCACGAACCAGCCACCCGCTGCCACCCAGCCCTCCGCCTATTCCCGGGACCAGGCTGGCGGCTCCCGGGAGCCTGCCCAGGTCCGCAAGAGGCGGGCGCCCACCTGGTCTAGTGCGGAGATCGTTGACCTCATCCACGACCTCCGCACTAGGCACAGGAAAGTGGCCATCTAGGGCAGGATAGCTGCTAGCCTGGCCACCCAGGAGCAGGTTTGCATGAAAATCAGGGTGGTCCAGTGAGACCCCCGACCCTGAGCTTAGAATGGCTGTACTGGGTCAGACCAAAGGTCCATCTAGCCCAGTAGCCTGTCTGCTGACAGCGGCCCACACTAGGGACCCTGGAGGGGATGGACCAAAGACAATGACCAAGCCATTTGTCTCGTGCCATCCATCTCCAGCCTTCCACAAACAGAGGCCAGGGACACCATTTCTACCCCCTGGCTAATAGGACTCTATGGACCCAACCTCCATGACTTGATCTAACTTCTCTTTAAACTCTGTTCTAGTTCTAGCCTTCACAGCCTCCTGCAGCAAGGAGTTCCACAGGTTGACTATTTGCTTTGTGAAGAAGAACTTTCTGTTATTAGTTTGAAGCCTGCTACCCATTCATTTCATCTGGTGTCCTCTAGTCCTTCTATTATGGGAACTAATGAAGAACTTTTCTTTATGCACCCTCTCCACACCACTCGTGCTTTTAAAGACCTCTATCCTGTCCCCCCTCCGTCTCCTCTTTTCTAAGCTGAAAAGTCCCAGTCTCTTTAGCCTCTCTTCATATGGGACCTGTTCCAAACCCCTGATCATTTTAGTTGCCCTCCCCTCTCCCACCCTCTCTCTTCCCCTCTCCCACCTCCTTTTCCCAGTCTCCCCGAATTTTGTTCAATAAAGAGAGTTTCTATTTTTGAACACACGTGTCCTTTATTTTGTACATCAGGAAGGGGGGGCTAGAGAGGGGTAAGTGGAAGGAGGTGAGGGAGGAATGGGGTATGAGCCCCTGATGGGGAGGACTGGGGTGGCTCTGCGGGCTTCTCGGGGTGGAAGCTCTCCTGCAGCCCCCCGATTAACCCCCCTCGGATGGCAGCCTGCGGCAAGTGCAGCCAGGCTGATGGCCAAGTGCTGTGATGTGCCCAGTGTGGGCACTCAGGGCACTCCAAGCCAGGACTGCTTTGCAAGCGGGGAACCCCTGAGAACTGTCTGTCCAGGGTGGGGGTCGGGTCCCTTTAAACACAGCCCTCGGCTAGCCTGAGACAGCAGCTCCACGCTCTAAGTCCTAATCTGATGCCCCGCTGGCACTGCTTCCGGCCATCCTTAACCTCGGTTCAGGGTCCACTCAATGTGGACATGCTAGTTCGAATTAGCAAAATGCTAATTCGAACTAGTTTTTAGGTCTAGATGCACTAGTTTGAATTAGCTTAGTTTGAATTAACTAATTCGAATTAAGTTAGTTCGAATTAGTGCTGTAGTGTAGACATACCCTAAGGGATTTTTATGGCTTGGCTATCAGTGGTGCTCAAAGTTGCGGGTTCCTACTCAATACTTTATAGGATTAGGTTATTTGTAGGTTTTTAAAACACAATTTAATGATAAATAATCAAGCTTTTTAAAGCTTTTTTCCATTTTTATCATTTTAAATGTTCACAGTTGCATAAAATTATGAAGGATAGTGACAGACAGGTTCAAAAAGTTTAAGATTTATAAACATTAAAAACAAATTGCCAACATCCATCAAAATATATGAAATAAATATCTTTAAAACAAAGAAAAGTTCTCAGGGAGAATTTTTCTTACTTTGCCTATCATCAATGAAGCTATTATTTCATTGATTTGTGCATACCATGAAATCAACCTTCACTTATTGGAAAAAAACCAAAACCCTTCTGTGCCTAAATATTTTGTAAGCCTCAGAGAAGGCTCTTTGCTTTAAAAACCAAGTAACCTCTTTAGAATTTAGGAAAGCTTACCTCTGCAATTTTTTTGTATGTTTCATGGTGGGTGGTGACTCTAATCGGTGCATAGCCCACAAGACACTCAAACCATAGAACACCAATGCACCAAACATCAACATTTTCATCATAGGCTTTTCCATCAATCATTTCTGGGGCAAGGTAATCTGTTGTGCCACACAAGGTTGTTCTCCTATTTAAAAATAAATCATCTTGTTGCATTTAAATAAGGGGTAATACATTCATCAATAACTGATTTACTGCTACACTTCCACACCCAATTTATTAGAACTTCAGGGTCCTAGATTTGGACCCGCTAGAATCTGAACTATTTTGAAAACCTTGCCTAGGCAGGAAGTCAGCTATGTGCTTTAGTTGTGGGGAAAGTAAATTAACTACCTTGTCTCAATCCTAGCAAGTGCTTTTATTACCTAGCAATTAATCTGACCAATTAAGGCCCAAACTTGCAAAATTATATATGCAACCTGTGTGACTCGGTGCATACAATTTCTTAAGTTTCAGTCTAAAGGAGTAGTTTTGATTGGCTCAGGGCTGATGATAGGCTTCACCAGGCCCTGGGCTGTGTGCGTGTCCCAGAATTGTCGGGACCAGGGGCAGCCATCTCTCAGCACTGCCCAGACCATGCTTCATCTTCCTCAGAAAGCCCTAAGTGCTACCTGGATCGCACTATATGGGGCTTCAGAGGGGATTTATAGGGCTTGGGGCAATGGCCACTGTTGCTGCTATGGTAGTATCAGTGGCCCAGAGCCCCAGTCCTTTTACATCACCAAGCCCAAGGGCAATTGCTCCTTTTGCCTGATTGGCTGCAGAAGTAATGCCTAGTCCCCAGAAATCTAGATTAGGTAGACCAGAAGCTACCTGCTCAGTCAAAAACATTCTCTGAGTATCTCATGAAAGACAAGAGGCACTTATATGCCTCCGTGACAGTAATATTTGAGATTATAATCTATGTAGCAATAATTGTTTTTAAAGTTTCTAATAGCTAAGAAGAGCACTGTTTTGCTTTTTCCCTTTCAAAGCGTAAGTCAAGGTATAGAGATGTATGTGTCAGTTGTTAATCCTCCTCAGGCTGTCTCAGGGATTACAAGTAGAAGCAAAGCACGGTGCAATGAGTATACTTTTCATGCTTTTGTGAAGGCCTTGAAGATTCATTTCAGCATTCAAGGGACCACACAGTCTTGAAGCAATCCTGCTCCTCCTTGCTCACCATCCATGGTGTCACAATCCAATGATTGTTCACTATTCATTTCTTTGGAGACAATTATGTGTCATCAGTGAATCAGATGAGAGTATTAGGATATTAAACTGATTTTACCAAAGTGTTGTCAAGTGGAGGAGCTGGAAATACAGGACAGTCAAAGACTGAGTCCATATAGCAGTGGTCTTGCAACTGAAAATAGGATTCAGAATTACCTGAGTGATGGAGCATGCACGGACCAGCCAAAGTCTGCTAACTTCAGTTCCCCTTTTAGTACTAGCAGGAGGTTTTTAGGCTTGATATCTCGGTGGATCACTTTCTGAGCATGGCAGTATATCAGAGCATCAGATATTTATTCTACATACTGCAGAATGTGCCACACCTAAAAGAATTATACAAATACAGTTTATGTAGTGGTTTAGTACAGGAAATATGGGTTAGCCAGTTAGTAAATTAAATACAAACCTTATTATGCCTAAACAGTGAGTGATTTGGTTTGTTATTTACAGTGTTTGTTTTGATGTTGCTTATTAGAGTTGCTTAGAAAGCTAACGGTAGTTATTATATAAAATCAGGGATGGATGACCTGAACATCTGAGGATTAGAAAGCAGCCTTGGACATTATGAAAAACTTCCGGTCAGGGTTGTTCCACACTGGAATAAATTGCCTACAGATATTGTGGAATTTCTGTCATCATTTGAGATTTTTAAGAGCAGGTTAGACAAACACCAGTCAGGGATAGTCTAGATCAGGGGTCAGCAACCTTTTCAAACCAAAGAGCCAAACTACATCAAAATCCAGAACAAGTGGTCAACAAAGAACTGTATAAAAATGCCTATTTGCACAGCTGAAAATGTACAACTTAATATAACTGACAATGATTAATAACTGACAGTGAAACTTAATATAACTGACAATGATTAATAACATAAATGAAACATTGTACTCAGACTTTATTTAATGGGACATCTGCTGCTGCATCTTTTCACACATTTCTTTGACGTTTACATCATAATTGGTCAAATCCAGCTTCATGCACGCATTCAGACTGTCTTCTGTCAATCTTATGGCAGGAGTCCGGGGATGTGGGGGTATGAGGGGCCTAGGGCTGCACTTTCTGCAGGCTGCCATCCGGGAGGTCCATTGGGGGGCTGTCAGTATCCAGGAGGCCCTGTGGGAGAGCTTCCACCCTGAGGAGCACTAAGAGCCTCCCTGGTCTGCCCCACTGGGGGCTTGTGCCTCATTCCTCTCTCACATCCTTCCACTTACCCCTCCCTAACCCCCCTTCCTGATGTCAAATAAAATACATGTATTTTCATGAACACAAACTCTCTTTATTTAACAAAACTGGTGTGGGGGGAGAATGAAACTCTGGTGAGACTGGGGAAAGGAAGCGCGAGAGGGGAGAAGAGAGGGTGGGAGAGGGGAAGAGGAACTTGGGAGGAGGGAGCTGGAAGGGGGAAGCAAGGGGAAGAAGAGGGAAGGGAAGCTCAGGGCTCAGGGTTGGGGGTCTCGCCGGGCCAAGTTGATTTTCATGCAAACCTGCTCCTGGGTTCACATGTGGCCTTTGGTGGCCATGCTGGCAGCTATCCTGCCATAGTTCCTCCTTCTAGTGCAGAGATCATGGATGTTGGGGGCATCCCCTCCAAACCTCAATAAGGTCCATGATCTCCACCCTAGACCAGAAGGCACCCGCCTTCTCCAGGCCCTGGCAAGCTCCTGGGAGCTGGCAGACAGCTCCTGAGGAGCAGTGGAGGGCTAGCTGCCAGTGGCTTGCTGGCTTATGTTTTGGGGCCACTGGGTCGGGGCAGTGACTGCTGGCTCTGGGCTAGCAGGCTCGAGCTGGCACAGGCACTGTGGCCAGAGTCAACCCCTTTAAGGGCTCTGGGGAGAGGAAGGGAGAGGAGTGTTCTTGTTTGAGGCTGGAGTGGCCACCAGGGCACCCTGGGAATGCTGGAGGCCTCCTATTTTGATATGAGTGTCTACACAGCACTTGTTTTGAAATAGCTATTTCAAATTTGGAGGAGGAATAAAAGTTAATCCAAACTAAGGATTTAGTTCGGATTAATTTCTGAATGTCGCATGTAGCTGCGGGCAGTCAGTTCGAACTAAGGGGATTTAAAAATGGCGCCCTCCCTGGAACATGCAAATGACGCCTGGGATATTTAAATCCCGGGCTTCATTTGCAAGTTCGAATGCCTACATTAGCCACCCTAGTTTGAACTAGGGTGGCTAATGTAGACATACCCTAAGATGTAAAATATAGAGAGTTCTAAATATGTTAGGGGAAAGGCCCTTTAACTATCTGTCTCTTAAATAGAGATGTTAGATAGTGTGTAATTGAATAGGTCATGTAACTGCATGATATTTTAGCAGTTACACGATTATTCGATAGTCCCTGGAGGTGGGGTCAGCAGCTAGTTCACTCTGATCCCTCTTCCAGGGAGCCCCCAGACACCCTGTGCTGCCGCTTCTATCAGAGCCAGCAGTGTGGGATGGCAGGCAGCAGCCAGTTAGCGAGGGGAGCTATTTTAAAAACTCGCTTCTTGTGCAGACCAACTCAAGAATCTTATCTGCAAGACAGCTCTTACACAGAAAAAGCTAGATGGTACATAGTATCTACGGGGAGACTTCTACAGCAAACAATATTGATGATCCAGAAGTAGCATAATGAGATTGTCAAAATAGTTACTTTGGTTGCTGAAGAACAGAGGCATGTTTGGTGTCCAGTTTTGAACCATCTTCCTCATCTGTAAAACAAATGTGTCAGCTGTAGAATAGACTATATTTATTTTTACTCTGTAGCTTATAGAGTGGCTTGGAGAGCTTTTGTGTGAATGAATAGGAATTCTACAGTGGAAACAGTCAGCCCTAGGAACGTTTGGACATAGTACTAATATGAGACATTGGGTAACCCATTAATTGTGGTGGCAATAAAATGCCTTTTTAAAAATATAGCGTAATATGGAACGGGTAAGTGAGTAATGAAAAGGAGCCAATCTGCCCTTTATGTATTACTGACATTTTTACTGTTTCTGCATTTCTTTATAAAATAAGACACCATGAACTGAGAGGCAACACTGCTTTGCTCTGGAACTCATTGAAACTGAGCTATTGACAGGGTGGAGCAACCTCTCTGCCCAGTTTGTTGGAGCTCAGCTGGGTCACTTGTGAGCAGGTGAAAATGCACCCACATTTCAGTGATGCTGTGGTCATGTGTCTTACATTTTTTTTAAAGCAACAAAAGCATTTCACAAGCTTCTTGGTGCTCAAACTCCTTAACACTCATCAATATATAGGATTAGTGCCTATTATTGAAGCTTTCAGAGCTAGCCAAGTCTCAGACAGATTTTTAATGGAAAGCACCAGTCAAGACCAGAGGATCCCATTTTCCCCTCACTCCACCAGAGAAGTCACTGGCCACATAATTGCTAGATTACTTCTTGCCCAATTTCAATTCCACTATTTTTTGAAGTTATAGTTGAACTGAAGACATTTCTTTGGGAACTCCTTCAGGATCTCTGAGCACTGGAAAATTCCCATCTCCACATAATCTGTGGGCACATCTATGGTTTGAGTGAGTAACATACCCTTAGACTCCGATCCTGCTTTGGTTTTGCTTATAATATTCTTGATTGTCGGAGAAGATGGCCCCTTGCAGGAAAACACTGAAATACTGGAACTATTCAGTTGTTTTCTTATGTTCTTTTGGTGCACATCTGGGCTGCTTATGGTCATTGGCTGTGGAGACAACAGTAACAGTGAAAATGCAAGAGACAAGAACAACTGGAGATTAAATTACCAGTTCTTTGGGGGTAGGGACTATCTTTTGTTCTATGTCTGTATGGCCCCTTGGACCAATAGGCCTTGGATAATGGAAAGAGCTGGGAGCCTCTATCACAATACAAATTAAAATATAGGCTATACCATACATAAAGAAATAGACATTGTACTGCTCAAGAGTACTGGTTTATCTGCTTTCAATTTTGTGAATATTGATCTATTCTGAAAACCCAGGTCAAAGTTAATATCGGATGATTGTGCAGTGGCCAGCAGTCTCAGTATCAAATGGACAATTGCCCAGTCTCTCGGAAGCCATCATCATAATTCGCAGCTATCAAAGGCATATCAGCATTAAGACATACTGATTCTTATTTGTTCCTCAAAAGAGAACTTCAGTATCCAGTGCTTTTAGACAGGCATTTTATCACCAATGATAAACTCACTCAAAATTCTAGTTTAGGGAAGAGCATAAGGTGGATAACGTCTTAGGCTGTCATGATAATGCAGTCAATTTGTAGTTCAATAAAAATGGTAGCTATTTCTTTAATGTTGCACAAGAAAACAAGTACAATGTGCACAACTGCAAGCAAACAAAGGGCTGGATCTTAACACAAATGCTAAACTAAACCCAGTGAATGTCCTTCCTCCCAGCCTATATGCCACAATGACTTACCATTTTGCCATCTCTGATGTGGTATGGAGCTACAGTCTCTGCTTTCCATGGTGTATTATGTGCTTAAAAGAGAAGGATACTGGGGAGGAAGAACCACAGTATCATAGCAGGAAATATTATGGTACAGATAGATACTTGGGCCAATAGAGGCTCAGCTAGCTGAGGGATAACACACCCACATTGCAAGAATTACACTGGCACAAGAAGAGCTGGAATCAGTTTGAGCAAATCCAGGGCAGCCTGAAGTTTGTACTTCAGAGGCTGAAATTAAGAACTTTCCTTTGTTAAACTGATTTTAGTCAATAGTTATCACAGCTTCTCCCATGCCTTGATGTGCCCTCTGCTCACTGCTCCCTTCACCTGGCTGTCTTAAATGCTTGTCACAGCCCAACCCCCACTCTAAGATATCACTTTTAAGAGGTTTCCCATTAGCATGGATAAAAGGGGGCAAGGGAATAAAACTTGAATTCTTTGGCCTCCATGCTTTTTTCAAGAGCTACTTAGTTTTAGAACAGCCCCAACTTTTCAGTACTCTCCCTCTGAAAATCACTGACAAAATCATCACTGGAGCAAACAACACTAGCCACAAAATCAAAGGGTCATTAGACTGCTCATCTAGTAAATTGATCTACGCCATCAAATAACAACAGTGCCCCTCTACTATATATAATGGTCAAACTGGATGCTCTCTACGTGAAAGAATCAATGGACACAAATTGGATATACATAAAGAAAATACTCAGAAACCAGTGGCAGAACATTTCTGTTTACCTAACCTAAATCTCACAGATCTGAAGATGGTGGTCTTGTCACAGGCCAGTTCCTCAAGCCAAATCCACAGGGAAAGCTTGGAATCACAATACATATAGAAATTCAATTCAATTAATTATGGATTTAATCAAGATATGGGGTGATGGAACCTTTATCAATCAAGGTGCTTTCTGAATTGTATCCTTCCTGCCTTATCCATCCACTGGCTTTGATCTTTATCTACTCAGGTTTAGCACCCTTTCTCCTGATACTTTATGCATAGAGGTAGGGGAGTCAGCAACAGAATATCTTTCTTTCTCTCCCCTCCCCCGATTCCTTTCTCCTATTTATTTCGAGTTTCCTTATCCTCTAATCATAACTCTGGTCATCTGAAGAAGTGGGCTGTGCCCACGAAAGCTCATGATACCATCTACATGTTTTGTTAGTCTATAAAGTGCTACCAGACCATTTGCTTGCTGTTTTTTTTTTCTGAAAATCAGTCCCTTTTAAAGTGTCCCAAGCTGGGTACCTATAATCACTAGTTACTTTTGAAAGCTTAGGCTATCATTTGTAAACTGATATGTTCCGCCATTAGTCATTATGATCATGGACTTTACTAATCACTTACACCTGGTAAGATAGTTAGACCAAATTGCATTGATTCAGACATCTCCCAAGAGTTGAGGCTTTAAACAAGAAAATTGGCACAAATAGTCACCCATAAACCTGTTCTAACAAGCTGCTTATAGGCATCAAATAAACAGTCTAAAGTTTGGCCAGAAACTAAGCTGTACTGCTGTAATTTTAGGTAGACAAGTTATTAAGAAAGAGTATTTTGTAAGAGATTGCCCAAAGATATTAAAATCATTTGAATGAGTATTTTAGGATTCATTAATGTATGTACTAAGTTGTATTTCTAATACAACAGCAGGTATACTTATATTAAAACAAAGGTGCCCACAATTAGAGGGGTTTGTTGCAGAAGCCTTGACAATGCTCTAACAAAATCAGTTAAAGTATAATAAACAGACCAGATTGGAAGCATTCTATTGGCCCAGGGCATTACAATAAAGCTATAGACCAAGTGGCACTATGTCTGGATCTCAGTTCTAACCTGTAGCAGCGCCTCCTCCATATCTCTTTTACTCCCATCCTTATCAGCTAGCAGAAGAAACACAAATTAGTTCCAAAAGCTCCCTTTATGAAGCAAGTCAAGGTCATCTGACTCATCTGAGATCTTAAAGTCATACTCCCCACTCCAGCTATACCATACTGCCAGAACCTGATTTCTAAATTGTGAAACTGAGGCACAGAGGGATGCAGTGACTTGCCCAGGGTCACCCGGTAAGTCAATTGCAGAGTGAGAAAAAAAATCCAGATCTTGTTCCAGGCTTGTGCCTAATGTTTGCAGACTGTTAGAAGCTAAATCTTTCCTATCAAATATGAGCTTCTAACATGTGAGAACATTCAAGTAACTTTAATAAGAGAGTCTATATTTGGGTCCCTGCTCCTGATTGCCTATCGCTTTTATGAGCAGCAATGCTAATACCAAGTGAAAATCTTTACAGTTGCAAGGGATCTTCCCCACTCTTCAAGTGAGCTGTAATTTTGCATAGACAATACTTGACTCCTTCAACCCCCCTGAGCACTTGTGTTCTTTGTATTTGCATTCTGTGTTGAGGGTTCCTGAATTCCAAGCCAAAACATTTTGTGGAGGTTGGAGGAAGGCTCACCAGTCTAGTCAAACAGGCTACATCTTATTCAACTCATAGCACAGTATTTTTTTCTGAAACAATGCACTGTGTCCTGGTTCATGGGCCGTATTTACTCAGAGGAACACAGTCAACTACAAGGTTATTTGTATAATTCATAAAAGCTTTGCTCTCTACTGTGGGATGGGGTTGCCAAGCAAACAGCAAAATGGAAGAGATGCTAGAAAGAGATTGGAAAATTCAAGATTTATATAGCAGACATAATAAACTGGTATTGATCAGCTCAGAGATTCCTTCCATTTGTGTTGCTACAAATGCTGGATTTCTAGATAGAGATACATTTCATTAAAAACTATGCTAAAAGAATGCGATGTAGGTTTCAATGTCAAGAATTCAAAAGTTAGGAAATGCTGGACGTAGTGTTGCTGCTGCTTCATGCTTGTATCCATCTTGTGCACTGAAGGAGGCTGGAGCCCCAGGGAGAAACACAGAATGTGATCACATCACTGATGGCAGCTTCATAATGGATATGCATAGGAGGGCTGAACAAAGATTATACACAGGCAGTGTTCCCTCCCATCCGTGAGCAGAGTGAGTGAGTTTTGTCTTGTGCTGCAATATTGAGGTCATATGTGCTTGTTTGGATGTGTGGCACCCACTAGTTACTAACAAATACCTTAGCTATATATATTACGGAAGAAAGAATAGTAAAACAAGAGATAATTAATAATCCACCTCTTAGGATATTTATTGTTTAATGAATTACTTATTTTATTAACTACAGACAAATAAATTATAAAGATTTTGTGGTTTACATTCTGTTAAAAAAATTCTCTCTAATTTGTTCATATCCTGTTCTCATTAGGTTCATCATGTCTTTTACATAAAAATGTCAAATTAGTAAAATATGTAAGTTTTATAAAACACAAGAAAAATAAATGTTATGCAACCTAAATATGAATTTCATCACTATATTTCAATCAAACATTTAAAACCACTGTTATAGCAAATGAGTAACTTGTTACTTTAATGAATAAAAGGTAAAAAAGATTTTGAACATATTAAATTTACTGTAAACAATCTGTAATGCTTCCTAACTGCCTAGTTACTTACCTAGTTAACCTAATTATTTTTCATACTATCGCACGGCAATAAACTACATGAGAGTTATGAATGTAAGAGATTAACTTACCTGTTAAAATAAGATATAGAAAATCTTTTAAATAAAACTAACACACAACACGAGAATCACCCTCACTTTCTTGAAGGCACTTGAAGCAATAAGTAGCCTATCTGAGGATACACTGCAAGCATGGCTTTCTCTCTGCCATGAGGACTTTTTCCTTCAGGCTGCCGTGAGATTCTACCCTTAAGGAAAGGAGAGAGGTCTCTCTGAACTGCTCTTCCAAATTTTACACAAGCCGTTCAACTGAAGCCATAGATATCAAGATAGCTATCAAGGCTAGCTTTGCCTTGAGCAGACTGCCTCTCCAGGTGTTCACAATCACAACACCTGAACATGTATAAGACTTTTAGTTGAAAAAGCCATGTTAATCCCAAGTCTCTGCGATGACTGGGAGATGTGGGTGACCCATAGAAAATACCAGCATTTTCTTTGGAAAATCCACAACAAAATGTGGGGGGATCTATCACCTCAGTAATGCCAACTCCTTTAGAATTGAGGCTTTGATTATCCAGCACCAGCTGAGGTAAAGCGGGCACTGTGTCCACATGTCTGATATATTTTTACCAAAACTCCTACCTGCCCAACTCGCCAAAGGAGAAAGGAAACAGGGAGGCCCAAAGGAATGGTACAGAGCAGTGTTTCGCAACCTTTTTTTATAAGCTTCAGAAGGCTAGCCGAGTTAGTATGTAACAGGAAAAACTTAAAAAACAACAAATAGTCTAGTAGAACTTTAAAGACTAACAAAACATGTAGATGGTATCATGAGCTTTCGTGGGTGGAAGTGGGTTTTGCCCATGAAAACTCATGATACCATCTACATGTTTTGTTAGTCTTTAAAGTGCTACTAGACTATTGTTTTTTTAAGTTTTCCTTTTGTTATAAAGTACCTTTTTAAAAAAATTATAAGTACCACCTCTCCCCCAGATCCAGGCACCCCAGCCACCCCATCCCAATACAACCACCCTTCCCCCAGAGCCAGGCACCTCATCCCCCCTTCCCAATGTAATCACCCCTCCCCCAGAGCCAGGCCAGGCACCCCATCCCCCCATCCCAATGTAACCACCCCTCTCCCAGAGCCAGGCTCCCCCAGCATCCCCCTATTCCAATGTAACCACCTCTCCCCCAGAGCCAGGCTCTCCCAGCATCCCCCTATCCCAATACTCCCACTCTTCTTTCAGAGCCATGCACCGCATCCCCCCATCCCAATGCTCCCACCCCTCCCTCAGAACCAGGTACCCCCAGTGCCCTCCAACCAAATCCCCCTTCCACAGAACCAGGCACCGGAGATACAGGCCAGGTAAGGTAATCCTGCCTTTAACATGGCTGCTTCTGCTGCCTGACCTGGCTGCCTTGGCTCGCAGTGTGTACAGGGAGACAGCACATGGCCCAGCTCCCAGCTCGCTGCTCTATGCGTCGTGTGGGCCTGTGTGGTGTGCGCTCCAGTTCCACCCCATCCCGGTGCACCCCTAGTGTGGCTCCCAGGGGCAACTGCCTCCCGCCACTCCTCGCTACGCCTCTGATTCTACTCTGTGCTGATTAGGTCTCATCTGGGGTACTGTGTCCAGTTCTGAGTGTCACATTTCAGGAAAGATGTGGAGAAACAGAATACATTCCAGAGAAGACCAACAACATTATTGATCTAGAAAACTTGACCTATGAGGGAAGATTGAAAAAACTAGGTTTGTTTTGTCTTAAGAAGTGAAGATTAAGAAGGGACACGATAATAGTTTTCAAGTACATAAAAGGTTGTTATATTGAGAAAATTGCAGTAAAGGCAGTTTAGGTTGTACATTAGGAAAAACTCCATCAGGGGACATAAGAACCGGAATAAATTGTCTAGAGAGGTTGAGGAACCTCATCATTAGATTTTTAAAAAAATGGGTTAGACATACACTTGCCAGCAGGAGTGGCAAGTTATATGAGCCCATGGTGCCTGGGCTCCAGGAATATTACTGGGCTGGGGGCCCAGCTCCACCAAAGTTCAGGGCTGGAGCTCTCCCTGGGTCCACCTGTGCCCCACACACTTTTGCCTCAGTGTGTCCTCCAGCCCCAACTGCAACCCATGTGCAATTTAAAAGGGTCTAGGGCCCCCACCCCTGCCACTGGCAGTCAGCGGGTCCAGAGTGGCTTGGGTGTGTTGTGTGTCTTTCTCTATGTGCTGACCCCACTCTGAGCACCCCCTGCACCCCACCTAGGAACCACTGCTAGAGAGGAAAGTCCAAGGTAAACAGTGCACCCTCATCCCTTTCCAGGGCTCTGTTGCAGAGTCTGAACCCCAAACCCTTTCCCCTACCCAAACTCCCTCTTAGAGGCCACTCTCTCATCGTTTCTGCACCCAAACTCCCTCCGAGAGCCTGCACCTCTGTACTCCCTCCTGCAGCCCAATCCCCTGCCCTAGCCCAGAGTCTGCACCCAACCTCCGGTTGCAGAACCAGCACCTCAGACCCTCTCCCCACCCAAACTTCACACCCCTCCCCCACCCAAACTCCCTCCCAGAGCCTTAGGATTTTGGCATTCTGGGCACTACCAAAATTTCTACTAACCTGCCACCCCTGTCTGTCAGGGATGGTCTAGATAATTTAGTCCTGCCTTGATTAATAGACCTCTCAACCCTCAAGGTCAAGTACTCAAGGTCCCTTTCAGTACTATGATTCTCTGTTTCAAGTTCCTTGCACTCTAGTATAACACAATCTTATATTCATCAGCTTTCCTCAGTCATACCCCAACATTCAGACCATACATGCATAGTGCCATCACAAATTGTTTCATATACACAGATTTTCACGTTTATCTAAATGTCTTTAGAGTTTCACATTTTTCAGAATTTTCCAAATGCAACAGCAGCCAGTCCAAAGTTCTTTTTAATATCATCTTCACAATTCCCATTCTTTGATATTAAACCTCCAAGGGACACACATTTTTCCTATTATCCTAGTTCTTGGTCTCCAATTTTTATCTGTGGGTACGTCTACGCTGCAATGCCATTTCAAAATAACTAGCGCTATTCCAAAATAACTTAGTCCGTATCTACACAGCAGGCAGTTATTTTGAAATAGTGTCAAAATACTGTCAAGCAGGAGGACTTCCTACTCCAGCTCCTGTAACCCTCATTGTACGAGGAGTAAGGGAAGTTGGAGAAAGAGTGCTCTATTTCGAAATAAGTGCAGTGTAGACACTCCCTATTTCGAAATAAAATACGCTATTGACATAGCTTAATTTGTGTAGCTTATTTCAACTTAAGCCCTGCTGTATAGATGCACTCTATGCCTCTTCCTCTTGTCTTCTGATTGCCACAGTTTTTTGTGTCTTCAGTCTGAATTTTCTGCTTTGCAGCCTATCTTGTAAGTTGTTTTCTATAAAACCTCCTTGGTCAATGTTATGAGATCAATATTACCTGCAAATCTAAGCTTATTCACTGTCCTACATAACAACATGTTAAATAAGTTGTTATGTAGGACTTCGTTTAATTTTTATGGTATTTGAAAACAGATCTATTTGACTATCAGCCACTAGAGGGCACAGAGATGCTGTGAATCCCATTGATAGAACTAGAATGATGCCTTTAAAGAGGGGATAACATGTATAAACATTATTTATACTGATTTATTCATGTTCATCCCAGACTCTACACACAACAATTTTTTGGCGTTAGCCAATTTGTTTTGTAACCCTGCTGGCGGGGAGTTGTTTTATAACGAATAGATTATAAAACAGCTTCTTCCATTACCTTCTCTGGCAGTTTCCTCTTGTTACATAGTACCTATTCAAGAACATAATTAGTTTCCATTGTCTGTTCTGGCCTGTCATTCCTATATATTTCTGGAGTGAGACAGAAGTGATTTATAAGGATAATAAAACACACTAATACGTACAAAAATCCAGCTGTGGCCACAAAAAGGTCTCCCAAAGACTGTTGACATATGCTATACTCAGCATTTCCTTACACAGTTATAAATACCACATGCAATAGGAAGTGACTTGATTTGTGCAAAAATAAATCAAATTTTTTTTAAAAAGGAAAGAATATTACAGGCTATTGTTATAGTGCACTCTCTAAATGGCCAAGGTTAGAGACCCAAAAGTATATATCTGAATGTTTTCATTTCTCAGAGTTTGGGTTTTAAATATAGATCATACCCCCCCCCCCCAACAAAAAAACCCAAAAACCCTCCAAAACAAGAGAGTCTTATCTTCAATTGTTCTGGGACAGATTCTGCCATCCTGACTTATGCTAAGTAATAACTTCATCATTTAAATGGGACTATTCAGAGAGCAAGGTATAATGGGACAATTGATAGAGCATGTGTGAGTGACAGAATGAGGCTCTTCTTAGGCCTGGTCTACACTAGACTAGGAAGGTTGGCTTAAGCCCTGCCAAGGCACACTGTTGCTCCACTGGCACCTGCTGGCACTCCAGATGGCCTGTTGCAGGCTCAGCTGCACTCCCATGTCAGGGCTTGAGACTGCTGGCCCCCCTGCAGAGCTCCTAACCCTGCAGCAGGACTCTCTGGTCCAGCAACAGCGGTCGGCTGGCAGGACCACAGATGCTGCCACGCCAGAGAGTCCCAGTTTACAGAGCTCCAACCTGTAGTGAAAACCTATTTTTTGTCTGTAATAAGGTGTAGCACAGCCCCCACCTGGTCCTGCTTCTGCTCCACTCCAAAAATCACTCAGAGACTTTCTGGCTCAGCAGTCACCAATGCAGTTTATTTACACAGTGCAAATCAGACGGTGCCTATGTGCATTTGTGTTGTTTGCCTCCCCCCCCCCCCATGGCTACTGAGTATGATGCTTGTACAATATGGAGTCAAGTAATTAAAATGGCATTTATTACAGGACTCCATTTTATTCTTAAAAAGGCAGGAAATTCGAGCATGAGAGGCATGGTGTGAAAAGCTGGTTCAAACCAGTTGAACTGACTTGTAACTGACATCACCTCAGAATTCCCTGGCCATGCTTTCTATTATGTAAAGAACTTGGTGACATTACCACAAGACTGTCTGTTCAGGAGGCAGCCATGTGCAGTTGGGGCTTTGCGCAGTCTACTGGAGTGAGGACTGAAGAGCCTTGTGCCATCAGTCACCAATACCATCACTTACCTGATAGCTGAAGTTCCTGACCATCCATCCATCACAGTTCCAGATCCTGTAACACTTATCATCTCACAACTGAGGCCCAGTGTTCCTCCCCAATGGCTACCATGCATTCAGGATAGGAGGTCCTGGTTCCACTGTGCACTGCTATCTGACTTATCCATAGGTGCCTGAATAGCAGTAGGATATGTATATTGGGGATTTTGTTGATTCTTTTGTCAAGGTATTTTGGGCCTAAGCTTCAAGCTTTGTTGGTGTCACTGTTGCTGAGTTTTGTTTGCTATAATATTTGTTTGTTTCCTCCTAGATCCCAATTTATGGGTACGTCTACACTACAGCACTAGTTCGAACTAACTTAGTTCGAATTAGTTAATTCGAACTAAGCTAATTCGAACTAACGCGTCTAGAACTAAAAACTAGTTCGAATTAGCGTTTTGCTAATTCGAACTAGCAAGTCCACATTGAGTGGACTCTGAACAGGGCTTAAGGATGGCCGGAAGCAGTGCCGGCAGGGCATCAGAGGAGGACTTAGAGCGTGGAGATGCTGTCTCAGGCTAGCCGAGGGCTGCGCTTAAAGGGTCCCGACCCCCACCCCGGACAGACAGTTCTAAGGGGTGCCCCGCTTGCAAAGAAGTTCTGGCTTGGAGTGCCCAGAGTACCCACACTGGGCACATCACAGCACTCGGCCATCAGCCCGGCTGCACTTGCCGCAGGCTGCCATCTGGGGAGAGGGGGCAATTGGGGGGCTGCAGGAGAGCTTCCACACCCAGAAGCCCGCAGAGCCAGCCCAGTCCTCCCCATCGGGGGCTCGTACCCCATTCCTCCCTCACCTCCTTCCACTTACCCTTCCCTAGCCCCCCTTCTTCTTGATGTACAAAATAAAGATAACGTTTCTTCCAACATTGACTCTGTCTTTATTGAACAAAACTGGGGGAGACTGGGAAAAGGAGGTGGGAGAGGGGAAGAGAAAGGCTGGGAGAAGGGAGGGCAACTAACATGATCAGGGGTTGGGAACAGGTCCCAGATGAAGAGAGGCTACAGAGACTGGGACTGTTCAGCTTAGAAAAGAGGAGACGGAGGGGGGACAGGATAGAGGTCTCTAAAAGCAGGGATTGGGTGGAGAGGGTGCATTCAGAAAAGTTCTTCCTGAGTTCCCATAAAGAAGGACTAGAGGACACCAAAGGAAAGGAATGGGTAGCAGGCTTGAAACTAGTAAGAGAAAGTTGTTGTTCTTGACAAAGCAAATAGTTAACTTGCGGAACTCCTTGCTGCAGGAGGCTGTGAAGGCTACAACTAGAATAGAGTTTAAAGGGAAGTGAGATCAAGTCATGGAGGTTGGGTCCATGGAGTGGTCTTAGCCAGGGGGTAGGAGTGGTGTCCCTGCCCAAAGTTTGTGGAAGGCTGGAGAGGGATGGCACGAGACAAATGGCTTGGTCACTGTCTTCGGTCCATCCCCTCCAGGGTCCCTAGGGTTGGCCGCTGTCAGCAGACAGGCTACTGGGCTAGATGGACCTTTGGTCTGACCCAGGACGGCCATTGTAAGCTCAGGGCTCAGGGTCGGGGGTCTCAGTGGACCCCCTTGATTTTCATGCACACCTGCTCCTGGGTGGCCAGGCTGGCAGCTCTCCTGCCCTAGACGGCCACTTTCCTGTGCCTAGTGCGGAGATCGTGGACAAGGTCCACGATGTCCGCACTAGCCCAGGAAGGTGCCCACCTCTTGCGGTCCAGGGCAAGCTCCCGGGAGCCGCCAGCCTGGTCCCGGGAAGAGGGGGTGGGCTGGGGGACATCAGGTGGGTGGCTCTGTGCCGTGCAAGGTGCAGGGTCTGCTGGCTGGGTGCTGGCAGGCTTGCACCTGGCACGGGCACCGTAGCCAGCCCGTGCCCCTTTAAGGGGTCCGGGGCCGGGAGGGGGGCATAGAGTTTCCCTGGTGTTGGCCAGAGTGGCCACCAGGGAAACCTGGGGAGGGCTAGCCTCCCACTAGTTCGAATTAAGGGGCTACACAGCCCTTAATTCGAACTAGCTAGTTCGAACTAGGCTTAATCCTCGTAAAATGAGGTTTACCTAGTTCGAACTAAGCGCTCCACTAGTTTGATTCAAATTCGAACTAGCGGAGTGCTAGTGTAGCACCTATTAAAGTTAGTTCGAACTAACGTCCGTTAGTTTGAACTAACTTTGTAGTGTAGACATACCCTATGTGATTAGACCCTAATGAAGAAGTTACTACTCACTGTGTGCAGTGATGATGATTCTTTGAGATGTGTGTCCTTGTGGGTGCTCCACTTCAGATGCTAGTGCATCCTCATGCCGGTGATCAGAGATTTTTCCTAGTAGTGCTCTGCCGGGCCGCGCTTTCAAAATGGCGGCTCCATTGTACCATTGGTGTCTATCGACTGTGTGGCATGGCTCCTCTGTTCCTTCTCTATCATGGACAAACACCTGTAGGGGTACCAAAGTAGAGGAGTAGGGAGGATAGCGGATCACCCCCAACGACACACATTTTGAAGAACCATTGTTATTGCACAAGGAGAGTAACTTCTTCGAATTCTGTCCTTGTGGGTGCTCCACTTCCCATCTAGACTGGGCCAAATGTCAGAAAAAAAAACCCTTTTGGAATCTCTCTTCTTTTTCGTAGAACGAGGAATAAAGGGGCTTCCAAAAGAACATGTTTGCTCTTCTGAAAAAAAAAAGTGGAAAAGCAAACCAACCCCTGCAGTCTAGCTGTACCCTGAATTGGAGCTGGAATGATAGAGGGATGGCCCAGCAGTTCCTGGTCAGCATCTTGTCACATTGTCATTGCGGCCAGTAGATGGGGAGGTGAATGTACCCAGGAGACAGATCTGTTGAGTAATGAGCTTTCATTATTTACTATTGCTTTTCAGAGCAAAACAGTAAAAGCTTCTCTAAAATCTTCTTCAAAAACTTCTGCCAAGAAGCATTTGTGATCTTTAGCAGTTCCATGTGCACATTGGCATAATAAGTTGCTCAAATGAAAGTGAAAGAAAATGGTAGTCTTCAAAATTATATTAGTTTAGTTTGAAGACTGGTGGAGGGACTAAAGAAAAGTAGAACAGATTAAAATCATTATATACCATCAAAACGAGAGAAGAAAAATTATTCAGCATGTCTTATGAAACATCTCTGGCTGAATTTTAAATTGTTCCAGAGGATCCTCCAAAGATATTTAATTTGGAAAAAAATAGCAGCATATTTAACCTGATCTTGTCTTTCCATTCTCTTGAAAGTTTTATTACATTTTTCAGATTTTTTTGTTTATAAATGATTGGTTTTCTTTTTTTTCCAGTTCAGGCAATTCAAATTATAATTCTCCCCCTTTTTCCCTCCCCCAAATACATCACATTTTATTCAACGTGACATTTCACTTAAGCTTCCGCATTTTCCTTGCTAGAAGTGAGCGCCAGGTTGCAATGACATACATGTTATAATTTTCTCAGGCAGCCAAATTCTGTACTGGAATGCACATATGTAGTCTGAATATAGATATAACACAGAATTGCAAGTATGCTTCAGAAGGTGTTTTTGTGGTTGTTCAAAAGTATGTGAAATGGCTCCTAGTCTGTTCATGTCTCTTGTGTGGAAAATCCAGAAGGGGCGAGAGGGGGAGGGAGAAGAAGTGAAAAATCTCTATAAAGTTCTCACTGAGAAATTTTGCTATTAATCCCATCCAATATTAGGTTTACTATGGCGCTGTAGGTGCCATGGTACCAGGCCCACACTCAAAAGGGACCCCAATCCAGCCTGCTCACTTGTGCTGCACCCCAGCGAGCTTGTTCTTCTCCACTTCTCTGCTTCTCCCCATTACCATTCACTCCTCTTGCGTGGCCGGCCAGCTCTCTCCACACCCCTCAGTTTAACCACTGGCTCCTCCCCACTTGGGCATCCCACCCCACATGCTCCTTTCGGCCCCCGGCTAGCTGAGGGATGCTCTCCACCCCCATAACCAGCGGGCAGCCAGGAATGGAGTGGAAGGGCACACTGGCAGCTCAGGGCTAGGAAGGCCACTGTGCACTGCCAGATTGTAAACAGTGCCCTCACATTGAGAAGAGCCTGCAGGCTGATCTTCTGATGATGCTGATCAATTATGTATATATGTTAATTACACACATTTGTATGTTTAGTTGATAATGCTGAATGGTATTTCTAGGCTGTTTGTGAAAAACAACATGGAGTCTATATACCAGGTGACCTCAGGACAGGGACCTCCACCTCACAGTGGTAAACAAGAACTGGCACAGACCGGAATTTCTCGCCTTTTCTTGGTTACCTCAGAACTGGTCCCCACTGAGGGGTCACATGGTAAAAATCACCTCAGGGGTTTCCCACCCAGGGCCAGCCCGAGCCATTTTGGTGCCCCAGGCCTGGGCGTGCGCCGCTGCCCCGAGGTGCACGGCACATGCGCGGGCCTGCCCCCAGGGTGCACAGCGTATATGTGGCCTGGCCACAGCCGCTGGCACACAGCCTGGGGCTGCCACCGGGGCGCACAATATATGCGCAGCCCGGCTATGGCCATCGGCGCTCAGCCCGGTGCCCGCCCCCGGAGCGCATGGTGCATGCGCTGCCCAGCCCGGCCTGGTTATTGCTGCTGGTGTGCACGCTGGGCTGTGCAGGGCCCCACGGCCGTGGGGAGAAGGGTGCTACTGGCCGACGCCACAGAGATGGGGGGGCCAGTTCTGCGGGAGCCGGGCGCGCGGTGCCTGATGGCAGCTATAAGGGACGCCGCGCGCCCCTTACAGCTGCCATCAGGCGTCCCCCATCGGTTGGCGTCCCGGGCAGCTGCCTGGCTCGCCCACCCCTTAGTCCGGCCCTGTTCCCACCCTGAAGGTTTTATAAGTCTGGACGCAGACCATGGGCGGGTGCTGTCCATCTGAGTGGCAGTGTTTGCACGGGTTGTCAGCTCTCTCTCCTGAAATCACCAAGGGATCTGATCCAGCTGCAAACCAGTCAAAGGAATAGAAGAGGCACCCCATCCACTGTCTTCCATCTACAGGAGTGTCATCTGCCTGCCATCCTCTTCGGGGTTCCTGTACCACCAGCAAGGAACTCCCCAGCATTCCTCCCTGATGGCTCTCAATCAGCCCAAAGGTTGCGGGTCCTGGGCAACACACCTCTGGCTCAGCCACTCCAGTCCAGAAGAGTAAAGTAACCATTTGTATTTGGGGTAGAACTTACCAATTATTTTCACGCAGTCCAGTTGGGACATCAAGGGTTTTACTGTTCACTTCCACTGTTTTGTTGAAGGTTATTAGTTTGCGTCAGGTTTCTCCCCTGCTTTTCCCTTAATATTGTATAAAATCCCTAATAAAGTTTCTTTTTGCTTTCACCTTTACTTGGGAGTCTGTTTTCCTTTGTCAGCCTAATTCACAGGTGATAGCCCCTGAGGGAGGGGGCAGATCTGTTTTCTTCTGACTGGGATTGCACTATCAGGCCATATTTGAGTTTTACCCAGGCCCCAGGGGTAACAAGCCTCCCCTACCATGACATGCCCCATTGTCCCTAGCTGGCACCTTTCTCCAAGAACCAACCTGCCCGTGCCATATTCCAGAGTGGCCCACAAATGTGTGTGGAGCCTGGCACACAAAAAGTTAATCTGGCCCTGATTCCACCAAGAAAAGGACAGGATTTTCCCTCAAAAAACAGCTACTGACTCACCCCAACCCTGTGCATCCCAGGGGATCATCTCAGGGGATTTTCATCTGAAGAAAATCATGTGCCTCTACAATGACTCTGTGATCCTAAATCCATGCTTAATGACATCACATTTGTCTTGATGCTGCCTTTCCAGCAGCTGCCTTAAAGTCCATGAAGTCCACAGGAGGTTTCCCTGCAGAGATAGATGATTCCTTGCTTCTGTCTGGGTGTGTCAGTGTGTGATCCATAGATCAAGGGTCTCCTCTTCAAGTGGACCAGGATGATACAATTAGGCCTTTAGTTAACAGATCATAACAGGAAATAATAAAAATAAAAGTAACCAGAATAAGGGACCAAGCCCTGAAAAGACCCTTGATCGGGGTGGACAATCATTTTTGAAGGGGGTCACTTCACAAATTTCAGAAGTGGCTACAGGCCAACCCGAAAGGGACAGGGCCTCAGGTGTAAGGGGCAGGCCATGTGCTGTAAAAAGATGCCACTACGTTTTTTACACAACAAAGCGACTACATTTTAATGATAATTAACTGCATACAACATTATCCAAAGATTATCATAGAACGGGGGCGGGGGGGCAATGCCTCTCAGCAGGCCAGATCTGTGAGGCAGTTCCAGGCTCCTCCCCCTAGAATGTTGCCTCGGAGCGGGAGAGGGGCGTGAGCCCTTCTAACTGCTTCTATTTAAAGGGTTCGCATCTTCCCCGCACCTTGCTTAGCAGCCGCTGGGAACACACAAGCCCTTTAAATAGAAACAGTTGAAAGGGTTCCCATCTCTGGCTCCATAGCAACGTGCTAGAGGTGCGGGGAGCTGCGAGTCCTTTTAAGTGTTTCTATTTAAAGGGCTGGTGCCTTCCCTGCACCTGTCAGGCAACACATTGCCTAGCAGCTGTGGGGAACACAAGAGCCCTTTAAATAGAAACAGCTGAAAGGGCTTGCAGCTCCCCACGCCTCTAGCGCATTGCCGGAGACGTGCGATCTCTTCCAGATGTTTCTGTTTAAAGGGCTTGCACCTTCCCTGCGGCTGCTAGGCAAGGCGTGGGGAAGATGCGAGCTCTTTAAATAGAAGCAGTTAGAAGGGCTTGCACCCCCCTCCTGTTCTGAGGCAACGTGCTACGGCAGGGCTATTCAACTTTGGAAGCCCCAGGGGGCCACAATGATACATGCCGAGGGCTGCAACCTAAGTGTGGTTGGATACACATGCACATATGTATGCAAATATATGCAAATAGCTTATTTCACACTGATGGACATGGATACAAAGCACTTCCCACAATGCCCTGGTGCTCCCAGCACCTCCTCTCTGGGGGCTAGAAACACTGACACCTTATACCCGTCTGTTCCCGCCAGCCCATCCACTTGCATGTTTCAATGCTCACCCCGCCTGGGAGACGCCTCTCTGTTGTGGAGCATGTTCCCAGTGGAAGCTATGTTCAAAGGATCCCACCTGTGGGCTGCGAGTTGAGCCTCGCATAAACCCAAATTCACCGCAGGCCGCAAACAAAGGGGCTGCAGGCCGCATGTGGCCCATGGGCTGCATGTTCGGTAGCCCTGCGCTAGGGTTGGGGCCTGGAACTGCTTCGCAGATCCAGTCTGCTGAGAGACTTTTGCCCACTCTTGCCCTTAAACATGTCAGTAGCCACATCTAAGTCAAGAAAACTATTGGTGCAAATAATCGTTATTATTTTAAGCATCAGAACTTAATATTTCATCTGAAAAAAATAAATGCTCCCTGCTGTGCATGTTCTATCTTGTGTAGATTCCGGACTACTTCATATTAATTGACTACAAAGCCCCTCGATGCATTTGAGTACCAGCTAAACTTGATCACCCCAATTTTACAAGTCACTTCACATATGACGCTTTCATCTATTTAACTAGGAAAAGTATAGATGCACATGGGACTTATTATTTTGTACAGCATGTGTATATATATTATGCCTCATTTTCAATTACCGGAGACAACTACATCTATGCAAAATGAAGGCAAAGTGGGTGTAAAACAGTACCAAATCCAAGTGGTAGTCTTACATGCCTACTTTGAAGTGTAAATTACTGTATAAGGTGCAAGGGAGTGGTAGCATATAATTAATGCTGAAAACTCTTGACTTGATTCTTAATTGCCTTGACTCTACATTAGAGCAAAAATAAGTGCAAATCAGAATGGCAATAATTTACACTCACTTTGCACTCACCTTATACTGACTTAACTGACTACAGAGAATACAGATTAACTGAGAATTTGTCCCTTTATGTTGGTAATGTGCAAGGAAAACTAAACACAAAGAAAAAAATCCATTGCCTGATCTTTTACAGTTTAAGTCCTCCAGTGTCTTTCTGAAGAGATTAAAAGAAACAGAAGAGCTTCAAGTAAAATAATTTATTAATATTTGTATAGCCTCAATCCTGTATGTGCCTGGATCGCAGTGGGGAAGTGGAAATATGGAACATGCAGTAGGACTTGAATGAGTAAGTAATACTCAGAATATGTGATTTGGGGACATCCTGGACAGAGGCTATAGATTTATTTTCCAGATATTTTCTTATAATTTTCATATACAAATATAGAATACAAACAAAGCATATAAAAGACTGTTGCTGATTGGACAGTACCATACTTATGACTCACACAGTTTGATCCTTGGCTTCACATATAGAATCATATGCATTATTTACTTATTAATGTAACGGACTGCATTGGTGCTCAAACAATAAAAGATGACCTTCCTCTACCTCTTCACTTCTTGCCTTTTTAAAACACAAAAGCGGTAATGTATCACTGCTCATGCTAAGCTATGTTTTTTCTTGTTTCTATGACCTCCTCACGGAAAGCGGGGGGGGGGGGGGGGGGGGGCGAAGGGGAGTGAGCGGATTTATACATCACTTCCACTCACTCTCCATTGCTAACAGACCATAATGGGACAGGTAATTTTTTCAGGAGTTGAAGTCTAGACCTAGCCTAAGATGCCACAGGACTACTTGCAGTTTTCTTGTATTCTAATAATTTCTTAAGCCTCATATTGTAGCATGATTTTTTTTATTACAAAGAGCTTGTAATATCAAGGCAGTAGCCAAGCTCTGATTTTGTGTATAGTAAGCTCATGTGACACTGAATTCCACCCCACCTCACACACATATTATTATTGCAATACACTTTTTGTTTAAAAATTTCTTTTTTTCTTTTTAGGTTATACTCAAGCTATAAAATTTCCCATGACATTGCTGAACCCAAAGATGACATGTGATCTTAGTAAGACCCCTGGGATTTTTTTTTTAATGGAAGAGAAGGAATTTGGAACTGGTATGTTTCTGAGCTGATGTTTTCATTTAATTTATTTACCCATAACGCAGGACAGTAAAATTAACAACACATTGATCTTGCTGTTCGCTAACAGTAAGTACTCTGATGCAAAATAAACACAAAAGGTCATCACCGAGGGCGTATTTATATTAAGGTTTAAGATGAAGATTTTTATTGCACACTTGGTAAACTGCAGTACCTGAGTTGCACCAACAGCGTGTACATAAAACTCCCGACCTGTTTCCAGTTTGCAGTGTTTGAATATGCAGTTTGCTGCAATCTGAGGGTCCCGTGTTTTTTTGAGATATGTTATGGTCCTTTGCTTTGTTACTGAGCAGTGTGCATCCAGAAATTGTTTTTGCTGTTAATTATGGGATGCCAGGGTGATTTAATTAAAAAAAATCTTTTATGTCCATGGTCTCTATCCCATATTGCCTTTTTGAGATGGCGCAAGCCATTTTCGACGTTTGTCAGCCACCATGACTTCCTGATGTTCTGCACTACTATGGCAACAAGTACAAACACACATGGCTCTAGTTTGGACTTTGCCTGGTGCATCACTGAGCAGATGATGCTGGAGAGAATATTCTGTGATAACAGCAGCAGCTCCTCTGGCAGCAGGACGAGAAGGAAAACCAGTAGGATGTCGAGTTGTGGAAACAAGCGGTCCAGTTCCTGGAACATCTACACAGTGGTCAGCACTGTTTTGAGAGCCCATGAAACCACTGTTGATTGGGGGAAGATGATCATTCTGCTGAGGGAGGATGATGATCATGGTGAGAGAAATGGTTATCTTTTTTGAGATCTGGGCAGAACTGGCTCTGGAGCTTCAGCAACAACATATCAATATGTGATGTCTCCTACCCATGGAAGTGTGGGCCACCACTAATACCTGGAAACTGGCCACAACAGAAAGTTACTGGTCTGTAGCCCACCAATTTGATATAGGGACACATTTACATGCAGGTCTGTTATACTATGGGTTAGGTGTTAACCAGGTCATGAAACCAGGTAATACCCAGGAGATTATTGATGGATTTACATGCATGTAGTTCCCAGACTGCATTAGGGCAATAGATTAAATCCATGTGCTTATTGCTCACCCACTTCCATTCTCATTGTGTACAACTTATAAACAGAAAGGGATAGATCCCCATGGTGCTGAAAGGACTTGTGGAACATGGTGGCAAATTTATAGATAGTAAATGGTCTTGGAGTGTCCATGATAGTAGGAACTTTCAAAATGTAGTGCTATTTAAAGTAATGGAAAATGGACAGTTTAGTGCCAGGATCATTGTGGACATTAATGGCGTGGAGATTGGTCCATTTATTCTGAAAGACTCAGAGTCTACCTCAGAATCCCAGGCTAACGAAATCACTGACAAACACTGGAACAGAAGGAAGAAAAATTTTAACTATCACCCAAGGAGTTGCAGAACGGCAATTGAGCTGGTTTTTTGAAAGACAGAGAGTGCTGTTTATGGAAGTATCAGAAAAAATGTTCCAGTATTTGCATGTTGTGTTTCACACCATATTTGTGGGAGCAAGGGTGAAAGCATTACTGTTGGGTGGGAAGCTGTGAAGGCTTGCTTGGATGTTCAAGCAGCCAGCAAAGGGGCCTATAGAAAACACAAATGCCCAGGAAAGAGATTGTCAGGGATGTCTTTTTGCTTGTCCCTGAGACTCATGCTTGAACCTTAGTTCATGTGGGATCTATTGGGATGCACAATGTAAACTCTGGTTTATTGGGAAGAGGCAAGAAAGTTTAACATTACCTATGTGCTTTTGTAAATCTCCGGGAATTATTTCAATTTTAGTTTAACGATTTTCTCAGTTAAATATTAATGATGACTCAAAAGGGGATGTATTGTAAATAACTATATAATGAAAGAATGATACAAAAATGGATATTAAGTTTAATGAAACCAATGGTTGTATTTGTAAATACATTTAACTACCACTTTTCTTAAGCAAGCAACCACACACAAACCCTTAACTATTGCAACAGTGCAAACAAAACTCAAAGTGAAACTATAAGAACATTTCAAATACAATGTGGGGAAGAGAGAATTGCATATACCAGGGGGTCTTGACCACTGGAGGGGTTTCAAGATTATGTGAGGGTTGCCTCCATCCCTAAACCACACTTTGCTTCCAGTGGGTATGGCTAGACTACGGGGGGGGGGGGGGGGGGGGTTCAGGATGCTGGAGGTATCCTGAAAAAACTCTGCCGCATCCAGGGAACGCATTTGCTCTTCCGTCTTTTTTTATAGAAGAGCAAATGCGCTCTTTCAGAAGCCCCTATATTCCTTGTTCTATGAGGAAGACGGGGCTTTCGAAAGAGGGCGTTTTTCCAACATTTGGCCCAATCTAGACAGGCCAAATGTTTGAAAAGCCTCTCCCAACAAAGTATCGGAAAAAGCTACATGTAACCCCCAAGGAGATTACTTGGATTCCCAGGGCCTTGTCTGCTGGCAGCTTAGGGAGAGGCACACTGAGTTTGCCTTGGCTTCCCCTCCCTACCAGGGCCAGAGTCAGCCCGGCAACCCATGGGGAGTGAGATGCCCCTCCTAGGGGGAAGGAGAGACCATTGTTGAGGGGAGTCTGGAGCCAGCCAGGGAAAGGGGAGGACTGGCTGTGTGGGAGCTAGTAAGCCCCAGGCCTGCATGCAGGGTTCCCCCAGAGAACTAGCCTCTAGGGCCCTGAAGGCAGGATCCCTCAGCTGGGTTTATGTCTCCACTGTTGATTCCCAGTTGTGGAGTTTGCTGGGAGGCTTCCCCAGCCAGTCTGAGTTGGCTCTCCAGCTCCCTGGGTGAGACCAGTCACCACATGGTCAGCTCAGCTCTAGCAGCAAGTTCAGGGCTGTTGCCTGCTGTGTGGGTCTGAATGCTGGGCTGGGAGGCTATAGTTTTGAATTTTGGTGCAGTTGTGTGGTCTGCATCTTGAGCCCTGCACCCCTTCGCGGTGAGAGGAAATTCTGGGACCGAAGCAGCCTGGTTCCTGCTTGAAGAGGATCCCTGTGAGAAGAGAGCAGCCCTTTGCAGAGACTGAGTCATCTCTCAACCTGAGGTCATTCATGGAGTGTGTGAGTGCACCAATTTTTAGTTAGTAAGTCAGGGAATTTGTTTGGGGATTTTATTACCTGCAGCATATTAAACCTGTGGAGGGATTTACTGCCTTCTCCCATTTGTGAGTCCTTTGGGCTGTACTGGACCTAGTCAGCTCCACTGCTAAACCACTGCAGAGAAGGATTGTGTGGTCAACAGTCATCAAGGGCCCCAACAAAGTACGCGTACCAACGGGACACTAACCTCACGGTTGCTGGGCACCGGTGACCCTAAAAATAGTGTTTTACCTTGTTCTGTTATAATTGTCTCCTGTTTAATATAATTGTGTTTATTATAGTGTATGTGTTTGTGCTATTTTCTGGGAGTCTCCAACTATCTGGCAAATACGTGGGGATTATCCTGGGCTAGAGTTTTCCTCCCAAGCTGCCCTGGTGACCCTGCTAGGAAGGAGTGAAGGGGGTGGAGGCACCGCCAAGTACATCAATAAGAAAGAATAAAACTGAGTGGGTGGCAGGATCCAGAAGAACCCAGACCTATCCATCCAAACCTGAAAGGAGATTGGCTTTAAAAGAAGGTAACCAGGTGGAGAGGGGGCGCTACATTACACAAAATGTGGAGCACACTCTGCGTAGCTTTTTTCGACAAACAGATGCAGTCTAACCATGCCCAGTGTTAAATATAAAAAAGGGTTTATAACTAGCAAACGTGCCTGGCCTTGCTTGGGTCCTCAACTCAATTATTTTTTGGAAAATAAATTTAAAATGTTTATGCTTTATTGAAATGATTGTATTTTTAAAAAATATAGTGTTATTTTTATGAACATGGGGTATAATCAATTTGGTTTCCAGTAAAATTGTCTTCTAGTTTTCAAACATTAAGCATTGAGTTAGCTGTGCCAGAACAGAGCACTTCTCCAATTTTCTCCATTTTATCTCTTTTATGTGAGATTTATTGAGAAGCAATCCTATTCCAGGTTAATCCTATTTTTCTGGCTCATCTTAGTTCAATCTCTTTCAACATTTGCTTATTTGTGTCAATTTTGGGGGACTGCACTTGATTTAGTGATTCTGTCTCTTTTCTGTTTGATTTTCTGAGAAGCAGTCTCATTCTAGGCACATCCCATTTTCCTGGTTCAACCAAACCCTTATGTTGCTTTAAGTTATGATAAGAGGAAACTGTATATTGAATTTGGTGGTCCTAGCTTTTACTGTTTAGTTGGAATTCTTAATTAAACAAACTCTCTAAATATATCTAGTAGATGGGGGGGGGGAGAGCGGGTCATGCTCAGGAGCTTGCTGTGTGAAAGAGGTCACCATTACAAAGGTCTGAGAGCCACTGGCATTCACCAAGCCTCTGGCTCTTCTTGACCCCATGGTTTGAGTTTTAAGGTTCGATATACTCAGGGACACTGCAGGGCTCAAAAGAACTAGACTCCCAGGTACAAGTGTTATCACTGCCCAGAGGTTAGATTTCAGATGTGAATGGGATGCATAGGTGAGGAGTTGGTGGCTAGTCCCAGTAGCCAGCACTGTCCAGGAGCTGAAGATATAGAGCGGTTCCAAATGACTGGACAGCAGGGCCTGTGGCCTAGCAGGAATATATATTGAAGAAAGGCATTCTGGCCTGCTATAGTATCCTTGATCTCTGAACATTTCTGCAGTGCCTCTGTAGCTTCTTGTCTTTTTTCATACTTTCCTTCACTATTGTGATGCTGTCCTCGGCCAGACCCATGTTTTCCTTGACTACTACAGTACTGATCTTGGCTATTTCTAGGATCTCCTGGGAGATCCACATCTCTTTTTCTCTCTCTGTGGTCCATGTTTTCCTTTCCATGAATTCAGCAAAGACCTTATCCTGAGTCCTTTTTTCTGCCCATGAGGTTGGCCAGCCTGTCAGCAGTACAGAAAAACCTTGATGCTCTGGCTGTTACAGGTGCTGTGGGTGTGGGAGTAGGGGGAAAACAACAGCTGTTTATTGTTCATAACTCAAGACACGTAATGATAGCTTTTTTCATTATGTATATGTGACTTCACCTCCCTGAAGCCACTTCCCCATTCCTTGGAGGAACCTCAGAGATGGTGAAAGTAGCCTGCAAGATGGTGGGCGTACATGGATTTCACTTTCCTTACCCAGAAAGGCAAAGGGGAGACCAGTGAGAAATACAAGAAACCCCTGACTTCCGACCACCTGAGTTACGTACCCTAAGTGATCTATTAATGAATAATGGTTAAATGTCAAAATTCTATTACTTGGGCCCACAAATAATTACGAATGCAGATTTGGTTGCCTGGAACTATGAAAACTTCAGATCAACAGATAAGTCACTTTGGAAAATGTGGCTCTAATGGCTTAGTTTATCTGATAAGCATTTAACTACTGAAAAAAGTAAGTTATTTTACAAATTAACTGAATTTGTCAGATTTCAGCAACCAAACCTTTAGATGCCTTTCTTGTATCAGTACGAAAATGGCCTGATTTAGTGTTAAAAAACAACAAACAGTCTAGTAGCACCTTAAAGACTAATAAAACAATGAACTTTCACGGGTAAAACCCACTTCTTCAGATAACAGTTGTCAGTGGTCTTCCATTAGCCACATTATGGACCTCAGTCGATGTGTTTAGTCAAGTTGAAAATGCAGCTTCTATTTGAATTGTATAAATTCCTGTTTTTCCCTAGAATTAAATATTTATTGGCGGGATTTAACACACTCATCTGCATGCACTGCTAGAATACAGTGAAAGTTGAACAGAACTCTAGTATTACTTTCTTTATTCAGCTAACAAAGAATGAAGAGCTGGTGCTACTAGCAGAGTATCTCTCTACCAATATTTCTGAATTGGAATAATCATAGTTCTTTGATCAACAAAATTAAAAACAAAAAACTGCAACATTTTTCTTCACAGATTGCTTTCAGATTCCAATGCTGCAATGCTTTGATGGGTTTTTTTAGTAAAACATTTTTACCCCCTAGAAATGTATTTTTCAATACACAGAACAAATTATACATGCACTTACTTACATCTAAGACACCTAGTGTATGGTATTGTATGGGGGGAGGACACAAAAGTAGATTTTGTCATAGTTTTTTCTTTATTGTTACAATGCTTAAAAAAACCCAAGTATTGGGATATGGAAAAACATTTAAGTGATAGAAGTTACTAGTGTTCTTTTCACCTTCTACCCTTAAATTCCTGCTCTTAGGACACAAATGAAAAGGAGTTTGGTTGTTTCCTTTTTAGATCTCTATTATGCATATCACCAAATCACAAAAAAGGAGCATGACTGTTAGTCTCCGCTCAGATAACAAGTAGATTTGCAGATCTGAGCTAGTATGCATTCAGAAGCCTTTACTTAATCTGCTTATACTGTATGAAAACCTGTCCCCTTTCCTCTTATTAGCAAAGTGGCCAAAAAGGCAATGGAATTGTCTTGATTCTGTTAACACCACAAAGCCAAAATATATATGATCTATTTTGCAGCATCACATAGGTAGCATTGTGGGTGGTCTGTGGAATCAACAAGGGGCACAAACAATGGAAAATGCAATATGTGAGCAAAGGATTATTTTTCAATCAGATCTCTACACAACTCCACTGGCCACAAACTGCATAAAAGCAAGGAGGAAAATCATAGTGGATATTAATCACAGCCTATGTCCCACTGATGTAGATATTCTAATGTCGTATGACTTATGTATGCTGGTACTCTCTTCCTTTTTTCATCCAGTCTCAAGTTGATTGTTAAAGCTTTAGGAAACTTGGTTTCTCTGCTGTTACTTGGGGGATGTTAAATTTCAATTAATCAACTAGTCGACAGAATTTCTATTGGCTACTTGATTAGTTGATAAGGGGTGGAGTAGGGTGCTCGCTATCCCTGTTGCACCTCTGCCTTTTAAATGTAGGAAGAGTCATTCGCAGTTCTTCCTACATTTAAAAGGCAGCAGAGCAGCAGGAACTCAAGCAATCCCTGTTCACCTGGGGTTCCACCTCTCCCTTTGAAATGGGGACTCTTGCTACATTTCCCAACTCTTGCTACATTTCAACAGGAGAGATGGAACTTGAGGCAACCAGGGACTGCTTAAATTCCCATTCACTCTGGTTTCCCCACATTGCAGGGCTCTTGCTACATTTCAAAGGGAGAGGCACAGCAGTTGGACTGCAGTCCCCGCTCACGCTGTTTTCCCCACTGTGTCCCTACTTCCCTTACCCCTCATGGAGACAGTGCTGGGGGGGAAACAGGCTTTTAAACTGGCTCCCCCCAGCACCAGCTCCTGCTCCCCCCCCCCATGGCAGCAAGGATGGGGGGGAGCGACTAGTCGAGTCACTACTTGACTACCCAATAAGCATATGCTTATCAGGTAGTCGGCTAGTCACTTCATCCTTATGTTCCTCAACAAGCTAATTTTCCATTTGAGAATAAATTCGGCCACCAGATTTGTACTTGTATGAAGTTTTCACTGAAGTTTAGATCCAACTGTGATGAGTATCACAGAAATTAAAATTAAATAATGGAAACTGCAATAATATGTGAAGACAAAAATTGGCTTTAGGTCACCTTCTGGTTATTCTCAAATCATAAAGGGCCCGTGAAGGTATTAAGGATTTAGTCTTAGCTCCAGTTCTATTCAGTAAATTCTGAGTGAAACACAAATTAAGGGAACGTCTAGACTACAGGCTTTTGTCGACAGAAGTTTTGTCAACAGTATCTGTTGACAAAACTTCTGTCGACAAAGAGTGTCTAGACACATTCAGTTCTGTCGACAAAGCAAGCTGCTTTGTCGACAAAACCCTGTAGTCTAGACACAACCCTACATGCAATAACACCTTCTGTCGACAGAACTCTGTCGACAAAAGGTGTTATGCCTCGTAAAGTGAGGCTTACCAGCGTCGACAAAACTGCTGAGTTCTGTCGACGTTATGTCGACAGAACTCAGCGGTAGTGTAGACGCAGGTATAGTTTTGTCGACAAAAGTCCACTTTTGTCGACAAAACTCTGTAGTCTAGACACACCCAAACACTTCAGCCTCATTGTCTGAAGTTAAAAACAGATCGTTTCAACAGAGGTTGGATTTTTATTTCCAGTTCTTAGGCGCTTCCCCAAAACATGCTAGTTACCCTCACAACAACCCTCCACATCATCACAACCAAAGAAACCCCCAAGTAAAAGCACTGTCTTTGTCTTACAGAGCAAACAGTTTAAATTAGAGCTCAAAGTCTTGATTACATAGAATTATCTGATGACTAAGGCACAGGACAAGGAGACATGGTTTCTATTCTGAGCAGTCACACACTCCTTAAGTGGTTTTCCCAAGTCACACAACCTCACTGGAGTGTCATTTCCTACCTGTAAAATGGGAAGAATACTTATCTCACAGAGCAACTGTGAGGCTATATTAATTGAAGTGTGAAGTATGCTGAAACCTTTGTCTGGAAAATGCAGTACCAGAGGAAAGAATTATATTTCAGTCAGATCTCTTTCCATACTAGAATTCTACAACATATCCAATTGCAAAGGATATACCTTGGCCATTTGGACCCTAGCGAGTTCACATGCGGAGTACAGAGTCCTCTTCTGCTTTAACATACTCAAACTTCCCCATGATGAAACAAGATGCCATGTTATACAAGTGCAATCATATTTTTTACATTTTGCAGATAATCAGAATGTCAGAAGTAGGCGATACACAACTGTCCTAAATGGTTTTCAGCTCATGAATGATGCATAATTTAAAAATGACTCAGAATTTGTAATAAATTGTACATATTGTATGACTCATGCCACTGGCACTCTTCCTTCTAACAGATTTTTAACAATAACGGAAATAAATCTGACATATCGTTCTGAGAATTTTGACTATTGCCTGCACAAAATAGTTTTCTTTATGATTCCTATCCTGTTTGTGCTTTAAATGGGGTGCAGCTGTAACCAGCTATGTCAATCAGTTGCACAATTGGTGGCACAACTCTACTGCATATGAAATGAATGAACTAAGCCCCAGCAATGGAATATCTCCTATTTCCAATGTTTTTTTTAAAACATTGTAGATGATGAAAATTATGAGAGAGCTGCAGTGTTCCCTGTAAGATGAGTGCTTAGGCGACCACGGAGGAGAGATTCAAATGCCACCCAGATGATTAGTAGAGAGCCCACAGCCACCAGCATGTATTTCTATCGGTGCTGCACGTAGAACATAAGAATGGCCATACTGAGTTAGACCAAAGGTCCATCTAGCTCAGTATCCTGTCTGGCAGTGGCCAATGACAGGTGCCCCAGAGGGAATGAACAAATCAGGTAATCACCAAGCAATCCATCCCCTGTTGCCCATTCTCAGCTTTTGATAAGCAAACACTAGGGACCCCATTCCTATCCACTCTGGCTAATAGTATTTATCTAGTTCTTTTTTGAACTCTGTTAAAGTCCTGGTCTTCACAATGTCTCTGGCAAGTTCCCCAGGTTGACCGTGCATGTGTGCATATCTGCACATACCATAGTGCACATAAAATTTATTCTGCGCATAGATGGAAAAAATTACAGGGAACATTAGTGAGCTGTCCTACAATTTATGTTCACAATGTGAACTGCATAACTGAAAATAGATGATAATCATATGTATTTGCCTGTGAATTCACTCTGTTTCCTTGAACAATCATAGTAGTTACACAGTTGCATACCTTAACTTGTTTAAGAGGTTGTGTTGTCCTTTAGTTATACAATAAACATAATATTTCAAAACTTTGATCCTTGAAAATTCTGAATCTACTGGTTTTACTTTTGTAAAACTATATGAAATATAATAGCAAGTCCTGTTAATCAATATACATCCTCGAAGAATTACAAAGAAATGTATGATCCCAAGTTCATGAGTAACTACCTACACAGGCCAGAGACCCAAGTCTGCCTGGGTCCATCTTGTCAGTGGCTGCATCTTGCATATGGTCTTACCCTATATATATATATATATTATATATGACCCTGCAAAACACACTTCCTAGTCATCAGCTAGATACCTCAGCCATTTTGCTGACATAGTTCCCAATCTTAATCCTGGAAAGGGAGACGAGAGTATCTCCTTTCTATATAAGGGCCAGATTCTGCAGAGAGGCCATGAAGCTGCCAATTGAGGCTTCTTCCTGCATAGCCCTTTGTGTCAGTTGCTATTTGCAATAGATTCTGGGGACTATTATCATCTTGTGCAAATTAGCACTGCTTTGAGGCTGCAACAACTTGTGCTGGCCCTTAGCTAAACTCACAATAAGGTGGAGGGCAAAGCATAAAACCGTCTTTATTCCCTGGTCCCTCTGGGGCCTGTATCCTGTAGAAATCAGACAGATCCAAAGATCAAGCTTACCTAGGCTGGTCTTAGTGTTGGAACCTCATTTGTTATCTACTATATTATTCAAAATGCTTACTCCAAAAAAACAAGAGGGGCTATTTAAGAGTTTTGCAACTTTATTATGACACAGATAAAACACAATTTTTAGTTTTTAATTTTGTGAAACATTGCTATCCTTACCAAGTGTCTCCTGAGGGCTGCTTTACAAGTTTATTTTATCACGCTTAAGGGGTAAAATGTCATTATAAACAAACTTTGAAAATCACAATCACAACCATTCATAATTTTCTTTATTTACACAATCTCAGACAAAACATAATTAAAACAGATGATGTCTGAGTTCGTATTACCCTTAAATTATTACTAACAAAGTTATTAAAAATACTGAGCATGGGATAGCCAAGAGATTTATAGCTGACGTTACCACTCAAGCAAATTCGTTGCGTCAAGGAACATGGGAATACTGAATATAACCAATGGCACAACCAGTCTAGTATTTAGTCTCCAAAAGAGGCTATTACCATCAGCTTCAGAAAAAGGGGCAAGTACTCTTACAGTATGCAGTTCTAGAATAACTTGCTCACAGGAAAGGTCTCCTCTTAATCCAAATAGCCTAAGAGGCTGGGTTAAGCCCTGAAGCACAAAGGCTTACTCACGTGTATTATTTTAAAAATGTTTACAGTTATAACTCTGAACATTTTTGTTACAGATTCTGCTAAGTTCTTGGGGTTAGTTTCACATGGGGAATTTAGGCACTGCAATGCTTGGCATTGTAATACACCATTCCTATGCCCCTTCCTCTTAATGGAATTGTTAGCTCCAGGTTATGTGCGTAGGTTTGTATAAGGGAAAAATAGAGGTTAGATTCACAAGGTATACAAGTCTAACATTTAAGCACCACATTTTCAAAATCCTTGCTCAGTTGTCACCTAACCTTGAAGGTAGCAAAGTTTCCACTGGTCAGACTGCACAAAAACTTTTATGTCCTGATGCTGCCTCACAGTCAATGAGCTACTAGGGACTACTGTTCATGCCCATGCCCAGACAGATACATGTCTCAGACTGCCCACTCTGTCTTGCCTGATCTGGTAGGTGTGCTTTTAAGCATGTCTACCTCGCAAAACAACTGGGAGCAACCTGGGAATTTTGGGGGCTGGTTTGTGTGCATGTTTGTCTCTTGGTAATCTACCTTTAGATCCATAAAGCTGAATGTTGATCCATTGTGACCTATACAGAGTGTAGATGTGGGCTGTCAGACATGAGCTGGGTGTGAAGGGTTTATTAAGGGCAGATCCTTGTGTTTTTGTATTTAGACCATAGATGGGCAGGGGTTCCCAAAACAGTTAGCAGGAAATACACACTGACTAATTGTAAAAGAATTATTGCAAGTTACCAAGGCAGCATGTGCACATAAACAGAAATGGTTACTCAGCTTTATAACTGTTGTTCTTTGAGATATGTTGCTCATCTCTCTTCCAGGTTAGGTGCACAAACTGCATGCTTGACTGCAGAAAAGTTTTTACCCTAGCTGCTACCCTTTGGGTTGGCTGTGGAGCCCCTAGAGTGGCGCTGGTGCAGTGCGCTATATATGACTCTGTCAACCCAACCACTCCTCAGTTCCTCCTTGCCGGCTACTCTGAGAGCGGAGAAGGAGGATCACATCTTGAAGAACAATGGTTACAAAGGTGAGTAATTTTTTTCTTCTTCAAGTGCTTGCTCATATCTATTCCAAGTTAGATGATTCACAAGCCTTACCGAGGAGGAGGGGTTGGCATCCATGCGTAGCTGACTCAAGTACTATAGCACCAAAAGCTGCATTATGTCTGGACTGTTGAATGATGGTGTAGTACAACGTAAAGGTATAAACTAAGGACCACAATGCAGCGCTACAGGTTTCCTGAAGAGGAACATAGGCCAAAAAACCTACCTGGGCGTGGGCCTCCTTGACCAAATGTGCCATGAGGAAGTGGTGGGGAAATCACAGCCTGTGTGGATGCATGCCCTAATCCAGGAGGAGATGCACTCTGATGAGACTGGAAGTCCCTTCATTCGATTTGCCACTGCCACGATCAGCTGCAAAGATTTATAAAGGGCTTTAGTCCTGTTGATATAGAAGGTGAGAACCCGGCTGGCAATCTAGTGAGTGTAGTCTCTGTTCCCGCAAACTCTGGTGAGGTTTAGGGTAGAAAATTAGAAGGAAAATGTCTTAACCTGCATGGAAGGTAGAGATCACCTTTGGGAGGAAAGCTCGGTGTGGGCGAAGCTGGACCTTGTCTTTATGGAAGACAGTGTATGGGGGTTATGACATGAGGGCGCAAAAGTGACACCTGTCTGGTGGAGCTGTTGGCAACCAAGAAAAAATGATTACTTCCCTCTTTGAGATGTGTTGCTGATGTCCATTGCAGGTAGTTGTGTGTGCACTGCACACGCACATTATTGGAAGGCTTTCCCTTAACAGTACCAGTTGGGCCAGCAGGGGAGCCCCATGGAGTGGCACTGATATATTGGCTAATATAAACCCCTGCTGGCCCTTCACCCCCTCAGTTCCTTCTTACTGGACTACTCCAAAGAAGGGGAGTTGGGTGGAATTTGAAATGTACCTGAGCAACACATCTCAAAGAACAGTTATGGAGGCAAATAACAGTTTTTTCTTCGAATGACTGCTCATGTCCATTTCACGTAGGTGACTCCAAAGCAGAAACTCTAGGAAGGTGGGGTTGGAGTTCTAACCTTCAAATGTGCATGGGACAGCCCTGCCCAACGCTATATCCTCCCTAGCCTGATGAGCCAGTACATAATGATTGGCAAAAGCGTGGATCAGTGGTCTCCAACCTTTATAACCACAAGATCACTTGTTCAATTTTAGTGCAATGTAAGATCTACCCCAAACCCTTGCCCCACTTCCTTCCCGCCTCTTGGAGGCCCTGCCCCTACTCCACCCCTTGTCTTAGGCCTCACCCTGCTCACTCCATCCCCCTTCCTTTCCCATCCTCACTCACTTGCACCAGGTGGGGAAGGGGTTTGGGGTGTAGGCTCTGGTTTTGGGCTAAGAAGTTTGGAGTGTGGAGGGGCTCTGGGCTTAGGCCAGGGTGGGAGATTGGGGTCCAGGAGGGGGTTCAGGGTGCAAGCTCTAGGAAGGAGTTTGGGTGTAGGGGGACTCACATCTGGGGCAGAAGTTTGGATGCAGGAGGGGGTTCAGGAAGCAGGCTCTGTCTGGGCACCGTTTGACAGATGGCTCATCACAGGTGGTTCCTCTGCTTTATGGTTGGCCAGGGCCATTATGAGTTTATGGCTCTCCCCTTGGACCTGTCCATGTCTCCTTGGGTATTCATGAAATGCATGGCCATAGTCGCTGCCATCCTGAGAAAAGGGGGTGTCCAAGTGTTTCTATCTGGCTGGTTCGGGGTCTCTTCTGAGACAAAATGCTGGCCCCCATTGCCCTGGTATGAGACCTATTTCAGGAGTTGTGGTGGGGGCCATAGAAATATGAAAGTAAGTGTCCTTTAGATTAAGGGCAGTGTACCAGTGTGGCGTAGTGGGGGTGCTGTCTGCTCTGTGACCTGGGGTCCCCCTGCGCTGTGATGGGAGATTCTCACTGACTCTCCCAAATGCGTATTAACCCAGACACCCAGGCTCAGCCTCCCAGGGAGACAAAGGAAGGAGGGCGGAGACCAACAGCTGGCTGGGGGGCAGAGCTGGAAGAGAGTTTTAGTTTTCTGTCTGGAATCATGGAAGAAGCAGCCTAAGCAAACGGGCTGGGATTTAAGGGCCCAGTCTCCCCCATTTCAAGGGGGGCTGAAGCATCCTAGGCCTGGCCCTGTGACCAGATTACATCTATGCTGTGCTATATCCTGGAGAAGCAATAAACTCCCTCTATTCTACCGGCTGGTGGAGCCTGTTCGTGCCACTACGGGGGTGCAGGAGGCAGGGGAGCCCTTACGAGCCACCATCACCAGTCTCCAAGATTCAGGAATGGAGGATCAATGCCAGGATCACCATCTTTAATTTGGCATTAATGATGGTGTTGAGCTCCCTGAGGTCTAGAATGGGTCAAAACTCTCCTTTCACCTTGGGAACCAGGAAATACTGAGAGTAGAAAGCCCCGCTCATGAACTCCCAGGAACCACTTCGACTGCCCAAAGACTCAGGAGCTGCAGAGGAAATGCTTGAGAGAGGGGTCTCTGAAGAGGGACAGGGTAGGGAGATAGGTAGGGGGAGTGAAAGGAAAGTGATAGAATATCTCCTCCCCACTATCTCTAGAACCCATTGGTCTGAGGTAATGGACGCACAGGGCTGGCAAAAGAAGAATAAGTGATCCTGGAACTGGAAGGGGGAGGCTGGTAGGCTGTCCATGGGTGAACCCTCAAAAACCCTGATGGGTCCCCTGGGACTTATTAGAAGGGCGCTGATTCTGATCCGAGGGAGAGCTGGAATGGCATCTGTTGTTCCTTCCATTCCCATTCTTTCCCCCATCGTGAGGGAAGTTAGGTCTCAAGCCCTGTTGGGCAGGCCTGGGAAGATTCCTACCCAGGAGGGAACACTTCTGAGGAGCTGGGGTGTGAGTCCCGAAGGACTTCAGGGCGGTCCAGGTGTCTTTAATGCCATGCAGACACTGATTGGTCTGTTTGGAAACAGGGATAATCCTTCAAAGGGGAGGCCTTGAATGGTGGTCTGGGAGTTTGGGAGGCACTTCAGACCCTGCAGCAACAAACTGCATCACAAGATAAGTCCCGTGGCCATAGTGCATGCTGCCACATCTGTGGCATCCAGTACAGCTTGTAGGGTCATCTGGGAGATTATCCTGCTCTCCTCTGCGAGGGACTTTTAAACTCTAAATGGGAGTCCCTGGGGAGCAGTTCGGCAAATTTGTCCACAGTTGCCCAAGTATTGTATGCATAGCAACAATAGAACTTTCTAGTTCTACACAGGTCTTTCTGCCCAGGAGAGCCATCTTTTTGGCCTATTTTTGTTTGGCTTTGCCCCTTTCTCTGGTTGACCACCTGACTAAACAGCATCCCCGGGGGCGGGTGAGAAGAGATGTTTGTTCCCCTCCTGTGGCACAAAGTACCTCTGCTCAACCTTTTTATCAGTCGGCAGGATGGAGGCCAGGGTCTGCCAGAGGGCCTTTGTAATCTTTGTTATGGCTTTGTTAATCATAGTATACTAGAAATGGAAGGGACCTTGAGAGACATCAGTTCCAGTCCTGTGCCCTCATGGCAGGACCAAACACAGTCTATACCATCCCAGACAGATATCTGTCCAACCTACTCTTAAATATCTCCAGAGATGGATATTCCATGACCTCCCTAGGCAATTTATTCCTGTATTTAACCACCCTGACAGTTAGGAAGTTTTTCCTAATGTCCAACCTAAACTTCCCTTGCTGCAGTTTAAGCCCATTGTTTCTTGTCCTATTATCAAAGGCCAAGGAAAACAATTTTCCACCCTTCCTCCCTGTGACACCCTTTTAGATACTGGAAAACCGCTATCATGTCCCCTCTCAGTCTTCTCTTTTCCAAACTAAACAAGCCCACTTCCTTCAGCCTTGCCTCATAGCTCATGTTTTCTAGATCTTTAATCATTTTTGTGGCTCTTCTCTGGACCTTCTCCAATATCTCCATATCTTTCTTGAAATGTGGTACCCAGAACTGGACACAAGACTCCAATTAAGGCCTAATCAGTGCAGGCAAGGCCACACTGGTAGGGATGTCGGATTGGAGGATGTCAACCATCAGGTCCAAATCCTCCGACACTTTGTGAGCCTGAATCCTCAGGCTCTGCGCTAGGCAACAGAGGAGGTCCTGATGAGATCTAGAGTCCATAGCTGGCATGGATGGGAGGGCCTCACGGAGAGCCTGTGATGGGAGGGCCCCAAAGCAAGTGCCTGTGATGGGGCCTGAGAAGTCACAAATGAGGCCACCATGGAGGCTGGGCAGCAGATAGGCCCCTCTCTATTGATGGCCCAGGGGAGGCTTGCCCCACAGGGAGAGACTGTCCCAACATTGGGGAGCGAGTTAGTGGAGTCTCTGATGGGGGAACACTGGATCACTAATAGGCTGACCCTGGCCCAGAGGGACCCACACCCTGGCTTTGGTGATAGGCCCAGAGAGTCCAGAATGGCCACTGAACAGGAGCCTGTAGCTGAGGGGGCAAGACTGTTGCACCCCTGGCACTGGGGTGGGCTGTGGCCAAGGCTGCTGCTGGGCAGGGAGTGCTGATGTACTGTGGTGCTGGGACCGGAGGTTGGAGTAAGAACGATGCCACAACCTTGATCTGATGCTCCACAGGGACCAAACTGATTCTGCCTCCAAATCGGCTGAGTACTTGGATGTTGATCAGGGTGGTGCAGTAGCAGTGGGAGTCGGTGACCCCCATCACAGGGTGTGTTGTGCCATTGATTTGGGCTTCCCTCAGTGCTGAGGGGGAGGCAGAGGCACGGCCAAGGGTGGTGCCAGGCAGCTAAAGGACAAGGGCACCTAGTTTGGTACTGAATGGGTCCCCGGAGATGGTGCCAACTCTGCTCCCGTTGCTTGACGGGGCAGGGCAGGTGCTGGTGCCACAATGGAGCAGTGATGCCCTCTTGCCTCTGGGGCTGGAGTGCTGGGCACCGCTATGGAGGCGTGGTGCCGTATGATGGCTCGTTCTTTAGTTGGGCCTGGTGCCGAGGTTGGGGACTATGTCAATTTGATCTAGGGAGGTTGTGGAATCGCCATCTCTGGAGATAATTAAGAGCAGGTTAGAAAGACATCTATCAGGGGTGGTCTAGAACAGGGCTGGGCAAAATATGGCTTAGGGGGCCGGATCCAGCTTGCAGACCACCCTGCTGGGAGCCATTATGCCATGAGATGGAGAGAGTTCAGATCCAGGAGGTGGAGGTGACCATGGTCCTCTGTGTGATGAAGTCCAGGAATAGGGGGAGTGGAATGGGTGGTTGTACTGACAGTTGCGGGATGGTAAGGTACCAGGGCTGATGAGCACAGGCCGGGGCTATCAGGATGCTATTTGCCCTGACTCTGCAGACCTTGAGGAACACTTTATTGACCAGTGAAAACAGGGGAAAAGCGTATAGCAGGCCGGTCCACCACAGAACGAGGATTGTATCCACTACAGTCCTCAGACTGAGGCCCTGGAATGAGCAGAATTATGGGCATTTCTGATTGAGGTAGCAGAGAGCTCTATCTGGGGAAACCCCCATTTGCAGAAGGAGGTGTGAGGGGACATCAGGCCAGACCGACCAATTGTGAAAGAGAAAATGGTGGCTGAAGTCATCTGCCAGCTGATTCTAGACCGCTGGGAGGTACAACGCTTTCAGGTGAATAGAGTGGACTGTGGATAAGTCCCAAGGTGAAGGACTTTAATAAGCCCATCTATAAAAAGGGAAAGAACAACGACCCAGGAAACTACAGACCAGTTAGTTTAATGTCTGTGCGAGGGAAGATAATGGAGCAAGTAATTAAGGAAATCATCTGTAAACACTTGGAAAGTGGCAAGGTGATAGGGAACAGCCAGCATGGATTTGTAAAGAACAAATCATGTCAAACCAATCTGATAGCTTTCTTTGATAGGATAACGAGTCTTGTGGATAAGGGAGAAGCAATGGATGTGGTATACCTAGACTTTAGTAAGGCGTTTGATACAGTTTCGCATGATATTCTTATCAATAAACTAGGTAAATACAGCTTAGATGGGGCTACTATAAGGTGGGTGCATAACTAGCTGGATAACCGTACTCAGAGACTAGTTATTAATGGTTCATAATCCTGCTGGAAAGGCATAACAAGTGGGGTTCCTCAGGGGTCTGTTTGGGACCGGCTCTGTTCAATATCTTCATCAACGATTTAGATATTGATATAGAAAGTACGCTTATTAAGTTTGCAGATGATACCAAGCTGGGAGGGATTGTGACTAATCTGGAGGACAGGGTCATAATTCAAAATGACCTGTACAAATTGGAGAAATGGTCTGAGATAAATAGGATGAAGTTTAATAAAGACAAATGCAAAGTGCTCCACTTAGGAAGGAACAATCAGTTTCACACATACAGAATGGGAAGCGATGGTCTGGGAAGGAGTATGGCAGAAAGGGATCTAGGAGTTATAGTGGACCACAAGTTAAATATGAGTCAGCAGTGTGAAGCTGTTGCAAAGAAAGCAAACATGATTCTGGGATGTATTAACAGGTGTGTTGTGAGCATGACACGAGAAGTCATTCTTCCACTCTACTCTGTGCGGGTTAGGCCTCAGTTGGAGTATTGTGTCCAGTTCTGGGCACCGCATTTCAAGAAAGATGTAGAAAAATTGGACAGGGTCCAGAGAAGAGCAACGAGAATGATTAAAGGTCTGAGAACATGACCTATGAGGGAAGGCTGAAGGAATTGGGTTTGTTTAGTTTAGAAAAGAGAAGATTGAGGAGGGACCATGATAGCAGTTTTCAGATATCTAAAAGGGTGTCATAAGGAGGAGGGAGAAAACTTGTTCATCTTGGCCTCTGAGGATAGAACAAGACGCAATGGGCTTAAACTGCAGCAAGGGAGGTTTAGGTTGGACATTAGGAAAAAGTTCCTAACTGTCAGGGAGGTCTAACACTGGAATAAATTGCCCAGGGAGGTTGTGGACTCCCCATCTCTGGAGATATTTAAGAGTAGGTTAGATAAATGTCTATCAGTATTTGGTCCTGCCATGAGGGCAGGAGACTGGACTTGATGACCTCTCGAGGTCCCTTCCAGTCCTAGTATTCTATGATAATACAAAAGGGGGGCAACCATGCTCCATCCAGTTTGTTGATATAATAACGTGGCAGTCAAATTGCCCATCATGACTGCCATGTAGTATCCCCAAAAGAGAAGGTGGCGAGATGGACTGCTCGAAGCTTGTATGCATTGGTATGGAAGGATGGGTCCTCTGCTGATCATATCACTTGAGTGGTGAGCACACTGAGGTAAGTCCCCCAATCCAAAACCAATGCATCTGTGAGCAGAGACACCATAGATTGTGCGGCATGAAAGGGTATGTTTGCCAGCGCTGACCTGGTGTCTAGCCAACAATGGAGGGCATGAGTGACATGGTGGGGCATCGTAAGTATCATGTTGATGCTGTCCTATCCTGGGTGGTATGTTGAGGCCAGCCAAGACTGGAAGGGCTGCAGGTGGAGCCAGAAAAATTGAACCACATATGTGCATATAGGAGCTTGATGCACATGCGGGCCATGATGACCAGAAAGTCAGACACACCTCATTATCTGCAAGGTTAGTCACATAAAATCTCATTGATACAAATCCCAAACTCAAAGGTTATTTATATTCAGTATTTTAAAAAGATTAAATACTCTTCAATAATGTTTTGAATTGATTATAACACAAAATACAATCTGTTTCAAGTAAAATTCAAAACTTCTAATTGGGTTTTACTGATTTGTAAACCACATCTAGCTACGAGGCTTTGATCACTGTTGTCATAAGGTACAATTAAACTTTGCAAGATTGATAGTGACATGAAATTTGGTACCATATATTAGAATTCTGAAGAGACTGAGTTGGGGAGCTGGATCCATTGTTGCCAGCTAAATGCTAGTCACAGAAACATTATTACCCTGTTAAAGCTGTTGGTAATCCACATAGAATAACGTTGGGTTGCTCTCATTAAAATCAGGGGACTGGATTGATGTACATCAAGGCTAGTCTCTGAGAAGCTCAGGGACCACTTTTGACACCATTTGCTCCTGAGTTCTGTTGTGTATTCTTTGGGCACATTTATAAATCTGGTATTCTGATTTATTTATTTAACTCAGTCTTCTGAGTTTGTGAAACTGTTACAAGAAACAATATATTCAAAGCATTTAGGAAAACAAAGCCCTGGAATAAGTTAGAATAGCAGCCTACAAAGATCTGAAGAATATAAATTTAGACAGAGGATGTCTCAAGTGAACGCAATTGGAGAGGAAGGGGCTGAGAGAATGAAAATGTAGTTTAAATAGTAGAATTGTCCTAATATAAAACGCTATCGAACTATGTAATATTCTTCCCACAAGAAGTAGAGGAGCGCAATTCTTAGAATGATTAAGACACGCAAAGAAGAGAAAGGGAACAATCCAGGACTAATCTTAATGGAATTAGTTTATAAATATATTCCATTTCCAATACCAAGGGGTCTAAGTTGAAATGCACCTCAACACTAGTCAGATATTGAGCGCCAAAAAGCTTTACAACAGTTAAATAATCTCCTGTAAATTTAAAATCCTAAATCTGTTTTAGCTATAAATGCAACAGAAAGGTTGTTAATGTATTTAATTCATCCAATGAAAACCTGATGATTAATTATGCATGTACTTACTAGGATGTTATTATGACTCAATATTTTGTAAGGACCTGGATAGTTATTTCAGTCTAAAAATAGAAATAAGTGGTATGCTATTTATAAGGGCTCATAAGGCAATATCTTGTTGTTATTGAAATCAAGATTAATGATTTAAGCAACAGATTAATTACAAGGCTGATGTTTAAGCCCTCTGTAATATTAACTAGAAGATTTACCTGGCTTTGCTTGGGTTAACTCAGTTTTTGTTTTTTGAAAAATAAAATGAAAATGTATACACTTCATTTAAACCATTGCTCTGGGGCGGGGCTGGGGAGGAAGGGTTTGGTATGCAAACTGCACCAGGGAAAGAAGAGAGGAGCTTGGGGCCAGGTGTCAAGCACCTTTCCACTGCCACTGCAGTTCCAGCAGGCATAGTTGGGGGAGAGGTGCATGTTCAGGTTGTCTGCCTCCCTGTACTACCCAGCGTAAGGAAGTAATGCAGCAAACTGTGCACTTTCTCCTTGCTCCCTGACAGAGAGGAAAGGCCAGCAATGTTCCAGTATGAATGGGTTGGGAGCTTCAGCTGTCCCCCTCCCTAAAGGATGCCTGGGAGTGGGAGGCTCAGGGCTATGGTATTCCCAGACAGCCCCTTTCACCTGCCTCATGATTCTGTCTGCTTTCTGTATGGTTTTATGAGAAGAAAGCCCACTCAAGGCATATCACATTTTCTTGGCACAACCAAACTCCTATCTTGTTTTTGTTATGATAAGAGGAAGCTGTATACCAAAATTGGTGGTCCTAGCTCTTACCATTTAGCAGGAATTCTTGAACTGACAGACTCACTCTCTCAAATATATAGTAGATACAGAACTGTACTAACAAATGTTGGAAATCATGTAGTCACATTTAGGCATAATATTTCCTTGAACTGACGCTGTGAGAAAATGTTAGTTTCTTTGAGCACTGAAACCCTAAGGTTAACCAAAACTATATCCTCTTGGGTAAAAAATGCCAAGCATTCTCGTGACCTGAAAACCTATGTGCATATATACATACAGAGCTACAGGCCAGAATATATATGTAAACCATTTTTTTCCTTATGTAACTGGAATGAGAGTTTGTTAGAACCATTAAAATCTTGATTATAAATCAGCTTGTTTTCCTTATAGATTGCTTGATTACAATTATTGGTACAGAACATTTTTTATTGCTTTGAATAACGTATTTGACAGATGTCTGAGCATTTTTCAAAACAGTGTTAAGTTGGCATCTCGATTTAAAAATGCAGTATGTTTATAAATGAACTTGCACTTTTTGAGACCTATTTTTCAGCTTCCTCTCTATGCTTTCTTCTTATATTTTTGAAAGTCACCTGCAAGAAAGGAACAAAGTAAAATTAAGTAGTGTGGGCATTTCAATCCTGGCATTCATTTCCAATTGTGGGACTCTCTTGCGCATAGATTTCTATTGCTAAAGAATTGTTTTAAGCTATCTAATGGCTTTGTATTAGCCAGAGATTAAACTGAAACCACTCAACTCATTCTCATTTTTAACTCAAGCATGACTTCAGCCTAGATTTCCGGAGATGAAAATTCCACAGAAACAGCAGACATTTACTTATAAAGTTCCTTATTAGATAAAATCAATAATTCAAGAAATTTATGTTCTATGAAAAGTTAGAGATGAGGAAGCTGTATGCTGACAAATGTGGTTGGGGAAAAATTTAGAAGATTTTTCTGCTAACACACATTTACCACCTTTATCCCAATTAAAATCCCATAACAATGAAAATACTCTGCATTGCTTACCCCATAAGTAGTTTGTTAGATGCTCTCCAAGTAAGTAGAATCCTACCATTACAAGGTAGGAAATGCTAAAAAGTATCACCTTTCCAGGTATGCCTAGTACTTCTAGAATTGGGTATGCCCAAATACCTGATGCATAATTTACCCATAGTACCCTAAACCAATGAAAAACAAACAGTATTAATAAAGAGAACTAGACATATATTTTGCTTGAAGATTAAAAATTGGCTTTATTTCTCAAACCATATGAAAATTTCAGTTGTCAGTTACAAATCTGCATTTAAAAAGGAACAATGTTTGGTAAATTAGTTACCTTTTCAAACAACATTTTTTCCCTAAATGAAAATGTTTAGAAATATTGAATTGTTTTAGTTAAAAAATTAAAATAACATTGTATTGATTTAAACGTTTTCCCTGCAGGAACAGCAACGTAAGGGGATTAAATAGAGTGTGGTGAGGATATTTTAATATTTATAGTCTTCTGAGATCCTTGATGAAAAGCTCTAAGAGTGAAATGTAATATTGCTATCATTTAAATAACAATTAAAAGTAATAATGATTTCAAATTCTCTAGCACCTTTTACAGAGGTTTGCAAAACATTTTTCAGGCACTGCTTAAAGTCACAAAACTATGTAGCTCTGCCAAACCACAAGTTACAATATATTAAAGATGTTAAGGAGCAGGTATCTGGTTAATCATGTAATTAATACAATTTGTATGGACTACACGATTAGTTGATAAGGGGAGGTGCTCTGCAGAGCCGCAGCGGGGGTAGGTCCATAAAATGGCGAGAGCCAGGACTGAGCAGTTCCAGTTTCTGCTGGGCCCAGGACTGCTGCAGCTCTGCCTTTTAAATGTGGTACGAGCCAGTCTGCAGGCAGAGTTTGCCTGGCAGCAACCCGTCTGCTGCCAGCCAGGCCATTGCATATGGGCTGCTGCTGGAGCAGCCTCCCCGATCCTCCACGCTGCTGCCTCCGGAGCAAGCGGCACTGTGGAGTCAGTGCTAGGAGGAAGCAGCTGTTAAGCCAGCTCCCCCAGCACTGGCTCCGGTTTTCCACGCCCCCTTGCTGCCTTTGATACAGAGGCAGCAAGGGAGGGGTAGAACTGAGTAGCTGAGTTACATCTCAGCAGTATATATCATATGCGCAGATACCTGCAAATGCTCAGATATCCACGGCTCATTTTTGCAGATGTAGATATAAATTTTGTATCTAGAACCCTGCAAAATTGTGGATATCTGAGGGTATCCACTGCTCATTTTTGTGGATATGGATTCAGATACAAATTATGCATCTACACAAGGCTCTACATGTGTGTACAGAAGAATAAATAGACAATTCTTCATTTGTGCTAACTTGTGTTGTCAAATTTTTTACGTGTGTATGCATTCCAATGGTTATTTAAACACAAAATAAAACAATATTGAAGATCAAATATTCAAAACCTAGTGCAAGACTCTGCAGCCACTTACCCTGATTTTTTGACAATTGTTTTGTGGATCTCTGAATGTCTAGATAGGTGTCTTTAGCAGTCATGTGAACTAAATCACTGTTTTTTAGGTGTAAGCAGTAGCAGATTAATAAACCTCTGTCCACTAGAAAGGTAAGTAACACATAACTGAATTGTGAATTACTCATACAGCTGAACAAACCCCAGTTTTATGTATACGAACAAACAAACCATTTCCGAATGGAAACAGCCATTCTTGAAGGCTTATCTACCTCTTCTGATTGCTAAAATATCAATGTTATTTTTACATAAACAAGTCCTTCCTGGGTATAGAATGGATGTGCTTTGAAAATTTAACCCTAAAGATGTAACACAAACCACACAACCAAAGAACTCTGAGTTACAGTTAGCACAGACATTATAGCAGGCACAGAACTAGGAAAATGTTATTGTAATTGTTTTTAAATATTTTATGGTGTTCCACAATTAGAAACTATATAACTAAAGATTTGCTAAGATTTTTAATAAGTTCTTCATATAACCTGCTGAGCACAGAATCATCCATTTTTTCCCCTCACTCCCACTCCTGAGGCCCCGTATAGTAGCTACCAGTCTTTCAGTTGAGGACTGTGTTACCCTCAAAATTGGTCAGAGAAGTCACTATTGGATAATATGAAGGATTCATGCCCCAACAGTAAAGTCCAGATTTTAAAACATGTTTAGATGCCTCTCACTGTTTTCACTGGGAGTGTATAAATACCTTTAAAAATCTGGCCCTAAGGGCTCTCACTGCCTCATGGCACAAGCAATAAAGTCTTGGAAATCAAAACTGCATAATTTTACTCTGCAGAATACTAGCAGTAAATCTGAGAATTTTATGCCCTCTCTGGTTCCTGTGGAAGGCAACAGAGGTATAAGACAAGACAGCACTCTCTGGAAGGGACAAATAATAATTACTTATGGGCTGCATCTAGACTGGCAAGCTTTTGCGCGAGAACACTGACTTTGTACTGTACAAAATCAGTGGTTCTTGCGCAAATGCTCCGACACTCCTGCTCAGGGATTAGCCCTCTTGCGTAAGTATTCTTGCACAAGAGGGCCAGTGTAGACAGCCAAGTTAATTTCTTGCACAAGAAAGCCCGATGGCTAAAATTGCCATCGGAGTTTTCTTGCGCAAGAGAGAGTCTACACTGGCACGAATGCTTTTGCACAAAGGCACATGTCAATATAGACGCTGTCTTGCGCAAATACTTTTAACGGAAAAACTTTTCCATTAAAAGTATTTGGGCAAAATCATGCCAGTCTAGACGCAGCCATGAAGATTTGAATAATTTCAAATAAGATTATTAAGAAATAATAAAACAGTTAATAGCCAACTTTAGGTGAGGAAGACATTAACACCTCCATCTAATGGAGGAGACAATTAAGTGACTTGTCCAAGATCACATAGTGTCAGCCCAACGAGGTTTTTGGCTTACATGTCAAATATTGGATAGAATGGAATTGTCACTTGAAATAGAGGCTGGCAGATTCATTTTTCTGCATCCATTTAGCAACGCCTGCTATCAACACTTGGGACCGATGTCACCAAATAATCAAAATGCAGGACAATGTAGCACTTTAAAGACTAACAAGATGGTTTATTAGATGATGAGCTTTCGTGGGCCAGACCCACTTCCTCAGATCAAATAGTGGAACATTATCACAGGCGACATTATCATAGCCAGGCTGTAAGGAACAGATGAAAGAGCCAGTGGGGGAAGAAAACTACGAAGGCTCTGTACATGCAGTCCTTCCCTTTGCATATTCTCTTTATAGACAAGCAGATTTTGTGGGATTTCACTTGTTTTTGGGAATTGACTGACCTTTCAGTTTGGTCAGGTAGGGAATGGAGAGCTATGCATGAGTCAGCAGTGTGATGCTGTTGCAAAAAAAGCAAACATGATTCTGGGATGCATTAACAGGTGTGTTGTGAGCAAGACACAAGAAGTCATTCTTCCGCTCTACTCTGTGCTGATTAGGCCTCAGTTGGAATATTGTGTCCAGTTCTGGGCACCGCATTTCAAGAAAGATATGGAGAAATTGGAGAGGGTCCAGAGCAGAGCAACAAGAATGATTAAAGATCTAGAGAACATGACCTATGAAGGAAGGCTTAAAGAATTGGGTTTGTTTAGTTTAGAAAAGAGAAGACTGAGGGGGAACATGATAGCCGTTTTTAGGTATTTAAAAGGGTGTCATAAGGAGGCGGGAGAAAACTTGTTCATCTTGGCCTCTGAGGACAGAATGAGAAGCAATGGGCTTAAACTGCAGCAAGGGAGGTTTAGGTTGGACATTAGGAAAAAGTTCCTAACTGTTAGGGTAGTCAAACACTGGAATAAATTGCCCAGGGAGGTTGTGGAATCCCCATCTCTGGAGATATTTAAGAGTAGGTTAGATAAATGTCTATTTGGTCCTGCCACAAGGGCAGGGGACTGGACTCGATGACCTCCTGAGGTCCCTTCCAGTTCTACTATTCTATGATGAAAAGATTAAAAAAAGCTGCACTGGGAAAGGAATTTGCAAGAGTTTCCAGGATCTATGCAGGTACTTTGTACATAGGGGACATACTGATCCCTTGTTACCAATTCCATGGTATATGCCATTTTGGCTAGTCTCTCAGTTTTTTTCCATGTTATACATGCAGCAGTACATTAATTATATATTTATAGAGATTGTCATTTCAATTCAGGTATATCCCTAAATGTTGCCATCATACAGTAGCAGTGTATTGTGATTTTTTCTGTTTGTGTCTGTAATCCATGCCTTTTCTATTTTAAGAGTAGACTAATACCGTGAATCCTACAACTGGCTACATTTTAAATCAACCTAGAAGCTGATACAGGATGTGGTGGTTTATTTATATGTCCCCTTACCCTGGGATATGCATCAGCTATCTTAGTTTCCAGGAGGAGTTTAAAGTCCTGGTTTTGAGCTCTAAAAGCTGAACTGGAGTATCTTAAGATATTTCCACAAAGTAATTATAGGTGTGATTGCAGCACAGGTAGACGCATCTAAGTAGCACAGCTAAAAACAGCACTGTAGATGTGGCAATGCAGCCTTTAACAATGCAAGTAGCCAGGATTTTCAGTGTGTTTGTTCAGCCCATGCTGAAGCCTTTGGATGTCAATGCATCTACACTGATATCTTAGCCAGGCTCATGCCATTGTAGCTAGTTTAGGGACTGCTGTGCGCACACATAAAGGCTATGTCTACACAGCACTTTCGCTGTTAAAACTTTTGTCTCTCAGGCGTGTGAAAAATACTCCACTGAATGACAAAAAATTTAAAATAACGATGAAAAGAGCCAGTGTGGACAACTCTGTCAATGGGAGATGCTCTCCTGATGAGAAAGCTACCGCTCCTCATTTGGGGTGGATTTATTTTATCACTGGGAGAGCTATCTCCTTGTGACAAAGGGCAGCTACAATGTGCATTTTATACAGGTGTGGCTGCAACAACCCGACTGTCTATTGTATGGTGTGCAGTGTACATATAGCTTAAGAGACTACATTACTCTCCTCCCCAAGCCAAAATAACTCAAATGTGCTATCTTTAGAGTAAACTGAAAAGCCCACCTTTTTACCCAGGCTTTTGGTTAAGGAATGGTGTAGTAAGCACTCACACTGGTTTGTATACTGGGAGAATATATTGATTGAAGATCTCTGGCTATTTTTTAAATCTTATTTCAGCCAGCTATGGTTAAGGTACTAGTTAGTATTCCCGTAATTATATTTATAATTAAGTGAAAGGAGATTAATGTTCAAGGTATTTTTAATGTTAGTTTTAAAATTAAATAAAGACTGATCAACGGTCTACCTGCATCAGGTGAATTTGTAAGGTCACTGACAATTTCAACAGTTATGACAGATTACTATTCATCCTGAGCAAAATTACAGGGAATTTGAGGGAAAATTTGTACGACTTTTGTTTCTGAGCCTGCAGAAATTTTGGAGAAATCTAAAGAGGTTTTTCTTAAAGTAAATTTACTCAAAACAAGTGAAAACAGCATGTTGTGTAATAACATCTCTAGCTTTTATTCAATAGAGACTTTAAATGTAATCTGCTTTGCTTTATTTGAATCCTTCTAGTTTCCTGACCACTTTCATTTCCCCTCAAGAATCTTCCTCTTTCACTCAGTTACTTGTTTCCTTCCTAGCATACTAAGTGTAGAATTAGACACTTAGACTATTTGAATTACTGCATATGCAAAACTTGAAACTTTATTTTTGTGGAACATCTATTAAAGGAATCCAACCATACAGGATAAATATTTTACATGGATGTTTTGCTAATACACTAAGCAGTGAAATAGTTCAACATGAGGTTTCAACGTGATCACCAATTTTGAATAAAGTAAGTAGTTGGAGCCTCTCCTTGGGTCAAATTTACCGATCATAAATATTTTGCAGCAGAGGGGGAAACTCCACATAAAGGCCACATATATGAAAACTTGCTACTACATCTGAAATGGAGAGGTGTCCTGCAGCAACTCTCTCCAAAGCATACAGGGAGATTGTATCTGGGACCAGACTGGTCATGGAATCACACTTGCATTTAAAAAAAAAAAAAAGTGACTGCAGCTCACATTTTTATTATTTCTTGTAAAATATGTGTATATGAATCTATTGTAATGTAAGAACCATTATAGTAATTACATTAACAAAAATATCATGACAAAAACACACATGGTAGAAATACACACATGCATTCTACTCTCTTGTTGCTGATGTGTCTCTGAGAAACATGGAATGCCTACCATGTGAGGTATGAAGTACCAAAGATGCTAAGTCCTACCATTCCCTTCAATTTGGAAAGATATCTATGCGGACAAGTAATCAGCTCAATAAACAGTAGTGGCAGTATAGTGGTATGCTGAAAATAAAAATAAAATACAAGAGTCAGATTTGGAAATATACAGTATGAATAAATGATATCCTAGAAAATGATACAATAGAAACAGTGAAAAATTCAGAAATATCAATGAAATATTTTGTTTCATAGGCTTCTCAGATGAGCTATTATTTATAACAGATTCCTTCCATCCCTCACAAATGCAGTCTCTTTTCTTTGTAACAGCTTCATCCACTCCCCAGAAATAAAAGGCCACCAAAAGATGCAATCAAAATTAAATTGATGTTTTTAATCAAGAAATAAAATGGCCTTAGTTGATTCTGAATACTATAGATATGATCCTATACTCACTGAAGTCAATGGCAAAGCTGCCATTGACATGATGCTGGCTCAGGACCTCTGAAACAAATTAAGAGTCAATAATTAATTAATGTATATTCCTGAAGTCCTCTTCATTCAGAACCCAATTGACTTCAGTGGGGAAATTATGTTCACTAAAATTGGTCCTGATCCAAAGCAGACTGGATGCAACATGCTTTGGACCTGGCCCATAATATATAAGACAAGTTACTATGCAATTTACACATCTATCTATGGATGTTTTACAAGATTTAATGGTGTGTACACACACACACAATGTTCTGATTGTAAAGTGAAGCACTCAAAAATCAGAAAATGACAAAGACTTGTGCAGCCTTAATTCTGCCCACTTTCACCTACATATTACTAGAAGACTTATCCAGTGTTGACAGCAGGAGGCTGTCAATGTAGAGGGTGCAGAACTCAAGGCAGGGTCTTGGGGATGTGGAAAAGGGGCAAGATAGGAAGAGGCTGGGGTGTGTGTAGTCAGGGCAAGAGGATTGAGGAGGGGCTCAGAGAAGGGGGCTGGGGATGTGGGAGTGAGAGGGTAAGGAAGGGCTCAGGGCAGGGGATGTCCCATCTGGTGGGGCTTTCCCTCCCTCCAGTCTGTGGGGCCTTTTCTCTCCCCTCCCTCTGGCCCACAGGGGCCTTTTCTCTCTCTCCTCCCTCCCTTTCTCCTTTTCATGGTCTCTCCTCTCAGCCGCCTCCCTTTCCATGTTATGGAAAACAGTCCCATTCCAGAGACTTTCTATTTTCCTGACAACCAAAACTTGACCTTGCTTTAAGTTAGGATAAGAGGGAGCTGCATACCAAATTAAATGGCCCTAGCTCTTACTATTTAGAAGGAGGTCTTGAACAAACTGAGTCACAGAAAGACTCTCAGACACACTCTAAAATATATATATATATATATATATATATATATATAGATATAGATATATATAGATATAGATAATACAATATTTAATTATCAAAGGTGAAAATAAGCCTGTGTGCCCTGGGATAGCACAATGTTAAGAGATTTGCCGGATGGGGCTCTGGATGTTACCAAAAGTACCTGTATCGCTACACCCTGGGCCAATGGTCTCCAACCTTTTAACACTCAAGATCACTTTTTAAGTCTCAGAACAGGGGAAGATCTACCGCCCCGCCCCTTCCTTGAAGCCCCGCCTTCTCCGTTCTCCTGTCCATCACTTGCTATCCCCAGCCCTTATACACTCTGTTAAACAGTTATTTTTAAATCGTGCAATATATAAAATTAAAATCACATGTTTATAGTTGGTCTGTTTTTAATTCATGCTCTTTAAATGTCAAATTAAGCATCTACAATATACATTTTGTTCTCTGCTATTTTGTAAATGTAAAATCAAGTATTGATAATTATATATTTTTTCTTCCAATAACACAGTCTCAGTGTGACACCTGTGACTGAACAGTATCTGCCAGTATCTGGAAGTCTGGGTTGTAGTCTGAGATTGCTAGTCATATACAGTCCATCAGATGGGCATCTGTGATCTTGCGCTCAGCCTGGGAAGCTTGCTCCAGCACAGCTGGAGCTAGACGCAGCCTCCCTGGGCTGAGCGCAGGGCAGCCGGGCTATAGGGTGGAGAAGTGGCTGCCCAGCCAGCTGGCCATGGCGCTCAGCCAGGGTGCACCAAGCTCCACGTGGGCAGACGCAGAGGAGAAGCCACCGATCAGCTGGAGTGCGGGGCAGACGCTTTCAGCTAAAAGCCACAGTCAGCTTGCTGGGGTGTTTCAGCCCTCCTGACCTCTCAGCTCCCACCATTCCTCGCAGCTACTCACCTGTGTCGTTGCTCGGTGAGTAGCTGCTGCTCAAATGAGGAAATCTAATGTAAATGTACTGCGCAGGTGCGCAGTTCAGAGAGGGCTCAAGAGCTACTCTTAGAGCCCCTGAGATCTACCGGTAGATCGCGATCTACTGGTTGGTGACCACGGCCCTAGGCTGTGTGGCCACAGCCCACTTGGGCTTCAGTCTGGTGCTCAAGCAGCTGGGCAGCACAGTCCCTGCTGCCCCAACGAGTCCTGTAGATCTGGAAGCTGGGCAACACAGCCTCAATTGCCCCAGCCAGCCCTAGTATTCAGGTAGCTGGACAGTGCGGTCCCTGGCATCCCAGCCAACCTGCATTGTACCCACCACCTCAGCCAGCTAGCAGCCAGACCGCATGGTGCTTGCTACCTTGGCCAGTCCTGGGAATGTGGTGGCTGGGCACTGTGGTGGCCACACTCACAACCCCAAGCTTCCCCCACATCCCGCAATCTTCTGGCCTAAGATTCCCCAAAGCCCCTGCCTTGACTCCTGCATCCCCACCCCTGCCCTGTGCATCCCCCACTGCCCTGACTCCAACACCCACCCACATACCCACCTCCTGCTCTAAACCCCCAAACCTTCCAGCCCTGAGCAACTCCCCTCCCTGTGGAGGGGGTGGGTTTGCTATACGACAATACCTGTAGGAAATTTAAGTTACTTTCACCACTGCATGTGACAGTTTTATCCACACATCCTGCCTAATTCAGTGCACAGGACAGGTGATATTCAGTGAAAGAGGCAGCTGTGTATGAGGAACTAACTCCCCCCTCATTCTCCTCTTCAAAAGAACCTCAAAACAATGCAACCACCCTATAGCAGTGAGTCTCTAAACCTGGGTCAACTGACATAGGCTCACTAGAGATGGCAGCATAGACCTTTCTGCTCAGGTTGGAGACTGGGCTCTGAAACCTAGAAAGTTGTTGCACAGGGTTGTTGTTTTCTCCCTACTCTCCACAGTGTACCTGTACTCTACATCACAGAGACCCTCGGCTGAATCTACACATGTCTTTTTCCCAATTGTTACAACTACTGGTGCATCTCCACCAGTGTTAGAGATGGAAGCAGTTACAGCTTAGTGAATGCCCTGGTAGCTACAGGCCATGACCCTGATATCTACATTTGATACAGTAAGAAATACCAGAAAGTAAGAAATTTGCATGCCTAATTGTTATGTTCAAACAAACTTTGCATGTATCATACATATGAGATAAGGAAAATACCATAAAGTGAATAAACTTTAAACCCAAGACTCTAGAAACACTATCTACTTACCATAGTATGATTAAGCCAAGAAGGATTAATCTCATCCAGCTCTTTAGGATACACTAATTCTCTGTCATATGCATAAAGAGTCCAAAAAGTAACAGCTACAAACTGAGATAAAAAAACTCGATGTAAATAAAATTAAATATAGTTTAACCTTGAGTTAGGATCACAAGAGCTACCAACTGACCAGTCAACTACACATCTTATTTGGAATTGGAAGTATGCAAACAAGTAGGGCTGTAATAGCATAGTCAATTAACCGATAAGCAAAAGCTTATATATTAATACTATACACTACACGCATTCCCCCCAACTTCCGCCAGCAAATTTTTTAGCAGGCTGACCAGCAGCCCAGCTCAGTCCTGGCTTGGGTCAGGTCCGGACCTACCCCCACTGCAGCTCTGCATTTAACATGTATTAGGAGACAGGCAGCCCGGCTCAGTTCTCGCTCACTGGGTCCAGGAGCTCAGACCCACCCCGGACAGGGGCTGCTGCCACCCAGCCTCTATATCAGAGGCAGCAGCACGGAGCAGCAGAAGGCTCCTTGTGAGTGGGGCCAGAGCACAATGGCTGCTGGCCCTGCCCCCAGGGACTATAGAATAGTCGAGTAACGAATAAGAATTCATGAGGTTAATTGACTAGTCAATTAATCAATATTTAACATCCCTACAATCAAGCAGGAGCAGAGTCAAAACAAAGCAAAACCAAAGCAAACCCATCCCAACCCTCCCCTGCAAAAACACAAACAAAAAAAATCAACCCACTAACAAAACACATGCAGTGGAGTACCATGTTAAACGTAAACTACTAGGGAAAAAAAAGGGAAAGCATCATTTTTTCTTTCATTAATGTGAATGTTTGAAGGCTATTTTTGGTGACAAAAAGCTTCCAGCCCTGTGAGGAACTTTTGTGTCTGACTGTTGACAATCATGCAGTATGTACTAAAATAGGCTTTTTGTTGATTTTATTGAACTCCAACATGTATCCCACCATGTCCCTTTTAGCCACTCTAGACATCACCTTGAACGTGGCTACCCTTCAGCCACGTAATGGTTACAGGTAAACAGATGCTCCCCTTCCACCTGCAAACACCAGAAACTTTAAATTCTTTTCCTGTGTATGTGGCACATTGCGTAGTAGTCTTCATGGGTCTTTTCAAGGAAACAGGAGTGGTGGCTATTGATCCAAATGCTCTCCTGCTTGAAGCAATGCAGTGGTTTGGGATTTAATTGTTTTTTGCAGTGAAGAATCAGTGCAATCAGAGGACTCATAGGAACTGGGCCAGATATGGTCACATTTCTCGATCCTTGACCAGCTGTTTGCCTCCTGCACCTCCTGGTATGCCTTCCAGAGTTCCTTTATCTTGACTCTGCATTGTAGAGTATTGCACTCATAACCCTTCTCACATAGGGATCGAAAAACGTAACCATACATCTCAGTTCCTATGGGTCACGTGCAGTGTTACTGGGCTGATTCTGCATCCCACAAACTGGTAAGATCCAAAAGCTCTGCATTGCTCCAAGCAGAAGAGCATTTTAAGCAATACCCACCCATTTCCTTGAGAAGATGCCATGCGGACCAGAACATGAGCCAGATACCATTCACCACATGGATTTTTGGGGTTTTCGGGGGGGGGGGGAAGGGGTGTGTCTGCTTACCCTGTTTATGTGGTTGCAAAGCAGCCGAGTTCAAAGTGCTGGACCAAGTGGCTAATCAGGCATTGTGGGAAACATGCTGGAGGTGACCAAAAAACCTACTGTCGACAATAAAGAGAGAGGGAGAAACAAATGTCTCATTCAGAGGTGGAAGTTTTTTGTTGCCAAAACTTGGCATTTGTTGCAATTTCTGTCACGTTGCTATACGGATGCTCTTTGGGTTTTGTCATTGAAAAGGGTGTTTGGTGATAAAACTTGCAGGTGTAGATAAGGCACCTCTCTCACTTATTCCCAAGCAGGCATGCATCCAGCTCCATGCACTCCCTGAATATTTTTTCCATGGACACACACACGCTCAGCCTCCCTCCTGTCATCTGCTCCCACCACACATTCCCAGGTCTGCCAGGGAAGGGGCACAGATTTCCCCACAGATTTCTTTGCTTTCTCATTTTTCTGCAGGGGAGCCAAGAATTCAGCAGAAGGTATAAATTCTGTGTTCCTACAGGGGTGCAAAATTCCTCCAGGAGTAAAAACTGTATTAAGTAAATATTCGTCTGTAAACTTTTCAAAGAACCATAACATTTTGTTCAGTTACAAACATTTTAGAGTTACCAGTAACCTCCATTCATAAACCATTTGTAACTGAGATTTTACAGTATTAGTTTGTGCACAGAACTATTCAGAGTTAATCCTTACCAAAATAATTACATTGAGGGAAAGATGATTTTAAAAATGTGTTTACATGGTAGATATTAAGACAGGTTAGTACAGGCAGTCCCTGAGTTACGCGGATCCGACTTCTGTCGGATCTGCAGTTACGAACGGGGTTTTTCTCGCCCCGGAGGACGGGAGCGGCGGGATGCCCAGATGCGCCGCGGTTCTGCTGCCTGCATCCTCCGGGGTGAGAAAAGCTGCTCCGTGTCTCCCTGGTCTGCTGGGGGTGGGAGCCCCCCCCAGCAGACCAGGGAGGCGCTGAGCAAAGCCGCGGAGCACGCGGGCAGCGGGACAGCCCACTGCTCATTCTTTGTGTGGACACTTAATTTGATTTATGAGTGCTTTGATTTATGGTTTAACTTATGCTCATTCTTTGCTAACAAACTAAATATAAGGTATTTTTAGGTGGACACTTTTAATCCAGTGTAAGCAGACTGAACCAATTTAGTTACATTGGCACACCTGTCTCAGGTGGACAAGGCATCAGTCTAGGAATCTGACACCACACACTCATTTTCATGTAAATATTCGTGGTTCATATGAGTACCCCCATTCATGAGGATTACTTAACTTAGGGCCTATCTTTCTTCAGGTAACTCAAGAGAAATCTCATTTCTCACTTTCTTTGTGTCCACACGTTTAAAAAAAAAGCAGCTGGTAATACATTAGACAAAATGCCTTCCTACCAGATATACATTAAAAGTCTCCTGAGCGAGGAACACATTAGACCTATTATGTCTGAAAGCATGGGCAAAGAGTATTTTAGGTAGAGGGAGGCTGCCCCCCCAACAGCCTGGGATATCTCCAATTAAGCTCTGCCCCAAGACATGTTCCTGCATTTCCTGGTGCTCTGCCTTCACCAGGCTGGCTGGGGCTGGAGCTGGCTGACCTGACTTCTGCACGGACTTGGGATGGCTGGCACTGCATTACCTGCCTTATGCTCAGACTATGCTGCCCCATACTCCAGGACTGGAGGCACTGCAGTCGTGCCACCCAGAGCTCTGGGATGGCTGCCTGGTGCATGGGGGCTGGAGATACTGCTGCCATGCCATCTGGTCACTAAGGGCACCAGGGCTGGGAGGGTTGCAGCAACATCGCCTGAGGCACCTGGGTTGGGGCACTGTGGCCATGCTGACTGACTACCTAGCACTGGGGCCGTGGTGGGGATGCTGTGGGCTCCTGCAGGGGAAGTGGGAAGAAGGGAGGGGCTAGGAACCAGCTTCCCCAAAAATCTGTGTCACTATCCATTTATGTTTGAAACTAAATAAAAATGGTGTATAAAATACTATGACTTATCTCTGTCAGTTTAATATGGACACACTATTATCTTCTGTCTTTTGTGAAATTATTTTAGAGGGGGCCTTTTGGTAGGAACTCGAGATGTAATAGTGTAATTGATTAACTGATAAGCAAAAGCTTATAGGTCAGTGCTATATAATACATGCGTTTCTCCCCCCTCCCCCAGTACATTTTTTAGCAGGCTGGCCAGCAACCTGGCTCAGTCCTACCTTGCAATGGGACAGGTACCTACCTCTGCTGAGGCTCTGCATGTAAAGTGTATTAGGATCTAGGCTAGGAGTCATCCCGGCTCAGTCTGGGTCTGGGAGCAAAGACTCCTCCCCCCTCCTCCCAATCCCTCCTCTCCCTGGACAGGGGCTGCTGCCACTCCGTGCTACTGCCTCTGTATCAGAAGCAGCAGCACGGGGCAACAGGCAGTTGTTCCATGAGAGGAGCTGGTTTTTAAACTGTCTCCCTTCGGGGACGAGCTCCCACCTGGCACCCCACACTGCTGCCTCCGCCCCCGGGTACTATAGAGTAGTCAACTAACTGATAAGAATTCATGTGGTTACTCAACTATTCAATTAACTGATATTTAACATCCTACTAAGAACTACTTACTAAGCCAACAGGGAATACTAGTATCGAGAAGATTAAGTCTCTCAGAGACAACAGTCTGGAAGACACACTGTTCTTTTTGGCAGGGATGAACATACGAGCAAAGTCAACTATGGAACATATTCCAAACAACAGAGTTTGTAGAATCTAAACATATTAAGAAAAAAATAAGAAATCTTTTTAATATGTTATTTTGGTTACATATATATCCTTTTTATTACTCTTTAATTCTCAAAAGAAAACGTTTTATTTAAATGAATATAACCTGTTTACCATGGAAATTACTCATGTTTACCTAGCCTGTTGCCTTAACTCTTTAATCAATATCGTTGTTTCTGTTCACATATACACATGCTGGTACTATAATAGCTTTAAATTTACTTTGAAAAAAGTAAACAACTCTATTATTTGTGTTTCTAGTCTATCTACTGTAAAGGGATGCCATATCAGATTTTGATGGGAAGGGTTGATTGGTGCATGCCATGAGAGCGGGGAGGTGAAGTGAGGGCATGGGGGGAGGGGCAGAGTGAGAGTGGCTTCAGCAGTGTTATTATGAATGCTCAATACAAGTGAAACAGCAAAACTGGTGTGTCGACCCTGTACGCACTCTTCCACACACTCATCACCTCTTTTCAGGAGCTACTCAGTTGAAAACTCTAGTTTTTTGGCAGAATATGTAGCAATTAGCTGACTGTAGAGCACTGTATCTAATTCTTATATAAAAGACAGGAAATTAAATATGAGACCCACTCAGTTCTAACACTAATGTTCTGACATCTTGTGGTGACTCACTAAAGAGGAACTGCTTAGGCTAACTGCAGAGAGAGAGAGAGAGAGACAACTTGAAAGGACTCTTGGGTTCTACTTCAGCTCTGGGAGGGGAGCTGGACCTAGTAAGCCCATCTAGCCCAGTATCCTGAGTTCCAACAGTGGTCAATACCAAGTGCTTCAGGGAACGAACAGAAGAGGCAATCATCAAGTGATCCATCCCTTCACCTCTTCCCATTTTCTAGAAAACAGATGGGACGCCATTGCTGCCCATCCTGGCTAACAGCCATTGATGGACCTATCCTCCTTGAACCTTAGTTCTTATTGGAACTCTACAATAGTTTTGGCCTTCACAACATCTTCTGGCAGAATTCCACAGGTTGTCGGTGATGAAATAGGCTCTTTTAAATCTGCTGCCTATACGTTTCATTGGCTGACCTTCTTGTGTTATGTGAAGGAGCAAATAACATTTCCTTATTCAAATTTTCCCACACCATTCATGATTTTATAGACCTCTGATATACCCTCCCTTTACTCAACTCTCTTCTAAGCTAAAAAGTCCCAGTCTTTTTAATTTCTCCTCATATGGAAGTTATTCCTTACCTCTAATCATTCTCAAGCTCATCTCCTCTGAAGAAATAAATTTTGCCCACAAAAGCTCATATATATATTTGTTAGTCTCTAAAGTTCTATAGGACTACTTGTTGCTTTTAAAGTTACAGATTAACACAGATACCCCTCTGACACTAATAATTTTTGTTGACCTTTTCTGTACCTTTTCCAAATCCTATACATATTTTACATGAAGCAACCAGATCTGCAAGAAGTATTCAAGATGCGGACATACCATGGATTTATATAGAGGCAACATGAATATTTTCTGTCTGATCTATTCCTTTTCTAAAGATTTTCAATATTCTGTTAGCTTTTTGATTGGCACTGCACATTGAGCGGATGTCTTCAAGGAACTATCCACAATGATGTCAAGATCTCTTTCTTGAGAGGTAACAGCTTATATAGATCCCATCATTTCTGGATGTATAGTTGGCATTATATTTTACCATGTGCATTATTTTGCAATTATCAACACTGAATTCCATTTGCCATTGTGTTGCATAATCACTCAGTTTTAGGAGATCCTTTTGTAACTCTTTGCAGTAAGCTTTGGATTTAACTATTTTAGGCAAAGCTGGGAGGATCACAGAACTCATTACATTCCACACTCAAGGTCTGCTGCAGTGAGACATAAAAAGGCATAGTTTAAAAAGTGGAAGTTAAATCCTACCGACTGCTAAACAAACAGTGGGACCACTGGATGATTGAGATGCTAAAGGAGCACTCAAAGATGATAAGGTCATGGCAGAGAAACTAAATAAATTCTTTGCTTTGGTCTTCACGGCTGAAGATGTTAGGGAGATTTCCAAACGTGAGCCATTCTTTTTAGGTGACAAATCTGAAGAATTGTCCCAGATTGAGATGTCATTAGAGGAGGTTTTAGAACAAACTGATAAACTTAACAGTAACAAGTCACCAGGACCAGATGTTATTTACCCAAGAGTTCTGAAAGAACTCAAATGTGAAATTGCAGAACTAACAACTGTGGTTTGTAACCTATCCTTTAAATCAGCTTCTATACCAAATGACTGGAAAATAGCTAATGTGACACCATTATTTAAAAGGGCTTTAGAGGTGATCCTGGCAATTACAAACTGGTAAGTCTAATGCCAGCACCCTTCAGACACTAAGGGTGCTTCTACGCAGCAGGGCTTAACTCGGAATAAGCTATGCAAATTGAGCTACATCAATTGCGTATCTTATTTTGAAATAGCTTATTTTGAAATAGGGAGTGTCTACACAGCACTTATTTTGAAATAGAGCACTCTTCCTCTGACTCCCCTTATTCCTTGTACAATGAGGGTTACAGGAGTCGGAGTAAGTAGTCCTCCAGCTTGACAGTATTTTGACACTTTCTGCCTGTTGTGTAGACGTGGACTAAGTTATTTTGGAATTGCACTAGTTATTTCAAAATAGTGTTGCAGTGTAGATGTACCCATAGATGAACATAATTTGTTGGGGAAAAGTTCAACACGGTTTCTATAAAGGGAAATCATGCTTTACTAATTTACTGAAGTTCCTTGAGGGGTCAACAAGCACGTGGACAAGAGGGATCCAGTGACTTTAGTGTACTTAGATTTCCAAAAAGACTTTGACGAGATCCCTCACCAAAGGCTCCTAAGTAAGTTGTCATGGGATAAGAGGGAAGGTCATGGGATAAGATGGGGGAAAGCTGATGGGTGCAGAGGAGCATGTGGATCGGACAGAGACGTCTCTTAGAGGAGAGTCTATTGATAGAGATTCTCTAGGTTTTAGTCAGGAGGAGAGGATGGAAGAGGATAAAGTATGGGCCAGATCAGATGAGAAACATTAACATAAAAAAGAATATGATGCATCAGAAAAGGGCAGACAAACAGTGACAAGTTTTTCAAGTGCTTGTACGCAAACGCTAGAAATCTAAATAATAAGATGGGTGAACTAGAGTGCCTTGTGTTAAAGAATGATACTGATATAATAGGCATCACAGAAACCTGGAAGGACAGAACAGGTCGTGCGGGGCGGGGGGGGGGGGGGGGGGCGCACTATATGTGAAAGAAAATGTAGAATCAAATGAAGTAAAAATCTTAAAATGAATCAACATATTCCACAGAAACAGTACGGATAGCAATTGCATGCTCTAATACGAATAAGAATATAACAGTAGGGCTATATTATCGACCACCTGACCAGGACAGTGATAGTCACTATGAAATGCTAAGGGAGATTAGAGAGGCTATCAAAATAAAAAACTCAATAATAGTAGGGGATTTCAATTATCCCCATATTGACTGGGTACATGTCACCTCAGGACGAAATGCAGAGACAAAATTTCTCGATACCTCAAATGACTGCTTCTTGGAGTGGCTGGTACAGGAACCCACAAGGGGAGAGGTAATTCTCGATTTAGTCCTGAGTGGAGCGCAGGATCTGGTCTAAGAGGTAACTATAACAGGACCACTTGTAAACAGTGACCATAATATAACATTTAACATGCCTGTGGTGGGAAAAACACCTCAGCAGCCCAACACTGTGACATTTAATTTCAGAAAGGTGAACTATGCAAAAATGAGGTTAGTTAAACAGAAATTAAAAGATACAGTAACTAAAGTAAAATCCCTGCAAGCCGCATGGACACTTTTCAAAGACACCATACTAGAGGCCCAACTTAAATGTATACCCCAAATTAAAAAAAACACGGTAAAAGACCTAAAAAAGAGCCACCGTGGCTTAACAAGCATGTAAAAGAAGCAGTGAGAGATAAAAAGGCATCTTTTTAAGAAGTGGAAGTCAGATCCTAGTGAGGAAAATAGAAAGGAGCATAAACACTGCCAAATTAAGTGTAAAAATGTAATAAGAAAAGCCAAAAAAGGAGTTTGAAAAACAGCTAGCCAAAAACTCAAAAGGTATTAAAATGCTTTTTCAGAACATCAGAAGCAGGAAGCCTGCTAAACAACCAGTGGGGCCCTTGGATGATTGAGATACAAAAGGAGCATTTAAAGACGATAAAGTCATTGCGGAGAAACTTTGCTTCAGTCTTCACAGCTGAGGATGTTAGGGAGATTGCCAAACCTGAGTCATTCTTTGTAGGTGACAAATCTGAGGAATTGTCAGAGTAAAGTGTCATTAGAGGAGGTTTTGGAATTAATTGATAAATTTAACAGTAACAAGTCACCAGGACCAGATGGCATTCACCCAAGCGTTCTCAAATAACTCAAATGTGAAATTGTGGAACTATTAACTATGGTTTGTAACCTATTCTTTAAATCAGTTTCTGTACTCAATAACTGGAAGATAGCTAATGTAATGCCGATATTTAAAAAGGGCTCTCGAGGCGATCCTGGCAATTACAGACCGGTAAGTCTAACGTAAGTACCAGGCAAATTAGTTGAAACAATAGTAAAGAATAAAATTGTCAGACATGTAGAAGAACATAATTTGTTGGGCAAAAGTCAACATGGTTTCTGTAAAGGGAAATCATCTATTACAGTTCTTTGAAGGGGTCAGCAAACATGAGGACAAGGGGGATCCAGCAGATACACTGTACTTAAGATTTCCAGAAAGCCTCTGACAAGGTCCCTCACCACAGGCTCTTATGTAAATAAAGATGTCATGGGATAAAATGGAAGATTCTTTCATGGATTGAGAACTGGTTAAAAAGACAGGAAACAAAGGGTAGGAACAAACGGTAAATGTTCAGAATGGAGAGGTGTAACTAGTGGTGTTCCCCAAGGGTCAGTCCTAGGACCAATCCTATTAAATTTATTCATAAATGATCTGGAGAAAGGGGTAAACAGTGAAGAGGTAAAGTTTGCAGACAATAAACTGCTCAAGATAGTTAAGAACAAAGCAGACCGTGAAGAACTTCAAAAAAATCTCACAAAACTAAGTGATTGGGCAACAAAATGGCAAATGAAATTTAATATGGATAAATGTAAAGTACAGGCAGTCCCCGGGTTACATGGATCTGACTTACATCGGATCCCTACTTACAAACGGGGTGAGGCAACCCCACACTAGCTGCTTCCTCCCAGCAGACCAGGGAGACGTGAAGCTAGCGCCCCTCCCAGCAGACCAGGGAGACGCGGAGCAGCTTTTCTCAGCAGACACCTCAGCTTGAGAATAAAGGACTGAGGGAAGTGAGGTGTGGGAGAATAAAACTGAGCTCTGGAGAAATGTTTGGCTAGAGTTTCCCCTACAATATGTACCAGTTCCGACTAACATACAAATTAAACTTAAGAACAAACCTACAGTCCCTATCTTGTACGTAACCCGGGGACTGCCTGTAATGCACATTGGAAAAAATAACCCCAACTATACATACAATATGATGGGGGCTAATTTAGCTACAATTAAACAGGAAAGAAATCTTGGAGTCATCGTGGATAGTTTTCCAAAGATGTCCACGCAGTGTGCAGCGGCAGTCAAAAAAGCAAACAGGATATTAGGAATCATTAAAAAAAAAAAAAAAAAAAAGAGAGAGAATAAGATGGGGAATATCTTATTGCCCTTATATAAATCCATGGTACGCCCACATCTTGAATACTGCGTACAGATGTGGTCTCCTCATCTCAAAAAAGATACAACGGCATTAGAAAAGGTTCAGAGAAGGGCAACTAAAATGATTAGGGGTTTAGAACAGTCCAATATGAGGAGAGATTAAAGAGACTAGGACTTTTCAGCTTGGAAAAGAGACTAAGGGGGGATATGATAGAGGTATATAAAATCATGAGCAGTATAGAGAAAGTGAATAAGGAAAAGTTATTTATTTGTTCCCATAATATAAAAACTAGGGGCCACCAAATGAAATTAATGGGCAGCAGGTTTAAAACAAAGAAAAGGAAGTTCTTCTTCACATAGTACACAGTCAACCTGTGGAACTCCTTGCCTCAGGAGGTTGTGAAGGCCAAGACTATAACAGGGTTTAAAAGAGAACTAGATACATTCATGGAGGTTAAATCCATTAACGGCTATTAGCCAGGATGGGTAAGGAATGGCATCCCTAGCCTCTGTTTGTCAGAGGGTGGAGATGGATGGCAGGAGAGAGCTCGCTTAATCATTACCTGTTTAGTTCACTGCTTCTGGGGCACCTGGCATTGGCCATTGTCAGCAGATAGGATACTAGGCTGGATGGACCTTTGGTCTGACCCAGTATGGCCATTCTTATGTTCTCTCATGGATTGATAACAGGTTAAAAGATTTGAAACAAAGGGTAGGAATAAATGGTCAGTTTTCAAGAATGGAAAGCGATAACTAGTGGTATCCCCGAAGAATCCTTACTGGGACCAATCCTATTGAACATATTTATAAATTATTTGGAGAAAGGGGTAAACAGTGAGGTGGCAAAATTTGCAGATGATACTAACCTGCTCAAGATAGTTAAGACCAAAGCAGATTGTGAAGAGCTTCAAAAGCATCTAATAAAACTAGGTGTTTGGGCAACAAAATGGCAAATGAATTTTAACGTTGATAAATGCAAAGTAATGCACATTGGAAAATAATCCCAACTACACATACAAAATGATGGGGATTAATTTAGCTATAAGTACTCAACAGTGAGATCTTGAAGTCATTATGGGATAGTTCTCTGAAAACATCCACTCAGTATGCAGTGGCAGTCAAAAAAAGCAAATGTTAGGAATCATTAAAAACGATAGAGAATATCTTATTGCCTCTATATAAATAGTGCACCCACAATGTGTACTATGGTCCAATGGTGTGCCCATATCTTGAATACTGAATACAGATGTGGTTGCTTCATCCCAAAAAAGATATGTTGGCATTGGAAAAAGTTCAGAAAAGGGCACCAAAAAATGATTGGGGTTTGAAACGGGTGCCATATGAAGAGAGATTAAAAAGACTGGGACTTTTCATCTTAGAAATGCAGAGACTAAGGGGGGGGATATGATATAGAAATCTATTCAATCATGACAGGTATGGAGAACGTGAATAAGGAAAAGTTATTTGTTTTTATAACATAAAAACTAAGGGGTCATCAAATGAAATTAATAGGTAGCAGGTTTAAAACAAAAGGAAGTTTTTCTTCACACAGCACACAGTCAATCTGTGGAACTCTTTGCTAGAGGATGTTGAAGACCAGGACTTTTAACAGGATTCAAGAAAGAACTGGATACATTCACAGAGGTTAGGTTCATCAATACTTATTAGCCAAGATGGGTAGGAATGGAGTCCCTAGTCTCTGTTTGTCAGAAGGTGGGAATGGGCAACGGGGGATGGATCACTTGATGATCACCTGCTCTGATCTTTCACTCTGAGGTATCTGGCATTGGCCACTGTTGGAAGACAGGATACTGTGCTAGACTGACCTTTGGTCTGACCAACTATGGATGTTCTTATGTAATTAAGATCTCTTTGAGGGGCTAGGGCACGTGCTTTGAAAAGCAGACTTCCAGCATGAAATAGCGGGGTAAGAGGACAGCTAAAATGCTCGCTGCCATACCTAAATGGCATCCTAGCTACCATAATGAGATCTTACCAGTATAAGAAATAGGACAAAATGATTGAAACAAAAAACAGGACTATGTAGCACTTTAAAGACTAACAGGATGGTTTATTAGGTGATGAGCTTTCGTGGTCCAGACCCACTTCCCACGAAAAGCTACACCAGACTAACACGGCTACATTTTTATCACTATTCAACAAAATTATTGTATTTATAATACAGCCAACAGCCAAGCACTAAAATAAAAAAAAATAAAAAAGAGAAAAATTCCCTGAATTCTCTAGGAGTTAGAGGCGAATATCCTCAAATTACTGTTTATTTATTGTACGATTGTAAAATACTCTGAAAAAGAGATGCACAAGAGAAGGGATGGATATATTGTCATGTCGTTATTGTTTTTAATTTTCAAAATTCATTTAAATTTTATGTTATTCAAGTAAAGGAGACATGGATCAAGTGATGATAGGCCAGATTCCCTCAACATGGCTCATTCCTCTTCTCAGGACAGCCCTTCCATCCACTTTCAACTCACACCTGTCCCCTGAAGCCATCAAACTTTTTGATGGACAAGTACTCCTCCCCACAAGCCATCCCTCTCTCTTGAGCCCTAGCTTCAACCCACACCTGTCCCCTTCAAGCTCGAGCCCTCTTCATTCCCATACCTCCTCCCTTGCCTGCCAGCCCTCCCTTTTTGCCCCCCCCAACCCATTTGGCACACGTATTGCCCCAGTCAGAGCTTCCTCCTAGGCCCCCTGCCGGTCTCCTCCCTCCAGACACTAGTTTTTCAAGCTCCCTAGGGACCCCCCTCCTCCGCCCACTCAGGCCGGCCCACACCTGGTTGATGAAGGTCAGGTATTTCCAGCGGCCGCCGTAGGTGTTCTCGCTCTCCCTGCGGAGGGAGTGGGGCATGCCCACGTTCTGAGAGAGCGAGAACAAGGCCCACAGGAAACAGCACACGTGGACGAAACTCACGAGTCGCGGGCGCCGCAACTGCCCCGCCATCTTGGGTGGGTCAGAAGGCGCGGGGAGGGAGAGTGGGCGCCACCACGCGCCCGGGTGGCGCGCTGCGCCTGCGCACCGCAAACCCCTCCTTGTTTTCGCTGCGTTCTGCGCACGAGCTAAGCGTCCCGCCGCCATCTTGGGACGGCCCGCCAACGAGGCGCGTTCCTACTCCGCCTTCCCGAAGGGCCTTGGCTGCTGGGGGGAACTCGGCGCGTGCGTCGGGCCGCCCGCCGCCATCTCGTGCGTCCCTGTTGAGGTCCTTGTGACGCCATGTTAATTTCGCCAGGTGAGGCGCCTTGCGGCGACGCCTCCTCATTGCACAGCAGCCGGAGGATGCACGTCAGTGCGGCAGTAGGGTGCGTGTCAGGGAGCGCAGAATGACAGGCAGCCCGGAATTACCCCGTCTACAGACCGTGGCTCTTTCAGTGGTGTAACGGGGTGAGGGTGGATCTGGTGCTGGCTGGGAAGGATCTGCCGTTAGTGCGGGACTAAGGTGTCCTGGACCAAATGAGGCTCGCTCTATGGAGAGATAGCCTGTTGCCAGCTGTGGCGACGCTAACTCTGGGGTTTTTGGCGGGCATATTTCTCTTGGGCTAGACCTGGCATCATTCTGGCTGGGCATGATGTCCAGAGGTGACTTGTGGCAGCACGGAGCTGGTACACTGCCCCTCTTCGCCCCCATCAATATTGTAATTGATAATATAGCTTGCCCCTGTATGTGCCCTCCCTGTTACTCTGGATGGCCCTCCTGCTCCCCCTGCTTCCACAGGCACCTGTCACTCATGTCTTTGGGCCCATCCTCAGTGTGAGACTAAAAATCAGAGTTCCAGATTATAGGAAAACTGCATGGGATCTTTAATAAGTTGCAGAGTCAGCACTAATTTCCTGATCTGATTTCATCTTAGCTAATTACATATGCCAACCTAAAGTCTTCACTTCTTGGCCTAAATTACTGAATCCATCTGGAATTGTCACATTAAACCCCAAAAGGAGGTGTTTTCTATGCTGAGTGAATGACTTCTGTAGGGCTTGTAAAATAGTTTTACCTGAAAACATATATTAGTTTTCTATATTAGTTTGATAAGTTTGATTAATATATTATAAATATATTAGTTTGATAACAGTGGCTTGAGATTACAAGGTGGGGTGCTAAACATGTTTTTCCAATGTTTAATAGGAAAGAGCTGGATGGAAAGAGTGAGAAGGATGAATTAAGAGTTCTTACAATCCTAGTTCAAAATTGACACTTGAAAGTCCTTCCCACAGTTCAAATGTTTTTGTTGGTATTTAATTTTTATTGTTTTGGGGCTAGATTTAAATAATTTGTTTGCATTAGAAAAGTAAAGGTGTTAAAATTTCAACTAATTAATTGTAAGGTAAATTGTATGGCAAATTGTATGGCCTTCATAAGTACAATAAGATAGACATAGGCCCTGTTTAATGATTACAAGCATACTGATGAGTCACTGACTTTAGGAGAACTGGTGGTGATTGGTTTCATAATTGAGGTACTTTAGTCTGGTTTGTGTTCACTCCTCACTGAAGATGTCTGCATACTTACAATTTCAGCCACTTTTTCATTCTGACTGAATGAATGGCATCTCTACCTGCTACTCTTCTCTGCATCTCACCTGCAACTGACATTCTCTCCCCAAATTTGGAACATTACAATTACAGCTACTAATAGTTTGTATTTTGTGGGGTATTTTCACCTATTCTGTCATAATTGTTTCATAATCTGTCATCTATTTCATTTTCCTTTCATAGTGTACAACAACATGTTTTTCGGATACAAAAGCAGATGGGATAATTAAGCTCATACAGTTGACAGAATTGTACCAATTTAATTGATCACACTGGAACAGGACTACTCAACTTTGGAAGCCCCAGGGACCACAGTGATACTCACAGCACATGCCAAGGGCTGCAACTTAAGTGTGGTTGCATATAAATGCAAATATACACAAATAACTTGTTTCAGACTGATGGGCATGAATGCAAAGCACTTCCCACAGTGTCCCAGCATTCCCAGTCTCTTCTTCTTGGGGGCTAGAAATGTTGACACTGTACCCATCTGTTCCAGCCAACCCATCCACTTGTGTCTTTCAATGCTCACCCCACCTGGGAGAAGCCTTGCCATTGAGGAGCGTGTTCCCAGTGGAGGCCATTTTCAAGGGCTCCCACTCGCAGGTCGCGTGTTGAGTCCCACATAAACCCAAGCTTCACCGTGGGCCACAAACAAATGGACTGCGTGCTTAGTAGCCCTGCACTTCCAGAAAGAAAGCTTTTATATGTAATGTATGATAAGTTGCTTGACAAGTCACTAGGGATGTTAGTGTGTATCTGTTTACATGATTAACTGATAAGCCTGGCCTCACTGGTTAATCCTAAAGGTTGTGTTCCCCCCCCCCCCCCGTTGCCTTTGTTTCAGAGACAGTAAGGTGTGGGGAGGTGGGAACTGTATGTGCTGGCTCCTACAGAGCTGCCTGCAGCCCTAGCCCTGCTGCCTCCCACAGAGGCAGCAGCACTGGGGGGGGGGAGGGGGGGCAGGCGCACAGATGGGAGTCAGTGGGGGGAAGGGAGGGAAGAGTTGACTTAAAAGCCAGATCCCTGTGAGTGTCGGCTCCTGCCCCCCTGCACTGCAGCCTATGATAGAGATACTGCAGTGAAGGAGAGGGAGCAGGTAGGAGCCAGTATACATGGGAAGCCAGTCCCTGCGTGTACCAGCTCCCATGGAGCCACCTGCCCCTCTGCATGTAAATGTGTAACTGGGAAAAAAAATTCAGCAGTTACATGTTTAAAAAAAATAAACGTTAACATCCTTATAAGTCACCCAGTTGATGATTCATATCTATTTAGTAAGACTGTTGACTAAACACCGTTAATTCAAGTTCTCAAAGAATTGTGTGGATATTTGTGGTTAATTTTTGCCAATACACATGCAGATTTTATATCCCGGCAAAGCTTTATAATACATAGATTTCAATTACAGCACAGAATACAAAATGTATTTCAAATATTTGTGATGTAAAATGATAAAGAAATATACAAGTTTTAGTGCAATCTGAGTTGTGAAAGTATAACTTAATGAATGTTGCTTTTTTGGTTACATAACTGCACTTAAAGTGTAAAACTTTAGAACCTACAAGTCCTCTTCTATTTCTTGTTCAACCAGTTGCTAAGACAAAGAAGTTTGTTTACATTTATGGGAGATACTGATACCTTCTTATTTACAATATCACCTGAATGTGAAAACAGGTGTTTGCATGGTTCTTTTGTAGCTGGCATTGGAATATGTATGCCAGATATACTGAATGTTCTTATGCTTCTTCATTCTCTGGCCACCATTCCAGAGGACATGCTTCTATGCTGATGGATGCTTGTTTAAAAAAAAGTGTTTATTAGATTTGTGACTGAAATGTGTAGGAGAATTATATAGTGGAATGTGTAAAACACGAGACATATTTCATGTTCTAGAATTCTCAGATGACCCAGAAACATTCATTTTAAGAACAGTTTCACAGCTGATTTGACAAAGTGCAAAGAAAGTAAAGAGATTTATAAAAAATAGCTACTGCACTCGACCCAAGGTTAAAGAATCTGAAGTACAGTCCAAAATCTAAGAGGGATGAGGTGTGGATCATGCTTTCAGAAGTAGCATCAGAGTGTTGCTAAAATTCTGCTGATGGCATCTGACTCATATGATGAAAATGAACATGCATCGATCTGCTGTGCTTTGGATAGTTATCAAACAGAACCCATCATCAGTATGGAGATGTGCTCTGGAGTAGTGGTTGAAACATGAAGGGACAGATGAATATTTAGTGAATCTGGCACGTAAATTTCTTGTGATTCTAGCTACAGTAGTGCCATATGAATCTGTTCTCACTTTCAGTTGACGTAGACAAGTGGGCAGCATTATTTCCTGCAAATGTAAACAAACTTATTTGTCTGAGCAGTTGACTGAACAAGTAGTAGAACTGAGTGGACTTGTAGGTAGAGAGGCCTGCAAATCTGCAGTTATCCCGTCTACATCCACAGGTATCTGCATCTGTGGAAGTGTGTGCGGATAGTTGCAGCTCTTTTTGCAGATATGGATGTGGCTGCAGATACAAATTTTGTATCCACTCAGGGCTATACTTCTAGGCTCTAAAATTGTTTTATTTTTGAATGCAGTTTTTTGTACATAAGTCTACATTTGTAAGTTCAGCTTTCAGGATAGTGTAGTACAGTACTTGTATTAGATGTATTGAAAACATTGTTTCTTTTGTTTATATTTAATAAAATATATAGTGAACATTGCATGCTTTGTATTCTGTGTTAACAAATATTTGAACACATAGGAAACATACAAAATATTTAAATAAATGTTATTCTGTTATTGTTTAACAGTGCTATTAACTGCACAATTAATTGTGATTTAATCACTGGACACCCTATAATGTAGCTGTCAGAATAAAGACCAGTTACAGATAAGTAGATTTTTTGAATTCAGCATTGTACTGTTCAAACTGAGATGAATCACTAGTCACACTACCTAATATTGCAGTGGTTTAAGAATTATGAAAGTGTGAGTTTCTTTCTAGACTTAATTATTTTTATTGTTTTCCTCTCAACTTTCTCCAGTTTATCCAAATCTTTTCTAAAGTGTGCTGCCCAGCACTGCACTAAGTCCTCAACTGGAGTATAATCAGTGCTGAGTAGAGTGGAAAAGTGACCTCTTGTGTTTTGCTTGCATCACTCCTGCTCATGCATCAGGGAATACTGTTTGCTTTTTTTTTTTTTGCAAAAGTGTTTAATTTTTTACTCATATTTAATTTGTGATCCGCTATAATCCCCAGAGCCTTTCCCCCCATACTCCTTCCTAGGCAGTTTCCCATTTTATATTTATGCAGTTGATTATTTGTTCCATCACGTAGTACTTTGCATTTGTCCTTATTTAATTTCATCTCTGCGCTGGGGTGGGGAGCTGGCTTTTAAGCCATCTCCTCATGGGCACTAGCTCCCACTCTGTATCAGAGGCAGCAGGGAGCAGGGAGAGTGCATTTAGTCAACAAGATTTACCGATAAACCCAGGCTTATCAGTTAATTGTGTAATTGTCTACAAGATGACATCCCTAAGTCTAGTGTCTGCCTTTAGAATTTCTTATGTCTACTTTACAAGATACAGATTATCCTTTGGATAAACTAGAACAGCTACCTCATTCTGATTTCACACTACTGAAATAATTCCTTTGTAGCAAGCAGAATTTCACTGGGGGTAAAAGTTTGAGATCAGAATCATATTATGCCTGATTAGAGTCTTATTTAGACCAGTAAATATCTGAACTTGCACATACATAATTAGGAACATTATCCAGCCACTGTATTTGTTGTGAACAGTCAGTCCTATATATATTGATTATGATTATTTATCTGTATTGCTAGGGCTCCCTAGCAGCCCTGATCATGCACCAGGACCCCATTATGCTAGGGGCTATATACACACTGAACAAAAAGAAGGTCCCTTCCCCAAAGTGTTTCCCATCTCAGTGTAAGACAGACAGATGGGGCATTACAAGGAAGAAATTTTCCAATCTAGTGTCAGTTCCCATTTTTTGGGATGGGTTTTTATGCATCCTTGAAACAAAGACATTCCATTACCATAGAAACAGTCTTCTGTGTCATCATGGACATCACTGCAGTTGTGTTGTTATGGTAACATTCATCACCACAGCTGCAGTAACGTTAAGTATTTAAAGTAATTGCAAGATTTAGCTGTTTGGTAACATGTATCCAATACTAACTCCTCTTTTAAAGCAGAATTTTAATAAAATAACCCCATTCTCTTGTTTGTTTCCATATACAGAAAAGATATAAGAGGCACCTCTTTTTCATAGATCTTCTTGACTATTTAAAAATGCATCTTAAGTCCAGCAATGCAATTAAAGATAACAATGGTCCTTCCATATTCATAACCATGAAATACTCATCATGGACCATGAACTCTGACTTTACTGCAAAATCTGCATATTGTAGGGCAGGACTAGAGGTGCCCCACATTCTATTGTTTGCCTGGCTTCAATTATTAGTCCTGGTCTGGGGAAGGATAGGACTTTCTCTTCCCCTGCAGCGGCTACTTTTGGAGCTAGGTTTAATCCACCTCTGGGAACCTCTTCCAGCTGTAGGAAGCTCCATGGCTGCTGTGATGGATAGGAAGAGTGCTGACCAGCACCCTTTGACCTAAGGGGTTAAACTCAGGTGGCTAGCAAGAGTTTTGGCAGGGGGCCAAAAGAACCAATGGGGATATAGTGCTGAAATTTGAGTTGTATTTAGATAACTTAGAATCTTCCCACAAAAAGAGCAAGGTAAGGGCTGGAGGAAGCAGATGCAGTAATCAGAATTACCATTCCGATAAATATTGGACATGGTAGTGAACTGGGCCTTGAAGTACAGATCACCCTGGATCATGAGTAAAGGAAAAATGTGTATTTTTCTCTTTATTTTGGTTAAACTCTGTATATGGAGTTTATGCCTTCTTTCCCCCACTCACCATTTAAGTTACAGCCCAAAGAACTAGGATACTTTGTGTCTTTGATCTGTTCTTTTCTTAGAAATTCTGTAACACCTAGCAACCAAGTATATCTTTTTGTTTGGTTGTTAAAATCATCTTGAAGGCAATAGTTTGATTCTTGTGTCCTGGAAGGTAACAGGAGGCCTGTGTGCAGCTGACTTCCAAGGCTAGGTAGACATAGGAGATAGTGTGTTTGTGCTTTTTGCTTCTTTGTTCAAGTTGTCTTGGGGCACCCCCAGGGACGGAATTCAAGTATTAAATCACTTGGAGGCAGCTACCCCAAAAGTCAGTAAATCTGTGACACTGGGGAGTTTTTGTAAGCAGAGCCTGTAGAGTCAAGGTATTTAAGGTCCCTTGTGGGCCTCCATCTTCTGCATTCAGCATGCCAGAGTGGGGAATAGCCCTGACAGCTGCTAACTGGGAGCTCAGCTTAGAAGGCAGCACAGAAGTGAGGGTGGCTATCTGCCCCCAGCCCAGGTGGTAGGCTGTCACTCCAACTGTCACCACCCTTTCCCCACAGAGAGGCTTTGACTCCAGTTGTCATCACCTCCTCTCCATCCAGGGCTATCATCACACCCTCCCCCAGTCCAGAAAGGCGCAGCTCTAGCTGTCAGCTCCTGACTTGGATTGGAGACTTTGGCTCAAGCTGTCACCCCTTGAGCAGGGAGTCTACCCAATCAGTTGTCTGCCCCCTGCCAGTACAGGAAGTGTCTGGGGAAAAAACCCAGACATATGGTAACCCATACCTCCCAACCCTCACTTCCGCACTGCTGCAGTCAGTGACACTAGCTTTAGAGCTAAGCGCCTGTCCATCAGCCACTGCTCTCTGGCTGCGCAACTCTGAAAGCAGTACCCCTGCCAGCAGCAGCTCAGAAGTAAGGCTGGCAGTTCCATGAACCCCCTATGATAGCCTTGTGACCTCTTCCAAGATGCACTTGTGTCTGGATGCTTATGGTGACAACACTCTGAAATTTCATACATAAAATAGCTGTAACTGTGAAATTGACTATTTTAAAAATCCTTTGTCCATGAAATTGACCTAAATATATTGTCAGTTTGGTAGGTTTCTACATATAGCCCACTACTGGTAAGTTAAAAACCAAAATCCACTTCCCCATTTCTCATCCATACAATTCCTTTTACTTTTCAAAAGTTTGGGAAAACAAATACAGCATGCCCTGAAGATTGTCAGGATATTTTCAGACTAGTAGGGACAAAATCCCTCACAAATAATGCCATAGCTACCAGCCTCCTCTTGTTTCTGCTAATGAAGCTCCATTACAAGTCCCAACTTTAGCAATATGGCAAATAGTGGCTATACTGCTTCAATGCTTCTGAATCAATTTATCCTGATTAGATGTATTAAGGGGAATATAGGGAAAAAGTGGCCAAAACACTCTTCTGAACAATCAAATCAAGGTGCTAAATAGGGATGTTAAATATAGTGTAATTGAGTAGTCATGAAGCCACATGAAAACTTAGTTCTTATGTGACTATTTGATAGGTCCCAGGAGCAGGGCTAGCAGCCAGTGCACTCTTAGTCAGCCCCCTGCCACCCTGTACTGCTTCCTGTGATAGAGACAGCAGTACAGGATGGCAGATAGGAGCCTGTCCATGAGGGAAGCCAGTTTTAAAACCAGCCCCTTAAGCAGACCAGCTGCCTACCACCCTGTGCTTCTGCCTGTGATTCAGAGGCAGCAGCATGGGGTGGTAGCAGCCCCTGTCTGTGTGTGGGGGGGTCCCACTTCCTTGCAGACAGAGGCTGTTGTTGGATGCAGAGCAGTCTTTGCATGGACCTCAGACTCCCCCAGCAGACAGAGGCTGCTTTGCATCAGCCTCCCTTGCCTTCTCTGCTGCCTCTGTATCAGTTGCTGATAGAGGCAGCAGCATGGGGAGGAGGACAGAGGCTTGCAGGCAGCACCACAGAGCAGGGGCAGGGAAGAAAGAGGAGAAGAACTGCTTTTAAACATGTAATTGACCAGATTAACTGATAAGCCTAGGATAAGAATGGTCATCTCCACAATGACATCCTAGTCCTAAACATTATATTTTGAGAAGGTAAGCAGCAGAAGAAATGTGTTGTCAATTGCCTAATGTACTATTGTAACAGAACGTTAGTAATAATTTATGAAGTGTACATGTTCCTGTAACCAGGCATGACTCACCACCACAGGCATCTCCTGCTGCTCACTCAGGATTTAGGTCCTTCAGTCCTGGGGCACCCTCTTTCAGCCAGTGTCTCACCCATGGGTACCTGTTTTGTTCTCCACCTCTGGGTACTGTCCTATCACAGCATCCCCAAACTCTGGGGTCCTCCCCCTCTGGGAATCACCAACCTCCTCCGCCCCGCCCCGCCCCTCCCTATTGCCAGTCTTCATCTCAGGGGCAGCTAGGTCTCTCCTACTCCCTAGCTAGAACACGAGTGAGTCTGAGTCTCTTACCCTACAGGAGTCTTTATTTATACTCCCCTCAGCTGAGCCCTAATTAGCTAGTACCTGCCTCAGCTGTAGGGGGTTTGCTCTCTCAACCCTCTCTAAGGGTTGCATTTTACCCTTAAAGAGCCAGTATGGGGCAGATGCCCCATCACAATTCCCAAATCCTGTGTCAATGGAAGGTTATAGAACAAGGGTGGGGAACTTCAGGCCTGGGGGCTGCATGTGGCCCCCGGCTTGCCTGGATCCAGCCCGCAAGGCTTATAGAGCCCCCTGTATTGGAGAGTCTGTGCTGGTGATCCAGCCTTCCTGCCACCCACTCACAGGGCTGGAGTGCACAAAATCTACTAGCCTGGGGCCGGCCCCCTAGGCACTGGTGTATGAGAGGAATGTGAGGAATGTTTTTTTCCTTCTCAGTCAGGGCCTTCTCACATTGCTTCTCACTTGTGTGGGGCTCCCAACTGATTTTTCTGTGGATCTTATGTACCCACATCTTTATTTTCAGAGGCTCTAGGAGTGATAATTGTATGTGCATAAAACCTCTTAAAAGCAGGCCATATGTTTAGTTTTAAAAGAGTTTCTCTTGAATTGAAATATTTTTAAATTTCTTTAAAATGTCCCCTTTGTTGTTTTTTCCCCATTGGAATAATTATTTCTGTTTTTACTTTGTAGGACTGTGTTAAATCTCCATTCTTTTTCTGACCGTACACTACATAAAGAGCTACAATACAGTTTTTGGCTTTATAGAAATCAAACTGATTCATCAACATATCATTCTGTCAATCTTGACGAGCTTCAAAAAGAGTTCTGTTCAGCACTCTGTTAGCAGGGTCTGTTTCAGGAGTCCATGTACATTCCAAACAAGACTTTCATGAAAGCAAACAGGTAAACTTTGGATCACCATATATATATTGGATGCTGACTTTCTACTTGGATCACTGAAATTTTATAACACAGTACTGTTAAAAACTTGCTAAGAGATTAAATGAGAGTTCGTATTTGTATATAGATTTAAGTATGTTGTAAAAGTGACTACACATATGCAAGCACATTTCCTTAGTACCTCATAGATAATGAGTAATCATGTCATGTTTGTGTTAAACGTTAAGGAAACCCCATAATTTTGGATTGGGAAACCAAACAGTTGTTTGTGGTGTTATAGAAAGAAACCTCTCACTGAAGGGGTTGTTGGCCATAAAACTGAAAACTGTAAAAAATAACGTGGTAAAATTGGATGCCTGCATTTCAAGATTCCAAGGCAATAATGTCCCACACAGCTGAAGCAGCAGTTGCACTTACACCAGCCAACAAGGTATTCCATTTAATCAACATTTTTCCACAAGAAGGGCAGATCGTGAGGTTAAGAAGGTCATATAACCTCCAACTACATGTTTAGTAGTTTACAATTAAATCAGAACCTGATGGAAATCACAAAAGGGAAGCAGTCATTACAGGAAACAAAATGTGGAATACTTTCTAGTTCTTTTCACTCAACCTCTTGTTTTTCTGGGACGTTAATGGTTTAAAAGAAAAGTTCTGCACATACTTGTAATCATTCTAAAAGTACTTTTAAAAACAATCCCTGTAACTACTCTTTTAAGTGTAATTTCATTTTGCAGTTGAGTAAACTGAGGCAGATAGCTTAGGTGACTTAGTCAATGCTCTAAAAGATATAAGAGCTTGGAATAAAATCCAGGAATCTTGAAACATCTAGTTGCCAAACACTACTAAATCGTGCTTCATTGTTTAAAATTGTAATACCAAAAATCTGTCCTTTTTGATATATTAAATGATAAACAGAGAGATAGCAAAATTAAAAAGTGAAGTGGCAAAATTTCACATGGTATAAAACTGCTCAAGATAATTAAGTCCAAAGCAAACTGTGAAGAGCTTCAAAAGGATCTCATAAAACTAGGTCAGTAGGCAACAAAATGTTGATTAATGCATTTTGGAAAACATAATTTCAACTATACATATAAAATGCTGGGTACTAAATTAGCTGTGACCATGCAAGAGAGAGATCTTGGGGTTATTGTGGATAGTTCACTGAAAACATCCACTTGGCATGCAATATCTGTAAAAAAAAAAAAAAGCAAACAACATTTCAGGAATCATTCAGAAAGGGATAGAGAACAAGACAGAGAATATCTTATTGCCTTAATATAAATCTGTGGTATGCCCTCATCTTGAATACTGCGTGCAGATGTGGTCACCTCATCTCAGAAAAGATATCTTGGCATTGGGAAAAGTTCAGAAAAGAGCAACACAAATGATGAGGGGTATGGAACGGCTACTGTATGACGAGAGGTTAATAAGGCTATATGTACAGGCAGTCCCCGAGTTACGTGGATCCGACTTATGTCGGATCCGCAGTTACGAACGGGGCCGTTCCTCTCCCTGGTCTCCAGCAGATCAGGGAGAGGAAGCAAAGTGGCGGAACACGTGGGCAGCGGACAGGGCTGTCCGCTGCCCACGCGCTCCGAGGCTTGGCTTTGCTTTGCCCCCCCCCCCAGTCCCCCTGGTCTGTAGACCAGGGGGACGGGGGGGGGGGGCGCAAAGCAGAGCCAAGCCGCGGAGCGCCCGGCCAGCTGACAGCCCAGACGCTTGCTAGTTCGAACTATCTAGCCCGTGCCGCGTGTAGCCGCGCGGCACGGGGTTCGAACAAGCTGGCATTTAAAAATGGCGCCGGCCGGCTTATGCAAATGAAGCCCGGGAAATTCAAATCCCAGGCTTCATTTGCAAGTGCGGTATGCCTACATTACCCCGCTAGTTCGAACTAGGGTGGTAGTGTAGACATACCCTGGGAGATTTGTCTCCCAGGGATGACTGTGTGATCGTATCAATATAGGTGCCAGCCAGGGCAGTTCTCGCAGCCTCGAGGTCAGCTTATTGCCTTAATCGCTCTCTTCTCATATCTATGTTTTCAGCTTACTCAGGGTCAGAGAAGCCCGCATATCCTGATCTCACATCGAACCTTCCAAGGCTACGCCGATTTTTATTGCTCCTACTCTGCCCTGTATACATGCACCTCAGAGGGGCAAGCAAGATTGATGTGACGGGGCGAGGGGGGGGGGCTGTGTGGCTACAGAGGCACTTACTTTCACATGCAGGCACCATAGCTTAGGCACTGCCTCCCGCTGCTCCCCATTGGCCAGATTCTGGCCAGTTGGAGCAGTAGGGAAAGCCTCCAGGAAACAAGTCCTGCGCTGCTGTCCTCAGCTGGGGGTGAGGGAAGGGAAGCAGCAGTGTACTTTTCCTAGCAAGCCGGATCTGGTGTGGAGCCATTGGGGCTTTTTTGCGCAAAAGCGCGTCTAGATTGGCATGGACGCTTTTCTGCAAAAAGTGTTTTTGCGGAAGAGTGTCCGTGCCAATCTAGATGCTCTTTTCCGAAAATGCTTTTAATGGAAAACTTTTCCATTAAAAGCATTTCTGGAAAATCATGCCAGTGTAGATGTAGCCAGAGAGTTTTAACAGCCAGACACCAGCATGGTCAGGAGAGCACAGCAAGGAGCACTGCGAATCAGAAACGCCTTGAAGGACAATTTTATGCAAGGACTCTTTTGCAGTTTTATGCAAGGACTCTGCCACGTGGTTCTCCACAAGTTGCTCCTGCATTCCCTGTGTTTCCCTTTAATGCCCCACCCACCTCTGCAGTTCGAGCAATAAAGAGACCATTGTTCAGTGAACATGAGTTTTTATTAGGGGAAAACAACAGGGAAGTGGAAGAACTGGGAATGGGAAGGGGACTCAAGAACAGGAGTGGGACTGCCTTCTGCCTTCTGTGGGCCTGGAGTGACCGGCTTCCCTTGGGTTTTCTCCCCCGCCCTTTTCCTGGGAGCCCTACAGGTGGAAATCATGGAGCTGGTGGAGGAGGGACCAGGGGATATTATCAGGGTAGGTAGGGTTTTGGGAGGTGGCTGTCCTGAGGCAGGATGCCATGAGCTCCATAAGAGCAGTCAGGGAGGCAAACATGGTCTCATGCTGTCTTGCAGGGTATGTCTAAACTACATGGCTCCGTTGACGGAGCCATGTAGATTTATTGTTTTGGCAAAGTCAAATGAAGCCGCGATTTAAATGATCGCGGCTTCATTTAAATTTACATGGCTGCCGCGCTGAGCCAACAAACAGCTGATCAGCTGTTTGTCCACTCAGCGTGCTAGTCTGGACACTCCCCTGCCGACATCAAAGTCCTTTGTCGGCAGCCCCGGTAAACCTCATTCCACGAGGAATAACGGGGCTGCCGACAAAGGGCTTTGATGTCGGCAGGGGAGCATCCAGACTAGCGCGCTGAGCGGACAAACAGCTGATCAGCTGTTTGTCGGCTCAGCGTGGCAGCCATGTAAATTTAAATGAAGCTGCGATCATTTAAATCGCGGCTTCATTTTACTTTGCCTATGTGTCTAATCTACATGCCTCTGACGACAGAGGCATGTAGTCTAGACACAGCCACAAAGTGCTCTTTGGCGGTTCTCCTCTCTTGCTGGTCTACGATCTGGTTCTGCCACTCTGCCTGGATCTTCACCCTGAGGGTGTGCAAGCAGTCCATATGCTCCCAGAACATGTTCTCCCTCGTGCGTTTGCGCCTGTGGATGTGACTCAGGCAGGCAGATGCCAGAAGAGGTAGAGGACTCACTGAGCTGGCTGCTGTCCCAGCTGCAAAGAAAAGTTACAAGGGCAGACTTTACAGCAGATACGTTGTGTTAAGCCTACCCCTAATCTGTTAACCTACACCGAAGGTCTTTGCAAAGACAAAGGAGATGTGTTCCATGCAAGGCCAAACGTTTGCTTTAAAGAGGGCACTTTACAGCAGATGCACAGACTTCTCAGGGGAGAATCGGAACACACTTGATCTGGAGGCAGCCAGTCATAGTAAGGGGCCAGAGCCTGCAGGCGGGAGTAGGGGGAAGATGCGGGTCATCTTGCTGCTATGTCCAGCACACGCCGGGTTTATTGCTGCTGTGTCCAGCACACGCCGGGTTTATTGCTGCTGTGTCCAGCACATGCTGGGTCTGTTACACTCAGCCTCCCAAGGACACTGGTTCCTTTCCTGCTCAGGGGGCGGGGAAAGATGTATGTCAGCACTCTCCCCAGGAAGCCGCATGTGCTGAATAGGTTCCCCATGCAAGATATCAGTGTTCTTCGAATCACACCAAGTGATTAGGAGCATGTGCTGACTGAATGTGGCCATAAACCCAGGCCTTATGCTGTACTGCTTTGTGGTTCAATAGCTCCAGATCACTTCCTGGTGGGTGGGTGGGTGTGGGAAGGTGTCCTACCACAGAGAACAGAATAAGGCTGGCCCCGCCAAAAATCTTTTGAGGATTAAAGAGTTCCTATGTGAGATCTTCATGGAGCTGTTCAGACATGACTCCTGCTCCATCTGCAGACACATGAAGAAGCTATTCCAGGCCTCACATGCTGTGCAGGCACAGAATATGCTGCACCTCACACCCCACTGCGTTAACCTGCTTATAGTTAGACAAAGTTTGTGAAAACACCAGAAGAGCCCTTCTGGGGGTTGGTGCTGGACTGGGAGACATCCTGGATTGGGGAGGGGGTCAAGGCGGGGGCAGGGAGACTGACTCCAGTGACTTGACCAGCTCCTGGCTCTTGGGGATCAGCAGCCAGCTATTCTCCTTCTCTTCTACCACCACATTGTCCTCCAGGCTGATGCCAGGCATCTCTTGGCTGGACTTCATGACCACGTTGGGGATTCAGGTCAGGCCACCCCCCCAAAATGGTGTTTAGCTGGTCTTAGATGCAGCATATGTGAAGTGCTGCTTTCTCCTCCTGTGTCTTGTGGTAGGACTGGCGCAGCTCCTTGATCTTGACTACACTGTTGCGCATCGCTGGAATATCCTTTAGCTTCCATATAGCTTGTGATCTTGGTGTTCCTCCTTGCTGGTTCAGATCTCATTGAGGATGGCTTCATTTCCCCACACCTTGATGAGGTCCAAGATCTCCTGAACACTTCATGCAGGCACTCTTCTGTGCTTCTGGGAATTGGAGCCTGTGGGAGCAGAAATCCTTGAAGTTGTTGCACTTTTGTTGGGATTACTCAATGCCATATCCATGTATGCCATGGTGTGCTGCTCATTCACAATGGACTCACAAAGCTGGCCTCACAGAACAAGCCCTTGTATTGTTCCCAGAGTATTTTGAGCTCAGCAGGAGAGCAGTAGAGGTACAAGTTCTGGCCAGAGCGGGAAGCTGCAGGAGGACTCTCTGAGGCCTGTAGTGTGAACTTTCTGGCAACATTGCATTTACACTAGTGTAAATTCAGCCATACAAGGCTGGGAATAGTGTTACTCCTTGTGAAAAGCAGGAGTACAGAAATTGACTTTTACGGCCCTTAAGGTCAATGCAACAAGTTTGGTAGTGTGGATGCATCATTTAGAAAATTGACCTTATGAGGCTAAACTCCTTGATCTAAACTCCTAGGGTGTGTCTAGACTACATGGCTACGTCGATGGAGCCATATAGATTAGGTAGGATGACAAAGGGAAATGAAGCGGCGATTTAAATAATCGCCGCTTCATTTAAATCAAAATGGCCACTACGCTGTGCTGATCAGCTGATTGACAGCACAGCGTGGCAGTCTAGACGGGGATCTGCCGACCCCAGAACCCTTTGTCATCAGATCCTTTATGCCTTGTGAAATGAGGCTTACTGGATCTGCCAACAAAGGGTTCTGGGGTCAGCAGCTCCCCGTCTAGACTGCTGCGTTGTGCCAACAATCAGCTGATCAGCACAGCGCGGCGGTCATTTTGATTTAAATGAAGCAGCGATTATTTAAATTGCAGCTTCATTTCCCTTTTTCGCATAAACTAATCTACATTGCTTCGTCGACAGAGCCATGTAGTTTAGACGTACCCCTAGTGTAAACCAAGCCTAAGTGCCTTGCCAGTGTGGACACCTTGGGATTTACAGCACTGGGAGCTGATTTATTGCAAAGGTGTGCACTATAATTTGCCAATGTAGACTTGCCTTAGACTAGGACTTTTTAGCTTGGAAAAGAGATGACTAAGTGGGGATATGATAGAGCTCTATAAAATCGTGACTAGTGAGGAAAAAATGAATAAAAACGGTTACTTACCTTCGTAACTGTTGTGCGTTGAGATGTGTTGCTCATGTTCATTCCACTTGGGTGTGCTCATGTCGGGTGCATGGAGTTTTCCCTTAGCGGTACCTGGTGGGCCAATAGGGGAGCCGCCTGGAGTGGCACCGCTATATCAGTGCATATATAGCCTTCTTGCCAAAATCCTCCAATGCGGGGGAGGTGGGCAGGAAGTGGAATGGACATGAGCAACACATCTTGTCAACAGTTACAAAGGTAAGTAACCATTTTTTCTTCTTTGAGTGGTTGCTTATATCCCTTCCACTTAGGTGACTCCAAAGCCAAATCTCAGGAGGCAGGGTTGGAGCCTTACAGAGAGACGGACTGCAATACAGCCCTACCTACAGCGGTGTCCTCCCTGGCTTGCTGCACTATGGTATAGTGGTTCACAAAGGTGTGCTCTGATGACCAGGTAGCCGCCCTACAGATCTCTACGATGGGCACCTGAGCAACAAAGGCGGTGGATGATGCCTGGGCACTGGTCAAGTGGGCCATGATAGACGGAGCCGGAACCTGCGCCAGCTCATAGGACGCCTTAATACAGGAGAAGCAAAATGCAGGACAATGTAGCACTTTAAAGACTAACAAGATGGTTTATTAGATGATGAGCTTTCGTGGGCCAGACCCACTTCCTTTGATCTGAGGAAGTGGGTCTGGCCCACGAAAGCTCATCATCTAATAAACCATCTTGTTAGTCTTTAAAGTGCTACATTGTCCTGCATTTTGCTTCAACTACCCCAGACTAACACGGCTACATTTCTATCACTTTAATACAGGAGGTGATCCAGGATGAAATACTCTGGGCTGACACAGGTAGACCCTTCATCCTTTCTGCTATGGACACAAACAGTTGGAGGGACTTGTGGAGAGGTTTGGTTGTCTCTAAATAAAAAGCTAAAGCACATCTCACATCTAGAGTGGGTAGAGCCTGTTCTGTCCTGGAGCCATGGGGCTTTTGGTAAAAAACAGGAAGGAAAATGTCCTGGTTAATGTGAAAGTGTGAAACCACCTTGGGCAGGAAGACAGGGTAGGGGCTCAGCCTGACCTTATCCTTAAAAAAAACATATATGGAGAGTCCCCTGTTAGGGCTCTCAGTTCCTACACTTGCCTGGCAGAAGTAATAGCCACCAGGAAAGACACCTTCCAGGAGAGGTGCAGGAGAGAGCATGTTGTGGTAAAGGGCTGCTGGTTTGTGTGTGTGGACAGTAAGGAGCAGATTTACTGGAACAAAATGCATGTGCAGTTGCGTAGTAGGACTTTTTCCTGTTGTCTGGCCAAAACGTCCTTTTTTCCTATAGATTTCTACATGTTAGTGGTGCTGTATGTACATGCTTGTATAGCACTTTGAATGAAAAACACTTCAGGATAGTAATTTTCTACACTTACTATTCCCATCTAATTGTAATGTTTTGGATTTATTGATTAGGACGATGTGTATAGCAGATAAAGATTTGTGGATTGGACCTCAGAATTTGACAGCAACTGTCAACATTTAGATGAAGAAACATTTGTAAGTAAAAATTCTCCCAATTTTTCTTTCTTATATATATGGCAAGGCTATTCAATTAGAATACCATATGACCAAGGATATTTGAGTATGCTGTAAGATCTGAATATCTTTCAGTCAGAATTTATTCAACTGTGCAAAAGCAGAAAAAAGGGAGAAATGAATTTCTAGATAACCACCCACGTAGGATGACAAACAGTGAGCTGGCAAATTACCAAAGTGTAAAAGCATCAGTGAAGGAAGAAATGAACTGGAACATTGAGGAAATATAGATAATATACATTCCACACAATTTATCAACTTTACAGTGAATTTAGACTATGACTATTTAATCTCATCCCTTCCTGTGTATGAATATTCCTCATTTTTTAAATTGTTGAATTGTGCTTGCATACCACAGTGATGAGAATCACGGCAAGACCTATTAATCAATACTGAACTCAAAGTAAATTTGGAGCATTCTCCGTTATATAGATCCATGGTGTCCAACCAGCAAACTAGCCACACTCAACCAGCCAAATAGCCACTTGTGGTGAGTGGCTAGCGTGCTGGACACCATGGAGATAGACAAACAATAGTATAGATAACAGCACATATGGCAATGTAAATATATACAACTTGTCATAACATTTTAGCCTTTTATCATGGGAATAATTATATATATGCTTAAAATAATTAAAAATTATTTAATTCACAATCTTAATATTTTTTAAAAAAAATTCTGAGATCACTTCTCTTTCTTAGTTTAAATGGATCATCACTGGACATTGATTTCTCAAGTGTGACATAAGGAAAGAGATTTATTTTTACCCCCAACTCTGTACTGTAATCTTCTCTGGAAGTCCTCAGAGTATTTTTAATTAGCTGAACATGTGTCATGATTCTGAGTTCACTGATTCACTGTGTGAGCCACTGATTCACTGTGTGATTTTAGACAAGTTACTTAATAATTTTGTGCCTCAGTTAAGTCATCTGTATAATGGATATAAAAATTTTGCTGTTTTGATACCCATTCAAAAAGGGGTGTTATGAATCTTAATTCATGTTTGTAAAGTGCTTTAAATTCCTTGGATGAAAGGTGCTATTATTATTGCTACTGGTAGCTTCTGGAAACGGTCCTATTCTTTCTTAGTCAGTAGCATACAAACAGATAAAAATAGATGAAATAATATGTTCTATAATTAAACTTATTAAGGGCTGTGATTGGCTTCATTAGAAAAGCTAAGGTGAGAGCCAAACATTTAAAAATATGAATTATGGATATATGATACAAACTTATAAGAGCTCAAATCCTTATATCCTCCAGGTTTCTAAATTCTTGCTCTCTGGACAACAGAGACAGTTAAAGACATACTTGAACAGTTGCAAAATTCCTTTTAAAGCAAAGTTAGTCATTATTTGGATGTAATTGTTTTACATTTGCATTGCCTTTATGTATGGCATAAAATTATTTAAGTGCATTGGAATTACTATAACTGTGGTGAACAATAGAAGACAGTTAAATACATTAATAACATTGCCTTACAGGCATGTTCAGTGTCAACATTATTTTATTTTGTGTCTGATACAGTACTTCACACCAGTCTTGAACAGCAAAATTGCCCCAACAGGACGGCAGTCATAGCTGAATATTTTCTACTTATCCAACACAGTTCAGAGAAATTGCCTACATTATTTTTTCATAATTTCCTCCAAATACTAAATGTAGTATTTGGCCTACCGCACACTAAGGACTTTGTTATGCTTTAATTAGGCACAGCTGCAGTGAGAGGGAAGGGACATCACACAAACATCAATTCCTAGCAGTAGCCTCAGAGAAACACATCGGTACAGAATGTTTCTGGTGATGTTAGGGGGAGTATGTACAGAGTCAGTTTTTCCTCCTCACAGAAGTCAGTTGAAGTGTCAGGTTGGGTGGAAGTTCATCAGCAGAGCCAGCCTGTCTATAGAATGAATCAGGATGCCTGCTCAAGGCCCTGCTCTTTTGGAGGGCCCAAGGTGGCCACCCCAACTGTCCTGTGGACAGGAGGGATCAGGGTATTATGAGGGCCTGGTGCAGGGCAACAGGAGGGGGTTGTCCTTGCCCTGCACTCACCATGTGGGCTGCAGGAGCCAAAGTGGCCTGGCAGCTTGCTGCACCCTGCCTTTCCAGCCTGCTGCACTCGGCTTCTCAGGATGTCTGCTTCCCACTGCTGTTGAGAAGTAGGTGTAGCAGGCTGGGAGAGGGTGGCACAGCGGGGCGAAGCAGACTGCTGGGCTGCTCTGGCTCTTGCCACATGTGTGGTGAGTGAGGGTGGGTGACTCCTGCTGCTGCCATGCTAGGTCCTCCTCCCCCATAATTCTCTGGGCCATGTTACTCATGGGAAGGGACAAGGAGGCAGAGCAGGGGTAGGACTTGGGAAAGGAGTGGAGTGGAAGTGGGGCCTGTGGCAGTTTGGAGTTGCCCTGGGCAGGGTTGCCAGGTGTCCGGTATTGACCCAGACAATCCGGTATTTTCGCCTCCTGTCCGGTAAAAAAATCCAGAAAATACCAGACACCTAAAATGTCTTATTTCAAATTTGGTAAACCTCATTCTATGAGGAATAACACCAAATTCAAAATAGCTAATTCGAAATAAGTGCTGTGTACACGCTCATTTCGAATTAGGGGTCCTCCAGCCTTTTCCAGGGGCCCTGGTGGCCACTCTGGGCACAACCAGGAAAACTCGTCTGCTCCCCCCCAACCCCGGAGCCCTTAAAGGGGTAGACTCTGGCCATAGTGTCTGTGCCAGTTGCAAGCCTGTCAGCACCCAGCCAGCAGACTGTGCACCTGGCACAGCATGAGCCAGCAACCTGCTGCCACCCAGCCCTCCACCGCTCCCCAGGACCAGGCTGGTGGCTCCCAGGAACATGCCAGGGGCCGCAAAAGGCGGGCACCTGCCTGATCTAGTGCGGAGATTGTGGACCTCATTGAGGTTTGGGGGGAGGCTTCCAGTGCCCACAATCTCTGCACTAGATGCAGGAATGCGGCCGTCTACAGCCTCATGGCTGCCATGTGGCCACCAGAGGCCACGTGCAGCCAGGAGCAGGTGCAGAGCAAGATCAAAGAGCTGCGAAAGGCCTATACCAGGGACTCCCAACCATGGACTGACCCAGAGGCCTGCCCGCAGTATGAGGCCCTGGACCGCATCCTGTGGGTGGGGGGGGTCAGATGGTCCGTGCCCTCCTGGTGGTCATTGACCCCGGGGCAGACGGCCCTGCCCCTGACACAGGGGAAGAGGAGGAAGAAGAGGAGGACGGCAGCCAGGAGCCTCGGGAGCCTGCAGGCAGCGTGCCCTGAACCCAGGACCCCTGAGCTGTACCAGAGAGCCCGTCAGCAGCCTCATCCGAGGCCAGGGAGGCCTCCACATGTGAGTGCCATCACGGTCCCCTTATGTGGGGTGGGGGGGGAGGGGGAGCCCAGGGACCGTGCGCGTGGACCTTGCCGACCATGGAGCAGGCGGCAATCTGTGCATCTGCCGTGCCAACGGGACATGTGGCCCCAGCTGGGTGCCATGCAGGGGCCCAGGCCCTGTTCCTCACACGCATATATGTGAAGGCACATGACAGGCTCCTGACCCGGGGGAGAGACACTTCACACTGCCCTCCCTCCAGATGCCCTCTCTACGGCAGGGCACATCTCCCCTCCCCGCCCCCCACACCACACTATAGGCAGCACAGGGGCTGGGGTGCAGTCCTGGGTCAGCTCACTCTCCTGGGGATAGCAGGACGTGATGGTGCAGAGACCTCTCGTCCTCACCTTCCAGAGGGGGGCTGGGTTTCACCCACTGTGTCCCCAGGGAGAACTGACCGTTTCTTTTGTTTCACCACAGGCGCAGCACCTGCGAGTGCAGGGTGCACCACCCCGCCTGGAACATCCACCCGCACCCGGGCCAGCAGGTGCACCCTCAACCAGGAGGAGTACCAGAGGCAGCAGCTGCGGTTACAGGGAAGGAGGTCCACAGCCAAGAGCAGTGGGTGCAAGAAGACCTGCAGCTGTGGCAGGAGAGGTTGCGGGAGCTGTGGGAGCAGGGCCGTGCCCTCTGCGAGCACCTGCAGGCCCTGGTGGACCGGTTGCTGCCTCCTTCTGCTCCAGGCCCTGTGGCCACCCCAGCTATCACTCCTCCTTCCACCCCTGCTCCCCCTCCTGTTTCTTCCGCCCCCTCCACCCTGTTCCCCCTGCCCCACCCTCTATACCCACCCCCCCCCAGGAACACTGAGGCCTCCGCACCCGCAGTGCTGCGAGATGGGGGGGCCGGTAAGACCCCCAACCCTGAGCTTCCCCTCCCCCTTCCTCTCTTTGTTTCCCCCTTCCAGCTCCCTCCTCCTAGGTTTCCCCCGTTCCCCCTCCTGCCCTCATTCCTCCCCTTCTCCCACCCCAGTTATGTTAAATAGAGTTTTTTGTGGCAACACAGGTGTTTTTATTGTACATCGGGAAGGGGGGTTAGGGAAGGGAAAGGGGAAAGAGGTAGGGGTGGAATGTAAGGCACAAGGCCCAAGTGGGGCACGCCAGGGGGACTTCAGTCCTCATCCACCTAGAAGCTCTCCCGCAAGGCTTCCTGAAGGGCCTCCCAGCTGGCAGCCATGCAGGGCTGTGCATGCTGGCCAGCCAGGCGGTCAGTATCTGCCATCCAGGCTGGCAGGAAAGCCTCCCCCTTCCTCTCACATAAATTGTGGAGCACACAGCACGCTGCCACCAAGTGCGGAATATTGTGCTGGGAGAGGTTGAGGCAGGTGGGGAGGCATCTAAATCGGGTTTTCAGTCGGCCGAAGGCCCCCTCGACCACAATGCAGGCCCTGCTGAGCTTGGCATTGAAGGCCTGCTGGAAGGGGTTGAGGTGTCCCGTGTAGTGCTTCATCAGCCAGGGCTGTAGGGGGTAGGCTGCATCCCCCAGCAGGCACGCTGGCATGTCCACGTCCCCGACCCTGATGTGGCGGTCGGGGAAGAAAGTCCCGGAGTGCAGCCTCTGGCACACGGAGGAGTTGTGGTACACCCGTGCATTGTGTGCCTTGCCGGACCAGCTCACATTGATGTCCGTGAACTGGCCCTGGTGGTCAGACACGGCCTGCAGGATCACAGAGAAGTACCCATTCCTGTTGATGTAGAGGGAGGCCTGGTGGTCCGGGGTACGGATGGGGATGTGCATCCCGTCGATTGCCCCCCCACAGTTGGGGAAGCCCAGGGCACCAAACCCCTGGATGACCGTGTCCAGGTCGGTGAGGCAGATGACTCTGCGGAGCAGCACCTTGTTGATGGCCTTGAACCCCTGCAGAGAGACACACAAAACCAAGGGTCACTGGGGTGCCCGGGTGGCTGGGAATGTTCATTCCCTGCAACTGCCCTGTGCCCCACTCCCAGGAGCAACCCCCACTGCAATCCTGGCTACCGCGGGAGGTCTGTAGTGCAGCTGGGACAGACCGAACCCTCCTGGGGAGGGCACTTACACCACCTCCCGCCCTGTTTTCCCTGGGGCAGACCTTGTCCTCCTTGCAGCCTCCCTTCATGGGCCTGTGGCCGGTGACTGCCGTACCTGCATGAGCACCACTCCGACGGTGGATCTCCCCACGCAGAACCGGTTGCCAAAGGATTGGTAGCCATGCGGTGTGGAGAGCTTCCAGAGGGCGATGGCCACCCGCCTGTGGAGGAGAATAGCAGGCTTCATGCGTGTGTCCTGTTGCCGCAGAGCAGGGGCTAGCCACTCGCAGAGCTCAAGGAAGGTGTCCTTCTTCATCCTGAAGTTCTGGGTCCACTGTTGGTCTCCCCAGCACTCCAGGACGATGTGGTCCCACCAGTCGCTGCTGGTGTCCAGATGCCAGATGCAGTGGGGCACGCTGGCGTCTGGGCACCGCTCCTCCACAGCCCCCAGGGAGGCAGGGGGAGGGCCAGAGACCTGGTCTGCAGCAGAATCAGGCAACCTCCAGCAATTGCTGCCAGGCTTGCAGCAAGACATTCAACATGAGCACCAGAGTGCCCGGGGGTGGCTCTGGCTCCATAGTGCCAAGTGCTGTGGTGTCCCAAATGAGACCAAAGCAGGAAGAGAGGAAAATGCTTTGCTGTCTCTGAGGGTATGTCTACAATACAAAGTTAATTCGAACTAACAGACATTAGTTCGAATTAACTTTCATAGGCGCTACAATAGCGCTCCGCTAGTTCGAACTTAATTCGAACTAGCGGAGCGCTTAGTTCGAACTAGGTAAACCTCATTGCACGAGGACTAAGCCTAGTTTGAACTTACTAGTTTGAATTAAGGGCTGTGTAGCCCCTTAATTCGAACTATGGGAGGCTAGCCCTCCCCAGCTTTCCCTGGTGGCCACTCTGGGCACCACCAGGGAAACTCGTATGCCCCCCTCCCGTCCCAGGAGCCCTTAAAGGGGCACGGGCTGGCTACGGTGCCCGTGCCAGGTGCAAGCCTGCCAGCACCCAGCCAGCAGACCCTGCACCTGGCACGCCATGAGCCAGCCACCCGATGCCACCCAACCCTCCGCCTCTTCCCAGGACCAGGCTGGCGGCTCTCGGGAGCCTGGCCAGGACCGCACAAGGCGGGCACCTGCCTGGTCTAGTGCAGACATCGTGGACCTTGTCCACGACCTCCGCACTAGGCACAGGAAAGTGGCCGTCTAGGGCAGGAGAGCTGCCAGCCTGGCCACCCAGGAGCAGGTTTGCATGAAAATCAGGGTGGTCCCTTGAGACCCCCGACCCTGAGCTTACAATGGCCGTACCAGGTCAGACCAAAGGTCCATCTAGTCCAGTAGCCTGTCTGCTGACAGCAGCCAACCCTAGGTATCCTGGATGGGATGGACCAAAGACAGTGACCAAGCCATTTGTCTCGTGCCATCCATCTCCAGCCTTCCACAAACAGAGGCCAGGGACACCATTTCTACCCCCTGGCTAATAGGACTCTATGGACCCAACCTCCATGACTTGATCTAACTTCTCTTTAAACTCTGTTCTAGTTCTAGCCTTCACAGCCTCCTGCAGCAAGGAGTTCCACAGGTTGACTCTTTGCTTTGTGAAGAACAACTTTCTGTTACTAGTTTGAAGCCTGCTACCCATTCCTTTCCTTTGATGTCCTCTAGTCCTTCTTTATGGGAACTAATGGAGAACTTTTCTTTATGCACCCTCTCCACACCACTCATGCTTTTAGAGACCTCTATCCTATCCCCCCTCCGTCTCCTCTTTTCTAAGCTGAAAAGTCCCAGTCTCTTTAGCCTCTCTTCATATGGGACCTGTTCCAAACCCCTGATCATTTTAGTTGCCCTCCCCTCTCCCAGCCTCTCTCTTCCCCTCTCCCACCTCTTTTTCCCAGTCTCCCCCAGTTTTGTTCAATAAAGAAAGATTCTATTTTTGAACACACGTTTTCTTTATTTTGTACATCAGGAAGGGGAGCTAGGGAAGGGTAAGTGGAAGGAGGTGAGGGAGGGATGGGGTACGCGCCCCCGATGGGGAGGACTGGGGTGGCTCTGTGGGCTTCTCGGGGTGGAAGCTCTCCTGCAGCCCCCCCGATTGGCCCCTCCCTCCGGATGGCAGCCTGTAGCATGTGCAGCTGGGGTGATGGCCGAGTGCTGTGATGTTCCTCGTGTGGGCACTCCAAGCCAGGACTGCTTTGCAAGCGGGGAACCCTGAGAACTGTCTGTCTGGGGTGGGGGTCGGGTCCCTTTAAGCACGGCCCTCGGCTAGCCTGAGACAGCAGCTCCACGCTGTAAGTCCTCATCTGATGCCCTGCCGGCACTGCTTCCGGCCATCCTTAACCTCTGTTCAGGGTCCAGTCTGTGTGGACATGCTAGTTCGAATTAGCAAAATGCTAATTTGAACTAGTTTTTAAGTCTAGCTGCGCTAATTTGAATTGGCTTAGTTCGAATTAACTAATTCAAACTAAGTTAGTTCGAATTAGTGCTGTATTGTAGACATACCCTCTGCGAGGTAGGCAAGCAAGCAGGAAATCTGAGAACTGGCTGTTCAGGGGGGGTCCCTTTAAGCACGCGCTTCAGACAACAGCCACACAAAGCAACTACTGACCTGATGCCCTGCTGGAACCGGTTTCAGCCACCCTTAAATGCGATCCAGCGTCCAATCAGTGTGGATGCACTATTTTGAAATAGCAAAACGCTGTTTCAAATTAGATTTTGTGTCTAGATGCGTTATTTCGATTTAGCTTAATTCAAAATAACTATTTTGAATTAAGTTAATTCGAAATAACACTGTAGTGTAGACATACTCTCTGAAAGGGGCCATGCTGTTTTAATGCTGTTCTTTTTTTTTTGCTTAAGTCTTGGGAGTCCTTTTTTTGTTGTTGTTCAACAACTTTGGTCTCCCCCTCCCCTTTTTTTTTCTCAACAGAATTTTTTCCCCAGTGTTTTTTTTTGGGGGCGGGGGGGATGTTCAGTATTTTTGGTTCAACCATCTGGCAACACTAGCCCTGCACCTGGGGCACTTGGAGGGGTTATCCCAGGCCCCACACTCCACTCGGGATGATCCTGTTCATCAGGCTATGGCACAACCATTTTAGGATGTCTGTCTGCTTTAGTTTTAATGTCCTTGGTTTGTAAGACTCAGGAAGCATAAAGATCAGGATCAGGTCCACCCTGTGCAACTATTCATGGTGGGGGGAGGGGGAGACTTTATTTATGGGTCAGAGTTTCAAAGAAGCTGTGATGATACCTGCAGTTTCCCAATGAAGACTTTGGGATATCTGAAGAGACTATTCCTAGAAAATCCAGCTCAAATGTTTTACTGAGACTAGTTTTATACTAGAACAGGACTTTGAGAGTTTGGTCAGTGCCATGTGGCGCACACGCAATACACACATGATCATAGAAAATGTATCTGTCACATCTCATTGTACTAATATAAGAAGTCTTGAATAACTTGTGATAGATCAAAGGCATATAAAATTGTCCTCTTATTTTTAGCATATGCAGAAACCTACATTTAAACGTGAAAACAGAGGGTTTTCTCTTGTAAGTTGCTAGCTGACTTCAGAGAATTTGATGTACAGAACCTGAGTAGCTGCTAGACAATACAATGTTTAGCATGTGCAAATGTGGGATTTTGCATGGACAAACAAATGTACCTGTAAAACTACAGATGTAATTTTCAGTAATTGCAAATTTGGATTGTTATTATTAATGATAAATTAATGTTATGATACTGTTACGTTAAAATACTAAGGTTTCATTGTAGCTATGGAAATGAAAATCTAGACATTAACTCACAAAGGGGAGAAGCCCAGTGTTTCCTTGACAACTGATGAGAGCACAACTGCGTGAAACCCAGGAAGATTCACTTTTACAGTCATATTTATTGAAACATAACCCCAGTGCAAGAACAACTTTCACTGACTTGCAAGATACCATATTTAAGGATAAACAGGTAAAAATGCTCTACCTGCAAATTATCAAGTGTTTTTTTCACATGATCACTTAGATTTTCTAACTCTAACATTGTGCAGTGCTGTTCTGTACCATTGATTGTGTTTCACAGGTCATCTTCGGGGAAAAAAAGTAACGTTTAAAATATAGCTAACACTTTAATATTAAGATTTGTCACAAATTATTTTTAGACTATTTGGTTTTCTGGTACTATCTAATAGACAACATTTGTCTTTGTTCTGAAGGCATTAATGTGTAAAAGGATACCTGAGGTGCTCAATGATTTCAATGCCTTGCCACTTTTGGAATTTTATGGAGGGGGAATCAGTGGTAATTTGGAGAGAATCATCAGTGTGAGAAGAAAGGAAGAGCAGAACCTGGTTGAATAAATCACTACTCTTCTGATTTGTTTTATTAATTGGTAGTCTTCCCTACCAAAATATTGTACAAAATTGATCAAATATATCCTAACACTATACAAATAAACTGGTCAAAAATAGACACTTAGTTGCATTGTTTAAATGATTCTAGATCTACAAAAGAAACATTAATATATACTTATAGTCTCTTTCTGACAAGCAATGATTCTACATATGTTTTCTATATTCAGCTTATTGCTGCCTATATGGGAATAATTTATCCAGAGAGTGTTTATTGCTGCTGCTTTATCAGAATAAAAAAAGTAAATGAGCTTTGATTCCCTTTCCTGCCTCCAGAATGACCTTCCATGGCACCGTTTTGCAGAGAGCCTGCAGAACAAACTGAGCTGAAGGAAACCATAACTGACGTGGAAATTTTCTGCTCCTTGGTTCCCTACTGTGCACAGGTTGTCTGGCTGTATATAATATTCTGCTAGAATTTAATCCAGTGTATTTTACTCAATCAGTCTCTCTCTCATTTTATATTCCACTCCCAGGGTAGAAGCATGCTGTTGTGACCTCATTACCAGACACTCAAGGAGTAGTTGGCAGTTGTAACATATGGTAACCTTAAAAATCATAGTGGCGGGAATGGAAAGAGGGGTGTTCTTTAGAGGTTTATAATGTACCAAGGGAGAACAGCTGTGGTCTAAGGGCTTAATTTAAGGGCCAGGAATGAGAGGCCTGTGTTTTATTCCTGATTCTGCTGTGTGACTGTGGATAAAGCTGTCTTGGCCAAATTACGGTTGTGCAACGAGGAGAGAAAACAAAGAGAATCTCTTCTATGCCAAAATATTCCCACACAGAAGACAACTATCGTTTGGCAGGATGAGATTTGACAGCGGGAGGGAGGTTAGTTAGTACCACAACAATATGCATCATTCAAGAGAAAGTTGTTCAGGGAGTTAGGGGTGTAGCTAGGGCCTTACACATTGACCAACTTTAAGGCTGTACTGTGGGAACTACAGTACACATGCCTTCCTATGGGTATCACAGGGGCCCTCACTGACAATATTAGACTACTACAAATATGCCTGCTCCTAACTTGAATAAGCATAATGTCGCCAAGGGCCTCCGCTTGAGCACTGCACTTTCCTAGTGTGATTCAGTGAATAAGCTATGATTTTGGCATGGCAATTTTTAATACATTTGATGACAGAGGAATAGTCATGGAAAGCTCAGCAAATGATGTACTTTTCGCTACATCAGTATACACATACTATAGTGAGGGTTCTGAAAGGTGAGACCTGGCAGGGTGTTGGTGTTGGAAAGCAAGATTGCTCCACAGCTGCAGCTCCTGTCCCATTGGACTGGCATGGGATGAACTTCCCCCCTCCAGGCACTGTAACCATGATGCATAGGGTTGCAGCACCACTTAAGTGTGGCCCATCCATTCATCTGGGTAAACAAGTGACTCTTAAGTGACACTGACTCTGTATCCTGTCACACCACCACTTCATTTGGAGGCCTAATCAAATGTATTTTATATCCATTACCAAGATTTCACAGACTATTAAAAGTCACAATTTTCACGATAGAATCATATCTCTAATTGTAACAGAGCTTGTGTTCTCTCTGTGCTTCAGCTGCTTGTAAATCAGGCATAATGATAATGATTTTACCCATCTTTGTAAAGCACTTGGAGATTTACAAATCAAAAGTCCTATATAAAGGCAAATATTATTATCATGCAGTGTACAACTGGGGATTAGTATGCAGCGTGTGGCATTATTAATTGAGTGCTAGATGCCTATCAGTACAGATGAAAAAATCCTTGCTAGAAGAGAGCTGACATATTTCACACGGGATAGAATGAGGACGGTAGTCGGTTAATATTGTGGGATGCAAACAAAGGAGTGGGGCAACATGAATTAGATCACAGAGTTATTCGTCAAACATTAGTTCACAGCATGACGGAACAATGTTTTACAACAAAATAGATGAATGAAGAAGTAGAAGACTTAATTGACACATTTCTTATATGCAGCGTTGTTGCAGCCATGTTGATCTCAGGATATTAGAGACAAGGTGGGTGAGGTAATTTTTTTTTGATCAATTTCTGTTAAGAGAGACATGGTTTCAAGCTACACTGCTTCCTGTCTGGAAAATGTACTCAAAGTGTCACAGCTCAATACAGCATGGAACAGATTGTTTACCATAAGTTAACATATATGTCAAGGGATCATATTTCTTATAGATACCACGAAAGAAGTTTCTTCAAAAAGTGTCATTCCTTGAGGCAAACCTGGGTCATATTTCTGAGGGCAGCAAATCAGACTGTTGGGGAAGTACACCAGTTATCTTTAAATCCTAAATTGCCTCTGTGTCTGTGGCAGTATGGATCTAGCCATTAAATTGCAAGAGGAGAAGTCTAGTGTTTCCCTGACAACTAAGAAAAAAACACTGCATGAAAGCAAAGTGTAAAAGTTAAAAATGTAGCTCAGCTGTCTGGTGAGAGGTGGAAACTATAGATTGGCAGACTTAGGGTGGCTTTCATCAAAAAGTTTGTGTCTTTAGGAGAGGAGAGACTATAAATCCTTGGTTCTTGCATATGGGACACAGCAAGCAGTAAATGCACTTTTCTATGCAAGGTCCAGTAAAACCTTGCCCTTTAATAAGTTTCAGTTATATATTTTAATGTTAAAAAAACATACCAAAAAAACCCAACTAAAATTAGATTAAATTAAAACCCTGGCTGCAACACTGTGATTTTTAAAATTCTGAATCTGGACTTTTTAGTTTGGGTCCACCTCTATTAAAAATGGTTGAAATAACAGTATTTTGTATGTATTGAATCTTTGTGGTTTTTTAACACAAGAAAAAAACTTCTCAGTAGTAGAAAAAGTGAAATAAGAATTTAGGGAAGGTTTTAAGATCAAGCTGCTAGGGCCAAGTGACAGCAGCTCAAAAAGCTGTAACACAATGTTCTGCTTTGAGCAGAAGGTTGGACTAGGTGACTCTCTTCCAACCCTAATCCTCTATGATTCTATACACGTGCAACCCTTTGGTCTATAAATTACTCCAAGATGAAGGAATAAGGAAAGTAGTAGTGATTTACATACATGCTAAAAACAATCAGAAGGATTTAGTGACTGGGAGTTGTAAGACAGTTAGTTATCATGGCAGTGAACTTGTGCATATGAAAAGTAGGGATATGAAAGTTTGAAAGTGTAAATGGTTAACTGATAAGTCTGGGCTTATCAGTCAATGTTTTGGTTACACACAGATCCCACCCTACTCCTGGGGAGCCGACTACCACCCTGTGCTGCAGCCTCTGTATCAGAGGCAGCATCTTGGGGGTGGCAGCCGGCTTCCTAGAAGCAGGGCTGCAGATGGCAGCTGGTATGTGTTGGGAGTCAACTTAAAAACTGGCTCCTGGCGCACATTGGCTCCTGGGGAGCCAACTACCACTCTGCAGCTGCGGCCTCTGTATCAGGGTTTCTGTATCAAAGGCTGCAGTGTGGGGTAGCAGCTGGCTCCCCAGGAATGGGGCGGCAGGCAGGAGCCAGTTTGCACCAAGAGCTTGCTTAAAAGCTGGCTCCCAGCACACACTGGCTGCCACCCCCCACTGCAGATGCCAATAACCAGGTGACTGCTGAGATTTTCAGCAGTTACATGTTTACCCAATTACCCGATTTTGAACATTCCTAATGAAAACCATCTTAAAATACCATACAGCAGCTGAGTCACAACAGTTACAGTTTTGTAATCTTTTATTATGAAGAGGCCCCTGACACTATGAATCAGGTTCTGTTTTTAGGTCTTGTCTATTCAGGTAAAATATTCCAGAGTAGCATAGGGTGTGAATGTAAAGTGCTATAGTTATTCTAGAATAACTCCCTGTGTGGATACTCTTATTCTGGAAACATTATTATGCATTAGTTATTCCAGTAAATTTTTCCATGTAGACAAACCCTTACAAAGTTTTAAACCAGTGTACTTCCCTTGTCTTAAATGGAGTTTGACCTGATTTACCTAACACACCATATACTCTTGTGCATTATTACTTAATATTATTTATAAAATGCCATACGTGTAAATGGACACAGAAACACTTATGTTAAAAGAACATTATTAAGGTTTCATTGAGTTTAATGCCAGAAGATCAGGGGTTCTCAAACTTCATTACACCGTGACCCCCTTCTGACAAAGTTATTACATGACCCCGAAGATTGGGGAAAAGCCCCCTACCATGGATTGGGGAAGATGGGGCAGCAGCTCATGTCCACTACCCCAGTTTCAGCCCCAGGATGGAGTTTCAGCCCCAGGTTCTAGCAAGCCTAAAAGGGTATGCCTCCACTATGGCATAAAGGTTGAATTAAAATATGCAACTTCAGTTACGTAAATTGCGTAGCTGAAGTTGAAAGTACCTAAACTTGACTTTTGGCACAGTCCACACTGCAGGAAGTTGAAGGGAGAATGCTCTCCCTTTGATTTCCCTTACTCCTCATGGAAGCAGGACTCCCGGCATCGACCAGAGTGCCCTTCTCAGTTTGAATTAGATCCGCTAATTCGAACCCTGCAAGATTGATAGCGGTAGCTTCAATCTTCTCTGTAGTGTAGACATACCCACATTGGCCCTCTTACCCCATTACCGTTTGAGAACTGCTGGATTAGATCATCCAGTCTGACCTGTATATCACTGGTCATTACATTTGATCTAGTTATCCTTGTACTGAGATTGTATGAGTAACTTGTATGTTTGACTAACAAAAGACATAAAGATAAGGAGACTCTACCACTTCTTTGAGCATTTGTGGACCCCATTCTTGGAGTCCATGGACGCCATGTACAGCCAGCGGCTAGAGGAGGCTGGGGGTGGCTCAGCCACCCCAAACAGGCAGGCATGGCTCTGGCTACACTCTGCTCCCAGGGGCTAGGGCCATGCTGCCCAACTTGCTGGGTCAGAGGAGGCTGAGGGGGCACTGCCATGCACTCTTCCTCCAGCGCTCTGAGGTGTGGGGTGAATGTTCTCCTGGTGCTCTGGCTGGGGAAGGGCTGCGGGCAATAGCCAACCAGGGGCAGGCCCAGAAGGAGTGAGGCCCTGCGGGAGAAGAGACAGGGCTGGGGCTAGGGCTAGAGGTTCAAGAGCTGCCTATTACCCCATGTGCATGACTTTGGATCTTCTGATCTCCATAGTTGTTTGGAGCTGCACATCCTTGTCTTTATTGGCCTGAATGGCCTTAGTATCCAGGCTATTTTTTCCATCAAGATCTGAGGACAAATTTCCAGCAGGTGAGCATTGGAGAGTCTCAGGACATTATTCCCAGGGGACCATGAATAACTACCTACTGAGTGAAAGTGACTGCACAGAGCATCAGGAGAACACCATAGTAACGATGGTATTTTCATCTTCTTTGAATGAAGCAATGGTGACATCAGTCCCTTTTATGACTGATGACTTTAAAGCAGTTCAGGACTGCATCAAAAGAATGAAATGGATCCTTGAGATTCCTTTAGAACTCATTCTAGAGAGAGCATTCAAATTATTTTATATTCTCTACCTGGTCTTTCAAAGTCAAGTTGCTATGCCTATTAGCAAGGGAATTTTGAACCCAACCAAAGATTTATACACTCTCCCAGCTTTATCCTCTGCCACATAACAATGTGCAGACCACAGAAATTCAAGTATTTTTATATTCATCCTTCACCGGGCACCTTAGTGAAGATGACAGCTGCTAATGAAAGGCTGAGAAAATATGAACCATCTACATCTACTCTGAAGGATATATAGTCACAAAGATTGCATCTTTCTGGCAGAAAAATCTATTCTTTGACCGATTTTTAGGCTAGGATAGCAAATTCACAATCTCTACCTAATTAGAACTACTTTCAGTGGGATAGAGTGGATAAGTTTATGGACAAGATCAACCTCAGCAAGTCATATTTACTTCCAGCCCAACTAGTGGAATTCATAGGGGCAATTCAACTCAAAGACAGTGAAAGCCTTCATGCCTCAAGAAGGGTATTGTGTCATCCTTTGAATTAGATCAGATTTTCAAGATCACCCATGAACATCAGAAAGAGGATGCCTCAAGTTGAGACATTTCAGGGATGTCTGAGGTCAGTCTATCAATCGAATAGGCAAAGTGTGAACTTGCCAGTATTTGTTTCAGAATTCTTACTTCCATCTTTTCATTAGGCGTGTATCAGAGAATGCCATTGCTATCCAAGTGCCTACCAACATGCTGATAACAGACGCTTGCAAGAAGTGTTGGGAGCCCCCATATACTCCGATGCCTCCAGCAAGCTGGTATGCCTAAAGGTCAGCACCTGTGCTTTGTGTCCTCTCTGAAGGCTCTGAAAAGTGTATTGCCAGCAGTTTGTTACCACACAGTTCTCTCTAAGCAAGCAAATTTATTCCTAAGATAAAAGCATTACATAATAAAAACAATAGAAAATATAATAAAAGCAATAAATAGATTTAAATACTCTCTAACTATACCAGGAGTCACCCAGGATTTTTACCAGGGGACGGGGGGCATGGAGTGGCAGCAGGGGTCAGCCCCCCTCCTGCTCTCATGGTGGAGACTGGAGTCAGAGCAGCCTGGCAGCCTGCTCCATTCCGGTCTGCCCAGCCACCCTCTTCTAGCCCATTGCATTGTGCTTCTCTGCAGCAGCAGTACCATGCCATCCTTATTTCTGCGCTGCTGTTGGCAGCAGCTTTTCCTTCTCACCTGAGCTCCCAGCCACCAGCCACTGGCAGCATAGCACTGAAGGCAGTGGAAGTGCCAGCAGCAGAACAGAATTAAGGATAGCAGTTCCACAATCCCACTTACGATTACTTAGACACCTCAACTCCTTTTTGAGGATTACAGGATCTTTCGAAAAAGCCTTTCTTTCTTCTTTGAGTGATGTCTCCGTGGGTGCTCCACTACAGGTGTTGGGCTCGTCCTGGCGCCGCAAACCAGAAAGTTTTCGCCAGCAGTAGCCCCCTCCGGAGGACCGCGCATGCGCAAAGCGTCCCGCGGCTTTTGCGCCTTTTCTGCGTAGCGCGGTCCGATGCACCAGTTCCTCCTAACCGTCCACGGCCGCAGACGGACTTGGAACACGCTCCTCTCCTGAGGAGAAATTGTATCGTTTATTCGTTTGTTCTTTCCCAATTAACCCCTTCCTACATAGTGTTAGTCAGTTATTATCTTAGTTAGTTAGTTAGTTAGTAGTTAATAGTTTTAAAAAAAATTTTTTTTTCTCTTGCCGTTATAACCTCTGAGGGCCGCTCCGACCAGCTCCTCAAGTTCTTTCTTCCCCCGGAGACCGCCGCACTAAACATGCCCGGCTCTCCCGGCTTTAAGAAATGCGCCTTGTGCGGTGACGCCATGCCGGTCTCCGATGGCCACTCCCGCTGCATTCGCTGTCTGGGAGAGGGCCACATCCCCCAGAAATGCGGTCACTGTTCCAAGTTGGCCGCGCGGGCGAGGCGAGACAGAGAAATGCGCCTGAAGATGCTACTCTTCAATAAGGTGCTTCAGCCCCCGTCAGTAGAAGAACGGGAAGCTTCAGTCCCGCATAAGTCCAGGGACAGAAAAAGCTCCGTTCCGTCCAGGAACCTAAGTGCAGGAGAGACACAAGGCTCATCGGGCTACCCTCCCACACGGAGTGGACAAGTTACCAAAGCCCATAGTACGTCGGCGCCGAGCCCCGTGCTTTCAGTGCTCTCGGTCCCGCCAGGTCGTCCGGAATCGGCACCATCATCTGCAGCACCGAGTCTCCGAGCGGCACCGCAGCCAGATACAGTGCGGTCCTCGGCACTGAGACACTCGGCACCGTTGCCTCATGAAGACTCTCAGACCAACCCGGCACCGAGAGTCGACCCGGCACCGAAGCCTAAGCAGGCACCGAAGCCTAAGCCGCAATCAGCGCAGACACTGGAGACGGCACCGAGAAAGCACTCGGCACCCAGGTCAACCCACCCCCATTCAAGACCTGGGGATGCGGCTACGCCGCACATACAGGGCACGCCTGCACCTACCACCCATTGTGTGCGGCTGGACCGGCACCGTCCATCGTTTCGGCGCCGGCCCCTATGGGCCCACAACCCCACAGCTTGGGAAACGATATGGCACCACCATCCCCATCCTCCGCACCTCGGTCACCACACCTCCCGGAGGAAGTTTCTGACTTTGCCTCGGTCGTCTCCATTCCTGGTAGTCCAATCCCCAGGGCTCCCCCATCCATGGTGGTACTGACTAAGGCGCAAAGGAAGACTCACCATCCCCGTACGCCTTCTCTCAGTCCCGACAGGGCGGCGTTTTCCCCTGAGCCATCGCTCTCACCTTGCCAAAGATGGCGGGACCACCATTACGGTTATTCTCCTATGCACCGTTACTACAGATCTCCGAGGCAATCTATTACACCGCCGCGTTACCACCGTACATACTCGAGATCTCCATATCACCATTCACACCGCTCACGATCCCCGCGATCTCCTCCTCGCTCCCGTTACTATCGCCACAGGAGAGTCGCTTCTTACTCTCCACAATATTCGCACCATGACTCTCGTTATTGTATGTACACCTCGCCCCATCGTGATCGTTCACGTTCAGTCACAAGACGCTCACCCTCGTCTCCAGAGCGGCAGCAATTATACTCACCATGACCAATGACTCAGGACTCTATCCCGCTGGCCCAACGCCCACCAATGCCTACTGGTGATGCGTCAACAGCTTCTGTCCCACATGGCGATATCACTCAGTCACCTGTAGCAGAGCAACAGCCCACGGCTTCTCCAACAGATGTCTCTTCCTCTTCCCCGGACGATGTGGTGTTCAATGACGAACCCTCTCTCGTGGATGATTACAAACAATTCCATGAGCTTTTTAAACGGGTAGCATATTCACAAAACCTACGTACCCCCGAGGCACCACAAAAGCAGCATGCCCTCCTCAGAAACTTACAACAATCCAATAAATCGAAACTAGCTCTCCCTTTCGATGCCGCTATCCTTGAAGTAGCTAATGACATCTGGCAAATCCCGGCATCCGTGCCACCTACCAATAACGCACAGACAGGAAAATACTTTATTGACGCTAAAGACGCAGAATTTCTTTTTACTCACCCCGCCCCTAATTCCATTGTCGTCGACGCAGCTCAGCAAAAGGCGAAATCCGTGCAATCGAGAAACTCTGCTGCGGACAAGGAAGCTAAGTGTCTGGAATTGCTCGGCAGGAAGGTATATTCGTCGGCAACAGCCACACTGAGGATGGCCAACTACTCCGCCCAACTGGCTAACCACGACTTCGATAATTACTCGAAGTTGGTGCCTTTGATACAACATCTGCCAGACTCCAAAAGGAATGTACTGAAATCCATTGTGCAGGAGGGTTATACAGCAGCCCGTAATGCACTCCAGATATCTCTGGATATTGCCGACTCGGCTTCCCGCACTACAGCGACATCGATCATCATGCGACATGCCTCTTGGCTCCACCTTTCTTCTGTGCCAAAAGATCTACAGCCCAAGGTGGAGGACCTTCCATTTGATTGAGCCTCCTTGTTTGCCCAGAACACAGATCAAGTGTTCCATTTCGGAAAAGACTCCCGAACTACGTTAAGAACCCTCGGGATGTACACTCCGCCTTTCAGGTGCAGGAGAGCATGGCCGTATAACAGACAAAGGCCTTCTTATTATTATTCCACTCAACGCTTTAGGCCCTACGACCAACATAAACAAAGGCAGCACCCCCAACATCGCTGCCAGCAGCCTAATAAGCATCAGAATCAACAACAACCTCGGCAGCAAGTTTGACGCCCTTGTCGAGGGTCTGCATACCATCCCCCTCTTGGAGTCCTCATCACGAGTAACCAAGCTTTTCCACCGCCACCTGAGCCCTTATTGCCGCTGCTGGTTTGCCATCACCATGGACTGTTGGGTCAGGGAGATCGTAACCTCTGGACTCACCATTCCCTTCTCCACTCTACCTCCCTCCAACCCCCCATCCCCGTCCCTTTTCAGGGACCCTTCTCACGAATTTCTGTTGCGTCACGAGGTCATGCACCTACTTACCATAGGTGCAGTAGAAGAAGTTCCTTCCGAGTTCCGAGGCAGAGGCTTCTATCCCCGGTACTTCCTCACCGAGAAGAAGTCTGGCGGATGGAGACCTATCCTGGATCTTCGCGGCCTCAACCGCCACCTGCGAAGACAGAAATTCAAAATGGTTACTTTGGGCTCCATCATCCCAGCACTACACAAAGGGGATTGGTTCGCGTCCCTCGATCTACAGGACGCATACTTCCATATTGCCGTCCATCCAGCTCACAGGAGATTTTTACGCTTTCCCGTGAGCAACAATCATTACCAATACGCGGTGCTCCCCTTTGGCCTATCCGCAGCCCCAAGAGTATTTTCGAAGACCCTAGTAGTCGTAGCTGCGTACCTTCGTCGAGCCGGCATCACCATCTTTCCCTACCTCGACGACTGCCTACTCACAGCCCCCTCGATGCAAGAGGCTGAGACCGCAGTTACCGCTACAAGAGGTATCTTCGAGACTCTTGGACTAATCATCAATCTACCAAAATCTTCTCTGGTCCCGGCCCAGTCCATCGAATTCATTGGAGCCAGACTGGATTCTACAACCGCTATGGCGTACCTACCCATGGACAGAGCCCACGCCATCCGAGACCTATCGAGCGTCCTGCTTACTGCCCCGGCAGTCTCATACCTCACCTGCCTGAAACTGTTAGGCCACATGGCCTCCACTACGTATGTCATAGCCCACGCTCACCTTCGCATGCGGTGCCTGCAACATTGGCTTCTCGCAACCTACAGACCCGGTATTACCAATATGAACAGGCTCATGCCTGTTCCTGCCCGCATCAGGGACTCGCTCGCATGGTGGCTCCACCCTGCCAATACTCTTGCTGGTGTCCCCTTCTGGGCTCAACCCCCATCAATCCAGCTTACCACGGATGCGTCCTTTGTAGGCTGGGGACCACATATACTACAACATCGGGTTCAAGGCTTGTGGTCCCACCAGGAATCCCTACTCCATATAAACTTCCTGGAGCTCAGAGCAGTTTTCAATGCTTGCCGCCACTTCGTCCACCAGATCCAGGGAACCACACTACAGGTCCTTATGGACAACATATGCACTGTATACTACATCAATCAACAGGGCGGAGCCAGATCCAGGACTTTGTGTGCGGAATCAGTGCGCCTTTGGAACTGGGCGGTTCGCCACAGCGTCACACTCACAGCCTCCTACCTCCCCGGCAAGATCAATACAATTGCAGATGCACTCAGCAGATCCTTCCAATCCCAACACGAATGGGAACTCCTCGACTATGTAGCCCGCGATCTGTTTCAACTATGGGGCTACCCAGAAATCGACCTCTTTGCCACTCGCGACAACAAGAAATGTCACGCTTACTGCTCAAGAGCGGGCATAGGCAGCCAATCGATGGGAGATGCCTTCCTGCTCAATTGGGGGACATATCATCTCCTATACGCCTTTCCCCCGATTCTGTTGATACCCCGAGTAATAGGGAAAATACTATCCGACTCAGCGACAGTAATCCTGGTGGCTCCCTTCTGGCTTCGCCAGACCTGGCTGACGCAACTCATGCAGATGTCGCTATCCAGACCTCAACGACTTCCACAGCTGAGCAACTTGATCTCGCAGCAACACGGCAATCTTCTCCATCCGAACATCGACCGTTTGCATCTGACAGGTTGGCTCCTAACTGGCTCCAAGGCCTAGAGCTAACCTGCTCCCAAGCAGTCAGAGACGTACTGGTACAAAGCAGACGTCAGAGCACTCAGAGGGTATGTCTACACTACCCCCCTAGTTCGAACTGGGGGGGGGGGTAATGTAGTCATACGGAGTTGCAAATGAAGCCCGGGATTTCAATTTCCCGGGCTTCATTTGCATAAAGCCGGCCAGCGCCATTTTTAAATGCCGGCTAGGTCGGACCCCGTGCTGCGTGGCTACATGCAGCACAGACTAGCTAGTTTGGATTAGGCTTCCTATCCGAACTAGCTGTACGCCTCGTGGAATATCTCAGAACCATGGGACCTTACCCTCGTACTCGACACTCTTACCCGTCCACCATTTGAACCACTCGCAACCTGTGATTTACAGACTCTCACTATTAAAGTTGCCTTTCTCCTTGTAATTACTTCAGCCTGACGAGTCTCCGAACTTGCGGCACTCTCCGCCGATCCTCCCTATACAGTATTCACTCAACAGGGCGTCTCACTGAGATGTCACCCAGCCTTTGTGCCAAAGGTTAATTCGTCATTCCACGTCAATGAGCCTATGGTCTTTCCTACCTTCTACCCCAAGCCACATGCTACACCTAAGGAAGCCCGCTTGCATACATTAGACGTCAGAAGGGCATTGGCATTCTATTTGGACAGAACGCATCCCTTCTGGAAGTCTCCACGATTACTATTATCAGTGGCGACCCGCTCTAAAGGTCATCAACTGTCGTCACAACGTATATTGTGACATATCGTTAACTGCATCACGCACTGCTACACCCTTAGGGGCAGGCCCCTACCCTGTCCACCAACAGCACACTCAACCAGGAGTATGGCTGCCTCCACAGCATTCCTAAAGAACGTCCCGCTACGTGACATATGCCGTGCACCAACATGGTCGTCATCATCCATGTTTACTCAACATTATGCCCTTGACCGTCTCAAAGCTGCAGACATAGCAGTCGCTCAGGCAGTTCTTTCTTCTGTGCACAGATAATTCCGAAGCACGACCAGCTGTTTGGGTGACTGCTTCATACTCACCTGTAGTGGAGCACCCACGGGGACATCACTCGAAGAAGAAGAAATTGTTACTCACCTTGTGCAGTAACATCTGTTCTTCGAGATGTGTGTCCCCGTGGGTGCTCCATGACCTGCCCTCCTCCCTGCTTCAGAGCTCTTTCTTTCTCTGTTTCAGATGTTCCAGCTAGGAGGAACTGGCGCGTCGGACTGCGCGACGCAGAAAAGGCGCGAATGCCGCGGGACGCTTTGCGCATGCGCGGTCCTCCGGAGGGGGCTACTGCTGGCGAAAACTTTCCGGTTCGCAGCGCTGGGACAAGCCCGACACCTGTAGTGGAGCACCCACGGGGACATACATCTTGAAGAACAGATGTTACTGCACAAGGTGAGTAACAATTTCTTTTTGAAAGAACCGCATCTAGACTGTGGTTTTTCTTTAGAAATAGCGCTTTTTCGAAAGAGCGCCATGACGCAATTATGCAAATGAAGCATCAGAAATTCAAACCCTAGCTTCATTTGCAATTTCGAAGTGCCTAATTTACATCTCTCTGTAGAAAGAGGGATGTAGTCTAGACACATCCTTAGCCTCAAGCAGCTGACAGCAGAAAATCAAAGAAAAGTAATAATGGATTTTATTACTGCAAATAATAAGGTCCATTATTACTTTTCCATAATTTGTCATGACTTGTCTGCAACTCAGATAAAATTTTTTGACAACCATTCCATAATTAAAGTAGGACTTTTAAAATAATTTTTACACATGTAATTGATTCATTGTAATACAGAGTTAATCTAGTAACCATATATTTTTAATCAGTGTGATATTCATCCTTGTCCCATTTCATTTTACACTTGTGTCTACTCAAACTTACTTGTAAACTTTTTGGGGAAACAACTATCTTTTACAATGTCTTTGTACAACATTTTACCAAATGGGACCTTCAGTGCTGGGCACTATCACAAGATCATTTTGAGATAATGGGATTAAATGCTTTTTTTTGGAATATGTTTTGACTTATGTATAATTTCCAGTTGATAACAGTTCCTAAAAATAGATTAAAGAGCCTATGATTTTGTGTTTAATTGCCTCAATTTCTGATTTTATATATTGCTATATTATAAAGTGCTCTGACCATTTTCATTACACTAACCATCTTTTTGTATTTTTTCTCAGTGATAAGGGTACATAGTTTGCAAGTGACAGCATGGTTTGGTTTTTGGTTTCTTTATTTGCAACACTCATATATGGATATTTTGGATTCAGTCTGATTATTTGTTTAACAATTAGTGATCTAAAAAGTGAAAGAAGGGAAATTCTTTTAACTTTGGTCTCCGTGACCCTAGCTTTATCTCTCACTCCAAGTGACATATTGACCTTGTGCACTCAGAATCAAAGAATGTTACTAGTCTTCAGAGATTGACATGCTTTTTTTTTTTGGGTAAACTGATAATCCTTCTGCAACATTATTTATTTGGATTCATTTTCTCTTTGTGCAGTATTTATAAAATTAAAAGTAGCCTGGATGATTCACAGGCACGGTGGAATAAAATGGACTCTGCTTTTGAGTTATACAGAACCAGATCTCACTTTTTCATTAGATAAGCAGGAAGGGCAATATTAAATTGGTATGGATAATCCATTTCTGAGGTTCCACCCACAAATTTCATCTTAGAACTAAGTTTTTTAAAGAGGTGACATAATCTTTGTGTTAGAATCCGATGCTGCATTCTTTGCTATTCCAAAACTTAATTGGGTCATTTATGTACATAATTCTATCTATATGTAGAGGGATAATGAAAATAAGATACTTTGTATCTAATTCTCAATCTTGCACACTCCCCACTCCACTCCACCGTAATACTTCAGAACAGAAAAATTCAAAACATATTAGCATATTTATGCTGGAGTATTAACCTTTAGTAGTAGATACAACCCAGATTATTCAGCTTCATAAAAGCCTACATGCACAAGAGAGGGAAACAGGACATAGAAATATGATTAGTAACGCCAGTCTATGTCCCCTTGGATTTTTCTTACCTTGTTGAATGGGTGATGATTTAGATAGACCCAGATTTTCATTATCTCAAAATCAATTATAGCTGATCCCTAGTATTTTCCACTTTCCCCCCACAACCTCTTTTTTATCTTGCACCAATATACTTCCTAAATTTAGAATTGCCTCCATCTCTTCTGACAAATAACTGCCTTCTCATTTATATCTCTTCTTTTAAAATACATTTTTTTCACAAAGTCCTTCAGTTCTGGTATTTCCATGAGATCTGCATTGCTTCTAGTTTAACCCATCATGGAGTTTTTAGTGTCTGCACTGAATTATCTATTTGTGAATTAGACTGTAGGACATGAACTCCAGTTTCTTATATGTATATATAATATACCAGGCATTTGGAAGATTCTCAGTACATGACAAATGATGCTTCAGTGAGTCTCCAAATACATGCCACTGAGTTTCTCTCCGGATGTCAAAAAATCCTCAAAACTCAGAAGACTTGTTGGCTTGTTTAGTACCAAAAGGGGTCCTTGGTTTCCACTGCACTTTGTATTTCTACCAGCCAAAAGTCAGTTTTGAGCAACTAAATAGTCATTGCACCTTTAATCCCACACAATGGTATGGATTTTGCCAGGAAATGTGTCTGGAGCTCTTGACTTATTTACTCTGCAAATAAAAGACAGATTTTGGAAATGATTTTCTTAATTCCATATACTACAGGTCTTCTAAAAATAACAGAAAGCTTCTCATCTCTGATGTCTCCTGTTATAATGTTTGATATAATATTATGATATTCATATGATATTTGATATTATGTCTGAAGGTTAATTCAGGTGATGAAAGGACCTTCCAAAATTTTTCTCTTATTTCCATTAATTAATATGGTGTATTGAGGTTTTCAAGAACTTTTCTGAGAACAGTTACCTGTTTTTCTGTGGTGAATAGGCTGGAAAGAAAGGAAAAACTAAGAATGATGAGATGACTTTGCTGATGTTTGACATAGCTAACCCTATTGTCTTCGCAATTTAAAACAACAAGCCAATCATTGCTCTACAAGCTTTTTCATCTCTGTATTACTATGCTTAAATATCATACCAACAACTTTGTATGTTCTGTTGCCCTGACCATTTTTTTTCTAATAAGTTATGACTCGGTTATCCGCCTCTTATGCTCTAGGCAGCGGTTCCCAAATGCTGATCCGCGGACCAGTGCTGGGCCGCGAATCACTGGCTTTTGGGCCACAGCAGCTGCTGGAGCTGAAGCCAGCTGTTTGCAGTGGCTTCAGCTCTGGCAACTGATTTTGCCCAGTGGTGGCACTGGGGCTGAAGCGGCAGCAGAAGGAGGTGGAGTAGAAGGCACCTCCTCACCCCTCCCACCCAGGTAAGATGGCAGCCTGGCCAGGGTTCTGCACTCCCCCATGCCTCTATGTGCTTGGGAAGGGAGGGGGCGCAAAGGAGGAGGGAGTGTGTGCGCTGCCAATGGCCACTTCCCCTGCCTGCATGGCAGTAGCAGCCATACTCCCTAGAGGAGGCAGCCTCATTCTGGAGAGTGTGGGGGGGGGAAAGGGGTGTTAGGTGAGGGTGTGGTGGGGTCATGAGGCAAGAGGGTGTTGGTATGGGCTGCAGGGGTCAGAGAAGATCCAGGGGGCAGAGGATAGGCCAAAGAGTAGGACTGTACTGAAAGTGATCCTTGCCCATGGTAAAACAGGTAGCGACTGTGGGATGGGTGTACGGCAACATGAAAAGTATGCAAATGGAGCCATGGAGTGATATCTATATAATCCCCACTTCTCCCATGGTATCCAGTGGGGTAGATAGAGGGGAGGAGGATATAGCCACTCTGAGTTCCATGGTGGGTGGCGAGGTCTGTCTTAACAAGAGTAGTTGTGACATGATGTAGTAGGGGAGGAGTGCAGCAAGGAAAAGACATTCCTCTAATATTCTTCACCGAATCTGGTGCACTCAGACAGCACTGGGGACCTAACATGGCCTGGAGAAGTGTAAGACAACAATGGCACTCATTATGCATACTATGTTGTTCTGGTGCCAGGTCCTTTGGGGGAGGTGGAATTGAGGTTGGTGGGCTGACACGGTGGAAGGTGGCACCAATGATTTGTGGGACGGCTACTTAGCTGCCAGTGTGGAGACTTTTGTTGGTGCCAGGTCCTGAGATGTTGTCGGCGTCAGTGCTGAGGTTTGTTGGTGGGGCCTTTCCAGTGCCAGCAATGACTGTCGGCCCCAATAGAGGTGGCGGGGGTGGAAGGGAAGGGCAGGGCAGCACTGTGGAAACAGTGCTGGGAGGAACAGGCTTTTAAGCTGGCTCCCCCCAGCACTGACTCCTGTCCCCCCCGCGACTTGCTGCCTCTCATAGGGGCGGGAGAGGGAAGAGCGAGTAGTTGATACTCCAGCCGACTATTCTCTAACGTCCCTAGAATTTTGAAACAGCAAACTGAAAAACAGTTACATCATATGGACTTATACTGAGTCCTACACATTTCATTAGAAAAATTTGATCCTTTAAGTCCACAACACCGACCTATGCCACTTGACCTAACGCTGTAACTTAACAAAGTAGTACATTAGAGGGTCAAGGTGAATGAGGTGAATGAGAGGCAGCAGCACAGGGCGGGGCAGGCGGGAGCTGGTACATGTGGCAAGCCGGGTTTCAAGCCAGCTCCCTGTGTGTACTGGCTCCCATAGAATTGCCTGCCCCCCGTGCTGCTGCCTCTCTATCAGAGGTGGAGTGGGGGGCAGGCAGGAGCCAGTGCTCATGGGGAGCCAGCTTGAAAGCCAGCTTTCCATGTGTACTGGCTCCTGCCTGCCCCTCTCAGTACAGCTGCCTCTGAATCAGGGTGGAGGGGTTGTCCAAGTGGCTCTGCGGGAGCTAGTGCTTGTGGGATCCAGCTTTTAAGCTGGCTCTCTCCAAGCACTGGCTCCTGCCTCCCCCACCATGCTGCTGCCTCCATGGAACAGTGGAGGAGGGGGAGGTGGCGTCACGGGAGCCAGTATGTGTGGAGAGCTGGCTTAAAAGCCAGCTCCCTGTGCATACCGGCTTGTGCCTGCCCCCCATTTGTGTAAAAGTGTAACTGCTAAAATAATTCAGTTACCTGTTTATAAAAATAAACATTTTTTAACATCCCCCTATTCGGTTCCTCTCACCAGTGCTTTTTCTTAAGCAGTCTCTGTTTCTCCTCAGCTCCATACCCTAGGTCTTTCTCCCCAATCTCTCTGGTTCTCTTTCCCAGTTAGGCCCTTTTCCACGAGTTGCAGCACAGATTTTTAACCTTGGAAATTCAAGTGGTTTAGTCATGTGTAATGTCATTAGAAGATGAAGATTTTTAGGATAAGTCTTGAGGGCTGCAAGATCTCGATGACCATGACACAAAAAATGCTTAATTCATGAGGAATCTCTGTGTTGAGGCAGTCCAGCAACAATTACATTAATGTTCAAAGGAAGAGATAATTAAGAGGCGAGAGCCTGACTTGCCGCTGCTGCAACATACATGGTTAGAGCACTAGAAAATCTACAATTTTAAATGAATTAACTTAAGCAGTTTCAGTTCAAAGTCAATATTATACTGTATAATCACACTTGTCAGAGTCTGCGTGAATATAATGCTCTGCAAGACTGCTGACAACTATTGTTTCTTTCCACTCTGCACAAGGAACATTTTTATTGTTATAACTGAAGCCACTGACATCTTTGCTGGGCAAAGTTCTATTAGAGTTGGCTATAACCCAGGGGTGGGCAATAATTTTCACAGGGGGCCACTTCACAAATTTTAGTAAGTGGTTGCAGGCTGACTCCTGCCTCTGGAAGGGACGTGGCTTTGGGTGGAAGGGATGGAGCTGGAGCTACAGAAAGGAGAAAGAGAGTGGTGAGAGAGAGAGAGAGAGAGAAACATTTTGTGCATGAGACACAGACTGTGACAGATTGAGTGTGTGTGGCACAGAGACTGGAGAATGCGTGTGGCAGTGTGTATGAGGCAGTGACTGTGTGTGTGTGTGGCACAGAGACAGTGTGGCACAGACTGGGGTGTGTATGACAGTGACACAGAGAGTGTATGGGCTGGCTGTTGCTGGCTAAGTTTTTGAAAGAAACCACGCTCTGTCTCTTCAAGAGAAACCTGTCCTCCTCTGGTTCCCCCTCTCCTCCCCACTGGCACCCCTCTGAGTCATACCTTCAGATTGGAGCAGCTCTGCTCTCTGTCTCATCTCCGATCCCTACTCTGCAGAGATGGGATACAGGAGCAGGGGAACATCCTGACTTCAGCACTCCCCTCTCCATTCTCCCCCCAGCTCTGAACAGCTAGCAGGAAAATCCTGGAAGCATCTTGGCTGCAGGCTGGAACAAGCTGGGGGGAGGAGCAGCTGAACACACACTGCCCTGCTGTAAGTATGCACCACTGCTAATCAGCTAAGCAGGCAGGAGAAAAATGCTTGGTGGAATGGATTCGTCCTACGGGTCTGAGTTTTTCCACCCCTGCTATAACCTGCCATAATGTGTACAATAAAAGAGTTTGAGTATCCATTGCTGCCAGCTCCCAATCCACCACAAGCATAGTCACACGATTCTTTTATCAGCCCTAGATAGTTTATACAGTAGTATGTCAGATCCCTGAGAGTACCAGCTCCACACCCCACAGGTGACTTGTGGTCTACCACTCCCCTATGCTACCTGCCAAAATTTTAATTGCTAATTGGGGTGCACCCACATGTCTCCTGCTTGTTCCTCTGGGTCAGGCCTGCACAACATATGGCCCGAGGGCCGCATGCGGCCCATGCCAACTACGGCTGGGGAAGGGGAAGTGCAGCGATTCTCGCTGCTGGGCTGCCTGCATGCAGCTCCGGCGCGAGGAGGCAGGGCACGAGCCAAAGGGCGGGATGCCAGCAGATGCCAGGATACTGGCGTGACATGGTGTCGTGATTCAAAAAGGTTCCGGCAGCCCCGCAACCTGGAAGGCAGAAGCCACGTAAGGGAGGGGAAGGGGCTTGTGCTAAGGGGAGGGGGGCAGGTCAGGAGAAAGGGGAAGGCACCAAGGGGCAAGGTGCAGGAGAGACAAATGCCAGGGGGCCAAGTGGAGACATACGTGGTTTTTTTTTTTTTCCTCGACAAAAATTTTCAGCCTGCATGTTCAGTATTTTTGGGGAGAGCATCCCTACTTGCGGCCCGCAGCTGTTTTCTTTGGAGTAGTATGGCCCTCGCCGCTTTCTGAGTTGTGCAGGCCTGCTCTGGGTGGTCCTTCCTGCACCGCCTCCCCCTGCAGGCACCAGTTGCCACTGTCCAAACTCTTCTTTCTTCCTTTTCCCAGGGAATGATTTCTTTTTCCCAACAGCAGCCCATCTGTTGCTAGCTTTACAGCCCCTGACTATTCCTGCACAGCTGAACCTTACTGCAATCAGTTCCCTGCTTCCTACCTCTTTTTCTGGGTAGAGCTAGTAGAGTTAATCTGTCTACCTGGCCATCTCCCTTCCAGTCCTGTGATGGTTGGATACCCCAACACGGATTCTTTGGTATACAGGGCTTTCCTACCTTAAGTCGCCCTGGTATACATCTGTTTGGCACTAAAGTCATTGATGCTTGTAGGAACTAATGCATTATAAGTCCTCCCATTCCCTTCTCTTAAGTTGCGAACCCCTCATCCCAAAAAAAAACCAATTTGCGTAAATGGAAGTCAGCCATGGGGAAAAAATTCCTCGCTTTAAGTTATTTTGCTATAAGTCCAAGTTTTTTGGAACGCAACTTGGAGTTATCATGAGGATAAGCTGTAAAAGGCACAGTACAATATATGGAAAGGCAGTATGATGTTGTGAATAGCACATTGGACCGAGAGCTAGTAGATGTGGATTCTGAATCCAGTTCTGCCACTAATCTGCTGCGTGATCATGTACAAGTCACTTTGCCTCTGTTTTCCCTCCCCATCTTTGTCTACCCACTTAGATTGGAAGTTCTTTGTGTGGAAAGGGACTGTATGTACATTTGTTTGGAGCCTAGCAAAACACACTCTAGTTTCTAAGTACTACTGTAATACAAGCAAAAAATAATAACAGTATGAAATCATGAAATTGGGGCTTATTGCATTGCATCTATGTGTGCCAAATGCTTACATATTTTTCTAAAAATCTGGTCTGTCATACTCACACATGGAATGGTGATGTGAATGTGACAAATTGCACACCCCTTTGATAAACTGCATTTTTGACTATCAGAACAGCATTATATCTATTAATCATTCTTTCTTGGAATGTACATTAGCTTCAGTGGTCAGTGCACTCCTTCTCCTTGCAAAAGAACAGCTGATAAAGCTTTTCCCACCATTTCCATAGGGCACCTCTAAGTCATATTGAAGTATAGGAAGCCTCTGATAAAATAGAACTCTGTGGGTGCAGGCAGTTTGGCTGTCCTGCACAGTGATTATATTCTGCCACCCATTTTCCACTTGTCTGACTGAATCAGGGACCTCTGTGCCCCCAGAAGAGGGACCAAGATCTGGCCCTTAAGATTCCTGTTCAATAAAATCTCAAAGTGTTCCTTTTATATTGAATAAAATTCTGTATAATTTAACTCTACATATGATTAAGTCACTGAAGTATTGTATAAGGGCATAAGATGTAAATGATGCTATAGAAAATAAAATTATTCTGATAAGGAGTTTTAAAAAGATAACCTGTTGTAATTCCTTAAAGAGTGAAAGCAAAGATGACAGTGAAACATGTATTGCAAAATACAGCCAAGAATCTTGCAAAATATTTCAGCTATGTTCTTTATATTATAGGCCCAGAAGCAGACCTGGATGGAATGAAAGGGCATTTGTTCTATTCAGTCTTTAATATTAAAAAAGAAGGCTTCTTTCAAAACCAAAAGAGAATATATCTGAAAGGGAAAAAAATAATTTTTCATTTGTACCCAATAGTTTTGTTTTGTTTTTGTTTTTTATCTGTTTGCAAATGTTCACTGTAATGGTTTGAAACCCAGTCGTGTCATTTCTTTACGCCCACACAGAGCTGCAGTAGTGCAGACACTGTAGCAGGCAAACCATATTACCAGCAACAGCCATTAAAACTCTTCCCACGCCAAGCATGGGCTGAAATCACCCCCACCCCCTACACACCCCACTGCAAAACCTTCAATGATCAGTTTAAAAAAAAAAGAAAATTGAAAAAGGAAACAGGATGCTTCTATTGTTTCAAGGCTATTCCAGAGAGACCTGTACCACTCCACCTGCCTATGGACTGGCCATCTAAAGGTTAGCAAGTGCTTTGTTGTTACTTTATGTGGGTAGAAATTCTATACAGAATGAGACAGATAGATCATTAAGTTATGTTTGTTTTATTGCAGTAATTATTTCAATTTGAGATGAGGAAAGCTTTTCTCCAGAACATCTTAGTACCAGTCCCACGTCTGTCTGAGACAGCTTTATAATCGGTATTTTTACATCTGTTAGTCCAGCCTTCAAAACTTTAAAAGATGGATTAAGATTATTATTTTGCTCTTAGAGCAACCTGTTGATTGCAGACTGTTGGCGGAAGGTTGTTAACTCTTTCTTAGCACAGAAAATTCACAGTGAATTTGACAATGACAAAAGAAAAACACAAATTCCGTTGTTCTGTTGTGCAACTACAAGAATCCTATTTGTCTGATCACTGTGGAGCTGCCAGCAATGTACAAGAATAACATGTTTCCCTTTTGAGAGAAATAAGCTGAGTTTAAAATAGAAATATAGACATTGTACAATACTGTGATATTCAGGTGAGATGAGAAGTGGTATAGGAATTAGAATGGAAAATATTCCAATGCACAAATGATATAGACTGAGACAACTATAAGTAAAAAATAATGTTTTATTTATATATTAAAATATATTTTTAGCTTATAGAATGTTTATACTGAGGTCAAACCTTTTGGAGGTTTCAATCATAAAAATATCTAAGAGGAGAAGAAACAAAGAGCACAAATTGATACACTTTTATTAATCCCCTAGATAAATCCTAAATTCTATGCTGCCATAGGATGAATCAATGTTATATGTTTCAATTGCTATAAAAAGTTAAGTCACCTGCTACATAGTATTCTGATCTTACAGGTTTAATTTGCTTTCTTTTGCACTCTCTGAGTTACTATTTTCTGATGCAATACAGGCAGTACCCGAGTTACGCGGATTTGACTTACGTCGGATCCGCAGTTACGAACGGGGTTTGCTGCCCGTCTCCCTGGTCTGCTGGAGACCAGCAGACCAGGGAGACGGGAAGCAAAGCCTCTGAGAACGCCAGCAGCGGGACAGCCGTAGCGCATCTGGGCTGTCCGCTGCCCGCGTGCTCCGCGGCTTTGCTCCACGTCTCCCCAGAGCAGGGAGACGGGGAGCAAAGCCACGGAGCACGCGGGCAGCGGACAGCCCGGACGCGCTGTGGCTGTCCCGCTGCTGGCGTGCTCCGCGGCTTTACTCCCCGTCTCCCTGGTCTGCTGGTCTCCAGCAGACCAGCAGACCAGGGATACGCGGAGCAAAACCGTGGAGGACCCGGGCGGCGGGACCGCGGTGTGTCTCGGTCCCCCGCTAGCGTCTCCCTGGTCTGCTGGGGGGGGGGAGGCACAGCTAGTACGCCCCCCCCCCCAGCAGTCCAGGCTTTTCTCCGGACGCCTGTGGTAGAGCAGCTGTGGTGCTGCCGGTTGGTCCCGCAGCGCCGCTCTGGGCGCTACTGGACCAACCCGTCAGCACCCCAGATGCTCTGCCCCAGGCGTCCTGATTCAGCCGCTGCTGGTCAGTTTCAGCAGTGGCTGAATCAAGATGCCTGGGGCAGAGCAGCTGGGGTGCTGGTGGATTGGTGGCGCTACTGCAGCAACCCAGCAGCACCTCAGCTGCTCTGCCCCAGGCGTCCCCAAGTCAGCCGCTGCTGAAACTGACCAGCGCTGACTACAGGAAGCCCGAGGCAGAGTTGCTCTGCCCCAGGCTTCCTGGAATCAGCCGCTGATCAGTTTCAGCAGCAGCTGACTTGGGGACGCCTGGGGTTCTTAAGTTGAATCTGTATGTAAGTCAGAACTGGCGTCCAGATTCAGCCTGTTGAAACTGATCAGAGGCTGATTCCAGGAAGCCCGGGGCAGACCAACTCTGCCTCGGGCTTCCTGTAGTCAGCCGCTGGTCAGTTTCAGCAGCGGCTGAACCTGGACGCCAGTTCCGACTTACATACAGATTCAACTTAAGAACAAACCTACAGTCCCTATCTTGTACGTAACCCGGGGACTGCCTGTATACACAAAAAATATGTAAAACTAGGAAATGGTAGGAGCATACTGTGGAATTAGTAAGGATAAAATATTCCCAAATATTTATCTACAGTACCCAAAAGACTCTTGTGGTCCCATGGCTTCATAGATAAAGCATGGTTTGTAGCTGTTATTGTCCACCAGAGCTGAGACACTGTGTGTGATTTTCAGGGACTATTGATAACGCAATGAGCAGGCAGATGTGTCAGGGTCAGACCATCATTAAGACTAATTTTCCTGGGAAAGATTATCAATATTTCCAAAGGTGAGGAGATTCTAAAGCTGGGTCCTGATCCTGAATACCTTCAGCTCTATTATCTTTAGCAAAAGTTGTGAGCACTCAGCACCCTGGTGCTGTTACTTAGAACTTCACAGGATCAGGTCCCTTGAAGAACAGCTGAAGAACCGAAGTCAAATATGCACGTATGTTATAAGGCACAGAGGGATTATTTCAGCTTCAAGAAATGATTTCAGAACGAGAAGAAATACCAGAGGCATAAATTGTTTATGGTGAAAAAAGGTATCTTGGTGGGGACTAGCAGTCACTTCTGGGCCTGTAAGCCACTCTGTTACTAATTAGAATTGAAGTCTAGAAGTATATGGAACTTGTGTACTCTAAAAACAATTCTGAACCTTCTCCCTCAAAACACCCTTCTCCTATTCTACCAAGTAAAATGGTATTTATTGTAACATTCATAATTAAGTTATTACTAATGGTACAATTACTTTTTCATACTGTGCATGAAAATGTAATTGAATACAAATATGATCTATTTTCCAGGAAGTACTTCCAATAAGCATTGTCCAACTATACTGAAAGGACAGGAGACACTTGATATGCAACTTTACTGTATACATTTGGGACCACCTAGCAGATAAAGTGTACAGCACAGACAAATCCATGTTTATTTAGATACTACCCAGGGTTTCCCCCAGCCCCTTTTCATTTTTCATCCAGATCCCCAAGCCAACCCATGGCTTGGACCTTACCATCTATCCCCTTCCCTCATAGAAGGGTTAAGGTGGGCTATAGGAAAGGGAGATTGGCTCCCTCCTAAACCAATCATAGGATCCCCCACCCGCATTCCATCCATTCATTCAGAACCTTCTTTTAAGTCCTTTCCCAGGTTATTTATCTGGTCACTGGATGCCTTCCCTATGGAGTACTCACACTGGACAGCTGTCACAAGGAGGCACCAGCAGCTAGGCTGGCTGCCTCCCCACCAATTCCCAGTCAGATTCCCAGACATCTCCCGGTGGTCTCTTTTATAGTGACCAAATAAGTGAAGTTCCATTCTGCCAAGAGACCCCCTTTGCCACTTGCACTATGCCAGGATCAGTGGGGCCAACAGCCAGGAGCAAGGTGGGGAGGGGGAGGCTCCTTGGACAGAGGAGGTGGGCCTGGAGGCAACGAGCCCTCAGCGTTGCCTGGACCATGGTGCTCCCCCTCCAGCTCTTAGAGCTGCATGGAGTGGCACTCTGGTGCTCTAGTGGCAATTCAAAGGGGCCCGAGGCTCCAGCCACTACCACTGCTACTGCAGCTGCATCACCAAGCCCCTTTGAATTGCCAGGCACTGGGGTACTGCCCCATTTGCCCCCTCCCCTCCACTCTATTGGCGGGCCTGGCCAGATTCGGCAACCCAGTAGCTGGGTTGTCAAAGACCAGATACTGCAACACAAGCCCTTCTCTGGTGGGCCATGTTGGTGATTTGCGTTTGAGATCCTGACTCTGGAAATCCTGCTGTGTGGAAAAAGGGTTCCAATGCCCATGGGAGTGAGTCAGTGCCACAGAGCTGACTACCAGTCACATGTTTACGGCAGTTCCTGACCTTCTGCCCCCTCTCCACCATCATGGAACACTTCTGCCTTCCTTCAGCAAGCCTAGACAAAGTTCCCTCCACTTCAGGGACGGTGCATACAATGACATCTATTGCTAGAAGTTAGTGGATAATCTGCAATCAGGAATTCTGGTTCCAGTTTCTGGTGCTGCTACTTATGTTGCATGATACTGAACAAGTCATGTAACTTCTTTGTACATCACTGTCTCCATTTGAAAAATTGAGATGCTAACAGTTAACAACCTCATGAGATACTGTGCACTGTGATTCACTCATGTTTGCAAAGTACTTTGAGTTCCTTGAGTGACAGTATCATTGAAGTACACAGTATGCTTGTTATTATAGCGCTTTACATTTTAATCTTACCTTTCTCTCCCAAAGATATTCTGAAAAGTACAGGAAAGGGATACAGTATCTACCCGTTATTGGTGTCTATAAGTGTTTGCAGCCATGTGTGTGTGTGTTTTCTACGTGGTGCAGTGTTTTGTTCGGTATACAATGGTAATAGCTGTGATTATATTTAAGGACACAAAGTATCCCCAGTGAATCAGTACTAACATTTTTTTTGTTCATGCCTTCACTATAAAAGAACAGCTAATGTCAGTTCATTTTGCCAAGTGACATTATTATCAGGTTCAATATACATATATGTGTGTATTTTGGGTCCACTTTTCATATAAAAAGACTGAAAATATTTTTATGAGAAGACAGTTCTGTGTGGACTTTTATAACACATTAAAGAACAATGACAGGTTAAAAATTACAGGCTTGATTATCTAATAAATGGAGACATACCATCTCATAGAGCTGGAAAGGATCTTGAGAGTTAATCAAATCCAGTCCCCTGCCCTCATAGCAGGAGCAAGTACCTTCCCTGATAGATTTACGATAGATCCCTAAATGGCCCCCTCAGGTATTGAGCTTACAAGCCTGGGTTTAGCAGGCCAATGCTCAAACCACCAAGCTATCCCTCCCTCCTGCCTTGTATTTGGATAAATCACCACTAAGCCCCACTCAAATTCTGAAGTTATGGCAGTAAGAATAAAAGGGGAATCAGGTTCCAGACTGAAATACATGTAAAATCTAAGTTAATCAGCATAAATGCTACAAACAATTTGCCATGCACCCTCTTACACTCCCATTTTCTTAATTTGGATAAGGAAAATAGACTAGTCAGTTTAACTTTCAGTGAATTATCATAGAGTTTCTGTGTTTCAATTGTAAACAAGGTAAGGGAATATTTTAAATGATTTCCACAACAGATTCAGTAATGGAAATAATTGTCTTTGGTTGTATTAAAAGCTTATTTTTATAAAGCCTAATTTTTTAGCCAGTTTTGACCAGCCAGAATCCTTCCATTTCATGCAGTACTGCTGGTATCAATTTGTTTCTTTGATGATATTGTGGAGTAAAAAGCAGGGCTAACAACAAAAATTAGTTTCTGCAATCATGGAACACCCCCAAGTCTATATAGCATCCCAATGAAGTGAAGATTTCAGTGTAGTATTGGGACCCAGAAAGGGATAAAAGTCATTCATCTTGGAGTGGGAGAGAAAACAAAATATAAAGCTTTCAGAAATGTGTTTGCAGGAGGTCATATTATTATTAGGGATGTAAAGGGTTAACCTGTACATGCATGCTTATCAGGCTTGGTGCAGTGCTCCTCCAGCTCAGCTGGGCCCATGGGATCATGGTTAATTGGTTAAACTGTCCATTTAACTGGTTAACTTTTTAACCTGGATTTTACATCTCTAATTATTAGTAGTAAAGGTTTGCAAATTGTAGCTGACTGCTTATTTTCTCTATAAGGAGTCATATATTGTAATAAGAGTTTAGAATTATTCTAGGAATAAAATATAATAAATACTAAAAGTTCAGGTAACCAAAGCAAAAATTTGATATGTCTGTGCAACATATTATCTTGTTTTTTAGCAAAATAGCTTTGTGGTGCAAGAAATAAGGAAGCAAAGCATTTTAAACACACATTCCCAGGATTCCCATAGACAATATTCAAACATAAATATTTATATTTATTGTAAAAGTTGGCCATGGCTAATACTATTTTTGTCTCTCTTAGATGTATGAAAGTATAGGCTTTCATGTCCCTCCAGAGTTCACATCAAGGGTTCTCAAATTGGGGATCATGACCCCTCAGGGTCATGAGGTTATTACTTGGGGGGGTTGCGAGCTGCCAGCCTCTCTCCACAAGCCCCACTTCTCCTCCAACATTTATATTAGTTAAACATTATAAATGTGTTTCTCATTTATAAGATGGGGGTTGCACTCAGAGGGTTGCTATATGAAAGGGGTCACCCGTGCAAAAGTTTGAGAACCACTGATTTGCATAAAGAATAGTTGTGCTTAATCTAGGATGAAAACAATTGCTGTTGCTCTTCATGGCCCACTTCTGCAATCAGTATTAATATGAGTAATCCTTACATAAATGGATGGTTTAATTCAAATAACTAAGTGGGTTGTTTTTGTTTGTTTTTTAAAAAAAACACTCCATTTCTTGCATGTCCTGCTGATGAATTAATAGGCATAGGAGCTGAGTGGAACAGTGGTTACTTTTTTTTCATGTATAATATACATCTTTTAATATATTCTACAGCCTGTTAGTGTATTGAGGCTAATGAGTGAGTCAGTGGTCGTTTCTTCCTCTCTGCCAGAATCTCTTGTTTGAATAGTTGGGAGATGAGTAAATCAGGATTCTACCCTTACTTTTTCTACTCCCTCCTCCTTCATTGTGCTTCATGTCAAATTAGAGAGTAACAGATAGATCCTTCTCCAAGAATTTAGTATATGTAGTTACAGCACATAATCCAAGAGGGCCCTTGTTCTGTCTTGGGCCTTTCAGTACTATCATTACATGGCTAATACTAAATAAGGTATTTTTTAGGTCATGAGTGGATCACAAAACACCATGTAGGAATCACTGGATTAAAACATTGACATCAATGAGAAATAAGGAAAAACAGTAAGAAGGCATCTGTTCTGTCCCCAGTGTTGTGTTGTACATGTAACAAATAAAAATATCAATTGAAGAAATAAATCTGTATTTTCATGTGTTTCATATAGTCACTGAAAAGCAATTTACATTAGTTATAAAATGTTAGTTGTATTTGTCATGACTGTATTAGTACAGCAAGCTGTTTTGTCTGAAACCAATAACCACAGTCACCAATTTTAGAGTTAACAGTAACCTTGGTCTTTTGTGCTTATTTTTAAGAAGGACATATAGGGAACCCCTAAAAAATCCAAGATTATTACTAATATTTCAGAGATGTCTTCAGGTATCTGAGTATTATTGGATGCTCTTCAATTTCCTAAAGGAACAGGATCAAAGATCCTATTCTTCCAGATTACAGCTATTTAAGAAAAATCCATCTCTGTGCACATTTTAAAGTGCTGGTTTCCTGTAACTATAGGTATCATTTTCAGAAATGGGAATGACTATGCTAAATACCTGTCTGAAGTATCTGAACATGCCTAGTGAGAACTAGAAGATGCCAGAGACTGAAAAATTTCAGACTGATCTGACTAAATGTACAGTTATAAGAGTTACTTTCCTCATAGGTGCTTACCAAATATGACTGTGCCAATTTATAAGTCCACTGATGGTTTGGTTTGATGTTTGTATAGTTTGTAGCACACTGGAATGCAACTCCTGATCAAGACCTCAGGATGCTACTGGGATGTGAACAATACATAAAAATAAAAGGACCTTGCAGTCTAAAAGACTTTCTCTTCATATGGTATCGTGATAGTTCAAACCAGTTGAGAATCTTTAGCTCAGGAGTCTCAAACTCAATGTAGATTAAGGCCAGTTCCAGTCCCTCAATCCTCCTAGCGGGCCAGCAGGCACCCCTCTCCCCCCCCCCCATAGAGTTTCAGGGGGCAGGGATCTCTGAGCATTTTCTGGCACTGCTCCCCCCCCCCCCCCCAGCAGTTCAGCAGGGCTAGAGTGGCTTCTTGCTGCTACTTCCATGTTGCTGCAGGCAGCATGTCTCTGTGGACCTGGGGAAGTATGTGCAGAGCCGTCCCATCCATAGGTATAAACTGTGAAACTATTAACTCATTTTTTTGTAACTGACCTAATATCAGTGATGCCAATTCTCCTGGTTTAATCACAAGCCTACTGATAATTGGGGCTTTTTTTTTTCTTTTCTGGAAACCTCCTGACATGTTATTAGAATTAAGCCAGATCTGGGAACTTTACTACCTGATGCTTCATGCACCAATATCAACTGTGATTGCTCTGACTTACTAGTCTCAGAGGGGTAGCCTGTAACTGTTATCTGTAACTTTAAAAATGAGTAGTCCTCTGGCACCTTAGGCCTGGTTTCCACTAGGACCTTAATCCGAAATTAGCCCCCAAGGTTGAATTTGTAAGCGATGCATCCACACTACAAAGCCTGTTATTCTGGAATAAGGGGGCGTGGAATTTGAACTCTACAGTCCTGCTTTTCACAATGAATAATGCTATTCCTTAATTTGTAAATCTGAAATCACATTACTGTAGATACTTCAGTGCTACTAATTCAAACTAATTGGTCTCCAGAAGGCCTCCCGCAGCTTCTTGGGGCTCTGAGTCCACATTAATGGAGCCTGCCTTTGACTAATTTGATTCTTCCCCATAATGAGGGCATGGAACTTCAAATTTGTAAAATTGGGTACCCATAAGTTGAATTTAGTAAATTTGAAATAATCTCCTATGCTATGTCTACACTCGTGGCTTCTTGCACAAGTACAGCCATTCTTGCGCAAGAATCCGCAGAGCGTCCACACTGCCTGCCCACTCTTGTGCAAGGAAATTTACAGTAAGGCATGGTAAGAGAGGGCTCCTTGCGCAAGAGCTACGCTCTTTTTTAACAGGTGTAAGCCCTCTTGCGCAGGAGCTCTTGCACAAGAGGGCAGTGTGGATGCTCAGCAGGGATTTATTGCACAAGAAAGCCATATGGCTAAAATGGCCATCAGAGCTTTCTTGTGTAAGAGAGCGTCCACACTGCCATGGGCAGTCTTGCGCAAAAGCACAGCTCCCACGTGGCAGTGTGGATGTTTTCTTGTGCAAGACCTCTTGCACAAGGACCCTTGCACGAGATGTTCTTGCACAAGAAGCCGCCAGTATAGACATAGCCCTAGGGTGTGTCTAGACTACAGGGTTTTTTTCCGAAAAAAGTGGCCTTTTTTCGAAAAAACTTCCCCTGTGTCTAGACTGCCGCCATGTTCTTTTGAAATTAAATCAAAAGAACGTGGCTTTTTTTTGACCAAAGTAAACCTCATTTTATGAGGAAGAACACCTTTTTTCAAAAGCTTTTTTAAAAAAAGGCATTCTTGAATGCAAACAGGGCTTTTTCGAAAGAGAGCTTCCAGACTGCCTGGGTGCTCTCTTTCAAAAAAGCGGCTCGCTTTTTCGAAAGAAGTGGTTGCAGTCTAGACACACTCTTTCAAAAGAGGCTTGTAGTCTAGACGTACCCCTAGTGTAGACATGGCATTAGAGACTAACAAAAATATATATAGTATCGTGAACTTTCATGGGCAATACCCATTTAAGAAGATGATGAGCCACAGAGGAATAACAGAAACCAAGTATTTTGTAACAGAAAATGTTTCTAAAAGAAAAATTCATCATCAATTTGTTTCACAAGATTTGTCATAGTTTTTATCATGCGTGTGCCTGGGATTATGGGTAGATGCATTTAAAAAAAAACCCGCAATTAGGGATATTAAATATAGGTTAATTAACTAATTGACTAGTCGATGGAAATTCCATCGACTAGTCGATAAGCAGGGGAGCCATAGTGGTGTTAGCTTCCGGCTCCAGGAAGCTGGTGCACAGTGGGGAGACCTGGCACGAGCTGGACCAGCTGATTCCCACCTCACACTGGGTCCCCTCTGCTATGCTTTAGCTTTTTATATGAGTTAAGAGCCAGCAGGCACTTAATACATTTAATAGGCAGAGATGCAGCGGGATTCGCTCCCAACGGGCTCTTATACATTTAAAAAGCTAAAGGGTGGCAGGGGGACCTGGCACAAGCCGGGAATCAGCTGGTCCAACTTAAACTGGGTCCCCCCCCCCCGCTGTGCTTCTGATTTTTAAATGTATTAAGAGCCGCCAGGTTCTTGATACATTTAAAATGCAGAGCCACAGAATCTGGGACTGGGCGTGAGCCAGGGATCAGCTGATTCCCAGCTTGCACCTGGTCCCCGCTACTGCCCTGCACCCCATGGAGATGGTGCTGGGGAGAACCGGCTTTTAAGGCAGTTCCCCACAGTACTGGCTCCTGCTCCCCCCACCTGCTGCCTTTAATACCAGTTGCTTATATTTCTACTCTCAATTTAATTAATTAAATTAGTGGTAATAGGAAGTGGAGGTCAGACTTGCTTTGTGTGGATGGGGAAGTCCTTGTTGATAGTAGGTGGTTGTACTAAAAAAGAATGATTCTACTTTCTGAATGGTTTTCTGCAGAGCTGAGTTGGTCCTAACATTTCATAAGAATACAGCTTGTAGGTGCCATTCAAGTAGTTGACATGGCATTTCCTTGGACTCCTTTATCACTTGTGGACAGAAGTATCTTTGTTGCCAAGGATGAAAAATATAATTGTGCTAGGTGAAGTGTGTCAGCATTTTGTTTTGTAACTAAATGTATATTTTTTTAAAAGTCAGAAGAGGAAATGTATGAGTTCTCATAAGACAGATGTACTTTGTCAGTACTAATGTAGAATTTATTTTTAAAATCAGTTCTTTGTTCCAAAGACCAACACATTTTTTTCCATTTGAAACATCTTACAACCAGTGTAACTTTTCAAGAGGCTTATACAAGGAGTAAAAATCAAAATTAAAAAATCCCTCCCTGCCACTAAATATAATGGGCTTGCAATTCTATTTTAGCCCTGGTAAAGAGGTCTTTCAGGTCCATTAAGGTCACATGCAGCATAAAACTGCTTGAAACCAGCCAAGATCACAATGGTGTGGGCTTTTTTTGTTTTTTTTTTTTGCAACACTTAGATGTCCAGATCCTCAGCTGGTATAAATTGGTGTAGCCCTACTGAACACAGGACCTGAGAATCTTTGGCCAGGAGCATCCCAAATGATGTGTGTTCTGATTTCAGACTAAGGTACATCTTGGGAATGAGCTTGTATATGTTCTAATTACTCTGGAAGAGACGTAGGCATCATACTTTCAAAAGAGAGTGGTATTATGGTAGGGTATGTCTACACTTGCCCCCTAGTTCGAACTAGGGGAGGAAATGAAGCATACCGAAGTTGCTAATGAAGCGCGGGATTTAAATATCCCCCGCTTCATTAACAACTTCGGTATGCTTCATTTGCCTCACTAGTTTGAACTAGGGGGCAAGTGTAGACATACCTGTATTCAGTACTGTTTTGATCTCCAACCCAACACTGAATACTATAAATGCAAGGTTATTCTGATGTTTTCTTAGAATCCAGATAAGTTAATCTTGATCACAACAAACTATAAATTTTACAAATTGTATTTGAGATAGCAGTACAAGTCACAGGGTGCCTAAGGATGCATCTACACTGCACCCTTATCTTGAAATAAGATACGCAATTTGAGCTACGCAAATTGCACAGCTTATTTCGAGTTTATTTTGAAATAGCTTATTTCAAAATTTGGTGCTGTATATACAGCACCAAATTTCGAAATAGAGCGCTATTCTGAAACATCCCTTAATCTTTGTGGAACAAGGTTTACAGGGACATTGGAATAGTGACCCCATTATATTTTGAAATAATGGGCTTGCTCAGAAGATGTGGAATAGCTATTTTGGGATGCTTCCGGTATCCCGAAATAGCTCTGCAGTGTAGACATAACCTAAGAAATTAGATGAACTTTTTGTTTCAGTTTGTATTTAGGTGGCACCATTCAGCTGGAAAAAATAAATATGAAAAAAAGTAAATTACAGGGAATAATGGACTGAAACATGATATGTAACCCTCAATCAAAGATTTCTCTTTTGTTTTAGGTATAGTTTTTTAAATTTGAAATTAAAAGTGCATACAGACCACTGGTTTAAATTTACAAATGTTAAGACATGGGCCACAATGAAGTACCAAGATTTACCTTGGTGTATTAGAACACAGAATTTGGCCTTTTGAGTTCTAGAGTACATATAGAAATGTTCATAGATAATAAATGATGAACAAAAATCATAGAAAGCTAGTTATGCATCTGAGAATAACTAAAAGTATAGTTTATCCTATTCTACTCATTTTCTTTAAACAGTTATGAGTATTTGAAAAACCTTTCTTAGTCATTTTTTATATTAAGAAAATCTAATACTTTGTTATATGCAGGCTTCTTGCATTTGAGAACAGTTACTCAGAGGACTAATTTGCATAGGTGTACTGAAAATGACAAATATGAAGTCTAGGTAGTCAGAGGCATTTTCAGAATGGATTTTTCTGCTCCTGCAGGTTAGGATGAATATTCAGAAATCCTTACTCTTATTCATATGAAGTAAGTTTGGTAGCACCATACATTCCCTGGTGGTTAGCACATTAATTATTTGTATTATGCTACACTGTCACACATTATTATAAATTATTGTAAAATCATGCTACCAAATCGACCAGTTAACGGGAGTTTTGCCACTAACTTCAGTGGGACCAGGCTTTGGTCTGGAATGCACATAACTGATCTTTCCTAGAGATTCTTATAAAGGCAGTGGAGGCTTGGTGACACCTATTTTTTAGATTGGCTTTAAAAATATAACTCTCTTATATTTCAGACAAAACTTGTACACTGTGTCCTGGATAGCGGAAAGGGTCAGCATGTACCCTGTGCCATACAATGGGGATAGAATCATAAAACTGTAGGACTGGAAGGTACCTTGAGCAGTTGTCTAGTCTAGTCTTCTCTACTCATGGAAGGACTAGGTACTATCTAGACCAGGGGTGTCCAAACTTTTTTCAAAGAGGGCCAGATTTGATGAAGTGAACATGCGTGAGGGCCGACCATTTTGCCTGACATTCTTTGAACCATTAAAATTAAATGCAAATTAACTATTTTATGCAAAGTTTATTGCAAACAGCATACTTTTCATTTCGTCACATGGATGACAAATCTAAACAGGTGTTAAATCACTCTGCCATTCATATCTGAAGGCCAGATGAAAAAAAAAATCCAAGAAGCTGAAATATATGTCAGGAACATTGTAAAGAAAATTATATAATATTGGTAATAAAGGTTGTCTGTCAACTTTTAAGTTCAAAAAATATGAACAGGAACATAACACCAAGTATACATGTTGTGTCCAAATATATTTATAACTGATTTAGACCAACTGACATTAACTGAGATTTTACAATGTATTCATCTCAATACATATGGATTCGTTGGGGGCCATAAAAGATAGATATTGCCAAATTACCTGTGGGGCCATATTAAACCGGAACACGGGCCGCAATTGGCCCGCGGGCCGGACTTTGGACATGCCTGATCTAGGCCATTCCTGACAGCAGAGGCAACTAGTGACAGGGGAAGGAGGCTGGGGGCACCAGTCACATGCCTGGAGAGGGAGCAGGACTACTCCCTTCTGCCCCAGGCTCTGCAACTTTCCACCCCTGTTCTGCTCCCTTCCCATCCCTCTCTGCCCTCGCACCACACCAGCATTCCCTGGAAGGATGTGGCACAGTGCAGCCAGAGAGCAGCATCATGCAAGTTGAAGCTGCCTAGCTGCATCTTTCCCTGTGCCACTGCTGCTGCATGCAGGGGGGGGGGAGGGGGCATGGAGGAGGGTGCAGCCTCCTGCTGCTGGCCCCACAGCTGTACTAGTCCTCCTGCAAGTCTGCATCCTCACCCCTGCATTCACCAGTTCCGGTGGCAGGAAAGGTGCTGGAAGGTGGCTCTGGCTGTGCCATGCTGCTTCCTTCTGCGGAATGCTGGGGCAGTCCCACCCCTCTCCTGGAGTGGCTTAGCCAAAGACCCATGCCATGCAAGCTGGAGCCACCCTGCTGTGGCTTCCACACCATCATTGAGTGCAGGGGGTGTGATACAGACTTCTGCTGCCAGCACTAGCCCACTGGCCAGCTAACCACCCTGCTGGCTGATGGGCAGCCCCTTCCACACCCCCACGTCACCCCTGCCTGAAAGATATGTGTCTGATCTGCTCTTTAAAATCTCCAATAATAAAGATTCCATAACCTCCTTGTGCAATTTATTCCAGTACTTAACTACACCAACACATGGTTTTTCCTACTGTTCAACCTGAACCACCCTTGCTGCAATTTGAGCCTGATCCAAAACACAGGGAAGACTGTGCAAGTCTTTCCACTGATTTTCATAGGCTGTGTTGAAGCTTCTGAGCACTCTGCATGGCTGATCATGAAGCTTGTGTATTTTAACCTTATCCTCAAATGCACATTAACAAACATAAGAATTTCAATACAAGGCATGTAGCTAATGATGTATGCTAAACAACTGATCATTCCATTGCTTTTACTTGTATCCCATCCCCAGTCTGTGCAATGTACAGAACTTACAACTATAAGTTCTTCAGGGAAGGCACCTTGCATTTATTTTTAAAGGAGCTAGCACAGGGCCGAGCAAAATATGATCTGCAGGCCAGATCCAGCCTGCCAAGACACCAGATCCAGCCTGCAAGAGCCTCAGCCATCTCTGCCTGCTCTGCCCCCCGCTCAGCACTCAGGAAAGCCATCTGCAAGACCATGTGCTTCTGTGAATGCTGAGAGCCCAGAGGAGTGGGAAAGAGGTCACATTGCTCCCACTGTCTGGTTTCCAGCCAATAGCAGCTGCCTATTTACAGGGCAGGCAGCATGTGAAGTGCCCCTCCATCAACCCTTTGGTTCAGTGTTTGTGGCATCAAACATGGCCCCTGTAGCTGCTGTGAGCAGTATAGGGGCATGGAAGGCAGGGGCCCTGGTTAAGGAACCCATTGAGCTGGCTGGGAGCCACCCAGGTAAGGTCTCCCAGCCAGAGCCTGCCTCTGGCATCCCAACACTGTCCTTCTCCCCAACCCTCCTGCACCTCTACCCCTTGTAATCCAAACCTTCTGCACCCCTGCACCAGCCACCACACATCTTCCCAAACACTGCATTCCCTCTTACATCCCTCCTCAGGTCACAATCCCTTCCCAGACCTTGCACCCCAATCTGCTATCCGTGGTCAGAGGCCAAATTCCTGCACCCACATCCCTGCACTCCTGCTCCAGCTTACAACCCCCTCCCAGACCCTGCCCCCTCTCCTGCACACCTGCCCCAGGTTATGACCAGTGTTCCCTTTAACATTTTCTATTTTGGGGCAGGTTGAATTTTCTAATTCAGTGTTTTTAAATATTTTTTCAGAAACAGACTAACATGGCTCCCCCTCTGAAACTGTTAAAAGAATCTTTTCTTTCTTACCTTAAGCCATTAACATCTACATTCAAACTTTCTTTGAAATGTAATCATGCAAATGTCTTCTTAGTGACACACATGCATGCTTTCCTCCCTTCCAAACCAGCCTAACAGAGAGTACTGCACTGAGTCAGACACTCCAAACAGCCTCCACCTCACTGCACAGATGCAAGCACTTAATCACTCCCTCTTTCCTCCACCTACCCCTTTCCTTTCCCCTTCTCAGCCCAGGAGGACTGAAGAGACTGCTGGGTTTCTGCCTCTCTCTCTCCCCTCTGGCAGACAGGACTTTTCCCCAAGCCAATTAATTACTCACTCCCTACTCCCAGCCATTCATTCCCTATTTATCTCAGCTGATTGTCTTCCATTTCAAGGACATGACAGACAGTGTTTGGCTGAAGTTTATGGAGGCCCCGTCCTGGCCAATCAGGTGGTCTCCCTGCCTGCATGGGGAGCTTTGAACCTCTGTGCAAGGCTCAGAACATAAGCTACGCGGCTGCTCAGCCACACAGGGAACTTTGGTTACGACCCCCTCCCAGACCCTGCATCCCTCCTCCTATACCCCTCCCCCAGGCCAGAATCCTCTCCTGCACTCATATCCCTCCCAGATCCTCTACCCCAATTCCCTGTCCCAGGTCACAACCCAAACCTCTGCACCCATACCCCAGGTCACACTCCCCTCCCAGACTCTGCACCCCCTGCTGCACCCCAGTTCACTGCCCTAAGTCACAATCCCATCACCCAAACACCCTCCCATATGCCACACCCCAATCCCTTACCCTAAGCTCCCTTCTGCACCCAAACTCGATCCCATTCCCCCATGCCTCCATCATTAATATAATGGAAGAGTGCAGCCCTCGACCACTTATCAAATACGTGGAGTGCCCCCCCCATCAAAATTATTGCCCACCCCTGAGCTAGCACAATGCTGACACTATATAAAACTACAAACTACAGACTATCATAAAGAGTGGTAGTTTTAGAGAGATTTTCAGTTCCAGCGCCAGTTTCCATTTTAAGGAAAGGGAATATTGCTGGAACTGGTAATAAATCTGAAACTGGAATATTCTTTAAATGTACTCAGCAAGAGGAATAATGATTATCACAGTCCTATTCAGAAGCTTAAATCATCTTAGAGAAGGTTCTGCTTTCTCAGAGAAATCATTTTTAATTGATTGTGAGGTGCCCGTAATTGTGGCTCATTTAAGTTACGGACAGAACTCCTGTTTACACAGAAGTTCTCACTTACATGTATGGAATCAGGATAGATTCAGGCAGGAACGAACTGCTGCAAAGCATTGTAGCTATTCTTACTCATATGCATGAAGCAAATGTGAGAACCAGAAGCAACAGTCATTGTTGGCACAATGGTTTTGTTTTTTTTAATTTCTCAGATCACATTTTAACTTCATGCAATGATTTAATCTTTAACTATTGCTAAGAATATTTCTATATGACACAGGAGTAGATGACTCTCATACTTTATATTGGGTACTAATTAGAACTTTTTTCTTCATAAATAAAAGAAGGAAATAATTAGAGATTGACTAATCCCACAACCACTTACCTGGCCATCACCCCAGAATCTAGTGGTTTGATAAATAGGACCAGGATCTAAATCTCTCTCTCTCTCTCTCTGAAAAAGAGAGAGAGAGAAATAAACAAACAAACAAACAAACATATATATATATATATATAAACACATATCAATAAAGCTTTGCAAAACTAAACCCTACTACCATTTCCAGAGATGATCCAAACTCTGAACCGTTAATCTCAAAGACCCTATTGGATATGTAGGGAATATGGACCAAGCAATCAAAAGAAACATAAATTCTGTGTTTACCAAATGAGTCAGCGCATGTGATGATAGCCAATCTAAAATTAGCGTGATCAAAACATGACGTCTCCAAGGCATTTGTGAGTGAGCATATACCATTTGCAAGCCAGGAAATGGCTCATTTGCAGCAGCTTGGGAAATGAAGTTCATGTGCTCCAGTTTGAGATGTACAATCTAATGATGTGGCAGAGAGAATCATTCAAAAGCAGTAAAATTCCTGTTTCATCTAAGGGTTGCATAAAAAAGCCACATTAAACATAATATTACATTACCTCTTACTATATGATTCTACTAGTTATACTGATATTTCTTCCCGGCTTACGTTACAGTCTTCCCCTATGTGATAACTGTGGATCCAGCTCCAGTGGCCGAAGATGTGTGAATCTCCTAATAGCACTTTTCATAGCATGTCTAATGCCATGAAACCAAGCTGGTTCTGTAGCATTCAAGGCCATCCACATATATGTGAAGCAGACTACTGGAATAAACTAGGTTTTAGAAGGGGTCAAGGTCTGTTTGCTCATTTCACTTAAAGGATAGAGAGCTCTCATGTAGTAATGAACTTGAGTGGTCATAACAACAAAGAGTCCTGTGGCATCTTAGAAATGAACAGAATTATTAGGGCAGAAGCTTTTGTGAGTAAAATCCATGTCATCAGATGAATTGTAAGGGAGTTTACAGACACATGGACAACAAAAGAATGAAGCTCCTTATATAAATCATAATCAAGTCAGGGTGGAAGTAGCTCATTCACAGCAGTTGATGTGGAAATGTGGGTATCAAGAGAAGAGAAATTGCCTTTGTAGTGCATTATCCAGTTAAGATCCTAATTCAGTCCTAAAATGATTATATTGAATTTGCAAATGAACTTCAGCTGTCTCCTTTTCCAATTGTGTATTGATTTTTTTTTGTAGAAGGATGGCTTCTTTCAAATCCATTACTGAATGTCCAGAGAGCCTTAAAGTGTTCATCTACAGGTTTATGTATATTACTGTTCCTGATGTCTGATTTGTGTCCATTTATCCTTTGGTGTAAACACTATCCAGTTTGGCCAATATATATGGCAGAAGGCCATTGCTGGCACTTGATGGCATGTATCACATTAATGGATGTACAGGTGGATGAGTCCCTGTTGTTGTGACTTATGTGATTAGGTCCTGTGATGGTGTCACTTATATAGCTACGTGAACAGAGTTGGCAACAGGATTTGTTGCAGGGATAGGTTCCAGGGTGTTTTAGTGGTGTGTTGTATGGCCACTGGTGAGTATTTGCTTCAGGTTGAAGGTCTGTCTGTAGGCGAGGACTGGTATGTCTCCCAAGGTCTGTGAGAGTGAAAGATTGTTTTCCAGGATAGGTTGTGGATTGTCAATAATGTGCTGGAGAGGTTTTAGCTAGCAGCTATACGTGATATTCAGTGGTGTCATGTTATTTTTCTTTAGGGGGCCTGTCTCGAAGTAGGTGACTTCTGAGTACTTGTCTGGTTCTGTCAATCTGTTTCTTCACTTCCCCACATAGAGATTTAAGTTTTAAGAATGCTTGATAAAGGTCTTGTAGATGTTTGTCTTTGTCTGAGGGATTGGAGTAGATATGGTTTTATCTTAGGGCTTGGCTATAGACAATTGATCATGTAATGTGTCCTGGATGGAAGCTAGAGGCATATAGGTAAGAAAAGCAGTCAGTAGGTTTCTGATATAGGCTGGTGTTTATGTGACCATCATTTATTTATAGTGTAGTATCTGGGAAGTGGAACTTTTATGGATTGTTCCCAGGCTGAGTTTGATAGTGGAGTGGAAATTGTTGAAATCCTAGTGAAATTCTTCAAGGACTTCATTCCTGTTGGTGCATATGATGATGTCATCAATGAAGCATAAGTAGAGAAGTGGTGTAAGGGGATGTAAACTGAGGAAATGTTCTAGGTCAGCCATAAATATATTGGCATATTGTGGGGTCCAGGGCCGGCCTTAAGCCCATTTGGCTGAATCGGGCCCAGCGCGTAAGGGGGCCCTGCGCCCCTGCACCCGGAAGTTGGCTCCCTCGGCTTTGCTCGGCTTCCCCTTGCCCTTATCTGCGCACGCTGCCGGCTGCTCCTGCTGTGCGTGCTGTTCGCAGGTGGGTGGGGAGATGCCCGGGCGTGACGTGACGTCACGCCCGGGATTTTAAAACTGAAAAGTGCCATGCCACCGCCACCGCGGCACACGTGGTTCGCAGACTGGCCCCGCAGAAGGCAGAAGGTAGGGGAGCGGGAGCGGAAGCAGGGGCTTGGATGGGGTGGGAGAGGAAGTGGCTTGTACGCAGGGGGAGGGAGAAGAAAGGGGAAGGCACCTAGAGGCAGGGTGGAGGTGAGACACATGCCAGGGGGCCAAGTACAGACAATGAGGAAAAGTGCAGGAGGGGGACAGGGTGATATGGGGAGAAGAGAGGGGAAGGGCATTGGGGACTAGAGGGGAAGGTGCTGGGAGAAGACTTGAAAGAAGGGGTGGACATGAAAAAGGTGGGGATGGAGCAAGACGTGTAAGGGCACAGAGGGGCAGGAGGGGAATGGGGCAGAGGGTGGTGAGGGGGTGGGCATCAGGGAAAAAGAGGGCAAAGGGGACAGGGGCAGGGAGGGAAGGGGAAGCACCAAGATGTGCAGGGCTAAGGGAAGATGAAGGTGCCAGAGGATTCTGGGTGTGAAGCAGAAGGGCAGATACCTGCAGGGGAGGGACCAGCACCAGAGGAGAGAGGCAGGGCAGGTGTGTAGAGGGAGGTGTTAGAAGAAGGGACGAGGAGGGGTAACTCACCTGATCAGAGTGGGGCTACTGGAGGAGTGGGCACAGTGGGGAAGGAAGGGCTGGTGGACGGGGGCAGGTCGCAGGAGGGCTGACAACAGTGAGAAGGGCAGGAGTCAGGACAGCAGAGGAGGGTGAGGAGTTGGGGGGGGGGGCAGCAGGCACCAGGGGAGATGATGGAGCAAGGAGAGGAGACATGGCAGCAGAGAGAAAAGGTAAAGGTTTATAAAATATTTATTAATAACATGGTATGCTGCCCACGGCCAGTTTGTTTGCGCCCCATGCTGCAGTTTGGGTTTATGTGGGGATCAACATGTGGCCGGCGAGTGGGAGCCAAAACAAAAGTAGTCAGTGTAATGATCTTCTGTTGATATGTGTTTTAGTAGTTAAATTCTTGGACTGTCATTGCTCATGAAAAGTGCTATCACATGAGTAGAAATCGGGTAAATATTGCATTTTATTAATATCAGCAGAACTGACTTAAATAGGGCCTGTGTGTTGTGTAGTCTTGCCTTAATCTTTGTATTCATGCCTGTCAGTGTGAGAGAAGCTATTTGTATATATTTGCTTGCATATGCAACTACACTTAAGTTGGGGCTCTCAGCATGTTCTGTACGTATCAGTGTGGCTCCTGGGGCTTCCAAAGTTGAGTTGCCCTAGCTCATCCCTGACAGGTGTCTGTCTAACCTGGTCTTAAATATCTGCAATTTAAGCCCATTGCTTCTCATCCTAACCTCAGAGGCCAAGCAGAGCAATTTTTCTTCCTCCTCCTTATGATACTCTTTTAGATACTTGAAAGCTGCTCTCATGTCCCTTTTTGGTCTTCTCCAAGGTAAACAAGGCCAATTTCTTCAGCCTTGCCTCATATCTCATGTTCTCTAGACCTTTCATCATTTGTGTTGATCTTCTCTGGACTTTCTCCAGTTTCTCCACATTTCCCGAAATGTGATGCCCAGAACTGGACATGATACTCCAGCTGGGGCCTAATTTAGATGGCTCATTCCCTGCCCAGGGGACGTGAGACTGGGTTGGTTAATTTCCAATCCTCCTATTTATTCTTTTCCTAAGTTAGGAGGGCACAGTAGTTCTGATAGGGGTTAGAGAGGGGATGGAAGCCAGATCCAAGATAAATGAGCCCTGGGAAGTGGGCCCATTGAAAGGAGACTGGACCTGTGGATGCCTTGGGGGTCTGCAACAAGGGCCTGCTTTGGGAAGCCCCCTCTTTGGAGGTGAATGTGGCAGCACTGAGACACCACCCAAAAGCAGGCGCCACAGACACTAACTACAGATTCATGGGACAACTCTCACAGATCTTGTACATGCATAAGATGATAGATCTGCGCGGGGGGAGGGGGGGGCAGTTGTGTAGTGAAGGGGCTGGAGGGGTCAGTTGCCCTTGAGAGAAAAATAATATAAAATTTAGTTAAAAATAGATGTCACACATTATTAAAAGGAATACCATATCTCCTGCCTTTTGTCTATTTTTGTCCCCAGTTAAAATTTTCAAAAGCACTTGAGTGACTAAAGTCATTTTTGAAAATTGGACTTGGAAATCAAAGCTCAGATTTTCAAAGGTAATTAAGCTCTTAAAGAGACAGTTGCCAACTCGGCTCTTCAAAGATATCTATCTGATCTTTACACACCTTTGAAAATCTGGTCATAAGTGTCCTAGTCAGTTCCGAAGGTGAGATGTAGGAGCCCAGACCTAATTCCTTCAGGCTTTTTTTTTAATTTGAACATTTATCTACACTAATTCCCCTCCTTTCTCTTTCACTATCCAATAAATGCATGGATCAAAATTATAGGTGCTTTGTGAATATGCTGGCTTGAGAGTGGAAAGATTTCCTATTGTCATGTATGATTCCTGATAACCCATCTCAAATATGAAAAACTAGGTTGTTACCTGTTCATATCAGGAGCTGTTAAATTCAGTTCATCACTTGCAGTATCTCATTAGGATGTTTAGTGGAGAAGATTTTTTTTTATTATTATTTATACTGTGGGCAAAGCATGGGCTCACAAGAATTCCTCCATTGTTTTACCATGAGTCTCAAAACATTTGAGCTGTGTCTACACTGGCCACATAACCTGTAATAGCTATGGAAATGAGAGAAGTCAGAATAGGGAAATGCGCGGGGGATTTAAATATCCCCCGCGGGATTTAAATAAACATGGCCGCCGCTTTTTTCCGGCTTGGGGAAAAGCCGGAAAAGAGCGTCCAGACTGGCGCGATCCTCCGGAATAAAGCCCTATTCCGGAGGATCTCTTATTCCTACTTCCATAGCTATTACGGGTTATGTGGCCAGTGTAGACACAGCCTTGGTGTTTTTCTAAAGGCCTGGAGTCATTTGATTATGTAGGAATCTCAGCTTTCATTTAAAAAAAAGTTCTCTGTACTTCTGGGCCTTACAGCTAAGGAGGAACGTTTTAAAACATGAACCCTAAATACTGAAGAAACAAAAGGCCGATAAAAATCCAACATGTTTTATTTTTAAAAAATCTTGTGATTTGTAGACCATTCTCATAACTTTGTGTAGGTGTTCCTTGTGATTTTTGGGTTGGCAATAGTGCTCTTTGATTGGTGAATTTAGAGAGGTCTCTCCCTTCAGTTTTGCTTTCCACCTTCCTTTTTTGTCACAGATCATCAGAGAATCATAGAGACAATGGAGAGTAGGGTGAGTCCATGACTATGGTTAATGACTGGTCAGGGTGACTAACTATTATCAGCCAATGGTCTGAATGAACTGTCTACTGCCATCTGTTAATCAACTGTAGGAAAAGGCTTCACGAGCAGATCTTATTTATATAGACAACCTACTTTGCCACAGAGATCAGTAGAAACACTCGCTGTCTCAAGGTGATCAATTTTGGCTCTTTTGGGTTGAAATTCACTTAAGACTTGGAGCTGGGAGAACGAAATGTTGTTATCCATATTGTAGGATTAAAAGACCTGAACTTAATATCACCTGGCTTAGGGTCTACCATAACTTGAACACTAAGCAGAGTATAGTGAGTCACATCTAACTGAAAGTCACAGAAGATGGAAACAGGTTTTATTTCTGGTGGTGTAGAGTCTATTTGGGAATCCTCAATTATATCTGACACTTTACATAGTGGGCTCGTCTACATTGGCCCCTTTTCCGGAAGGGACATGGTAATTTTTGAGATCGTAATAGGGAAATCTGCGGGGGATTTAAATATCCCCCGCGGCATTTAAATAAAAATGTCCGCCGCTTTTTTCCGGCTTTTAGAAAAGCCGGAAAAGAGCGTCTACACTGGCCCCGATCCTCCGGAAAAAGCGCCCTTCAAAGTAGGAATAAGATCCTCCGGAAAAGGGCGCTTTTTCCGGAGGATCGGGGCCAGTAGACGCTCTTTTCCGGCTTTTCTAAAAGCCGGAAAAAAGCGGCGGACATTTTTATTTAAATGCCGCGGGGGATATTTAAATCCCCCCGCGGATTTCCCTATTACGATCTCAAAAATTACCATGCCCCTTCCGGAAAAGGGGCCAGTGTAGACATAGCCCCAGTGTTTAAAGGCAGAGCTGACTAGAATCATTTGAGACTCCTTGTCTTGTCTCAGTGATCGCTTGAGCAAAAATCATTGATAAAATCTTGTGTAGACTGACCTTGGACTCAACATGCAGGCAGTGTGTTGAAGGGCAGTGCAAAGGAGGCAATGGTGGTGAGGTATCATATTACCTCGTGAAATCACTGGTGCTGAAATCACTAAGGACTGGAATTTGACCACAGAACTGACACTTTAACAAAGACTTCATTTTTGCTATTTAAAAAGTAAATCAATGTAACCGAAAACTGCAATGCTTTCTGGTAACTTTTTAAAAATCAAACTTTATTGAAAAAATTGGAGTGTTTGCAATTGAAAATATTTGACCTACACTTAAGGCAACTGATTTAATTTTGTGTAAAATTTTGCATAATAAAGGATGACTTTTTTTGGAAAATGTTCAATTATTTAGATATGCATTTTGATCAGATCTACTTGATGTGATATTTGTGTGTGGTGTGGTTGTTGGTTTTTTTTTTGGCTCAACTAAAAATCCTGGGTGGCGGGGGCAGGGGGGCCCCACCAAAACGGTTCAGATTGGGCCTTGCACTTCCTAAAGCTGGCCCTGGTGAGGCCATGTGGGTACCCGTAGCAATGCTGCTGACTCGAAGGTATAAATTGTGCCCAAATCAGAAATGGTTGTGGGTGAGGACAAAGTCACATAGCTCAGCCATCAGGTGTGCTGTGATATCATCAGGGACACTGTTTCTGATAGCTTGTAGTCCATCCTTGTGTGGAAAATTGGTGTAGAGAGCTTCTACATCCAAGGTGGTCAGGATTGTGTTTTCAGGAAGTTTGCTGATGCACTGTAGTTTCCTCAGGAAATTGGTGTCTTGAAGATAGCTAGGAGTGCTGGTAGCATAGGGTCTGAGAAAAGAGTCCACATTGCTGGATAACCCTGCTGTAAAGGTGCCAATGCCTGAGATTATGGGATGTCCAGGATTTCCAGGTTTATGTATCTCGGGAGTCAGAATACTTCTGGTCGGGGCTCTAAGGGTATGTTCCTGCAATAGCATGGGACCAAATCTACAAAGATGCACCCCTAGAGCCCCAGCCAGAAGTATTCTATCTGGCACCCACGATCCATAAACCTGGCCATCATGGATATAGTAGCTTTCTATTCTTTTTTTTTTTTTTTGTATTCCTTATATATACCCATTCCTCTATATACTCTGCTCCACTTCATCTGATGAAGTGGGTTTTACCCATGAAAACTTATGCCCTAATAAATCTGTTAGTCTTCAAGGTGCCAAGGGATTCCTCTTTGTTTTTGCCAATATAGACTGACATGAATACCCCTCTGAGACTTGAGTGGTTGTGTGTCGGACCTGATCAAGTGAACTCACACACTCAAGAGCTGGAGAATTAAAACCATATCTTCACTTGTCTTGCCTGCATCTAACTCTAAGCTGATTTTAGATGACAAAGACTCTTTTTCTCAGCCTGTGGTAACTGCAGTTTTCCATCATAGCTAAAGTATGTGTCCTGTACCATTCCAATTATCACTTCTTCCCTAACTGCTGTACTATCGAAAGCTCTTCAGTCATACTCATACTGGATAGATGTGAAATGTTTGTTAAACAAGAATCCTCTTTCTTTCATTATTCGTTTTCAGTACAATTTTAAGAACTAGCTGCTACAGTTGTATGAAAAGTATTTCAAGAGCATTAGTTTTAGTCACATACAAGGAAAAACTCCTGCTATTGTATCACATTAATATCTTTCTCTTAACAATATTACCAATAATGCAATTTATAATACACCTACATTTCGAGGCTGCTGATTCTGTTTATGGGCTGTTAGATGACTAATGACAATGATAGAAAAAGGTTGAAACACTGTTTCATGTTCCTGTTTCATCTCTTCCTGTTTTCTGAAGGTTGTTACTATGACACTTACTAATATATACAGAAAAAAATTACTTCCTACTTCTTATCTGTTTAAGTCTGTCTGTCCTCATTTCTCTCTCTCTCTCTCTCTCTCTCTCCCCCCCCCCCCCCCCTGATTGCATCAAGTATTGACAGCAATGAGACTTCTTTTGGTGACATACTTAGCTATATGCAAGGTACGGTAAGTTAAAAAAATTCATTTCTATGTAAAAGAGGATATTTTAATCTTTTTTATACTCTGTAGAATTGTATATGGAATAGGAATCACTGGAAGCCTTTTAAAAAGGCATCCTATCAGTCAAAGGTATGTAGTGATGCATTTGGCGAAGTGGGTCTATGCCCACGAAAGCTTATGCTCCAATAAATCTGTTAGTCTATAAAGTGCCAAAGGACTTCTCATTGTTTAGTATAATATAGTCCATTATGCATGCATAGAATGCTCAGCAGCTACTTCTGTGTGATACAACACATCACCCTTTTTGTGCCTATGGATACCACCAGTAGGGAAGTCAGGGGACTTCATATGGTGTTTATTTTAAAATTACTCTTTACAAAATGTATGTGAGATACTGTGTAAAGAAATATAAAGAAATACTCCAAATAGGTTGCATGCTGGGCTGTTAGCAATATTTTTAAAAATGTGATAGCAGCCTTACAGCACAGTTTGCATGCATCATTAAATACCCAGTGGGTAGAAAGAGTCTTTTGGTTGTATATTCAGGATTACAATGGGGCTATGCTCAGAACCCCAAGCATATATAATATACAGGACATAATAAAGAAGTAATTTATATAGGAAAATGTAGTACTGTAAATTTCCAATATTTTTATGTGTTAAACTAATATTTTAATATAACTGATATGTTAACACAGTGAGTTAAATTCTGATCTCTGCTACACTGGTGCCAATCTGGAGCCACCTGAAGCAAGATTTGGACCAGTGACTGAAATAGAGTATTTTAATGGAACTACAGTGACCAGTTCTTTTAATACCCATATAAAAATAATACTTTTTAAAGTTGAAAAATTGTCTGGAAAATTTCAGGATGAGCCAAATCCTGCTGTCACTTTTTTTCCAATTGCACAAGTCCCATTCCATTAGCTTCAATGGGACCAGGTTTTGACCCTGTGGGACCTGTCCTACAATTACCAGGTGCCCCCTAGGAGGTGCCGAGTACTTGCTATTTCCTCTAATGTCAATAAGAGTTGAGGACACTGAGTACTTTGCAGGATTGGATGCTTTATATAAAAACTGGTTTGCTATATTAGATAAAGGCTATCCAGAATTAATCTTGAGCTGTAATGAGAGTGTGATAAACCAGTGGTTCTCAAACTTCATTGCACCATAAACCCCTTCTAACAACAAATATTACCATATAAGCCTAGGAGAGGGGACTGGAGATGGAGCCCACCTAAGTTGCACCACCTGAGATCTGCTGCCTCAGGAAGGGTCAAAGCTGAAGTTCAAGGGCTTCTGACCTGGGTGGATCTTGCTGGGGTCTTATGCCAACAGCAGCCGTGGCAACCCCATTAAAATGAAATTACAACCCACTTGGGTGTTCCAACCCCCAATTTGAGAACCCCTGTGATAAACTATTGTTGCAGCAGCATAACGTATGTGCAAAAGAATATTGTGACGTTTCCCAGCAGAAGTATCTTTATACTTTAAAGACATGAAAAGTGCAATCTTATTCACCATACTAAAATGTAAGCAACACAGGGCATCTCTTAGGAAGAAAGATAACATCAGTAGGTATAGAAAACAAAGAACTGCCACCTTTGAATAGAAATAATGTTGTTTACCAACTATAAATGCACCAGTTAAGCTGAATGTGGGTGCCATTTAATTCAAAGATTTAGCATTACATAAAACTTTCCCCAAAATTATCCTTTGACCATATAGTTTATGATTAATGCTTATAAAATGAAACAGGAAGATGTCTGACTTTTCCTTTATATTACACTGCAAAGTATTGAGGCTTTTCTCAGGAACATGCCCTCCACAAACTTTTCATGGTAACTGTGTGCAAGTTAGTCACACAGACATTATTCTGAAAATGTAATCTGATTATCTATCTTATGAGGTATCCATTTAATTTATCTATTAAATGGCATTTCTGGGTTTATCATATCATCTACCTACCCGCAAAATTATTATTACAGGCATATTGCTGCATGAAAATTGAACTACTAGACATGTGAATCTATTCAGAAAGAGGAGACTGATGGGGGATATGATAGAGGTATATAAAATCATGAGTGGTGTGGAGAGGGTGAATAAAGAAAAGTTATTTATTAGTTCCCATAACAGAAGAACTAGAGGACACCAAATGAAGTTAATGGGTAGCAGGTTTAAAACTAATAAAAGAAAGTTCTTCTTCACACAGCTTATAGTCAACCTGTGGAACTGCTTGCCAGAAGAGGCTGTGAAGGCTAGAACTATAACAGAGTTTAAAGAGAAGCTAGATAATTTCATGGAGGTTAGGTCCATAAAAGGCTATTAGCCAGGGGATAGAAATGGTGTCCCTGGCCTCTGTATGTCATAGGCTGGAGAAGGATGGCAGGAGACAAATCGCTTGATCATTGTCTTTGGTCTACCCCTCTGGGGCACCTGGTGCTGGCCACTGTTAACAGACAGGCTACTGGACTAGATGGATCTTTGGTCTGACCCAGTACGGCTGTTCTTATGTTCTTATTATCCCATTATTTTGCACATTAACATATAAGTTGCTATTCTACAGTGCAGATGAGTATTGCAGAGTAAATATGTTTTTAATAAATATTTTGATACATCTCAAATAATCATGAAATTTGTCTGAAATGACAGTGCATTATGATACCCTGATGGGTCATTTTTATAGAAGGCAGGCTTACTTGGAATGTACTTTTGCTTTGCAGAGGTGAAAGTAACTTAAATATCGTAGAGAAATTGTCATTTCATGCTCCCCTCCCAGGGGACTCAGGACAGGGGTTTTGGGGAGGGCTGCAATACAACAATACTTATAAGAAATTTAAAAGTGGACTGGAGTGCAAGGGGTTCAGAGCAGGGAGTTCTGGTGTGTGGGGGGACTCAAGACAGGGGGTTGGAATATGGAGGGAGGGATAGCTCAGTGGTTTGAGCATTGGCCTGCTTAAACCCAGAGTTGTGAGTTCCATCCTTGAGGGGGCCATTTAGGGATCTGGGGCAAATCTGTCAGGGATGGTAGTTGGTCCTGCTGTGAGGGCAGGAGACTGAACTCAATGACCTCTCAAGGTCCCTTTCAGCTCTATGAAATGGTATAAGAGTCAGGGCAGAGGCTTGTGGTGGGTCTCAGAGCAGGGTGCTGTGGGTGGGATGTAAGGGTGAGGAGAGGCTCAGGGCAGATTTGGAGTGTGGGGGATGCAGGAGTCAGAGCTGGAGGTGCTTAAGGCAGGAGCCAGGCAGGGCATATGGGTTTGTGTGCATAAGAGAAATTCAGGAGGCAAGGATGCTATTTAGAGAGGGCAGGGGTGCTGAAGCCCCTCCCCCCAAGTTTCATACCCAGAAACTGTTTCCCTTCCCATCACTGTCAGGGAGCGAGAGAAAAGCACACAGCATGGGACACTTACTCCTCTGCCCTCTCCCTTCCCCAGCCAAGAGGGAAAGAAATGCAGTATTCTGTGTGCATTCCTCTCACTTCCTGAGTGATGGAAAAGCAAGCAGACAGTGTCCAGGTACAAGTCTCAGGGGTAGTGGGGGCTTGAGCCCTCTTCTGTCCTCCAAAAATGATGCCCTGGAGGCCTCAGAGCTGGGGCAGTCTTGGACTGATGAGGGATCTTGCCCCCAGCCAACAACTCCTGGTGCTTAGCACAGCAACCTGCAAGAGAGCTCTGGAAGCTGAGCTGAAAATGTGCCTGCTCAGCTCAGCTCCTTCTTCTTTTCTTTTCACATTGGTTCACTTTTGCATCTGTTGCTTTGTTACCTCATATTGCAGTGGAGTTGGATACATAGCACAGAATGATTGCTCCTTATAAACTTCTAACATGGAAAAGGGAAATTCATGCCTGACAGCTGTCAGAGATGGTGGAAATGGTGCTTGGGGAGATGGTACTTGGTCCTGCCATGAGGCAGGGAACTGGACCTCTAGAGGTTCCTTCCAGTTCTAGTATTCTATGATTCTATGAAAAGTATTGGCCATGGGAAAGACGTGAAAAGGCAGAGGAGGTCAGAGAATTCTGGGTTGTCTCATGTCAAATGTAGGGTTTTCACAGATTCCAAGGCCAGAACGAACCACTGTGATCATACAGGCCATAGAACTACTTTAAATAGAGGTACATAATACAGGAAGACAAACTCATGTACCATGTTCATTATCAGATATGTGTCTACTTTGAGTCAGATTATGGCCCAGACTTACATGACTGGGCAAGTGTGAAAAAGGAAATAAGACTCCCTCCCTCATCAGTACAGCCTCCCAGATGGGCAAAGGAAAGAGAAGTTGCTGTGGGGCTTTTATTCCACTCTTTATTTGTACCTACTTCTCAATTTGCAAACCAGTGGAGCCAAGGTAATGCAGGAGTAAGGGAAGTAATGTGTATATGCTATGGCACTGAAGCAGATTGACTGGTTCCTCTTTGCTCAAGTAGAGAAATACAGTTTGTTTCATGAGCTACACCTGGCTTTGTTGCTGTTTGTGCTCTAGAGGCTCTTTCAATTTTTTTGTGTGTTACCTCAGAACTCCTACTTTTAATTTGTTGCCTTAACTCTTATTCCTAGTCTACAGTCTAGGAATTTCACCAAGGATGTCATTATGATTGAGCAAGTAGCCCTAGCATTTTTGTCAACTGAGACTAGTTCCACCGGATTGTTTGTACAGGGCTAGTCCCACAACTTCCCCATTTGTTCACGTGATCTATTAGCTCAATTGAGTCCTGTGCTAGCTTTCTGAGTCAACAAAGTGGCTACACCACTTTTGGATCTTTGGTTTATCAGCTATTCCAACTGCAGTTGAGTGAATAATTCAGACCAACTTAGTTCATAAGCACTCCATTTTCCTAATCATGAATTATCTGTAAATTGCAAAATCCTCTAATAATAATTATTTAACATTATTCACAAATTTCTTTGGAGAGTAAATCTTACAAAGAAGCCCAGTGATAGAGGCATAGAGGGAGGGGCAGGCAACTGCCCTGGAGCTCAGCAATTCAAAGGGACTTAGGTGCCACTGCTACTGCTGCAGCAGTGGTAGCCACAATTCAGGGCCTTTAAAATAGCCACCAGAGTGCTGGGTGACACTGTAGAGCTGTGGGCAGCATGCTCCGTATGGTGCTTAATGGGGGGAGCAGCATGGTCCAGGCAGCACTGAGGGTTAGCTCCCCCAGCCCTACCCCTTCCACCCAAGATTCTGCCCCTTCCAGGAACATGGAGTTAGCCTCCCCCACCTTGTCCAGGGGCCTTGAGATTCTGTCAGCTCACCTGGTTGTGACTGTCTGCAATGCATGCTATAGGGGTTAGCTACACAAGTCACGTGGCATAGATTCAAAATTCAATTTGTTATATTCTAATTCATTCATGATTAGCTACCGTGATCATCCAGTCAGGTAGCAGAAACAACAATAGTGAATTATGTGAGAAGCCAATACAGTGCACATTTGAAATTTCACTGCTGACTGTTATTCAAAAATAGGCTTTTTGTGACTATTTGCACCAGTAGACCTAAGTAGTTGAATATTCTGAAAAACTAAACACAAAAGAGTTGTGAACATGGATGAATCACAATTTGAATGAATTTTCACAGGGTTTTCTCTGTTCAGTCAGGCTCCAATTAAGAGAGATTATGTGGCTGTTAGCCTGTTATTTCTGCCTTTCCTAAGGGTAATTTTAAAGTAACTTATTTTCATGGCTTCTCAATTTATTTTTACTTTTAGGAAGGGGAGGAGGGAACAGAATCAAGCATCAAGGCTAGCCAAATCAGGTTTGTGAGAATAAAAATTGCTCTGACCTTATAATTAAATCTTGACCCAAAACTAAAACAAATATATTGGAACACGTTTACAAAAAGGGTGGCATCCTTTTTAAGTGTGCAAAATGCATCTACATAATTTGTACTCCTGCCAGCAGCAGCACAGAAGTAAGGATGCTATGGTACAGTATTGCCATTTTTACTTCTGTGCTGTTGCTGGTGGGGTGATGCCTTCAAAGCTGGGTGCTCAGCCAACAGCCACCACTATCCAGCTGCCCCTCTAAAATAACCTTTTGACTCTCTTGTAACTCTCTTTTGAATTAGGACCCCCAATTTGAGAAATGCAGGTCACCACCATGAAACCTCTATATAGGGAAAAGCACACAAAAGACAGAATTTCATGGTCTGTGATATATTTTTCATGGCTGTGAATTTGGTAGGGTCCTTACTATCTATATATCTATATCTAAATGCAAGGCAACATGCCATCATGGTGCCTCTAATTAGATGAAAATTCACTGAACACAAAGATAACTTTGTAAGCGATCTCCATTTTTTGCCTCCAACATTGTGACATTTAACATCTGTGCTATCTTTTATGTATGTATATCTGGATAGTAAAAATGTACCTTTTAAATCTACAGTTTCACTTTGTTTTCATATTTTCATTTCTTGTTTAATTCCAGCAGCATCTTCAGACTCACTTAAACAAAATCATTTTATATGGCCATGCATAACACTCAATGTTTGTAGCAATGAGTCTGTAATAACTGTGCAGATTGTCTTGTAATTGTGCCTGTCTGCATCAGCTGTAGTTAAAAATAGCAAAAGTGGATTAAACTGTAATGCAGCCATTACTTTGTATTGTCTCACACTGGAGAGTAGATCTGGACACCAGCTCTTTTTTAGGAATGGTAACATTAGAAACAGAGACTTGTTATAATTAAAGAGGAAATTGACTGTAACAAGAGTTGAATATGAACTTTCTGAAACAATAGGGGCATTAGACATGGGATTGTGACTCACAGTTCTTGTTAAAGCACTACATTAAACTCTGGATATTTTTTTTTTTCAAACTTCAGTGGCTTCCAGACTAGTTTCAAAAAGCAGAACTAACATGGCATACAATGTTAATAAATTAGAGCTTATTTATTTAAACTATATTGAGAATGATGTATCTAATAAATGTATCAGTTTTATAGCATCTTTCATCTGAAAAATCTCAACATTTTTTAATTCTCAACATCTATGTGACATTTGTGAGTAATTAATTCTTAAATCCATTTTACAAATGAGAAAACCTAGGCACTAAGGTTCTGATAGAATAACCATTAAAATCAATGGAAAACATATTGCTGACTTCAGTGGGTACCAGATCAGGTCCAGAGTTGTTAAGTCTCAGCACAAAAGAACAGATGAGTGGGGAATACAATACAGAATTTCTGATTCTTAATCTGCTATTCTAAATAACAAGCTACACTTCCTCTTGTCGAAGGGTCTGTAGGCATGTGTTGTATTTTAAACAGGGCAAATATGTATCCTTCTTTAGTTACTGCATTAATTTAATTAGTTATAAAATGTAAATGATGTTAGCAGGTGTATATGTGTAAATCAAATGGACACAAGAGTGTGCTGATGAAAACTTGGCCTGGAAAGTTTAACTATTTTATTAAACAGATTATTCAGCGAGAATAACTTAATCATGAATCTTTGGGAGCACTGAAAGCTGCTCCTCTGTAAAGTAATTTGGTTAAAGAAATAAACGAATTCAAAGTAATTCTGTATTACTGTACTATAGGCACTATCCTATACCATTTCCAATATTATAAAAGTGCTTTCATGTCAGTTTGAAGACTAAGATTTTTAATATCTGAGTACCACTTCAGAACAGATTTTAAGAGGAGTCATTAGCAGTAATCTCCTTTGCATTACTATACTTTCATGTAAGGTTCTTATGCTTTATTAACTTCATCTAACAAGCCAGAGCTGATACTATTTTAGTGGTGAGTAAAATGATTCCTCTACATGTAAAGTTTATATAAAAAGATGTTATACTTTCAGTATGAAAGACCTTATAGAAATATAATTAACTTTTGCATATTCTAGTAATAACCAGCTGAAGAAAATTAAGGTTTTACATAACATAACTATATGTTATATGTGTTTTCCATAGATAACTGAACTGGATAACATACGACCCCTGAAATGGAAGCACAGAGGCAACCCCATTCCACAGTCACACTAGCTGATCAATCTGGTAAAGTCTCATCTCTTCAGGCTGTACAAGGTTCATCAAATATCAGACAGAGTCCAGTGCTTCTTCAGCAGGAACAAGCCTTGCCTCAGACAATATACCTGAAAGCCCTTACAATACCACTGTATCATCCTGTCCAGCAAGGATGCTATCAATCAAACAACCAGTTAGTCCCTGATGGAAGTAGCATAAATCTAGACAACAGCAACATGCCTTTAATCCTAAACCAACTTCTGCATTCAGAGAGGATAGATCAGCATCAGTCAATTGTTCCGAAACAAACAGGGCAAACTTTGACATTAAACATAGTTAGTTCGCCAGTTTTACCATCAAGTTCCTGTCAAAATGTACTTGTTGGAAGCCCAGGAAAATCAAAAAATGCTGGGAAGTACATCTGTAAACACTGTGGACGAGACTGCCTGAAGCCAAGTGTCCTTGAAAAACATATTCGCTCACACACAGGGGAAAGGCCCTTTCCCTGCACCACTTGTGGTATTGCATTTAAAACTCAAAGCAATTTATATAAACACAGAAGAACCCAAACACATGTCAACAATACCAGGCTTCCCTCAGAGTCTGACAACAGTGGCATATTAGAGGAGAACGAGAAGGCAACAGACATCATGTCACATCAGGGTGCAAAACGAGACAATATCTGTGAAAAGCAGAGGTCAGGGAATAAAGAAATCAGTTCAGAGATGAGTACCGCAGTGGACACTAAGAATTTTTCATCCATTATTTTACTACCACCACTCAATACTTTATCGCTTACATCAGAAAGTCAGAGGATAACAATTGGTGATTCCAACTGGCCAGACACAAGTCAGGGTGTCACTGAAAGAGAACCAGTACAAGACACTCCAAACCTATCTTCTCCAGTAATTTTGGCAGAAAGTCTACATCAGAGAAGAAAAATGCAGGAGCAAAGATTCTCAACAACAAATAAACATATTCAGTTGCAGAGGCAGCAAGCAACTTATTCAGATAGGCAATGGGACTGTAAACCATCTGACTATAAGCTAAAGAAGTGCGAGAGCACTGATTCTGGGTACCTGTCACGCTCTGATAGTACAGAACAACAAATATTGACCTCCAGCCCCCTGCATAGTCTTTGTGAACAAAGTACAGAGCTAGAAAAAGAAACTGCCTTCAGTGGCTTAAGGTGCACGGCAGGAAGTAGTGCAAAACCAGAATCAGCTGAGAAAGCAACAGCCTTGATGCTAGAGAAAAAGAAGCTGGAAGAGCATATCTCAAAACTGATCTCTCATAACAAAGCTGTGGTGGATGATACCCAATTAGACAATGTTAGACCCCGAAAAACAGTGCTTTCCAAGCAGGGCAGTATTGATCTGCCAATGCCTTACACATACAAAGATTCCTTCCATTTTGACATCAAATCTCTTGATGTAAACAGGAAGAAGAATCTTGCCCTTTGCTCAGCAAAATCTACCTTTACACCCATAGAAAAATCCAAGCCATTGTTTTTTCATTCAGTCCCCACGCAATTCTCAACAACAATAGACTGTGTGCCTGTCACAAGAAGCAATTCTTTGCCATTTGTAGAGAGCACAAGAATGGCACATGACAGAGTGGGTAGCTCAAAAGTGCCATCTCTCACGAGGCAGCCCCTGAATACAGGTTCTTCTAGTTTATTGCATAGCAACAACCTTGCTACAAGTTCAGTGGATTTTCCTAACAGCCATCCTCGTGCACTTGTCAGACAAACAGCAGTGGATGATTTGCCACTAAGTAACACAGTCTCTTATTATTCTACCTCTGAGGAGACAAAAGACACTAAAAAGCCTGAAGCTGGAGGAGAAGTAGTGAATGCTAAATCTAAGAAATCAACTCAAAGGAAATTTAAAATGTTCTCTCAGGAAAAATGGCAGATGTATGGTGATGAAACATTCAAGAAAATCTACCAAAAAATGAAAAGCAGTCAAACCTCCAAAAAACTGAATCAAAGTGGGAAAAAGGACACAGACAATATAGACTTCACCCCTGATTCAAAGGAAGCAGCTAGTGGTGATGGGGTTCCTCAGCCAAAAGATGTCAGGAGCTCTTTAAGTGGGAATCTTTCCTCCCCTTCAACCATTTGTGCCACAGAATTAAACACTGTGGAATCAAAAAACTGTCCCATTGGTAATCAGATACTGCACAGTGTTTCCTCAGAGGAGAAAGCAGGAAGATTTACAGAATTAATGGAAACAGCACATTCAGTAAATGCTGAAATAAGTGTAATAAGCAAAACTTCCCCAAAACATGACTGCAGTAACAAACATAGTTCTGATAAATATATAGGTGGCAAAAATACATTATTAGCTTTAAGCAGTCATGAGATGAGGTTTCAACTTAAGCAGAGAGCTAGTCAATTAAACACTAACATGCTGCATGCTGATAGTCTGCAAATGCATAATAATCAATTTGAAGAGTCATGTCCTGGGAGAGAATCCAATACCCCTGTATCAGAGTGTGAAAATATTTTAAAAAGTGACAGAGAAAACCACAGTAGTAAAGAAACTTCTCAACATGCACAGATGCCCTTAAGAGTGCACAACAGCAGCACTGGTGAATCCACTCAGGTATTCCAAAAGCTACCATCAGAGAGAAAAAAACTGAAAGTTGAAGAGCTGAATAGCAGCAATAATCCAGCTCTAAAATTAAGTCCCAGGCCCTGTAGCGAAAATAATGCAGTAGGTGAAACAGTGAAATTAACGGACTGTAACAGTGTAAATGCTGCCTCCGCAGCTTTAGTTCAACAGTCACTCAAAGGAGAGCAGAATTTAAATTCATACCTTAATGACTCGATCGGTTGTGCTAAAAGCATGGAATATGAGAAAACACTGAAACCCCATATAGGACCCATATATTCTAATGACAACTCTGCTAACCTTCTTCTACAATCAGCAAAAGTCTCAATGGCTTCACTTTCTGAATGTCTGGTGCCTGAGTTAGAGAGAGGTAATTGTAGTTCTTCTGCCTTAGATAAGGTGACAGCTACAGAAGCCAAAACATGTCCTGTGACAGTTGGAGCAAGAGTGTCACTTCACAGTGGTGATGATGTTGGCATGTCTTCCACTATTCAAAATTTGGAGTTTGGTCTGGTAACTTCCCCTCTAAAAAAAAGTGCATTTTCTCCAAAATACATCCTCAAATTACCACAAGAAGAGAATACTACAGACTTGCCACTTTTAATGAGACCAGGGCCGGAGAGCATGCCTGTTATTTCTCTACCAGTTCCGCTAACCAAAGCTTCCTACACTATCAACAGCAGGTCAGTCAGCACTGATTCTAGTGATGTGTTTTTGTCCCCTTTAGAGTTTGAACTGAGACACCAGACCAGAGCAGTAGGACTAAGCTGGGGTGTACATACAAACTGGAAGGCTCTGTTACCTTGTTCACCAATCAACTCAACAATAATTAACATCTCAACAAAGACAGGTGACATCTTTCAGAACCAAAGCTGCAGGCATAAGGAGATAACGAAAGACGCCTGGAAAGACACTGAGGATAAAGATAACTTAAGTAGTCAAATGCAAGCAGACAAAAAGTGGATAAGTACAACTGTTTGCTCTGCACAAACTACAGGAAAGAAAGTACGCTTTTCTTCTATGTGTACAGGTGGCTTTTTCATATCGTCAGACATCAAAGGAGAGAATAAGGTATTACGCCACCTTCACTCAGAAAATAACTCTTTAATAATGACATCCTCATCAGGCAAAGGGGCAACTTCTAGTGGGGACACTGAACAGAAAATCATGGGATGGGACACAGATGGTAGCTCTTCCAGCATTCTTAAAGACATTTCACCAGGCTTGCAGGATTTACAGTATTCTGTGTGCTCAAAGGACAAGTCCAATTATTTTTGCCATTCTTTTGGAACACTTTATTGCCACGCCCTCGGTAGTCAACATAAGGAACTCCCTGCACTGTCCCAAGTCAGCGTGACTTGTCTCTCGGGAAATGCAAGGATCTTAAGCACAAAGGGCTCCTTCCCATCATTAAATGCTGAGCCTCAATTAACTTGGTGTTGTTTAACCAGAAGCCTTCCTCTGCCTGCTGAGCAAAAGGAGAAGGCCGACTCTGCTTACTCTTCCTTGCACATCTGTAAGAAAAATTCTGGTAGTGAAAGAACATTGTCAAAATGTGACTTTTCTTTTATCAAAACAAAAAATATTAACAAGACTGTGACCTGTGGTTTGACCACTGGTAATTTAAAAACATTGGTTTCATCCTTTTCACAGGAGGAGCAGCCACAGAAGGTAATGTTGTGAACTCTATTCCCTATTTCAGAACAGGGGTACAGTTCTGTTAGCATACTTTTTAATTAGAAAGAATAGGAGAGTGAAGATTAAGAGGCATATTATTACAATGTGTATAATCCTATTCTGTGACAGATTACTGAGAACCTTGAATTAATCTACTTTAACAGAATTGCATGCGTAGGGACATTCAGGTGATTGGAGATACAAAATAAACAGGTTTTACTAACTTACTTTGTGGAAGTATATCCCATTGCATGAAAATTTGCTTAGCCAGAAAAGCATTCTTTAACTTTATATACCTTGAATTTTATAGTCTTTGGATTTCTATAGTCCAGCATATATTTTTCTGTAAAAAGGACAGACTCTGTCCTTACAGTAAAAAGTATTTTGCTTTCCCTTGCAGGACCATTTGTTATTTTTTAAGTTTTTTGAAGTAATATATAGGGTACATCTAGACTGCTTTCCTCTTTTGAAAGAGGAAATGCAAATGAACCACTGATTAGCATATTCTTCTAGTGATTGCTCATGTGCATTCCAATTAGGTGTGTGCATGCAGCCTACACACACTGTCGGAAGTTTTTCCCTCAGCAGTACCTTTAGGGCCAGAGGGGAGCCCCCTGGAGTGGCACCAGTATATCAGCCCATATATACCCCTGCTGGCCCCCTCACCCATTCAGTTCCTTTTTACCACCATGACGGTCGTTGGATCAATCCTCAGTGCTTCTAGCAATGATTGTCTCCAGTATTGTTTTCTGTTTCTTCAGTTAGTGTAAGTACCTACAGTTAAGTTAAAGACTCTTTTGTTGTTCTTTGTTGTTTTCATTGATGTTTCCCACCATGGCACGCCGTGCGCCCGCGGCAGGACATGTCCAGACCACAAGGCTTTAAGTCCTGCAAAAAGTGCCACAAGCCTATGCCTTGAGGCAACCTCATTCTTTGTGTTTAAAGTGCTTGGGAGAGATGCACCTTGCTGAAGCCTGCAAGATCTGCAAGGCGTTCAAGCCACGAACAAAATGCGAGAGAGTCATGTCTTAAGATCATCCTTATGGAGGCAAGTATCAGAGGGGTAGCCGTGTTAGTCTGAATCTGCAAAAGCGGCGAGGAGTCCTGTGGCACCTTATAGACTAACTGAAGTGTAGGAGCATAAGCTTTCGTGGGCAAAGTCCCACTTCGTCAGATGCATGTAGTGGAAATTTCCAGAGGCAGGTATAAATATGCAGGCCAGAATCAGGTTGGAGATGATGAAGTGGATCCAATCAAGGAAGATGAGGCCCACTTCTAGTAGCTGATCTGGGGGAGAGCAGAAGCTGCTTTTGTAGTTAGCGAGCCATTCACAGTCTTTGTTTAATCCAGAGTTGATTGTGTCAGACTTGAAGATGAACTGTAGCTCAGCAGTTTCTCTTTGAAGTTTGGTCCTGAAGTTTTTTTGCTGCAGGATGGCTACCTTTAGATCTGCAATTGTGTGTCCAGGAAGATTGAAGTGTTCCTCTACAGGTTTTTGTATGTTGCCATTCCTAATATCAGATTTGTGTCCATTGATTCTTTTACGTAGGGACTGTCCAGTTTGGCCGATGTATATAGCAGTGGGGCATTGTTGGCACATGATGGCATATATTACGTTGGTAGATGTGCAGGAGAAAGTACCAGTGACAGTATGGCTGATCTGGTTAGGTCCTGTGATGGTGTCGCTGGTTTATATATGTGGGCAGAGTTGGCATCGAGGTTTATTGCAAGGATTGGTTCCTGAGTTCGAGTTATTATGGTGCGGTGTGTAGTTGCTGGTGAGAATTTGCTTCAAGTTGGCGGGTTGTCTGTGGGCAAGGACTGGCCTACCTCCCAAGGCCTGTGAAAGCGAGAGATCATTGTCCAGGATGGGTTGTAGATCACTAATGATGCGTTGGAGAGGTTTTAGCTGAGGACTGTAGGTGATGGCCAGTGGTGTTCTGTTGGTTTCTTTCTTGGGCTTGTCCCGTAGCAGGAGGCTTCTGGGTACACGTCTGGCTCTGTCAATCTGTCTCCTCACTTCCTCGTGTGGGTATCGTAGTTTACAGAATGCTTGTTGAAGATCTTGTAGGTGTAGGTCTCTGTCTGAGGGGTTGGAGCATATGCGGTTGTACCTCAGTGCTTGGCTGTAAACAATGGATCGTATGGAGGCGGCTCTCCAGATGGTACCAGCGCCGGAGTCGGCACCCAGGTCCTCAAAGCGTACCGGTGTCGGTGTGGGACTCCCCCCTGTACCATGCTTTACACACTCTAGATGTGTGCAGGGCATTAGCCTTTTATTTAGACAGGACAAAACTATTCAGGAAGTCACCGCAACTCTTTGTGGCCATCGCCGAACGGGCGAGGGGCCAACCTGTGTCCTCTCAGTGGATCTCCTCCAGGATCAAGGAGTGCTATGCCCTAGTGGGCGTACCGGCTCCACCCCTTAGAGTGCACTACACTGCTTTCATGGCACAGGTCCCCATCCTGGACATCTGCAGAGCCGCGACATGGTCCTCTGTCCATACCTTCACCAATCACTATGCGCTAACGCATCAAGCCAGGGAAGATGCTACTCTGGGCAGGATGGTCCTCCACTCCTCTGTAGCTTCAACATCTGGTCCTCCTCCATAGGTTCTGCTTTGGAGTCACCTAATTGGAATGCACATGAGCAACCACTCGAAGAAGAAAGAACCATTACTTACCTTGTAACTGTGATTCTTCGAGATGTGTTGCTCGTGTTCATTCTAAGTACCCACTCGTCCCCCTCTCTCCGGAGTATTCCAATAAGAAGGAACTGAGTGGGTGAGGGGGCCAATAGGGGTATATATGGGCCGATATACCAGCACCACACTAGGGGGCTCCCCGCTGGCCCTAAGGGTACTGCTGAGGGAAAAACTTCTGACGGTGCATGCACACTATGCGCACACACCTAATTGGAATGGACATGAGCAACACATCTTGAAGAATCACAGTTACGATGTAAGTATCTGTTCCTTCTCACACTTCATTTGCAAATCCTCTTCCAACCCTTTTTGCGGAAGAGGTTTATTTCGCCAAAAAACGTAGTCTATACATGGCTCTTTCACAAAAAAACACCCTTTTTTGAAATAATCTGTATTACTCAAAAAATGAGGTTTACAGGTTCTTTCAAAAAAGGGTTGTTGTTTTTCGTGAAAACACCGCATCTAGATTGCGTTTTTGGGTGAAAAAACCTCTTCCACAAAAAGGGTCAGAAAAGGATATGCAAATGAAGTGCAAGAATATGCTAATCAGCACTTCATTTGCATTTCCTCTTTCAGAAGAGGAAAGAAGTCTAGATGTACCCTATATAGTGAAGATATATATACATATCTTTCCCGAGGATGGACTCAAATCTTAACAGAGACACTTGTGATTACACTTTATAAAATGTTTTTAAGATTTTGAAGGATATTTTTAGTTTAAAAGTAACTAATCAGTTCAAGAGATATACAGTTCCTGGAAGAATCTGTGAGGTTAACTTCAACCTCACACCCAGCAGGGCTGTACTAGAGAATATATATGATATTTTTGCACGGGGCCAGAAAAATATTAAACTTGTTTTATTTTTAATGTTATGGTTAATATGGTAGTGATGAATTTAAGCCCACATCATATACAACTTTTTGAAATACAAAAGGAATTTGGTATCAAAGATTATTATGCTTTTAAATTTAGACAATATTCTATTAATCTAATCAGTTAATTTTTGTAACTCAGAAATGTTCATGTGCTTTGAAATGCAGAAGTATAATTTTCTCAATATTCTCAGCAGTCCAGTTCAAAGGCTGGAGGATGTGGAGTTTTAGAAAATGTTTCAGAGCGAGAGAAGAAAGAAAGACTTTACAGAAGGGAAAAATTCACAACAAATAAATCCAAGAGGAGCCATAAACAGAAAAAAATGAAAATCAACCCAAAATGGTAAAGAATGTTGTTTTCAACCTCATCTGATATAAGTGATATTTCACGAAGATTGGTATAAGATTCAGAAACTAAAACTGTGCCCCCAAAATGCTGACTAACCAAAACAGCACATCATGATGCTCTGGGGAAATGTATCATCATTTTAAAAATCATGTTATTTTATAAACAAAGTGCAAAGCTTTCTAGGAACATCACAAATGTGTCAGAGAGAGGAAGACCTTGTCAATGAATGCTCATAGTCATTGAAAGTTTGTAATTTCAAGAGGAAACAAAAAAAATCAACATTTGCTTTTTCCTGGAGGGACCCAAACATTGAACCTTTAGTTCTCTATTCCAGCTGAAGTCCTCTGCAGAACTACAAAGAACTGTATTATTAATAAGGTCTTACTTGCTGTTTTTGCTCTTGAGAGATGTCACTCATAAAGCTATTGAATGGTCTAAAGCCATGCCTGGCCTGTGAGCTAATAATCTGGGTCACAGTACATTGAGCCCAAGCATTCCTGGTTACTGTAAATTAGGACAAGATAATTTCTCTTTGGGCTCAAGAAAAGATCTAAATGTTATGTAAAAAAAACAGGATTTTCTACTGTGCTGAGGAAGCCCTGGTTGGTGAATAGGAGGAGACAAGTTTAACTCCGGTCCAAAAGCATCAGCATCTGCTTACACTAAATTTAAATTTGCCCTGGCAAAATAAGACTATTCTGGGTAAATTGGATGGTGAACACTATAAAGACAGTGGCTGTAATCAAAAGTGGTGATGGTGAAACCTCAGTAAACTGATAAGCCAGCATCAATTAATCTGAATGTATGTAACATGTATTGATGAGGCAGAATGATAGGGTAGTAGCTGGAGGAGCATTCAGCAGAAGTGTGTATGGTGCAAACTGCAGGCATGAGGATATTTCAGTATAATTACTGACCTTTATTTGAGATGCATGAGGCAAAAGCTCTCAAGAACTGAAGCAAAGGCTGCTAATTTCATTTTCTCCAATAGGGCCACATCTAATCTGGTCCTAATCTCAGGCTGTGTCTACACTGGCATCCCTTCCGGAAAAGGGATGCTAATGTAGCACTTTGGAATAGGCAAATCCGCGGGGGATTTAAATATCCTCCGCGGTATTTGCATTAACATGGCTGCCGCTTTTTTCCGGCTTGGAGATAAGCCGTAGAAAAGCGCCAGTCTAGACGTGATTCTCCGGAAAATAAAGCCTTTTCCGGAGGATCTCTTATTCCTACTTGAAAGTAGGAATAAGAGATCCTCCGGAAAAGGCTTTATTTTCCGGAGAATCACGTCTAGACTGGCGCTTTTCTACGGCTTATCTCCAAGCCGGAAAAAAGCGGCAGCCATGAAATAATGCAAATACCGCGGGGGATATTTAAATCCCCCGCGGATTTGCCTATTCCAAAGTGCTACATTAGCATCCCTTTTCCGGAAGGGATGCCAGTGTAGACACAGCCTCGGTGTATATCCAAATCCTGATTCATCTGCTATTAACTCAACTACTGCCATTAATGTGACTGCATCTATGGGCCCTATACTGTGATATGCTTTGTGCAGGAAGGCCTGCAACTGTGGAAAACCTCACTGAATTAAAATTAATGGGCCCTATGTAGATGTTAGGGTCTGGCTACACAAAGCTCAATCCAGGATCAGGGCCTGAAGAGCTCAATTCTTCTCTCCTGAAAAAGACAAACATCTCTATTTACTTTAATAGAATTAGAAGAGCAGACTCTCAGGACTGAATTACCCTCTTTCTACTTGTTAGTTCTTTCCCTGACTATTCCCTACCCCCATACACATTTTCAGAAACTCTCACGTGACTGTTTTCAGTTCCTGTTTATCACATACTTTTCTGTTTTAGAGGAAATGAATTATTAGTGTGGCAAATCTTTCCTGTAGCACTGTAAATTGACACACTTTTTTTTTTTTAGTTCATGCCTCATGGACAGTCATAATATGGTAACAAAAGGGATAAGATCAGAAACACAGTAACACTCTTAAGTGAAAAGACGTAGTCTCTATATTGATAAATTTAAAAAAAGAATGCATTTAGTCCAGAATTGAAGCTAAAAGTTAGGTTGTATTTCCAATAGATAAAATGAAAGTGTAATGAAATTATGCCAAGAGTGCAGCTGTGGGTCTCTTCTGCCTCCATGATTCCACAAACTGTGGAATAGCTAGATCACAGTTGGAAAAAAATTGCTGGGTTTTGTGCACTCTCTCTCTCTCTCTCTCATTTCTTTTTCCCATGATCTAATCCCTTAGCTATTTTTGGTGCATACAGAATGCATCAAATTCACAAATATGCTGTTAAAATAATTTAGAAAATATAGTCTCAATCCTTTCATCTGTAGTCAGTCAATGGGAATTTTGCCTGCCTCAAGTCTCCAGGACTGGGTCTTGAGTCATGCATGGACCAATTTTCTCCTCTGAGACCAAGTGATTTTGAAAAATATTTCACTTGTTAAGCAAAAAACAGGCTGATTCAGGCTCAATGAATCAGATGCTTTACAGATACAAGCAGAAATGGGACCATATATTGGCTTAGGGCAGCAGTTCTCCAGCTGGGAATCTGGACCCCAAAGTGGGACATGACTAATGTTTCCTCTAATCTTTTCCATCCCTATTTGGAATAATTTTTTCTATGTGCACCAAGGTATGTACAAATCTGCACCACCAGTAGACACAAAAGACCTAGCTGTGGGCACTCTGCTGATCAACCAGGTGGCATTTGAATCTCTCCCTCTGCAGCCACTCAAGTGCACAGCTTACAAGGAAAATTAGTCATAACCCAATTTTAATGGGTCATCAGGGCTAGTTTTGCGGGAGCCCAGAGCTGAAGCCTGATGGCATGTCTAGACTGCATCCCTCTGTCAGCAGAGGGATACAGATTAGGCAGGTCAACATTGCAAATAAGGTAGGGATTTAAATATCCCGTGCCTAATTTGCATAAAATGGCCACCGTGTTTTGCCGACTTAGCACTTTGTCGGTAAAAAGAGGCAATCTAGAGGGGGATCTGTCGAGAAAGAAAGCCTTTTTCGACAGATCCTGTAAATCTCCTTACAGGAGGCATAAGGGATCTGTCGAAAAAGGCTTTTTCTCAACAGATCTCCCCCTAGACTGCCTCTTTTTGCCAACAAAGTGCTGAGTCGGCAAAACACGGTAGCCATTTTTATGGAAATTAGGAACGGGATAGTTAAATCCCTGCCTCATTAGCAATGTCGACCTGCCTAATCTGCATCCCTCTGCTGACAGAGGGATGCAGTCTAGAAATACCCCGAGCTTGTAGCCGAGTCCAAAGCCAAAGCTTGAGCCCCACTACCCAGGGCCAAAGCTGAAGCCAGCACCGAGCACTGGGCAGCAGAACTCAAGTTACAAGCTCTCTGCCTTGAACTGAAGCTCTTGAGCTTTGCCCCCACCCAGAGCAGCGGGACTGGGGCAGACTCGGGCTTCAGTCCCTCTCCTGGGGTCTTGTAGCAATTTCTGTTGTCAGAAGTGGGTTGCAAAGTAATGAAATTTGAGATCCCTGGAAAGCATGTACATGTAGACTCCATTGTCCTCACTGGGGGTATGTCTACACTACCCCCCTAGTTTGAACTAGGGGGGTAGTGTAGACATACCCTGGGAGATTAAGCAAGAGAGATCTGAAGCCAGTACTTGCAGAATGATTGTCAGCACCTTCAGGTAACAGACTGGTTGTGATGGAATGTAGCAATAGGAAATTTAAAGTCAGAGATAGCGCTGGCTGGACACAGGTTTACGTTCCATTTAGTGAAGCCAAGAAAATTTTGAATGTAAAAATTAGAGGTCAGGACCTCAGCTGATGTACATCAGCATAGCACCAGTGAGCACAATGCCACTGACTTTAATGGAGACAAGCAGACATCAGATGAGCATCTGGCACTTACTCCGTCAAGAATGAGATAATACATGGTCTTATGGCTCATTTGCCTAGAGAAGAAATGTCCAAATTCTGTATGTACCGATTTTAGTGGCACTACTGTGACATGGAATTTAAAAAATTGTAAACTTAATTGCAAGTGTCAATTTAGGAAGTAATTATGTCAGATTATTGGCAACAGGCACCATGCAACCAAGGAGAGTAGAATAAAAATGGAGACCTAAGAGCTGACCGGTGCCATCTAAATAGTCTCGTCACATTCCTTTAGGGCAGGGATGGGGAACCTCAGGCTCAGGGGCTAGATGCGGCCCTTGGCTTGCCTGGATCCGGCCCCCGAGGCTCAGGGACCCCTCAAGTATTGGGGAGCCCACACTAGTACTCCAGCCCCCCTTCTGCTCCACTGGGGGCTGGAGTGCACAAAATCTACCCCTAGGCTAGGCTGGTATGGGAGGGGAATGTGGGGAGTGTCTTTCTCTTTCTCAGCTGGAGGCCACAGTGAGGGTTTTTTCCCCACTTCACACTTGTGTGTGGCCCCCGACTGATTTTTCTGTGGGTCAGTGGCCTCCGACCCAAAAAAGTTTATCCTCCCCCTACTTTAGGGCCAGACATTTTTTTTCTCATCTCTTAATCTGAACACTTATTTTTCAAAAAATAAATGAGTGTCATTATTTTACTAGACAGCTAGTTGTTTGAATGTGTTAATTGCACAATTAGGGAGGTAACTGACAAAGCAGGCACACAAATTCATGCGTGTCTGCTTGTTTTTAAACATAGAAATGTCCATGTAAATCCAGGGGCTGGATACAGACTTGGCACTTATAAAGTCTTGTTCTTGATAAAGTCTTGTTCTTACCAACCCTGGTACCTTCCCTTGCAACAAACCCCGTTGCCAGCTTTGTCCACATATTTATTCTGCTGATACCATTATTGGACCTAACCAAGTGAGTTATAAGATCAAGAACACATATTCCTGCGCATCCAGAAATATAATCTATGCTATCATGTGCCGAAAGTGTCCGTCTGCTATGTACATTGGACAAACATCTCAGACACTTCGCCAAAGGATTAATGCCCACAAAACAGATATCAGACAAGATCACAAAGAAAAAACAGTTTCTTGCCATTTTAACCAGAAAGGACACTCTCTCAATGACTTAACCACCTGCATTCTGCTACAAAGACCTTTTACATCTGCACTTGAAAGGGAATCCTCTGAACTGTCATTCATGTTAAAATTCGACACTCTCCAAAGAGGATTGAACAAACACTTGAACTATCTTACCCATTATCAAGATAGCTTCCCCAATTATCACCTCTAATACCATTAACTCACAAACATCCCACTCTCCCCACCTCTAATATCATCAATTCACAGACACTTACCTTCCTTCCTTTCCCCCCTCTCCTGCATCCTCCTCCTGTTCTGCAATGTGATTTGTCCTTTTCATATGTGTTCATTTTTTTTAATTGTATCCTTTGGTATATATGGTTGTGACTATTTTCTTCCACTATTTGATCTGAGGAAGTGGGTCTGGCCCACGAAAGCTCATCATCTAATAAACCATCTTGTTAGTCTTTACAGTGCTACATTGTCCTGCATTTTGCTTCAGCTACCCCAGACTAACACGGCTACATTTCTATCATTGTTCTTGATGGTGTACCCTGGCAGACTTTGAGACTCTTCCACCAGCCTAAGCCCAAACATTTACACTGAAGTTTTATAGCTTGGCAGTTGTAGCCCTGTGAGCCTGAGTCATCTGAGATGGGCCAGCTGTGGGTGTTTTACTGCAATGTAGACACTCCTAAGTGTTTTAAGACTATACCTCCCATTGACTTTCGCTATGTCCACATTACCACAGGATTGGTGCTGCTAAAATAGATGCACTGGGGGGAGGAGGGAATGTCAATTTAGCAGGTCTAGTAAAGACCAAGAATGTAAAATCCCAGTTAATCAGTTAACTGGTTAAACATTATGTTTAACTGGTTAACTGATTAAATGGGAGAGGGCGGGCGGGCTGGAGCAGCTTCCTCTGCTGCACGTGGGGGCTGCTCTGGCCAGGGTGGAGAGCCCCTGCCCGTAGTGTGCTGGGCCAGGCCTGCCTTGGATGGGGTCTGCTCTGGCTGGGCTGGAGAGTTGAGCCCATCGTGGGTTGGGGCTCTCCAGCCTGGTCTGCGGCGTGCCCGGCTGGGCTTGCTGTGGATGGGGGCTGCTTCTGTCGGGCAGGAGCACTCCTACCTATAGTGCAGTGGCTGGGCCTGCCACAGGCAGGGCTACTCTAGCCAGGCTGGAATGCTTCCCCGCCCCCCGCCCATGGTGGGCCCCGCAGGGCTGGAGCACCTAGTAAGGGTGATGCTTATTGTGTAACTGGTTAACCATTCAAATCCTTAGTGAAGATCTGCTAAATTGATGGCAGAGTGCTCTCTGGTTGACTCCAGTACTCCACTGGGAGCAAGAGGAGTAAGGTATGGGAGAGCATCTCTCATCAATACAGTGCAGTGTAGACACTGCAGTAAGTTGACCTAAACTATGTCAATTCCAGCTATGTTATTCATATACCTGGAATAACGTAACTTAGGTTGACTTACTGCAGTAGTAGACCAAGCCTTAGTGACTTTTTAAGATACATTTGAATGTATGTTATGACTCCCACAGATGTGAGGTACTGTCATGTTTTGGAAGATAAGCAAGTACTTCTTCATCAGCATCCCCAAGGAGATAATTTCTGATATAAACTTAATTAATAAGCTCTTGTCACTTTATAGCAAAAAACAGAGAACTCAAACTCTTTGATCTAAACCTTGAAGTATTTATGTTCTTTAGTAGTGATAACCAAACAGTAGCACATAAGAAATTGAGCCAGTGGCCATTAGCAAACAAGTCCTAGTTTTGATAACGTGCCTAGTTGCAAAATCTGTGGGTTTCCTGCAATGTAGGGAGCTCTTTTCATTTGATGAACCACGTTCTGAAGTCTTTACTCAATTTTTACATAGTGCTATCAGGCAAAGCTCCCACCAACTCCACTAAAACTATGAACTTTTTAGGATTTCGCCCATTTTGACTAAGGCTCTTTTAATACAGGATCTTTTGTGGCATGCATAAAAGTAACATTTCCCTTTTTCATTGTTGTCATATTTTGTATAGGTCAGTTTCAGCCCAAATGGAATTTCAGGAAAATTGTGAGCTTACTCATCTACTTTTAAATAGCAACTACTCGCAACATACTTGTTTGTACTTTTACTGAAAATGCTATATTTTCCAATGCAGGTCCAAAGGGAACCATGTGCATGGATACACTCAGTTGAAAACTAAAAGGCTGAGCAAGCAACACTGGCTTCCAAACAGGGCATTAGATACTCTGAAAAAGCACCTGCCGTACCACTCACGCGATAGCCTTAATCAGTGTGAAAAAAGCTACTCTCCTGCATCAAATTTGCAAGGTAAGGCTAACTTGCCTGTTCATATTTACAAGCATGTAATAGTCTTTCTTTGGTTGATATTTAATATTAAACAATTTATCTGAGATACAATATGTTCCATATATGGCTGAAAAATTGTATTTTCTCCCTTTGCAATGATGTTCTTCTGACCATTAAAGCAAACCAGGGCCCAACTTTTCAAAATCCCCATCTGCATATGATTTGTAATAGAAACTGGCAGTTTTAGATACTGGGAAAATGTATTATTTTATAATAAGCTTGCCTAGTGCAAGCCCTATGAAAAAAGAAAAAAAACACCGTGTCCCCACAATGAGTACAATTTTAGCCTGTGGGTCTTCTTGTGCTGCCACTCATCTCCTGATGATTGGAACAGCTGATAACACAGATATAATCTCTGAGTCACTACGGCCAGCTATCCTTCATGGAAGTGCCCAAGTAGTCTGCAGTTCTTCATGGGGGGACTGCACAAATATTAGTGATATCCTCAAATGCATAAGAAATGTATATTTACATCATAGCCAACTTTATACTGTGGATACTGAAATAAAGGCATTTATGATTAATAAATGATCATAACATTAATTGTGGTGTTCTATGGCACTGGCTCTCAAATTGCACTGTTGACCCCTTTCACATAATAAGTCTCTGGGTATGTATAGACTGCATCCCTCTGTCAGCAGAGGGATGCAGATTAGGCAGGTCAACTTTGGAAATGAGGCAGGGATTTAACTATCCCGTGCCTAATTTGCATAAAAATGGCCACCGCATTTTGCCGACTCAGCTCTTTATTGGCAAAAAGCAGCAGTTTAGAGGAGGATCTGTCGAGAAAGAAAGCCTTTTTCGACAGATCCTGTAAACCTCCTTGTAGTCTAGACATACCCTCTGAGTGCAACCTGCCCGTATGCATTTAACTCCTTTTAATATATTTAACACAATTCTAAGCATGCTTTGGGGTGGAGATTAACAACTCGTAACTTGTCCCCTACTCAGTAATCTCACAGCCCCCTGAGAAGTCCCAAACCACAGTTTGAGAACCCCTTTTCTAAGACAGTCTTCATCTGAAGTGCTTTACAAAATTAATAATTCAGTTTCTTAATACACTGTGAAATGCCATGGTTCAAAACTTCAGTGTTGATTCAGAAGAGTAGGACCTCTTAAATCACCAGCCCTACTGCCTGCAACATCTGGGCTTAGCAGAACTTAAATAAAATACAAACTGTATATATCTACAGATAAGAGACAGAAAAACTGTACAACTTAAATGTGGCAGAAAAAAATCATTGATTCTTTTGTTAGATCCATAAGCATGTCTAGCTATTGACACCGCACATTTATAGCTTATTTACTGTTATATTTTCCAGTAAAGTATTTTTGAATGTTTCTGCTTTTCTGCAAAAAGATTTTATAATTCTATTGCAGAATAAAATTAATCTTGTAGTACTTATTCAAATGAATAAAAGCATGGATTGAAGGGTTTTATTAGCTTCTGTATTTTGGGTTAAATGCCATCTACTATATATTTGAGAGAATATTTGTCTGTTTGTCTGTTCAAGAATGCTTCCTAAATGATAAGAGCTAGCACCACCAAATTCAGTATACAGCTTCCTCTTATCACAACTTAAAGCAAGGTTATGCTAGGAAAATGGGATGTGCCTGGAAAGGGATTGCTTCTCAGAAAACCATAAAGAAAAGAGATAGAATCACCACGCAGGTAAAAGAGGCTGGCTGAGGACACCACTCCCCCATCTGAGACTGCCCAAGCCCCGAGCCTTCCTCCCTCAGGTGTTTCCCCAATTAGTATAAGAGTATTGCTGGCTGTTCCCCTTTATCAGGGAGCCAGGGGAAAGTGCACCATTGCTGCATTCCTCCTTCTGGCTGGGGAATTTAGGGGGCAGACGGACCTGAACCTGCCCCAGCCAGAGGACATGAACCCAAGAATCTCTTCTTATAAATGAATCATACAAGGTGTAAGGCCCACATCTTCCCACATACACTTTTGCCTAAGACTTGCCCCGACTACAGTTCCAGCACAAGAGGCAAGGAGGAATCCTGCCTTATGTGTTTCCTTCCTGGATGGTATCTTGTTCAGGGCTCTGCATTAAGGCCCAAACCATATCTAACTATAGCTCACAGGGCTGAAAATCCAGGCCACTATTTGTGATAAGCAGGTGTTTGGCTCATTTGTAATAGGAAATTAGTGTTGACCATGGTGCTGAAATCAGGGAAGTTTATGAAGTTGATATATGATCATGTGGGTATTTAAGCAGAGTGATCTGCAGTAAAATATTTTAAAACATTGTTTTGTTCCTTTTTAAAAACAGCCCTGATCAACAGATGTGAAACACTCAAAAGCCCTTGGCACATTCCTAAGCATCAAAAAGGCAGAACATATGAAAACAAGAGAACAGAAACTTTCATTAAGACTAAAATTAGTTTCTAGAGGACTTTGAAAATAAACAAACAAATAAATAACACTGCCCTTCTATAGTACCTTCCATAAGGCATCTCAAAGTGCTTTGCAAATATTAAGATTTAGGCCTATAATACTCTTGTAAGGTAGTGAAACATAATTATCACCATTACACTGTTGGAAAAAGTGATGTGTTTCAGAAAGGTGGAGTGACTTCAGCAAGATCTGACAATGAGCCAGGAATACAATGTAAGGATGTCTCAGAGAGGCAGAAGCACAGGAGGTTGGGGGGCAGCCGGCACTGCAGAGACGGTGCTGGGTGAGAACCGGCTTTTAGCAGCATATAGCAGCATTTAGCATATATCAGAAGTGTGCAGAGCAATAAAATAAGAATTATCATATAATTCCAATGAATAGATTCTTTTGCTGCCTTTTTTGACTATCTGCATAACCTCTCCCTGATTTTCATTATGTATCTAATTAGTTTAGCTACTTAATGCCAGTAACCTTAGAGGCATGAGCTGGTATAGTTGTAATATACAAGAGCTGAGCTGTTTCTTATGATGCATTCTGCCAGTACAACCTGAGGAAAAGCTTTGTGTATGTTTGAAATCCTGTCTCTTTGACCAGCAGAATTTGATCCAGTAAAGGATATTACCTCATTTATCTTGTCTTTCTTATAGCCTGTGACCAACAAGAGTACAACACTGCAAATACTACTTGCCACTGTAATGTGGCAAAGCAACTTAACTGTAATAGGTCCTTCTAATTCTGTCACTTTTCCATTCTGAAATTTAAAATTAAGATACTTTCTCACCATCCCTTGACTTACAGACTTGTATCTCATCAATACTTCTTCCTTAACTTCTTTTTCTTTTTCCCCTTGCTTTTATTAACATATCTCCTCCTAACTTTCTCCTGCACTACTCCCGTCAATGCCTCTATAATTTAAAATTTTGTATAAAGATACATTGAAGGATCGAGAGGTAAGCAAATTTTGAAGGAAAATATTTAAGATTACCTATTGCAATCAGAACTGCAAATTTGCTTCAGTGGTATTCATGAGTTTTTTAAGTTGCTCCTCATAAAGATATGTGCATCAAAATTTTGCTCACAAGAATATTAATTGAAAAGAAAGGTGGGAAAAGTATTCACAAAAGAATATTCATTAAAAGTCACACAGGCTGAATAGCAGATTACAAATAGCAACTGCTCAACACATCTGCTATGGCTAACAGTTTGCAAGGAATCCAGAGGTCAAATTATATTAGGATAATTCATGTTCAGAATTAATTTGATGCAGCAGTGTAAGAAGCCAAAGTGTGTTCATAAATATA